>NC_058338.1:45340934-45965934 GCF_905475395.1 Chrysoperla carnea | reverse complement strand
ACAAACATATATTTGTATTCAAAAGAAATGCGCTAACTTAAATATCACACAAGGGGGCTGCCAATTTTTTAACTCTCCAACACGAGCCTGAAAAATAATGAATATTTGTTTTATTATTTCAATAAATCAAAAAAAAATGCAATAATCATATTGCCCGATACCCTACAAAAAAAAAGTCCAACACCTTGAAAATTATAATTTTTGGTGTATTGGATGGTTTTAGAATTTGTTAACCAATTACCTCTTTTCTAGAATAACAAAGGAATTTTCATCAAATTTAATATCATAGTATAATAAAATATTAATCAGTTTTCATGCTCAAAAATTGCTTCTCTCTCAATATCGTATTTGCCCAATATTAATTGATTCCCTGAAGACTTGAAATCCATGAAAATTGACTGCGTTTAGATTTAGTTTAGTTACAATTTAGATTATATTAGGAACCAAGACTTTAACTCGTAACCCTAATCACTGGTTTAAAATAATAAATTAAAATAAATTTGGTATAAATCCTAAAATTTAAATAATTTCGGAAGACTTTTTTGACATGCCTGCATTAGGAAATATTGGCAGAAAGGTATCGATATAAAGAGCGTTTCTCATATTTGTTTATTACTTTTCTAAACACGAAACTCTACCAAAGTGGGCAGTAAATACAAGAAAAGTTTTCAATATCGGTTTTTGTAGAATAAACATGACAACATAATATTTAAGAAATGCGCTTTTTGGAAAAAAATCCTTATAAGAAATCGCTCAAAATATGCTATTTAGAAAATTTTTCGATTTGTATCATAAGATTCTAGAAATTTCATGTTTCAAGCAAAAACCTTAATCTTTATTACGCGTCGAATGGAAATTTCACATTAATCTTGCGAAAATTGAAGTGAAATGGCTAGTTTTAAAGGTATTTTTCCTATTTTCGGGGAGTTATGATTGATATATTAAAATACATATTAAAATTAATTATAACCTATGTCCTATTCTGATATATTTAGCTATAATACTGTGAATAACCTCACTTGAGAAATTATTGGTTTGCCACACAAATATTCATATCCTATTTCACTTTCTTCAAGTTTTATTTCCTCGACAAAAAGTACCCTATATCCTTTCCTAAGATCCCACGTATCTGTAAACCGGAAATCATCAGTATTGGCCCAGTTGTTTAGACGTGAAACGTTACTTCCACATTTATAATATTAGTTAAAATTTGATTTAAACAAGTGAAATTTACAAAATTTTAAAATCACGCGACAAATTGTTCGGCTATGGAACCCTAAACTCGCATTTGAAACATATCTAAGAACAGTCTCCATTAAATTGAAAGCCCCAAACTGAGCCGATTTGGAAGATAATCGACAATTTTTATTTTTTTTGGGTACGGAACCTTATATTCGTCCTTGAAACATAGCTAAACACACTATCCATTAAATTAATTTTCAAGCAAAACAAAAAAATCAAAATCGGTTCATCCGTTTAGGCGCTACAATGCCACAGACAGGCAGACAGCCAGACACACGGGGGTTGAAAAATGAGCAAAGGTACATTCATTTTTATTGAATAATCATATACATATTGAGACGATACTCATATTTCCACTCGGATAATACCCTCCTGGATCCAAGGCTACAACAAAAAAAAAAAAACAAAAACAAAAATAAAATAAAAAAATTTTTTATTAAAAAAGTAAAATAAATTAAAACTTCATTAATTGTTGCCAATTGGGTCCAAAGAATGAATGCTTGAGGAAGTGTGTGTATACGAGGAGTGTCGACTTAGGCTACATCACACCCACCGAACAAATAAAAAGAGAAAAAAAAAAAATTTACAAAAATTTACAAAAAAAAAAAAAACAAACAATGTCAGTAAATATTCAAATTTAATCTAAAATTAAAAACAATTGAGTTCCCCAAAAATCATTTCAAAAAAAAAGGAAAAAGGTCATAACTAATTTTATTTATTGATGCATTTAAAATACAATATCTTTTTCTCATTACAATTCATAAAAATAAAAAAATGGCCGAAAGTGGACACCCGGATGGCCAGGCACACGACGCACAAACAGAGAATCGCACGCAGCATCGCAAGCGGTAAACACGGCGCGAAAGGTCGTGATTGGATCACGGCGGCACCAGGCACTAATAAAACAAAAACAACAAGTGACCTGATGGTCTTCTTGATAAAAAAAAAAAAAACTTAACTTTTAACCTTTGCATCGAGCAAGTAAAGAGCTCGGAATTATTATATTGATTCGTGATCAAAAAAAAATTAATCAATCGACATCGATTATTAAACAAGTAAAATAAAATCGACATTAATTAAAATTGGACCGACATTGTGGATTTAAAAAAATTAATAAATCAACAACGATTAATAAACAGAAGTAAAATAAAATCGACATTAATTAAAATTGGACCGACATCGTGGATTTAAAAAAATTAATAAATCAACAACGATTAATAAACAGAAGTAAAATAAAATCGACATTAATTAAAATTGGACCGACATCGTGGATTTAAAAAAATTAATAAATCAACAACGATTATTAAACAGAAGTAAAATCAAAATCGAACTTTAATCAAATCGGACCAACATCGTAATTATAATTAATGGATCGACAACGACTTAATAATCAGGAACAATAAAACAAAAAAACAACGACCGGTACTCACGAGTAGTGTCCTGGTGATACAAGTTTCGAGTGGACGACCGCATGGTTATTTCATCCTTTGTTGTCTGGGAATTCAACATCGCCCATCAACGGCACACCTCCGCATGGAAACCGATTCGATCAACACGATACAAAGGAAAATCTAGTATACCTCGAGGATCACCCAGTGAATCCGCTGTGTGCTGCTGCGAATCTCTCCTGGCCGTCCGGTTGTTCAGCCCCCGGTCCCGTTTCGTTAATGAATATGTAAGTCTGCATTTATCTGATTTTTTCTTTTTTCTTTACCAAACTAATTATCGGCCAAAAAGGACATATTCTAAAACAAATAAAAATTGACATTAAAAAAAAAAGGTTGGAGGTTTACCATATATTTTAGATTTAGGAAATAATATTAGTTAAGTTTTTTTTTTATTACCGTGTGTGGTGATTCCGGGTGCATCCATTAATCAACCCGTCGAGTGGCCCTTGTCCCATTAGTGTTGGCCAATAGCCGCATATTAACGACAAGGGACAACCACTCTCAATTTCACGGCACCAGGTGGTGGTGAAGACGATCCAATTGATTCGAAGATCCATACATCTCGCCCGTACTGTAACGGCAAACGGCCCTTGACCGAATGTGCATATGTATATGTATTCCTATTATTAAAAAAAAAAAAAAAGAAATAATATAGTAACATATCCGTATGCACCTTTACCTTTAAAAGAAACTCACCAGGAATCACCATCGCCAATATTAATATTAAGTTGTGTTGTCCTAAAACAAATATTAAATTTTTTTCTATTTTTATTAAATACAAAACCTAGGTTATGTATCTACTCATTCACATGTCAAATAAATTGTACTAAATTCACCATTGTTTTGCAATATACGTTTGATAAAACCGAAAGAAATGTAATTGTGAATAGTAGAAACGATTTATAAAATTTTACTAAAAAAGAAATTGAATAAACAGAATATTGAAATTTAATTGAGATTACTTACGTTTGTTCAAATCCATTGACACTTAAGTTGTACCAAATACAGTAGTGCCAACTCCATATAACTAATATCGATTTAGTAGATCTTCTCTTGAAATTGCGCGCCATAACCCGTCCGATCAACAAAAAGACTTCCACTGCGACATCTTATATATATTCGTTTCTCTAACTAAATTGAGAATCGTTTTATGGTAGCAAAGCGTATGGTAAATGGCGTAATTTTCAATCAGCGTTATCTAAGACAAATTGAAAATAAACAACGTATTAATCGTATAATCCCATAAACTTAATTTTTCAATATTTCTTTTTAACTAAGCTTATTTCTACAAATCCTTTTCTGTTTTCTATAACACTCACATATACAATCGTTGAACAATCGCGGAGTCTAACATGCCGGACACCAGGAGCGGACGCATATTCACACCCGCCACCAGCTGTAATCCACAACCCGAGGTGACTTCTCCGGGCTTCACAACGCCGCCAACAACAATGTCAGTACCCGTCGCACCGCCGCCAACTACAGTAGTCAACCAACTTCCATGGCTCGATTTCACGACGGCGCCTTCAACATCGACGTCCACAACAGCCACCACATTCTCAACGTCAACAGCTCCATCAACTTCGACACATCAATCGCCTCCATCACGTGTGTTTGACTTTATAAGAACCCAAACCGAACTTAGTGCTGACAACCAACATCGTCTTCAGGCCATGGAGAACCAATTGATAAATATGGGTGAGTTGTTATGTAGTCTAAGTCGAAATATTCCCCAATCGCCCCACGCTCAGGGTTTAGTTGAACCTAAACACACAAACAGCTCAATTGGTGACAATGAAATGTACAAAATTAATTATAAAGTTGATATCAATACCTTTTTTAAAAACGTTTCGAAGTGTGACGGCATTTCCAAAGCTGGTATCATTCAATTCATGGAGGACGTAGAAAAATTATCAGATCTTGGCATCCTCCACGAAAAACCTCTTATGACCCACCTCATTCAATTTTGTGAAGGTGACTTCCAGAGATGGTGGGCCCACAATATTAAATATGCTCCATCATGGGAAGTAATTCGAGGCCGCATACTCGATGATTTCTTTGGTCCAGCCGACCGCTCTCTTCTAGTGTCCGAACATCTACACCGGTGGCAAAAGCCAGAGGAATCATTTATATCGTTCATCGAGGATATCAAACTAAAGTCAAAAATTCTCGGCACGTCCATGTCGGAATCAGAGGTCATCGTGCTGCTCTGGGCTCGCATGAACCGTAAAACTTACGACCTATGCAAATTCAAGGCCACCCCTCAAAGCTTTATGGACCTCGACCTAGTCGCCCGCGAAATTAGGCAAATCAGTGACCGAGAATCCCTCTATCAGGAAATGGAACCTAAAACAGAAAAAGCAGACAATCATTACAAAACCACAAAAACCACAAAAAACTTTTAGAAACCTCCAACTTACACGAAACTTCATCCACCTTCATTCGAAGACGCCCTCGCGCCTTAGTTGGCCGTCGCAAACTCCTGGCGTACGAACCTCGTAGGACCTCCATCCCTACGATCACTGTGAAGGTGGGGCCTCTTTCCTTCATTTGTCTCTTAGATTCCGGAGCTACAGACAGTTTCTGTTCCAAAAAATTCGCTACCTCCATAGTTAAGCTGAAACTGGGCCATTTGACAAAATCCACCTTCAACGTCACCTTGGCCAATGGTGCAATTAATACACTAAACAATAAATTACATTGTTCAATAAAAATTGGTCAATTTTCATGGCCAATGAGTTTTCCGATTTTACACGGCTTAACCTATGACTTACTGTTGGGAGTGGACGCGCTTTGCAAGATGAAAGCCAAACTGGATTTCATCAATTCCACGGTGGTTTTCGGATTCGATCCACTGCGTAACATCCCATTTACAGCCCAACCGTATGGTAGCGAATGTAATGCCATCATGTCCCCGACTCTATCACGCCCGCAACAAAAGCTATTAAACGAGCTAATGGCCGGGTTTGACGACGTTTTAACGGACAGAATTGGCTGTGCCCGGGACTATGACTACTCGATTCAGATGAAGGACGACATACCTGTGAGAAGCCCACCCTTCCCTCTATCTCCACCTAAGGCCAAAGAAATGGACGAACATATTAACAGCCTAATGGACCAGGGCGTCATAATAAAATCCAAAAGCCCGTACTGCTCACCTGCCTTTTTAATAAAAAAGAAGGATGGTTCCCCAAGGCTATGCATCGACTACAGGAAACTAAATTCCAAAGTTGTCTTCGACGCTTACCCAAGCCCGAATGCAGACAGCATTTTTCAATGCCTGGGGGGAGCAGCCTTCTTCAGTTCGATCGATTTGTGTTCAGCTTTTTATCAAATCAAACTATCAGATTCGAGCAGAAAATACACGGCCTTCTCCACCCCGACGGCTCACTTCGAATTTGTTAAGGTCCCGTTTGGCCTGAGTGTCTCCCCGGTGGCCCTTAATCGTCTGATATTTGGATTATTCGCGGATCTGAGATATAAGTGTGTCATCCCCTACTTTGACGACATCCTCGTCTACAGCCCCAGCTTCGAAAGTCACCTAGAACACCTAGAAATAGTCTTCCAAAGACTACGAAACGCTGGATTGACGGTTAAGCCAAAAAAGATGCAACTATGCATGCCGTCAATCAAATTTCTAGGCTTTGTCATCTCATCAGCTGGGGTCGAAGTCGACAAAGAAAAGGTGGCCCTTATATCGGATCTCCGGGTACCCCGAACCCTCAGACAGTTAAGGTCCTTCATAGGTATGGCATCCTTTTTCGCTCGCTTCATTCCAAACTTCGCCGAGGTCATCGCACCTCTAAATCAGCTGAAGAAAAAGGATGTCAAATTCCATTTCGGAGATAGAGAACTCGAAGCCTTTGCCAATGTCAAGCGAGCCCTAACAGAAGCCCCCGTTCTAGCCTTCCCCAACTTCAAAAGGCGTTTCATCGTCCAGACGGACGCGAGCCAGAACTCGCTCGGGGCCGTACTTATGCAACATTTCCCAGACGGTCTACACCCCATTCAATATGCTAGCCGAAAGCTCACAGCAGCGGAACAAAACTATCCAGTTTACGAACAGGAAGCCCTCGCTATCGTTTGGGCCCTGGAAAAGTTCAAACAATATCTCCTAGGGACCAAGTTCTTGCTTCAAACCGATAACGCCGCTCTGTCCTTCATTTTCAACCACCCAAAGCAATTGGGTCGTGTGGGCCGCTGGGCATTAAAACTGTCTCGTTTCGAATTTGACATAGAGCACATTCGTGGTACTCGTAACGCCGTGGCCGACGCCTTGAGTAGGCTTTTCACAATACAAGGTACCCCCGAAGTTTCGACCCTCCCTAAATTTAACCCCCTATCACCCTCTGATGGCGCTAAAATCCACTTTTTGGACGAGGTGCCCCAAAGCTTTGCCTCTCTACGAAAACACCAGGAAGAAGATGAAGAGCATAGACTCATCATCTCCAGAATTGAATCTGGGGAAGATGTCATAGGATATGCCCTCAAATCTGACGTCCTGGTGAAACTCGTGGGGAAACATCGCCTGAGACGAATTTCCGTCCCCAAAGCCATCAGAAACATGATAATGTTCTTCTACCACGACTCCGTAACGGCAAGTCATTGTGGAATTTGCGTCACACATCGTCGAATCGCCCGTCGCTTTTGGTGGCCGGGTCTCTATAAGGACGTCCAAAAATATGTCAGGTCCTGTCCAGAGTGTCAACGCTGTAAACCATCAAACCGCGCCTCAGGCGCACCCTTAGCATCAACGGTCCCTAAACACACCTGGGAACGTGTTTACATAGACCACGTAGGCCCCCTAGTGGCTTCCAGGAATGGGTTCCGATATACCCTAGTGATGCTGGACGGATTCAGCAAGTGGCTGGAGACTATACCCGTCAGACGCGTCACTGCAGCAGTAACCGTTGACACTCTGAACAAGATTTGGCTTCGCTACGGACCCCCCAAATATCTATCTACGGACAACGCTAGGTGTTTCACGAGTGTTAAATTCAAACACATGTGCCTCAAATGGGGGATAAAACACCTCCTCACTAGCCCATACAGACCTTCTTCTAACGCCTCCGAAAGAGTAAACAGAGATCTCAAAATGAAACTGACCATTTTGCTAAAGCAATACGCCCCATCACATAGGGAATGGGACAAATATATACATTATTTCCAACATGCTCACAATAGCCAGTTTCACGAAGCCACCCAAAACACCCCAGCATCAATATTCCTAAACCGGGAAATGGAAAGCCCTCTCGGCTTGCGTTGGAACCTCCAGGAGTTAGTAGGTGTCGAACCCCCTCCCTCACAGGATAACGTTAATGAGGCCCTAGAGAAGGCACACGAACGCCTCAGACGTTTTCACAACGCAAAACGGCCCCAGCAACACCATTTCTCCGAAGGCCAAGTGGTCCTGCAAAAGGTGCACGGATTGGCCAATTTCGACGAGGCGCAGAAATTCATACCCAGGTGGTCTACGCCCCGACGCATTTTACGCTTCACGTCACCGGTCTCATGCGAGCTAGAGTGCGTAGACACTCATACGCGATATAAAGCCCACATTGAAGACATTAAGCCCTACAATGAGAGAGTAGAGGAAATGCCGTAGCATTTTAGCCAGTGGGGGTGGATGAGACGATACTCATATTTCCACTCGGATAATACCCTCCTGGATCCAAGGCTACAACAAAAAAAAAAAAACAAAAACAAAAATAAAATAAAAAAATTTTTTATTAAAAAAGTAAAATAAATTAAAACTTCATTAATTGTTGCCAATTGGGTCCAAAGAATGAATGCTTGAGGAAGTGTGTGTATACGAGGAGTGTCGACTTAGGCTACATCACACCCACCGAACAAATAAAAAGAGAAAAAAAAAAAATTTACAAAAATTTAAAAAAAAAAAAAAAACAAACAATGTCAGTAAATATTCAAATTTAATCTAAAATTAAAAACAATTGAGTTCCCCAAAAATCATTTCAAAAAAAAAGGAAAAAGGTCATAACTAATTTTATTTATTGATGCATTTAAAATACAATATCTTTTTCTCATTACAATTCATAAAAATAAAAAAATGGCCGAAAGTGGACACCCGGATGGCCAGGCACACGACGCACAAACAGAGAATCGCACGCAGCATCGCAAGCGGTAAACACGGCGCGAAAGGTCGTGATTGGATCACGGCGGCACCAGGCACTAATAAAACAAAAACAACAAGTGACCTGATGGTCTTCTTGATAAAAAAAAAAAAAACTTAACTTTTAACCTTTGCATCGAGCAAGTAAAGAGCTCGGAATTATTATATTGATTCGTGATCAAAAAAAAATTAATCAATCGACATCGATTATTAAACAAGTAAAATAAAATCGACATTAATTAAAATTGGACCGACATTGTGGATTTAAAAAAATTAATAAATCAACAACGATTAATAAACAGAAGTAAAATAAAATCGACATTAATTAAAATTGGACCGACATCGTGGATTTAAAAAAATTAATAAATCAACAACGATTAATAAACAGAAGTAAAATAAAATCGACATTAATTAAAATTGGACCGACATCGTGGATTTAAAAAAATTAATAAATCAACAACGATTATTAAACAGAAGTAAAATCAAAATCGAACTTTAATCAAATCGGACCAACATCGTAATTATAATTAATGGATCGACAACGACTTAATAATCAGGAACAATAAAACAAAAAAACAACGACCGGTACTCACGAGTAGTGTCCTGGTGATACAAGTTTCGAGTGGACGACCGCATGGTTATTTCATCCTTTGTTGTCTGGGAATTCAACATCGCCCATCAACGGCACACCTCCGCATGGAAACCGATTCGATCAACACGATACAAAGGAAAATCTAGTATACCTCGAGGATCACCCAGTGAATCCGCTGTGTGCTGCTGCGAATCTCTCCTGGCCGTCCGGTTGTTCAGCCCCCGGTCCCGTTTCGTTAATGAATATGTAAGTCTGCATTTATCTGATTTTTTCTTTTTTCTTTACCAAACTAATTATCGGCCAAAAAGGACATATTCTAAAACAAATAAAAATTGACATTAAAAAAAAAAGGTTGGAGGTTTACCATATATTTTAGATTTAGGAAATAATATTAGTTAAGTTTTTTTTTATTACCGTGTGTGGTGATTCCGGGTGCATCCATTAATCAACCCGTCGAGTGGCCCTTGTCCCATTAGTGTTGGCCAATAGCCGCATATTAACGACAAGGGACAACCACTCTCAATTTCACGGCACCAGGTGGTGGTGAAGACGATCCAATTGATTCGAAGATCCATACATCTCGCCCGTACTGTAACGGCAAACGGCCCTTGACCGAATGTGCATATGTATATGTATTCCTATTATTAAAAAAAAAAAAAAAGAAATAATATAGTAACATATCCGTATGCACCTTTACCTTTAAAAGAAACTCACCAGGAATCACCATCGCCAATATTAATATTAAGTTGTGTTGTCCTAAAACAAATATTAAATTTTTTTCTATTTTTATTAAATACAAAACCTAGGTTATGTATCTACTCATTCACATGTCAAATAAATTGTACTAAATTCACCATTGTTTTGCAATATACGTTTGATAAAACCGAAAGAAATGTAATTGTGAATAGTAGAAACGATTTATAAAATTTTACTAAAAAAGAAATTGAATAAACAGAATATTGAAATTTAATTGAGATTACTTACGTTTGTTCAAATCCATTGACACTTAAGTTGTACCAAATACAGTAGTGCCAACTCCATATAACTAATATCGATTTAGTAGATCTTCTCTTGAAATTGCGCGCCATAACCCGTCCGATCAACAAAAAGACTTCCACTGCGACATCTTATATATATTCGTTTCTCTAACTAAATTGAGAATCGTTTTAATATATCGACATACCTGTTATACACATACCATCTAAAGAAGTATAAATAAAGCAAGCGCAAAGCACAGCCTCGAGTATACAACATCACCTGTGTTTTGAATATTTAAATTAAAATGTATATTATATTCTTTGAACATTCTTTTAATTTCTTCTTTTTTTTTACATATTTAATTAAAGATATAATACGCGCTACGCTGTTGTTTTGTAAATGGAGGCATATGTAATGAAACATTACAGCATAAATATATGCAAATAGATATTATGATTAACGGATACAAAGAATAAGAAGAAAAAAAATGTAAAATTAAAAATATATTGAACAAAATAAATATCTTTACATACCAATTTAAAAGTTTGTATTAGTTTGTAAAGTATATTGCGATTTTGTTAAATTGAACCAATTGGAATTACTTTTTGCTGGAAATATATTTGGAAATCATTCTTTTAAAAATCAACAATTACGCACCTAATAATCAACGGTCAAGCATTTAAAATGCAATTAGACCAAAAGATTTTGCAGGATGTTGTTGAGTAAGCTTTACACTGTAAATAAAAATTTTATAGACAATAAAAATCTGATTTTTTCATACACTTTTTAAGGGATAAAAATCGTAAAAATCGCGTTTTTTCAAATTTTACGATTTTTTTTTTTTTTTTTTTTTTTGAAAACTGGAGGGTTTAGAGAAAAATGTCTGGGAACATTTTTTGTTAATTTGGACCCCTTTCTCGAAGCGATTCGATAAATATTATTAATTTGTTAAGAAAAATGAATTTTAACAATATCCTACCGGGCTACCCGCCGGATATCTACAGTACATAGGATAATTCATAAAAAAGTTGATTTTGCGGACGTTGGCGATCATAATATCCGTCGTAATAATCGCACAATTAGATTATTTATTGAAAGAGCAAATTTAGCAGGTTCGTATTGTTTGAAAGCTGGCATTTTTGTGTCAATTTCCTTACTTTGGTTTCATCACTGTTTTTGTGTTGCAGACTTAATTTGCAGTACTATGTTGTATAGAGGATTTTTTTTATATTGATAATATGTTCGGAACCCTTTCCAATGTTTTTCAGAATTTTTTAATCTTATAGGTACATTTTGTTGTTGAATAAGTGTATAATAGGTGAGAGTTAATATACGGAATATTCTTTAAAACAACTTTGTGATTGATTGAAAATAATATATTTATTTAAAAGTTTTTTTATATTTATTTTAACACTCAAAATCTACATTCAATCTAAAATGTAATTTGTAAATGTCTTTATGTTGTTGTGCTGAAATTTTACTGAAAAGTAAACAAATTATTTTCATTTTTCATTCATATATCTTCCTGTTTCGTTTAATAAGAAAATTATAGCAAGTGGTTGTATTTTGGCAAGTTTTTAAAAAATATAAAGTAATAAATATAAAATAGAATAAATTTCAATTTTTGCCTAAATAGCCTAGGTCAATTTTTTGTATTAATAAATACGTATTTCGACGTAAAAAGCGAAAAATTTACAAGATATTGTTGGACTGTTTTTTATACTCAGTAGGTATGTTTTTCTCACACTGTCAATAAAAATAAAATCGCTTTCAAATAGGAGATAATTCTGATGTCGAATTGGCCATATATTATCAATACAAATGAAATTAAAATTGAATAAATAACGAAGAAATTATAAGCATTCAAAAAACATTACATTCAAAGGTTGTCCATCTCTTTTTAGCAAAACAAAGTTTTATATGTAATCTATAGCGATACCCACATATGACGTCACTAGATATCTAGATATCGTAATCTTTGTTTAATTAGGAATTTTAAACGTTCATATCTTGCATACTAGTAAAGATTTTTAAAAACCAATTGCACTTTTCTATTCTTTAAGTGAGAATTCTTCATTTGATGTGATAAAAAAAAATTAGTCCGATCCCCTATTGTGCAAGCTTGCTCAAAATATGTTATTACAGACAAATTGATTGTTTTATAATGCTTATGTGAAGTTGTTGATGAACCACAAACGTTAAGACCGCTCTGAATCCAATTTTTTCTGTTTTTAGCCCGGTATGCGCTCAAATCTAACAGATTCTCTATAGCCAGTCACGGTGCACCCTGAACAGATCCGAAATCAAATTTAAACATGTCGAATTTGACACATTACCCATAAAATTGTAAAAGTAAACTTGATACCATAACAAAATTTGAAAGTTAAATTAAAATTGATTAAAAAATAAAGATGTTATGAACATTCAAAGATTTTTGGCTGTCTCTTTTTTGAAAAACAATGTTTTATATGTAATCTCTATAGCGATACCGTGCAATGACGTTACTGGTCGATATTTCCCCTCTTTCATGATGATCACCATTAACATTATTCTTGTGTGTTTAATTTCGTAAAAATTTATAACACTTAAAAAACACCCGCTATATTCAAATCAAAATTCTAGTACGAAATACAGATGTATAAAAATGGTTTTGCCTTTTTTACCACTATCTAAATGAATTAGGGCGGTGCACATTTCGAAGGGAAAACACATATTGAAAGTCAATTTGATTTTGATGACACGATATATTTTTAAACTTACAGAATAGTAGAAACATGATAATTCGATTACGAATAAAAAAAAAATGCTTCAAATAAAGTATATTATAGGAAATTTAAAATTACACTCCATATTACGAATCAACGCGACGCCGCATCTTCCATGATAGGAGTCATACATGGTACAACAATCACATTTACAAGCTATTCGTAAATACTTAAATACAATATTGAAGTAAAATACTACGTTATACATTCCCTAGCTCATTCATAATCCGATAAAGTAGCTTACGGGGGTAGTTTTCTGTATGTGTGGGAATATGTGTATATTTGTAATGATTCTTCGTAAAATTATTTGCATAGTATTTTTCTAATAAATTGAAATATAGTGGAGAACTGTAAAATTTATACATCAGAATCCAACATCAGTCGAATCTTTATATATAAACTGTTCGACTGCATTGTTTAAAGTTTACTTAGGTAAGGTTAGGTTATATTGGCTGTCCACGAAGGACACATTTAGGCTATAGAACCCATTGGGATACTTTATATGTTTTTTACCACTTTTCCGCTGAGAATTTCATCTATCAGCTCCTCAATTTCAGAGACTGAGTGCACCTCGTTTTTAATTCGTTTATTCGCTTTATTTACACGAATATATATTCCAACAAAGTAAAATTTTATTTTCCATCAATAAAATGCATGACTTTAAACTAAAATCAATCTCTTTCATAGAAGTAACGATTTTGTTTATTTAATTTCAGTGATTTTCTATCAATGAATTCACATTTTAAAATTCCATTCTATTGTAAATACAAATACTTAGCTTTACTTGTTCCAATCATTACTGAATTGTTTGGACGTAATTTGTCTTTTTTCAATATGAAAGGGCCAACTTCGAGATAAGGTTGTCATTATTTTAATTTTTTGTAGGATTAAATAATTCTGGAAATTTCATTAAAAATTTTCAGTAATCTTCTTTTCTTATTCATTTTTCGTGTCAGCACAACCTTAACTATACTAAACAATAAATAAATTCAGTAGCTGTAATGTTTTTTTCTTTTAGATTTCTGCAAATGTCTAGAATGTGAAATGAAAAATTGCACAGAAGATAAAATTCAATTTAAATATAAATTCAGGTTACAATAAAAAAACAAGTATACAAACATACATTTATACATATTGTGCAGCCTAGGTAAAACGTCAGGTGAAACTTAAAACGCTTAAAGGCTTTTCTCAGTCTTTACTATTCACAACAAACATTCATTTGCCATCATATACGGGATGATTTTTTTAATAGATTTCAGCAAATTTTCTCCAAAACTGAATGAAATATCAAAAAGCGGTGGAATTCGGGTTTCCTTATAGTCAGGGAAAAAATTAGCGTGCAATTTTATTTCTCCGGCAGCGCTTTCTATATCAAACGATGGTCTTTATTTTCTTTCAATAGAAATATCTATTTTTGGCACCCGAATTTAAGTATTTTTTTATCCAAAAATTTCCACCGAGAAAATTTTTTACCGACAAATTCTCAAAATAATCATATTTTGAGAATTTATATATACTTATTCTTGCTTTTTATCGAAAAAAAATAATTTTTGACCAGACAATTTTGTTCCCATATAATTCCTACAGTTTTACCCTTAAAAATCGTAAATTCAGGTTCCAAAAAAAGAGGTTTTGGAAAAAAGTATGACTTTTTTGAGGCAAAAAATCAGGATCTAGTACCCAAAAAAAATCGTAGCGAACGAGCTGCGTTAACTAAGCGAATTCCGTCCGAGGCTGAAAAAATAACATCTTCTTAAAATCGAATATTGTATATTTAATTTTTCAGAAATTTTTCTTTCGAATAACTTGGAAAGCTGGAAACTTTAAAAAAAAAATCACCATATACCTATCTTTATACATATAAACAATTCTACTGTTTTCTAGGTTTCTGTAAGTAGGTACCTAAAGTATAGGTAGTAAACGTTATTGTGTTGAACGAACGTAGCACAACGTATTTCGTTAAATATAGGAGAAAATCTTGTTGAAGTAACAATAAATACATATGTCATTTTATTATATAAATATTTCAACGAAATGTACACTAACAAACAACAAAAACCGAATCACTAAACAAACAAACTCAAACACTTTTCAGTAGAATTAGTTGAAAACTGGAAAAAACTGAATACACAGAATCTGAAAAGTGGATAAAGCACATCATTTATCTATGGAAATAATGATCGTTCCAGCATACGCTGCAGTAGATCTTCGAATAATAATCTATGAAGGCTAACAAGACCTTTTTTTAATGTTCTTCCCCCTCTGGGAAGTTAGTCGTGTGGACTACAGGGGTCGCCCTCACACGACTTCAGTCCACACCGACTATGTACTGCCAATTTATAATTTTTAATATTATAATCGGTTTGAAAATTCAAAATATGTACAGTTTTAAGTTTTCAGTTCTGTCAACACTAAATGAGTTATTACTAACACTAAATTACCTCAGTCCAGTAATTTTTTTAATCGGGTGATTAAGAGTTTCAGGATGCCATTTTGAATTAGACTGATGGGTTGAAGACTTCGTTAGAAGTATTGAATACGTATATTTTAAAGTAAGAATCGGAAATTATTTAGTAGATTGTTTCAAGTTTTTTGGATTTCCATTACGTGTACGCTGTGTCATGATTCTAATATTAAAATAATACTTAACATCATAATTTATTTCATTTCTTCTAACGTATTTCTGTGATGCTTTTAAAACATATTTAACACATATTTTATTAGGGTTGGAAACATATATATAGGTTGTATTAAAAATATAATTATGTAGAACGTGTTAAAATTGATTTTGTATCTGATAATAATTATGATTCTCGAACTTCTATGTGAAAATTTTAAGTTAGTATTCAAAACAATTTAAACCTATCATTTTTCGATGTACATGGTGGGTTAAACATATTATTAAAACGACACGTAATACCGACATATTTTTGCAGTGTGCGTGGATTTTAAATTTATACATTATGAAAAGATATAGCAAAAAGAACTGCTTTCCAACCGATTGTCCATAATACATCTGTCTCTTTTTATACCTTGTCCTTGTCGGCTGTCCATTCGTCTGTGGGCAAACTCAAAAACAAAAAGAGATATTTAGCTGAAATTTTTCACGCATGCTGAGGACGTAAAAAGTGAGGTCAAGTTCGTAAATGAGCAACATAGGACGATTGGGTTTTGTAAGCCGTTAGAGATTGAATAAAAGTTTAAAAATATAAAAAATGTTCTTATAAAAAAATAAACAACTTTTGTTTGAAAAATTTTTTCGTTAACGTCACTTTTTATCCGTGAGGGCGCAAAAAGACAAAAATTGGTATCCAAAACTGTTGGACAAAAATTGGTGTCCATTTTCTCCAAAACTATAGAACATAGAGAGTTGAAAATTTTCAGGAAGCTTCAATTAGTGGTCTTGTGAAACATTCTCGAAAAACAAAGCAAAATTCTAGAATATACATTCGAAAATTTTTGAAATTTTCGAAAATCCAATCAATGGAGGCCAAAAAGCCACTGATATTCAACACTTTCTGTTCGAGGTACAATTGTTTTTTTTTTTGCACTTATTTTTTATTAGCATTAAAAGCGTCCAACAAAAATAATTATTTACTAAGGATGCTTTTTAATGGACATTGATGAAAATCTATTCACTCACTTAAAAGTGCTATATCCATGCTCTTAAAACCATAAATGTTTTACTAGTTTTAGTATTTCCATGAGAGCTGACCAGTGTATGTATATAGTATTTGTCAGAAATTGTTTAGACGCAGTGCGGGGATTTTAATTTTACAGTTTTTTAAAAACTTTTTTTTTTTAAATTTGCCAAAATAGTACCTCTATAATCCAAATCTCAAGGGACAATTTTCGCGTTTTGTGCGTGTAGTCAAAAACAGATATAATTAACTTACCTTTAGAAAAAAAAAATAAAAAAAAAAGAACAAGCTGTTAATAACATAAGTGAAACTAAACTATATTCCTGCTGAATAAATAAGTGATAATAAAGAACAAAAAAAATTCCTTTATCAACTAATATAATTACAATTTAAATATTCAATGTACCCACTAATTATTATCAATTCAATTAACAAGTCAAATACATAAGGGAAAAAATAATTGCAAAATTGTAAACATAAACAGAATGTTCGATTTACATCTAGGTATATAAGTATCACGAGTATGACAGACTACATGTATTAAGCAATAGATCTAAGTAAGAGGTATTATAGGTGTTATATGAAAATGAAAAAGTGATTTGTATCGTGGCTTATCTGTTGTAGTTCATCTATTCAATCAAGAAACTCTCACTCTCCAAGCGTCTTTCTACGCATATCGAAGCTTCAAAATATGTATATAATACCTGTCACTTAGATGCATTCCTTAACGCATGTATTCTGTCATACTCGTGTAATTTATATGCCTAGATGTAATTCGAACATTTTGTATACATAAAGAATTCATTTTGCGAAGCAATTTGTAATTTACCTAAATAACAACACTTCGTATCAAGAATATATAGTCTGGTTACCAAGTTCAAATTGATGAAATATAGAAATAATGGTCGTAAAAATAAGTGTGATAGCTCGTTGGATTTGGAATGATGTCTAGAACAATGTGCCAAAAGCAGTTTAATTGCAAAAGCTATAAACAAAGACGGAAAGAAAAGGTCAAACGTACCTCAGTACCACACCGACTATGTACTGCCAATTTTTTCACTATAAAGGGACAGTTTGTATAAACAGGTGTTTTTAGGATTAGAATTATAAATAATGTAGGGGAAAGGTTATGGTTTCAAGAAAATAATATTAAAAATAAAATTATCTGGAAAGATACATTTCATTAAAAAAATGTGTCTGCGACATATCTACCTTAAACTGAATTTATTAAAATAAATATAAGTATATATACTCATGATCAAACAAATTACGTGGAACGAATACATTAAATTAAATTGTAAAAAAAAAAATGAATATGACTAGAATGTTATATTAAATGATTGTTTGAACGGTTACTACTGACTGCTGTTTGGGTACAGTTCCATAGAATAATATGATGTTTTATATGGGTGACGACAATTGATAAATGTGAAAGATGAAACAGAAAAAAAGTTTTGAAAAGAAAAACCGAATTGTGTTACAGCAGACTCATATATGTGTCTTGAATTTTAAATGTATGATATACATTTCGTGTGAAATTATTAAAACTCGAATGGTATAGTTTCAACAAATACATGCTTTACATGATATTAGTATAGTATCAAATGATCATTCTAATCTAGATCATAAATATTTTGAAATAATAAAAATTCAAATTGATTTTCGTCGATTATTTTTACATGTCATAACTTAAGTATAGAAAATATTCTACAAATTGGTTCTATAAATTTTTATGGCAGTATATTCGTTCAGTGTGGAAATGATTAAAGCGTCGCAAAATAAAAATATGTTTGTTATTTGATTAATATTCTATTATCTTTTACTAATATTGACTATACTTGAATTATTTTCAAGTCTAATTGTTCAATTTAAAAGATCGCTCCAGTTCAATTAAACTGTGTACTTTAAAAACGTACTTTGTTTTTTTAAATGCTGATCCCGGTCAAATAACTCAAGTTTAGTTCATTTATTATGCCACTTGCAGTTACTTTGGGTTTCAACTATAAAAACAAAGACTACCACCACCCGTAATGCCTTCATTTTCCGTGCATTCACTTATTCTTCTTTTAATTCAAAAATTTTATGGGTTTAATTTTTTGATGCGGAACCCTAATTCTTTTTCTAAAATAAAAGTAACTATTATATGGTAATCCTGATTTTTCCGGAATAATGTACTTTAAAACACATCTATTCTTAATTTCAAGTGAATATGTCCTGTAGTTTGATTTTTGATAATCCTCAAGAGTATAACTATCTGTGTGACGAATCCGTTCAGCCGCTTTGAGTAATTGAGAAACAATCATCCACACAAGCTTTGACATTTATATAATTATAGTAGGGGAGACCGGGTATGAAAGATCCATTTAAAATTTTCACCTTGGTTGCTGGTTAGGTCGAAAGTAACAGTACAGAGGGGTTTGAAATAAATATGCTATGATATTATAATTCCACAAATGACTTATTAGAGAAGTTTATATGAACAAGAAAAATAGACATTTACA
The DNA here is from genome assembly GCF_905475395.1 of Chrysoperla carnea. NCBI lineage: Eukaryota > Metazoa > Arthropoda > Insecta > Neuroptera > Chrysopidae > Chrysoperla > Chrysoperla carnea. The sequence goes on along the minus strand of NC_058338.1, from coordinate 45,946,637 downwards.
TTCAAAAATAATATATATTTTATGAAAACAAATCAATATTGTTAACTCCTCGAAAGAAATTTTCTTACTTTAAGTAATGAGATCTATTATAATATGATAATCATATATTCTAATTAATCAGATTATTCAATATCAGTCTTAAGTAACATTTTACTTGTGTATATGTGTACCCACTTGTGTAAGTAACATGTTACTTGTATACCCACAGAGCTATGTTACTTTTGTACCCTACTCCATTTTTAGTACAAAAGGACCCGGGCGCGTGCGGCGACGGATTGCAAATAAAGAAAGCGGCACCGGCTATCATTTGAGGGCAGTGAAGCGGTTTTTCGACTGTTAAATAACCCTACCGCTCTCCTCTATTATAATAGGTTCATTTTTTACGCACAATGACTGATTTATTAAATATTGTTTATAAGAATACTCATACATTATTTAATTGTATTTTTCAAGCATAGGAAAATTTAGAGAATTACTTGCTTTAATTTAAAAATTCCAAATATCAAGATTTATTACTTTCAATAGTATTAGTATTTGTAGTATTACTATTTGAAGTAATACTATTAATAAAGAGTTTATGTTTTATATTTCAAGAACTTGTGTATCTTTAGTATCCCCGACTTCATAAGCTCCATAAATATCGACAACAACATTATAAACCTTGTCTAAGTATAACCTAAATCAATTCATTTTTAAATTAATTCAACAATCCTCGTATATGCAATTACATTCCGGTTTCGATAGGTTTTTGAATCCATGAAACTTTTGATTGAATCAAAGAAAAGGGATCAATTTTAAATTTTTATTCACAAAAATGTTAAATTATCGTCTTCTAACCGTTTTTAATTGAACTCCAAATAATTATTTATTTATGTCATTTTTGTTACAGGTGGACGATCTTATTTGAGAAATGGTATGAAGGAACCAGGACATTTTGAGGAAACGGTAAGTTTAAATATTATAAAAAGTAATAATTTTTAATAACCCAATATATATTCACAACATAAAAGTTATATTAATAGTAGTGCAATGTTTTTAACTCTAGAAAAAGTTTTTTATTACGATTTAAAATGAAATAAAATATTAAAAACTACTAATAGTAGTTACTAATACTAAAGTTCAAATATATTTTAACACTCACAGTATAATGTTTATTACTTTTTATCGATTGATTTTAGTGCCTTCATTGGAATTATATTATAATATATATCAGACTTTGCAAGCTTAAATTACCTTTTTAACATAAAAAAGTTAGAACCAAGGAAACACGCTTTCTTAACATGTAAGCTTAACAATAATAGGATAACAATAAAGCTATGGATGCTGTAAGACAATTTTGAACTTTTTAGTCAATAAAACATATTTCCTTTTCTTAGTTTTTTAAAACTTTATTTGAAATTTACTTTGTATTTTGCTAAACCAAAATCATTTTACTGCAAACTTTCTTAATAAAATAAAACAGCTTTTAAATAATTCTAAAAGAATTGTGAATGTTAAAAAATATGCGAATAGTCGCGAATGCGAATATTGGGCCTATCACTAATACAGAGCATCAAATCCTCAACTGGGATTTCAATAGAAATTTAACGATTCGATTTGTCATAGGCGAGAAATATTATTTTTGAGAAATTCTCAATTTATATTAGATTTATAATTTTTTTTGACAAGTAGCAAATAGAATTAGAAGATAAAATGTACTATTAGCTTTAGCCGGATCATTTTGTCTCTAACTTTAATATATATGTGATAGTAAAGTTGTATAGTACCTATATAGAGATTTACCAAGGATAAAGGTAATGTAGGCTTGTATTTTTTTTCTGGATATACATTAAATTCAGAAACAAATTTAATAGTACTTTGGTGTAGTGTCTCCAAAACACTTAAGTTTCCGCCTTCGAGTTCATAAAGTGGATATTTTCTCACAACTTTACAATGAACTATTTGAAATATAGGGTGAGATACATTTTGAACTATAGTCACGTTTTTGAACTACAGTCTAGTTATTTCCTCACCAAAAGGGGACAGAAATACCTTATTATTATATTCGCGGTGAACGGAAAGAGTCGTTGAGTATTAAAAACTTATTATCCGATATGAAATTGCTATGTGTGGAGTCTCAAATATAAATGATAAGCTAATCATCAAGATATAATTAACTATGTCTGAATAATTGAAGAACGCAATCTAAGTGAGTAAATGAATTTCAAACCTAAAACAGGCTCAAATCAGCAAAAAAATATTGTTAGAATATGTATAGAATTCACTTCTAGTCGTTTAAGGTTTAGTTTCAAAATCAAGTTATAATCATTGGGAAATATTTGTTGTATTTGTATAGTTAACATATATTTTAAAAATAAATTAAAATATGCCTCACCCTATACTGTCTGTATGGGCACCATACTCATACATGAATTAAATTATGTTTAATATCCTTTAAAAACAACACGTTATAAACTGATTCATTAAAATATGGAATTCTCACAGACGGAAAATATAATAATTCGTTTTTAACGATGTTATTACGTGATTTAGATATGAAAAATTAATCCAAATTTTAAAATAAATCTGCAAAAATGCATTTACAAGCAGTTTAAACACGAAATAAAAGTTTATTAAATTGTTAAGGTGGTACTTACCATAATTCTTCATGCTTTAGCAAAATTTTCTGTTAAAACAGAACACAAGGCATGACTTATTTTGAATTTAAAATCAAAACATTTTATTTGAAAAACATAGTAAATTTTATGGAGAAATTACCGGAAACGTTCGATTTTATAATTCTTCTTCCAACTTTTCTAAATTGAATTTCATAGTTATTTGAATATATATTTCATATATATATTAGCACTGCAGGCCTCAAGGGCCCATGGCTTCAATTTTTTTAATAAATTGTCTTCCATTTTTCCCAGTTTATTGCCTCTTTTTTCCAGTTCTTAATTCCGATCTGTTGAAGCTCCTCAATCGTGGCCCCAATCCAACTTTTTTTCGGCCTCCCTTTTCCGTTTTCTTCCCTCTCCTTCGATTATATTTTTTCCGGGATTCTTTTATCCGGCATCCGACAAATATGACCCAGCCATTCTACACGACGTGCTTTGATAATATTTACAATGTTTGGGTCCCTATACATTACATAAACTTCCTCATTTGTCCTTCTTGTTCAAAGCCCAAACTTCGACCCGATTTTAGTACTAAATATTTGCAAGTATACGCTTTTCATTTTAATAATTCCAGTTACAATTTCATGAGTTATTTTTTTTAATCCTGCCCTCAATGTTTAATCTACAAAGAATTGTAGATAATAAATTTTACCTAAAAAATGTAATGAAATAAACTAGAAAAATGAATAAACAGTAATTGCATTCACTTAATAATTATAATATGAAATGACCTAGTTATAGATATTATTATGATATTAACATCATATATCTTCGAGATGTACACGATAGTTTAAATTATTTCATGCTTTGAAAGTTGAACTTCATAAAGGAATTTCTTTGCTCACACAAAAAATAATTCTCTGTCATGAATAAAAAAATATATAATCTGTAAAACAGACTCTGTAAATGAGATAAAAATTGTATCTAGAGTTTGCAATTATTGAAGACTATATTGAACTGAAAAGTAAGTATAATTATTTATTTATTTATTTATCTATAACTAGAATAAGACCCGACCGCTTTGCTGGGTCTAAAAGCCTTCACCTTCTTTGTTCGCACTTATTCTCCTTCCATAACACTTGAAATAGGAATGGAGATTGCTTTACACAGGTAAAATTATATGTACACTTTTCAGTTTTTTTTTTTTTTTTGTGAAATGTAGAAAAGTCTTAATGCATTGAGTATACCAGAAAACCTTGGTTGGCCAAATGCAATAGACAAGTTGCATGTTTTTTTATATAATTTTATTTCGAAAGATTATCAAGAATTACTAAGAAAAATTAAAAAAAATATTTTTTTAAATTGATTTTTTTGTAATTTTACATTTGAAAATGGTTTTTCTAAACTATATATTCAAACATCAGTGACGTGAACACCTCGCTTTTGTAACGCACCGCCATCGCACAGAGACATTATAACATAACATGAATAATGATAAATAGTTTGTCTCTCAGCTGGCTTTCACTATATTATAACGCAAATTTCCATAGAAACCGATTGGCTCACAGTCTCAATGGAGGTTAATACGTCACTACCGTTTTATTTATTCAAAAATATAACTATTTTTTTTATTATCTAATGATTAATAAAAATGGAATTATAAATAAAAAAAAAAAAAAATCTATTTAAATATACTTTAGATGAATTATTACTTCATTTATATATGAATATGTGAGTTAAAAAAAATTTATGCCACTTCTCTATTGTATCTCGTTCACGCTTCACTAAAATGTTTAATTGGATATTTTCAAGAATATTCATAGATAGCGCGAAGTGACATGTAAGTGTTTTAATTTAATTTTTATGAAAATATTTATTAAAATATTTATAAATTATAAAGTTTGTGTTATTCTGATGTATGAGTTTTACTATTGTGAAGTTTCATTCAAATCCATTCAGTAGTTTTTGCGTGGAAGCGTAACAAACACACAAACAAACTAGCTTATTTTGCAAGGTCAGGAGAACTTTGCTAATGACCTTATTGTTCACGAATCTTGTAAATGAGATGAAGTTATAAAAATTACATCGAAATGGAACTGGTATCAAATAATTTATTTCTTTTAGACTTTGGTTATGATAAATTTTTCGAATTATAACTTGGAAAACAAATACTTTTGTTTCTTTTGTTTTGTTTTTAATTTTCTTATAATAAACGTTTTGCTTTGTAACATTGGGTACTTTTTATTCAACAAGAAATAACAAATTTTTTTCTTTTCTCGCTCCTGTTGAAGCTGTTTCTCTTGAGCCCGTAGCGCAGCTTATTTATATAACCAGTAGCACAATTTATTTATAAGTACATGAAGAAATTCAAATAGAATTTTTTAAAATACAATTTTATTTCGAGTGTCGTGGTATTTATTTCAATCTATGTCTTAACTCGAAGTCAACAAAAATTCATTCTTATATATTATTATGATTATTTTGATGTTCTAAAATTATTCACTTATTCAAATTCGTACTCAGTAAATATAAAATATTTAAGGCTTAATAATAAGGAGCTTTCTCATCACAAAACTAATGATTATCGAACGGATGACAGGAGTGCTGACGGGCCATGTGTATATTAACGTTTTGAAATAAATGCAAATAGTAAGTAATAAAAATAGTTAAGGGACAAACGCTTGAAGCATAAACCAAAGAACAATCCTCTAAAACATATCATAGATAAATATCGTGAATATTTTTATTTATGCAACTAATATATCTATTTAAAATTTAATATTATTATAATTTATATAAGGAGTGTCATTTTATTTGTTTATTTATGGAATGGTTTGTACCGTACCGTACCCGTGTAATGTACAATGTATAATATACCTTATATTATAATAATACTAGTGTGATACCCACCCGCTTCGCTGGGTTTAAAAGTAATGATTGATAAAGATTGCTCCCGCTTATCCCTTTTCTATAACACTCGAAATAATGGTGCTGATTGTTTTACAAAGGTAAAATATATTATTTTTTTAAATGTATAATAGTAAATATTCATTGAGTATATCAAAGAAGATGGCCTTGAAATATTTTATATTGACTTTTTTTACAGAACTTTGTAATTTATGGTAATTTCAAATGTCAAATTAAATAAAAATTTTTTATTTTTTTTAAATATATATTTATAAATTATATCTCATGTGTTATTCTGAAGTATGAGTTACATTGTTGTTCAGTTTCATCAAAAACCATTCGCTAGTTTTAGCGTGAAAGCTTAACAAACAAACAAACAAACAAACATGTTTACTTTGGCATTTTAATATATAGAGATTGTAATTTCCATATTATTACTATTATCATAAATATAATTTAAATGATTTAAAAAAACAAACTGAAATAATATAAAATAAAAAAATAAATAATTCCATTGTAAAAGTTTGTTTCGAGGTGTGAACTATGTGTGTAATATTATAAACATTTATTATTATTATTATTATATAAACAATTACATATGTAGATTATTATGTAGAATAATATTGTTAAAACAAAAAAAAATGTCTTTTTGAATATATTAATAATAAATGGGATATTCATCATATACATTAAAATATATTGGTTGGAATTTAACATTTATCCTGTGGCAGAGATTAGTTACAATGCTTATATTAGGTAGGAACCAAAGTCAATTCTACGAGGTCAACTCTACCATTTGATACGAGGATATTTTATCCATTTTGATACTCTGTATATAATCAGAAATATATCAGAATATGTTAAGTTTAGTTTCAAGTTTAAAGCGTAGAAATATTGATGCTACAAACAAAACTTTTAATTACTTAATTTTACCGAGCATATAATCCAAAACTTATTGACAATAAGGTACGACTAATACTTTAGCAGTTAATGTCAGGGATTGACATTATGGAAAGGATTTTTTAAAAAGTATAAAATGGTTTAATTGGATTTTGTCAAATTATCCCACTTTTTTTAAATCTATTATTGATGGAAATCAAATATTATTATGAGTAAACACTATAGTAAACCACGATGGGCGTGGTTTGCTTATTTACCTTCAATAAAATAATGTTTACTCATAATAATATTTGTTTTATGCTAATAATATAATAAAAATATAAAAAGTGGGATAATTTGACTAAATCCAATTAAATCATTTTATACTTTCTTTAAAATCCCTTCCATAATTGAATATTATTAAATGAAACCTACTCAAGCTTTATTGAATGATAGTGAATGGACAAATTTAACAATTTTTGTCATACCCGTCTCTCCCAAATTAGACCTCAGATCCAAATTAGGAAAAAAGTTTTTATATTGCTCTTGATGAGCTTTTTTGGTAAGCTGGGTTTCTGTAGTCAATCACAGAACACTCTGTATACGCCACACCCTGAATAAGCTTTTATCTCCTTTTATATTTTTTGAGAAACTGAACACCAAAGTTTTCTCCTTATTTGCCTCTTTACGCGAAAACAATGATGTTTACAAAAAATTGTTTCAAACAAAAGTTGTTAATTTTTTGTAAGGAAAATTTATTTAATTCAAATTTATTCTATCTCTAACAGTTTATCATGAGCAAAACTCAAAATTTTAACATTTCTGCAAACCATGTCAATTTTTCAAGAATAATATTTAAAAATTATTAGACATATGAAGCTGTGAGTTGGCTTCAATTTTTCAAATTTAATATACTTTCAAACTGATATTAAAAGTAATTTTCTTATTTAATATACTTTAACTAATATCAAAAGCTCATAGTTTTTGAATTGAACTGCAAAAACTGAAAAAAGTCAGAATATTTTGCAGTTTTTCACGTATTATGCAAGTAGCACAAATTTTTTTTGCTTACAAAACGTAGTTTTAGACTCCTCTAAGAAGAGAAAATAACGTATCAATTTGACTGGCATTATACTGCATTTATAACAGCTATAAACTCTATGTGAAATACAGAATAAGAAATAAATGTCTTTAACATGATCATCCTGTATCATAAAATAAACATAATTCAAAAATAAAATAATAGTATAATATTCACATTTGAATTATTATAATATTTTGTTATAAATTATTATTATAGTTCATTTACATTTCATATTTGAACTTACAAATGTTTTAATATAATTTTGTATATATTTTTGTATAAAAATGAGCACATAAGACAAGTCAAGTCAGTGTTATGTCAAGGTTTTAATTTATGTTTTATAAGAATATAGTTCGTGTAGGCGCTAACATATTGAATTGAAATGAATAGCTATATAAAATTAATAGCTATGGGTATGTAATAATACTGCAAAAGAAAAAATATGTAAATTATAAAATACAGATAAGAACTTATTAAAATCTACTAATATGTTTGGAATTCAATAAATATTATTGGTACTGAAGATGAAAGAAAGAAGTCTTCTTGTTGTATACTGAATGGCAAACAAATGGGGATGTTGACTTAATTTTTTTTTCACTTCAGATGAAAGTTGTTTTTGAAAATTTTTAGAAATCGCAAATTATGAAAGTTTAAAACTCCTTATAAAGGTTTTCTTTTTATTAGTTTTTTTATTTTTTTTTTAGTGAATCTCAAGTACACTAAATAATTTGTCACTAAAAAAAGAATAATCAAAATCGGTTTGAGTGATATTGAGTTATTCGTCCATTTGTCGCGAACATACTTAATGCAAATTTAAAACATATGGTTTTGTCATGATTGCCATTGTCAGGACTAGACCAAATTGAATGGGGACCACACGTAAAGCACCACCTTACAAATAGAAAAAGGATCACCAAAATCGGTTCACACAGTCGAAAGTTCTGAGGTAACAATAACATAAAAAAAAACATACAGTCGAATTGAGAACCTCCTCTTTTTTGTTTGAAGTAGGTTAAAAAGAGACAGGCAACAATCTTTGAATGTTTATAACTTCTTCAGTTTAAATCAATTTGAATTTAATTTTCAATTTTTATTATGGTATCAAGTTCACTTTTACAATTTTATGGGTAATGTGGCAAATTCGATATCAGGAAATTACCCTATTGAGAAAGGGCTTACAAAATACAAAGCTGTCTTCATACCAAAAAGAAATAAAAGTACTTTGCACGTTCTCTGGTATTACTTGATATAATTTCTACGCTTGGTTAAGCAGCTTGCTTCTGCGCTGAGTTAAAATTAAATCAAAAACTGAAATCTAAGGTAAACATAAATAATTTGCTGTAAAATAACAAGATGCAGAATTCAAAAGTGTAGAAAAAATGATAATAAAATTAAGTTTTACAAAAAATACAACCGACTCCAAAAAATGCACATAAAATAAAAAATCATTTAAAGTAGATATCTTCTTTAATTAATAATTTCCTTGAGAAACCCAGGTAAACATAAAATTTAATATTATAAATCTCAATAATGGGGTTAGTTATTATTTTAAAACTAACCCACTTATGATAATTTGGTCTCACTTTTTGTGGTTCTTTGTGTATTTGCTGAAATAAAATCATTTATGAAGAAGAAGAATAAGGTGCAGCAACTTCACTGATAATAATAAATTAATTTCTATTAAAAAAAATTTACTCGCGTGGGTAGAATTTATTAGTTAGATTGTTTGTACAAAATGATGTATTCGTTTTTAAAATATAATATTTTGTTAAAAATTAGCTTCAACTGTTGGCGCCAAATAGAAAACCATTTATCAATATGAATACTGTTTTTAGAATTTGGGCTTGTTCTTGTAGGTGCGTTAATTGTTCCATACTTCTTCTATTTGTCTGTGAAATGTTACTATATTTCTACTAAAGAAAATAGGAAAGTAACTAGAATTTATTCGATTGGCATTCATTACGAAAACAATGCACACTTAATGTACATTACCGATGGTGTAGTAGTTTCCTGGGACACAAAATATAATACATTGAGTTTTAAATGGATTGAATACGAGAGTATATAATTATTACTCTAAATGTCAAATATAATACTATAATTTAACTTTAATATATAAAAATTTCGTGTTACGGTGAATATAATTTTAATTAATTTTTTTTTACATTATATAGGTATGAGAATGTGTCGTATAGTATTTTTCACCCACCTACCCAAATTTTAAGGTTGTGCAAAAAGGAATATATATAATAGTTTGTATATGGAAGCGACATGTAAATGATTTAATGGACAAATAATGACAATTTTCGTAAGGTTTTCTTCACTTCATGTGGTTTATAATATGTAAAAAAGGGAATTTTAATTATACCTCTCACAAGCAGTATGTTTAGCCAAAAATCTGAAATTTTTATTCATTGTACGAAAAATTGGAAACTCTATAAAGTTGTATAAGTATAAAGTTCAAAACTAGTAGTGTACAGACAGATTCTTATATTAGTAAGAATGGATATTTTGTATTTCAATCTCTAAAGCAAGCAAATGGAAAATTGGTCTAATTGGCCTAGAAACCGGAGCAAAGTTTGTGTTTAGCGATCACGCTAAACGGAGGATGGACTAAGCGGCCGCGCTTAGCAATAATATTAGATATACTAATGTAGAGCCACAGGTGTTAAATTAGGTTAATAATCGCTGATCAATAGTTAGTTTTAATCAAATAAATTAATTGCAGGTGAAACGGGGTCAGCTAATAGTTTCTAAAATTAAGTACAAATGAACTAACTAAAGTTGAAAGTTCCGGTTCTTTTCGTATAATTCATTAAAAAAACATTTGAATTTTGGATACAAATTGAATATAGCTTAGGAAAACCTCAAACGAATTCAAATATTTAAGTTGAAAAGATTGTTGAACATATGCTTTTAATAATACTTTATCAGAATTTCAGTTGATTCAATGTAAATTTTTGTATTCGTTGTGTGCGTTGTCATGGTAGGGACAATAAAATCGATGCCAGCGCTTCCAGTGAAAAATTTTGGCGATAAAGGAGGCTGTTATGACTTATTTACAGTTCTTTACATGTTTATGTTATAGAAAATGTCAAATTAAAATTATTGAAAAAGATTAACTTATTAAACTTAATGAATTAAAAATTGTGAAAATAAAAAATCAAATTGCACAAATATTACTTTTCAAATGTAAATTATCATAATTATTTATTTAAGTTATAAATGAAATCCATAAACTTATATATGCATCCATACAATTCTATAATTAAAGTAGTGTAGCGTTACCATGGAAACGCTTCCAATAAAATTCACGCACGGTGCGAATAGGTTAGATTGGAATTTTATAAATAGTGAGATCTAATTTCTTTAAAAAAATGAAAGAGCTATCAAATTTGAATAGAATCTGATTATTGGAATCTTTCTCATTGTAACATTGAAGTCATTATGGCGAATCGCATACCAAATACTTGTACTCAAATTAGTTTAAAAAGGTAAAACTGACTGCGCACTCTAAATTAAAGACAGATATCTATCTAATCTTTCAATTGTTAAAAGACCATCATTTTTGAAAGAAATTAATTCTTTCCGTTTATAAAATTCCATTCTAAATTATGCAAAAATTTGCATTGAATGAACTGAAATTCTTTACTTGTAAAATATTAAAAGAATGTATAATTTATTAATTTTTTCAACTTTGATATTTGAATTCGTTTGACTTTTGGGTTTTTCTAATCTACCTATGTTTAATTTTTATACCATGTATATGAAATATATCAAGGTATATGCTAAGTTTAGTCCCAAGTTTGTAACGCTAAAAAATATTGATACTATGAACAAAATTTTGTTATAGGTGTTCATAAAATCACCTAATTAATCCATTTCCAGTTGTCTGTCTGTCTGTCTATCTTCAGTCTATCCCGATTATTCAAATTTAAAAGAGATACCAAGCTGAAATTTTTATAGCGTGCTAAGGGCGTAAATATTGATTTCGAGTTCGTAAAAGAGCAACATAGATTAATTGGGTCTTGGCTCAATAGGACCAATCTTGTAAACCGTTAGAGATAGAACAAAAGTATACCTAAATATAAAAAATGTTTCTTATAAAAAAATAAATTTTTTTTGTATCATTTTTTCGTAATCATCACTGTTTACCCGTGAGAGCGCAAATTATGCCCAAATTGTATTGTATGTATTATATGGGAATATCAGTTATATATGTGTGACATGTATGTATGTGTAGTGTGGCAGAGTAATAAACACTGTCTATACATAGTATTTCAACAATTAACTCAATCAATTGTTTGTTTTCTCTTGTTCTCATAAAGTTCAATGTGATTGAAATGAATCACATGAAATGAACCGGAAATTTAAAGGTTAGCCATTTGTCCTTAACTTTATAAACTATGTTCCATTATGATATTTTATTTGACATTTAAAAGAATAATCATACCGAAGGTTTATTCAAATTTTCAGCGAGCTTAACACAATTAGCTCTCTTTCTAGTCATAGCTAAGGAACTGACATTCATCCTTTTGTAAAAATCCTAACTGTCTGATGGTTGCAGGATTCATAGCTGGTGGTAAGACAAGACTTTTGTTTCCTCTACATTTTGCTGTGAAATCGGGCATTTTCAAGATATTCGGTGTTCGGTTGCATGAAGAGGTTAAATTAATTTTTGTCTGACTTTTTTTATTGAGTGCCAAATGAATTTAATTAAACCCCTTCCAGAAGACGAAAAACGAAATCTCGAAAATACCAGATTTTCCAACAAGTTTAAAGAAAACAAACGGCTTGTCTTATCGCCAGCTATTAACCTTACTATCATCAAATATTTAGAAAGACCCAAATATTAATAGAAAAGCCTTAAGGTTGACGTCAGCTCATAAAATTTCTTTTCTTTTCTGTAATAAAGCTCTTGATATAATTGATTTCTTGTTGTTACATTATAAATGCTGACCTCACATAAATAAATAATAAATATTCACATAAAGTTCACAAACTAAAACAAGTATATTTGAACCCAACCTTAATAAAAAGGTAAACCAAAAAATAATAATATATTAAATTTATTAATCACATCAAAAAGACTAATTAAATAGATATATTTTAAATTATTTGAAATAGTATACAAAATTTTGAATTATTATTATTTGTTACTCAATAATTTTATTTACTACACGGTAGTAGGTAATAAATAAATTAATTATTTAAATATGGATTACTTCATATTACCTCCATGTGTAACCTATGTACGTATTGACAATAAAAATATTATTTTTTTACTGGAATGTGTCAATTTCTTTACTTTATTATTTTTTTATATTTTAAACATACAGGACATGTCACATTTGAGAGTTGCAATAATTCGGCTATTTTTTTCTTTAAATTCTGAACTATTTTCTTAAAATCAATCAAGATTATATACTGGCTATAAATGCCTCTATACATAAATAAAAGGGTTGTTTAAATTATTCTAACCAAATCGGCCTAATTGCAATCCTTATATATTTGATGTTTCCCTATAAATGTTTCTTTGTTTGTTTATTTATTACGCTTTCAAGAAAAAACTGCCGAATTGATTCGAATGAAAATGTAGAACAATATAGCTCATACATCAGAATAACACATGAGCTATAATTTAAAAAGATATATTTAAAAAAAAATTAAAAAAATTAAATTTAATCTGACATTTTACTGCTCTATCTATGATCATAATTTTGAACCATAAATTAAAGATTTCTGTAAAAATTTAAAATAATAAATCAATTTAAATAAATTATGACTATTTTACACTTGAAAAAAAAATTGAAAACTGTGAGACAAATTTCAGCTGTGTAAAACAATCCCTTCGAGTGTTAGGAAGAAAGATAGTGAGATCAAGAGAGCTGGAGGAAATAAAGCGGTGATTGTTACTTTTAAGCCCAGTGAAGCGGGCGGAAATCAAGCTAGTTATTACACATATGTACCCTAAATAACTGCTAGTTGTTATTATTATTAATCATGTGCTCAAAACCTCCCATAGCACATACATTTACGAATGTAAAACACAATATAAGTAACAAAACACAACATTTAAAATCTATTATGTGACTCAGAATGAATGTAGTTAGTGTTTGTGTGTACCTCTATTATTATGATATAAATATTATTCGTATCGTATTCAACTAACCAACATCAAAAACCACCCACTCACACACACACACACACACTTTGTAGATCTGATATACATGGAAATAATTTATAAACAGAATATAATACTAATTTAAATTTATTATATAGGTATAGAACCTAGCTAGAGGTAACTGATGGTGGTATTTCTACCAAGGTAAATTTGAAATAAAATTTAATCAAAATTCAGTCGAATACACACATTCACATATATACAGTAGGGAATAATGTAATACCTAGTCAAATGTACCTTGAATCTTTCTGCGTTTCTCTTCAGAAATAGAGAAGTAGCATGTTTTTTAAATTTGTTTTTTTTTTTTGGAACAAAAATTACTAAGAAAAATATTTTTTAATTTGATTTTCATGTAACTTAACTATTGAAAATGGTTTTTCTAAACTATAAATTCAAACGGCAGTGACGTCAACACATCGTTTGATTCACCCCATCGCTCGGAAAAATCATAAAATAACTTGCAGAATGATAAATGTTTTGTTTCTAAACTTGTTTTCAATATATTATAACACAGCTCACAGTCTCAACGGGTCTAAATACCTCACTACCGTTTTGTTATTCAAAAATATAACTATTTTTTATTAATAATTTATTAAAAAAATGCAATTCTTAATTTAACAAAAAAATACTTTAATATACTTTAGATGAATTATTCCTTCAATTATATATGAATTTTTGGGGAAAAAAAATTAACGCTAGTTCTATATTTATATTAACTGTACAAAATACAAACAAAGTTGAAATCATTTTTCGTTCGCGTGATATCGATCAGGAGAAACTTTAAGAAAAAGTTCGCCAGTCTCGAAACGGCTCTACCGAATGTCATGAAATTCTTTTCTGATTATATTGCCTTTTATACGCATCGATCGACACCTCACCGAAGTCGAATTAATTTTTTGTTGGCGTCATATCGATCAAGATAAAATTTAAGCAAAAGCTCGCCCAACTCGAAACGGTTGATTGTTATGAAATTCTTTTCTTGTCATATTGTCTTTAATACGCATCGATCAACAACTCAACAAAGTCGATATCATTTTTTGTTCGCGCGATATCGACGACGAAAATGTCTACGGACTTACGTACCTACACACAAACATACATCTTCTCCAAATTAGTGTTGGTGCCTTGTCCTAACCATAAATCTTAAAGATATGTTGAAAATTTCGATTTCGGAAATCGGACCCATTACCGGAACTTCCTATAGTTGGAAGTTAAATATAAATTCAATTTCATTGATAGTTGTTTAGTACTGCTAGGAACAAAAAAAAAATTCAAGTTTAAGAAATAGTTTTAAAGAACACATAAATGTAAATTTTGGTCCCTGGTACTACATTTCTACCATTTCTCTGCTCATAACATTAAATTTAACAATAATACATATATATGGAGTGTGCCAAAAATATAGGTAAGTACTGAAATGTAGCAAGAGATAGACAACGTTCCAGTTCACCACCACTTTAGTCCACCATCCAGCTGGTGACATTATGGGTGTGGGATATAAGGACCTTCGCGACGTAGATTTTCCTATTTTAGCATCTGTACTAAATTCGAAAGTAAACTTGTTTCGATCTACAGGCGTGCTATGTCTCTAGTGGACTTTTTGAATCATATAAAAACGTTTAGAGGTATTTGAGGCTTTAACCATCGCTGAAACTTTGTACACAGAAAAACACTTCATCATCTGAGTTGAGAAATTACATAATAAGTAATCGTTAGTTATTTTATTGTAGAGAGCTTTACTTTGTGGAACTCCATAATTAGGATAAGAAATAAAATTTCCAATTTACTTTGCTTAGTCCACTTTTATTTTTTAATATTTTAATAATTTAATATTTATATTTTCTAAGATAATTTTGTGTTTTGTAAAGCCGCATTTAATCGACTTAAATGGATATTTCTCTTTTGTCGTTATTTCCTGCAAGTGAGAAATCATTTTTATTTCTTGACATTTAATACATACTGTTCACCATGTCAGACACCGGAAAATGTCCGCCATGTGAAACCCTTCGCGACCGATTGATTTTGACATTCTTTAGATCACAGTGAATAATGTTGCCACGCCATGACAATTTAATTTATGAGTTTTGGTTTGGTAACTTTGAAGCCACTCTTTATTTTTGAATACTGTCGAATACTGTGTCTATATGAAGCAGAGTAGGAAGATTGAAAATTAATTGTTTTTGATGAACAATTTGAGGATTTTAATTTTATAGTTTATCTTTGAGGGATACAATAATTCCTTGAATTTATTGATAAATAATGCTAAATTAAAATATTTTAATCAAAAACTCCTTATTGATATTTATATTTCTTTATATTTAGGAGGCCATTTATATTTCTTTAATCAGAATATTTAACTATTGAAATGCATTTTGATATAGACATTTTCTCTTAAACTGTCCGATTTTTGATATCAGGTATTTCTTAAAAAATGCTACCTATTCAAGAAACATCTTACTAATTGAATTGTGATCATGATGTAAATTGAAAATATTACCTAAAGCTTTCCCGAAAAATATCTTACAAATGGTGTAAAGAATAATGTTGTAGGCGTTTTAGTTACCATTATTTATGAATAAAATATTTAAAGAAAAGAAAATAAAAACAAAAAAGGAAAAAGAAAAATACGTGAAAATATATAAAAAGAACAATGGAAAAAAATGTGGGAAATGAAAAATTTATCTAAATTTTTTTTCGAAGAATAAATTATTAAATATATAAGAAAATAGTGTGTTGAAAATTGAAAAATTTCTAGATGACTACAGTGAAACATAAATTATAGGTATAAATATTATCGAAGATAATAAATGAGAACTCTAGGATATGTCGAAATAAATTTCGATTTTTGCCCCAATTCCTAGTGGCTAGGAATTGGGGCAAAAATAGAAATTTATAAATTATAGGGTTTGTAATACACGTGGCATGTTATTGGTATTTGTTGTGTGCAAAGTCATAAGTCATGGTAGGGACAACAAAATCGATGCCAGCCCTTCCAGTGAAAAATTTTGGCGATAAAAGAGGCTGGTAGTACTAATTTGCAATTTTTTACATGTTAATGTTATAGAAAATGTCAAATTAAAATGATTGAATAATAATAATTAATTAAACTTATTGCATTAAAAATTATGAAAATAAGAAATCAAATTGCACAAATATTATTTTTTAAATGTAAATTATCACAATTATTTATTTAAATTTGTGAGACAATAATATTAAATTTTCAATGTAAGTCATAAATGCAATCCATTCAATCATATACGCATACATACAATTCTATAATTAAAGTAAAGTATCGTTACCATGGAAACGCCTCCAATAAAACTCACACACGGTGCGTATAGTCGTCTGACAATAAGTTCACTTCACTATTGATTTTAGTCGTAGGTGGATTTATTTGAGAAACATAAATATCATTAAAATATATTTAGGAGTAGTGTAGAAGAGACATTGAAAACTATTTTGGCATGTAATTGGAGTCAATTTTTCATTCAATAAACTACATGTATGCAAAATATTTATGTACTTTTAAGATTAATGACGCATACTAAGAATAGACTGCCGTGTATTATAGAAAAAATATTTTAAAATATGAAGGCAAAAATAGTATTCGTTAAAATATGTATTATGCGTTATATTTTCCTGAAAATAAACTGCTGTCTGCGAACGAGGTGTTTTTCGCAAAGACATTTTTGGGTTGAAATTTTGTAGGCATCTTATTTTTTTATTTTCCCGTCCTGCTGCCAATAGGCTTCGTATTATAGTCTTAATCTTATATATTTTAACGAGCAATTCTTGATCTAGCTAGGTTTCATTTCTAGAAAATGTTGTTTTATCCGTTTTTTCAGGAAAAACTGAAAAATGTGACTCTTACTGCCATCTATTGGCGAGTTGTGATACTATTATTTTTTCTAATTGAGAGAAACAAATTACCTTATCGATACTGAAGCACGAAAGCTAGGTTACGGTAGATGGTGTTGTTAAGTAACACACGTTTAATATGCGGGGGTTTTAGAGGTGAAAAATCGTTCTAGCTAGGTTTCATTTTAAGGTTCTGGTTTCATTCAATATGCCGACCAACAGACGCTATAATTTGACAATGTGTGTTACCAAGTGCACACTAGACACCAAACTAGTGAGCCGATTTTGATGGTTCTGACGTCAACCGATTTGTCTTAACCTTGCAAGTGCTACTGAAGATATGGCAGTAATGAAAATTCAATGGGCGACCACCAGATGCCATATTGTACAAAAAATATGTGTGCGTCTTCCTATGTGGCACAATAAAGACCAAACGAATCGGCCGAATTTAATAATTCTGACGCCAATCGATTTGTATTAAACTTGAGAATGCTACTGAAAATATGACAGTATCGAAATTGGCCTAGCAAACGCGTGGGCTGATTTCGATGATTCTAACGTCAATCGATTTGTTTTGACTTTGCGAGTGCTACTGAAGATATGAAAATAATAAAAATTCAATATGACGATCACGCTATATTGTGAAAAAGCCAGCAATGTCGGTGAACTATGTCAAGTTGGGTATCATTGAATTATTATTAAATAAACAAATTGGTTAACGTAATAATCATTAAAATCGGTTCACGCGTTTGGTCTCAAAGGACCAAATATACATACATAGATTGAAAATGAAAGTCCACAAACCATGGTAAGTTGGAGGGGGGGGGGTTAGTGTAATAGGTATTTGAAAATCCTAACTAAAAGAAGTAAAATAAAAAAAATTATTTAAAAACCCGTTAAATATAAACTGAAAAGAAAAAAAAACAAGTTCGGCAGTTTACATAGTTTAAATTTACTTTCCGTTTATATTTAACTCAAAAGGCCACCTATATTTTTACTAATTTTTATAAAAATGATAGACATTTGTTCGAAATTAGGTTAAAAAATAATATCATAAACTATGATTCAATAATGTCATGAATTAGCATATAGATAATTTCATGAACATAGTAAAAAAGATATTAGATAGAATAGTTACTATTCATACATGTACTATATCACATTATAATATATTTTTTATATTCATTAAATGTGATCCAGTTAATCCATTTAATGGTACAGACATTCTATTTAATAGATAAACGAATTGAATCGAATGAACTTTATGTCTATGGTATATTTATAGTAATGGTAGAACGAAAAAATAGGGAAAGGTGAAATGCCCAGAAACAAAATTTAATTGTGTGTTTTTTTTTTTAAATGTATTTTTTATCCGACTGAGCAACACAAAGGAGTGGTAATGTCTTTATCAGTCTATATATGTGTGTTTCTATATGGCACACTAGAGACCAAACGCATGTGCTGATTTTGATGATTTTGAAAATTTAATATGGCGACCGCCAGACGCCATATTGTGAAGAAAATGTATGTGCGTTCAATTGAGACCAAATGCGTGGGTCGATTTTGATGATTCGCACATCAATTTATTTGTCTTAACCTTGCGAGTGTTACTGAAGATATGGCAGCAATGAAAATTCCACCTGGCGACCACCACACGCTATATTGTGAAAAGAAAGTATATGTGTTCCTATTTGGGGCAATAGAGACCAAACGCATGGGCCGATCTACTGATCCTACTGAAGATATGGCAATAATGAAAAACTGTCGAGCATGAGACGCCATTTAGAATTATGTCAACTATGTCAAGTGGGGTATCACTGAATACCTATTATATAGACAAATTGATTATCGCAAAGGATCATACATAGGCTGAAAATGAAGTCAACAAACTATGGTAAGTGAGGTATCGTCGAGTATATATTTGAGTTAAGTGACTAAGTTAAATGTAAACGGAAAAGAAAAAAACAAGTCCAGCAGTTTACATAGCGACTTTAACAGTTGGGACCCATTAAAAACTTCAATGGCTCAAATACTCCCAATGTTAAAATCGCTATGTAAACTGCTGGATTTGTTTTTTTTTCAGATTATATCTAACTCAGTCCGATTTTTTGATTTTTTAAATAATTTTTTTTAATTATAATATCACAGTGGAAATTATCTCTGTTGAGGTGCTGTGTATTCTTCAACGATGTGTATAAGTATAGTAAGTATAGTTAAGAATTTCTAATAAAGCCGTGTGAATCATGGTATATAAAGTGTATTTCGTGGTACAATATCTTAGTGTACCATGGACCACATGTTAATGTAGGTACCTCGTTTGATTGTATAAAACAATGTATGTGACTGAAACATTCCAAACCTTACAGGTTCCACTTATGGGTATCCTTTTCTCTGAACAGTAAGTAACACCTTCAACTGTTTTTTTTTTTCAACTCTTCCTTACTTTTACTAGGCTTATCTGAACATGGTAACCTATGAAGAAAATAATTGTATAATTTCAAACTTTACCTTCCAAAAATCGTACGTAAAGTTTTTATCTAAAACATGGTATAAGAAAATATCCACCAACAAGTGTTTTAAGTGAAACGTGATTTAGAGCACAAATTTTAATAGCCAACTTTTAAATAAACATAAAATTTTGTACTTGAAAACAAATGGATAATCATTGTCTACATCACTACATGACAGCAATATTTATTTAGAAACTTGAGAATGAACAAACATTCATTTTACTCTTGGCACTTTATCCTACCCTATATATATATATCTAGACATTCGAAATGTGATAGAGAAAGAAGTGTGATGTATTTTATTTGATTTTCTGTTGTTCAAGGGTAACCATTATTTTTTATTAAAGCTATTCTATTCCGATTACCAGTCAGTTATATGTAGCTTATACAGAAAGTAAAAATAAACTGAAGTAATTGATTAAATGTTCTGTATATACTGAATTCTGTATATAATTTTTATTTATACTGTTTATAACTCTTCAGCGTCAAGTATTAATTATCTAAGTTTAGTTAAAACAACAAACTCTACTATTTACTTAACAAGGAACTGATTTGAGCATGAAAATACAAGTTCACTTAATTGATGTTTGTCTTTCTAGAAAACAATATAACAACTTTTTTTGGTCTGAAAAAGTTAAGCCATTTAAGTAGACTTTTCTGATGAATTGAATATATATTAACTGGTTAATCGATCATCAAGGCTTAGGTGATTTAGGCTATAAAGAGTGGCTGACGATGTATGTCAATGATTATAGTAATAGGGTAATTAAATTTTTACCTAGTTACAAGAAAAACATTCCTTCAATATGAAAAACAGAATCCACAGATTTCAACCATAACCATTGACGAGTGTTCATTAAGCTAGAATCAATTTTAAATGAATTTTCATCCTTTAAAATCTGGAAAACAGTAATCTTGATTTAATCACTTCAGATGACGAACGACGCAGAACTTACATTGTAGAATTACACAAATACGGGATCATACAAAGACAAATAAGCAAGTTAATATAAATATTTCAACATTTCACAATAAGACATATTTGGATAATATAGAATTACCTAAATCAATTATCGTATTTTAAACCAATACTTTTCCAACCAACAGGTAAAACCAACAGGTTCAAATACTATTTTACTCACAATAAATACTACACTATTTTGCAAAATTATGGGCGGTGTACACAAAAATTTCATTTCATTAAAAAATACGTCTGAATATTTTTTTTAAATCGTCTCAAAGTCACAGTATAAAATTTTTCACGATTTGTTTTAAAAAATGAAATAAAAATATATTTTAAGGAAAATTCTATAGTGAAAACTATAGGAAAGTATTATGGACTGAGCGTCCAGACATTTTTGTAAAAAGGAATGTAGATATTATTTTAGGAAAATTTCACTGTAGCTCAGATTCTTTTAATATATCTAACGTAGTATTATTATCTTGGATTTTTATGTCGCAGTTTTTGTATACAAGGTTAAGTTTTTGTAATTTAATACAGGGTATGATCGGTAGAACCCAATAAAAAAGTTTGTCTCTAATGTGATTTCAATTAAAAAAGGTTGTCTCTAATTTGATTTCAACATTATAATTGTAGACTTTTTTTTCGAGAAAAACTTTAAATATCCGGAAAACTGCTAGACATAAAAAAATTATATTACCGATTTAAAGAACCTAAAAATGCATCTTACCAAATGCTCGTAAAAAAAATTGTGCGATCATTGGTGAGGACAATCTGTATGACGTAAATTTAATAAAAATTTAAAAGAAGTAGTACAGTAGTAGTAAATCCAATTTGAAACAATAAAATATAAGCTTAGAAGTATATCAAAGTTTTCTCTTTGATAAATTCAACATTTTACTGGAAATTGTATTATTATATATTTATATTTTATCTTTCAAATGAATTTACATAAAAGGTCTAAAAAAGGAAAATAATTTAAGTATCTTTGTGTACTGTTTGTTAAATAGATAGAGAATCGTATCTATATTTTTATACTGAAAGCATGTCTGTTCGTAAGGTTGAATGCGCACTGATGTAGCATTATGTTTTATTACAGAAAAATGCTTTAGTCAAAAATATTGCCAAGGGCCATAGAGTAGATTCGCCTGTGCACATCTAAAGCGTATTTTCTTTCAATTAAATGCAATATAAACATATTTCTAAATTGCATTTCCTCCGAAAGCTAACGTTTTACGAAAAAACATTTTAAACAAAAATTGTTAGTTTTTCTATTATGAGAATCAACTTTCTAATTTGAGGTATTATTCTATCTCTTAACGTTTATTATTTAAATTGGCTATTAAAAAAACAAGAAGAACTAGGTCCAATCTGGTGTCAGCACCCCCTTCAAACTCTGAAACTTTTGCTGAAGCTTTTTGAATGGTTAACTACAAAACAAAATATTTAGGTGTATTGATTAAAATAATCCGCCCTGTATATCCACGAGAATCAAAACCTTTATTATAGCAAACTAAAATATTAAAAGCTTTCTTCAAATAGAAACAAAAAGGTAAACTTCATAAATAAGCAAAATAAATTGAAATAAATTCCTAAAACTATGATTTTTTCGATTAAGTGAAAAATTTGTGTCTTCTTACCTATTTATGTTTGTCTTTACGGTTGGTTCCAAACAATCTTGTAAACTATATGAAATGTTTTATGAAAATTTAAATTTTCGTTTATGTATTATTTCATTATTTCATGTTCTAGTTATGTAAGAATGAAATGATACAAGTAAAGAAACGTTGAGAAGAGTAGCTGATTTGACTTTTTTTTGTATTGGAAACTTGAAAATATATTACACATTGAGGTTTTCATGATAAAAATATAAAAACTTTAAAACCCCTATCCAGAAAAGCTTTTTGATCATTTTACTATTCGTTTAAAAACTAACTTATAGATTCAATAAATACATAGTTTTTCATGATTCAGTATGTCAGTAATTTTAGTTATTTTTTATTAAATGTATGTTTATTTAATGCTTAATTGACCTAGTCATATTTATTGAAAACAATAAATTTTCACATTGTATGTGTAAGGTCATTGAAAAAGAGTGATCTATGAAAACCATGAAAATCCACCAAGAAATGGAGTTGGTATTCGAGAAATACATCTGCAAATGTC
Organism: Chrysoperla carnea; assembly: GCF_905475395.1. Lineage (NCBI taxonomy): Eukaryota > Metazoa > Arthropoda > Insecta > Neuroptera > Chrysopidae > Chrysoperla > Chrysoperla carnea. The sequence continues at coordinate 45,923,491 of NC_058338.1, read as the reverse complement.
ATAAGTATAGAAGTATTTCAAACTACTTTTTGTGTTAGTCTAAGTATGCTGCATTTTCGCCTAACGCGCTGGATGGATTTGCTATATAATTTATTTGGTTACTCGATCGGTGAAGGTACACCAATTTTTAATCACCTGTTTAAACTCAGCAACCCTATAGCCTTGACAAGAAAAAGGTAGGCAACCCTACGTTTGCATATTCTACATTCTTCGGACTTTCAATTGGTGTTAAATTTTTTTGGTTACTCGATCGGTGAAGGTATTGAAAAAAAAAACCTTTTATATAATTAAATAAAAATATCCTTGACAAGATTTTATAAGGCAACCCATCACCGTAACATTAACATATTTTAATTCATAAAAAACACATTTCGCCCGGTTACTTGATTGGTGAGGGTCGTTTTATATACGGATCCGGTACTATATATTTTCCAAACAAATGTGAAATTATAACCACCTTAGTGACGTTTTTTTTGTTATAAAATTATAAATACTTAAATCAAATAAATTTAACACATTGGCAATAACACTTATGTAGGCTATTAAAAACATATTTATCTTGTCAAAGTCATTGTGAGTACTTTATTTTTATGGCAAATAAAAAATATGAAAGAAAAAACGTTCCGTTGACCTTTAAAGGGCTACATTATCTATCAATCAATCACAAACTTCAACTCAATAAACTCACTTTCATTATACATAATGAATAGTTCTAGTGACGATAACGCTACATACAAGGGAAAAATAAACAAGACATCGATGGTCGTGAGTGTCTTTAAAAATATACATGATAAAAATAATACTTTTTGCGTACAATTTTATGAATGGTATCTAGACAAAATCGAACATCTGTGACGCGGAGCTAATTGGTACGATGTCTAACTATTTTATTAGAATAGTAATCGTATGATTTATTTACGTTTTGAGCATTGAATTAATAAAATACTCAAATTAATTTGTATCGCAATTTAACTTAGGTCTTTACGGTAAAAAAACTACTATATTGAACTGTCAACGCGTTATTCTTATTACAAGGAAATATTTCTTAAGCCAACGATCTCAGAATATAGTTAGTAAACATTTTCTTGAACCAAGAAAAAGCTACTGTTAACTTCAGTCTGGAAGGGAGCCGAAAAATATTTCACTGGTGATTAAAATAAAGCGTTTGCAAGAGATTCGAGTACATAAAGCTTTTTACATTTTCCAAGTCCTATTTATGTTAATTATTTTATAGAGTCAATGTACTCACTTCTTATACTTTCCAAAAGCTGGAGAGTTTTACATTAATAGGTACTAAGAAGCAATTTTCTTTTCCGCTTGAAACTCTAATATTTATCCAGAGGTGGTTTCTATCGTAGAATTGATTCAGTATTTATTAATTATTTATTTTTAGTATTTATTAAATTGAGGCCGAATAACCAAGAAATTAAGCCTTTTGACCTGTCATGATCCGTTCGTCTGTAATCTCACCAGTTATTAGACGGCAAGGAGGAAGAAGTTAAATCCTGCTTTATAATTTTCAATTTCATGTGTCATCTTATATATAAATTTTTTCTAATGTCAAGAAATTCACCATACAACGAACTTTTACTTTACCCGTCCGGTCTTTAGTCAAAATAAGTCAAAAACTCTTAAAATTTTTTGACTCCATGTACAATTAATGAGATAGAGCTTCGTTAATTATTGTTTTTATTTTGAGAGGTTTTCCATTAATATTAGGAAAAACGCTATTTTCGTAAGGCATAAAGCTTTTGAAAAACAATTACGCTAAAATTTATCAGCTGATCATTTTTTCTTTAAGTTCTAGTAATTTTTCTTTACGTTCAACATTCTAAAATAAACAAATGAAAACAAACAATTGACTGAGTTAATTATTGAAATACCATGTATAGTGTTGATTACTCTGTCACATTACACATACATATATAACTGATATACGTCCTAAGCACGCTATAAAAAATTCAGCTTGATATCTCTTTTCGTTTTTGAGTAATCATGATGTCAGACGGACAGACAACCGGAAATGGGCTAATTAGGTGATTTTATGAACACCTTTACCAAAATTTTGTTCATAGTATCAATATTTTTAAGCGTTACAAACTTGGGACGAAACTTAATATACCTTGGTATATTTCATATACATGGTATAAAAACTTGCGACTTAACCTAGTATACCTTGGTATATGTCATATACATGGTATAAAAATAGGTGGATTGATTTAAAATTTAAAGAGTTTTTATAAAAAATTGTTCTGATTGAATTTTACTTTCTACAACTTAATACAAAAATTTCAACACTCTATAGGGAGAAGTATGATGTATATATGAAGTATGAAGAATATTTTTCTAGTAAGAATATTTTCAGAGAAATTTTTATTCTAAAATTCGTTTTGTTATCCCTTGCCGATTATTGTAAAAAAAGTTTCTTTCATAATAAACATGCATTATACATAGTATATGTATATTGTAAAATGTAAATATATATTATATTGTATTAAATTATTACAACAGCAGTTTATAGCTGACCCTCGACATTTATAATATGTTCAAGTGATAAAATGAGTCTCATTCAAGACATATGTAATATTATTATTACCTTACTACCTTTTTATTAACTATAGGACATAGGTAGGTACATATACCTACTATAGTTGTATACTTTTAGTCATTGCATAGGTGTGCATCAGAACAGAACATATGACCTATTGGCCAACTTAATATTATAACTGTTTCTTTAGCATAACATACAAAACAAATATAATATAATATGTATTTTATAAACAGTTAAATTTATATGTATGACGTTTTTTTTATTTCATTTTATATTTCATTTTTCTTGTTATTATTATTATCATTATTATTATACCAGTTTTAAGACAATTTCATTCAACTTGTGAATTTTATGTAATATTTCTTTTTTTATTTATTTTGACACCTTTTTAAAGATACCGTAAACTGTACTTTGAATTAAAACGGTTGCGACCAGAAGAAATATTTTTCAAGTTTCTATCATCATCATCACCAACTATTTGCAAAATTATTGTACGATTTCCTGTGGCTATATTTTACCCTTTCATTCTAATCTTCGTAACTATTTTATTGTTTCTACATACTTTTAACTTAAAAATTCTTAATTTTCTTCAATTACAACTAGCGACCCATCCCGGCTTCGCTCGGGTGCAATGCTTATACTATATATATACTACAGAATGTCTTTATATACAAAAATGTGTTTATTTACAATCACTTTAGTAACCTCTAAAATTATCAGTGTTTCTCTACTATACTATGCATATATAATACATATAAACCTTATTCTTGAATCACTCCTTGAATCATTTGAGGATCTAAGCATACATAGAGACGGACAGACAGCGAGAAGCAATTTTTTTTATACCATGTAGGGATGCCCCGATTTAGTGGACTGCAAATAGGGAAAGTAAAAATAAACATGAGTGTTTCCAGAAGGAAAATAGCCAAACGAGATTTTAAAGTTATGGACAATCAAAATCGACCACTGAAACATTGTTTCGTACTGGCAGCGTAGATAAAATGCTTTTTTGAGAACAATCAATTTATAAAGGGGTACTAATATGGCCAACACTCTCTTATATTATTAAAGCTATAGGTAATGAAATATTTTAATCTGAAAAAATATTTGTGATTGTGTTTTTGTACATATTTGTGATCATATTTTAAATTAAAATTTTTTATAAACCATGTCGCTTTAATATGCGGTAAAATATTTATAATTTTTTATTTTGAGGTTTTATTTTTTTAAATATTTTTTGTTATATAGATTCTATATATTTTTTTCCAATCTAGAGTACTAGATTATAGCGTACTTGGTTAAATCTCTTATTCCCTACTAACTAATTTTTTACAGCCCATTTTGCTTGCTGATAATGTAGTATTCTATTAGTGACAGAAGTTTTAAAATCGATTATAGTGAATTCAATAATATGGATTTTAAACTTTTATCCCCTTTTTTCGCCACCTTACTAGGTCAATTATCAAAAATCCGTTCTTAATGAGCGTCTGTATAGCGAAATGAGTCACACCGATGATGTGTTAACAAAAATGATGTAATAATAAAAGATTGGAAGAATTTGGAAGTGATAAGAATATTTATTATCACTTCCAAACGGCCTATGGCGGTCTTTATTTTATGTTATGGCATGATAATTTAATATTACTCGCTCGACCCGTGCGTAATTCCGCTCCCGCGATACCGGTACCCGTGGCTACACTGTATCCGTTGGTAAAAACAACAATTTAATTGTTTAAATTAGTATTAGGAGAATAGGTTTAAAAAATATCTGAATATTTGTAAAGTATCTGTTGTTCCGGCTTAATGATGTCCTCTGTATTAGTATAACATATAAAAACTAGCATGTTTGCCTAATAAACTTATTATTTAAATTTTTGCTATTTTTTCGTTCAATTATTTGTCAAGCGTGTTTTTTCCTAAGCGGTACATTTTTAAACCTTGAGTATATTTTTGTCAATCCTAGACATAATAAGCTTGAAAATAGAATTTGAATGACTCATGGGATTTGACTCAAAGGAATAAAGAAGATAAGGGTATAGAAAAAAACTTGCTGGAGCAATAATATATAAAATCTTAATGGTATGAAGTGTTAATGATATGAAAAGTATCTGTGTTAATAGGCTTTCAAATTCAAAGGAATAAAAATTACGATAGAATCATAGTAATCCAGGACGACAGTAAATTTACAAAAAAACAGATTTTCAGTATTTTTTCAGTATCTTTCGCTTCTATATCGCTTCCAAGGGTCTCTATTATCAAAATTGTTGCGGCTATTACAGGAACTGGAAGGCCATGCGGGGATGTACTCACTTAAGCTGGCTTTTCTTTTACAACCTCCCCGACCTGAAATCTGTTGACGTCAAAGCACTCCTGCTATTCTCAAACAGCTCCAAATAGTTTATGGAATAGTGGAAAGGGAGGTATTAAATCTTTTTCGGTATCACAGCGAACCCTATGATGTAAATGTGTCCCATCGGAGAACTGCCACTCTTACCTAACCTAACCTACACTTCTTCAACTGCCTTGTTCTTCAAATTGATTCTGCTTGATAATGAGTCATTCTCAAATATCTGTATATATAAAATACTTGGTTCTGAATGACTGACTGACGGATCAACGCATAGCCTAAACCGCTGATTGTAGAGACCTGAAACTTGGAGAATGTTTTCTTTGTATGAAGTAGGCAGTCGATAAAAATATATTTTCGAAATTCTACACCTAAACAGTTGAAAACGGTGGCAAAATATTTCATGGGACAAGGTGATTCCTTGGTTCAGATTTTTCATAAACCCTCTATAACAGAATTAATGAAAGCCTTGTTTCGTGTTTTATTCAAGCTCATCACCGAACGTGGTTGAAAAGGGGTAGAAAATTATTATTCTACCCCCAGAAATTTCGATTGGCGACATTATATAAGGGGGTAAAGAAATTGATTTAAATTAGGTAGAGAAATTGATTCTATAACCATTACGTGTGTCATGTATATTGACCTCATCAACGCCAGGTTTCGCTGCTAGTATCAAAATAATTTCCATTTGAAAATTTTCAACAAATCCCCACATTACTAGCACTGGAAAATTGAATGAAAATTTTCAACAAGTCCCCACATTACTAGCACTGGAAAATTGAATTCAATTTATATCCCATATTAAAAATATCATTGTTTAATCTAAGCTATGTATTGAAATATCAATTAATTGACCCTCATATTGATTACATGCGTACATATACGAGTACATAGAATTAAATTTTAAAATGGTAATGAATACAAAACATTCAAATGGTTGATTTGGATATTTAAAACGAGTTTCATTCATTTTATAATAATTAATTTATAATGAACTTATTTATTGTTTTTAACGGTTATATAAATACATACAGATAAAAATGATAGAACGGCATGGAATATCAATAAAAAATAATAATTTTCAACTAAAACTATTTGTTGCACAGAATGTACAATAAATATTTACCATTCGCTATTTTTGGTTGAAGTAGAGAAAATTTACTATTTTGACAAGCTTTTATTTAGTTTCACCTGTCCCGTTTTCTGTCTGTAATCAAATCTTTCTTTAAATTCAAATGAAAATAATTTATTAAAACTATTAAATTATCGCATTATCATCGGTACTTGATAAGTATGCCAAATTTGGAGTTAATCCGACGTTTTGATGGGGATCAAAGTTTCCGTTACGTACTCACATATTAACATACGTATAAAGCTTTTAAAAGCGTGAGAAAATTGGAATAATATCTGTTAATGAAACATCCTTTTATCGTAACTTCTCAGTTTTCTCAGGCCATTATTGCACTTTTTGCGATATTGTCTTGTCTTTGAAAGATAAAAATTAAAAAAAAAATCAACTGACCATTTTTTTGCATTTACCATATGCATTTTCGAAAAGGACACATCTCTGAAATTTTAAAATGTTCAGGAATTGAAAAAAAACTGATTATTTTTCAAACTAGTGTGAATTTTTCGCAATTGTTTCTTTACAGGCCATGACGTTTATAGTAGAATTAATACCAGGTATGTGATGTTTTCGATCATAATGGGTGTAGACAAGCATTTACGTCACATTGGTATAACGAAACGTATTTCACAAAATATCCGACATGTGCCCTTTTCGAAATTGCATATTCAATTAAAATTTTTTTATTTTTTTCTACGCGTAATATATTTGGTAAATTGAGAGTTAAGATATCTCATTTTCTTGACCTTACATTGTACAATCTACATATTGAGTGTAAGTATACGCCCTCATATTAATAATCAGTCAACAACATAAAAACAAGTTTATTGTTTGTTTTATATATTTAAATGATTTTTATCTGATGACAATAAACGTATATTGTTGTTGTTGTGACTATTTTTGTTGATATTGATCATATAATTTATATTTACAATAAACATATTCATACTAAATAAGTACAACATAATTATAATTATTACAGTTAAATCTTTTTAGTAATTCACTTATAATATTGATTATTGATTATTTTATATCAAGATACTATTGTTGTTGGTTATTCTAATGCCATTAAACCAGAAAATATACACAAAAATATTTTTATTGAAAATAATGCATTGATATTTATTTCAACACTATTATATTTCAACACTATTCAATTGCTTATTTTCGTTTGTTACAAGGCATTTCCAAATTTTGCTTTAGTGATTCAAATTTCATTTTGATTGGAATATTCAACCAATGGTTGCATTCACGTGGAGAGACCATTGCTGTATGGTTTTGTATATCTACTTTTCATATTTTTACACCTACTATTTTTATTATTTCAAGTATATTTTATGGTAACCATTTGAACATAACCCAAAGAAAAAACAGAAATCCCCAGCTCAGAATGTTACATGGAGTGGTAGATCATAGAGGGTTGATCATAGATGTTTTGGGGCATAGGGAAAATAAAACAAGGCTTTTATTATTAGTATGAATTTATTAAAAATTTTAAATTTCTTGTTGTACAAAATTTACTTACATATTAACATATTATTTTACACCTGAAAAAAAAAACATTTTATAATCCTAAATTTCAATACTTTTTATTTTTTAACCCCCGAACTAAAAAAAATTTGATCGCGAAGGGGTGTTATAAGTTTGATCGCTATGTGTGTGTGTGTGTGTCTGTCTGTGGCAACGTAGCTCCTAAACAGATGAACTGATTTTAGTTTTTTTGGTTTCATTTGAAAGGTAATTTAAAGGAGAGTGTTCTTAGTTTCAAGTGCGAGCTTAGGGTTTCGTACTCGGAAATAATTAAAAAATTGAGGATTATGACAAATAATTTAAACATATAAATAATTACTATGGAAATGAATGGTCAAATAAACCTGGCTCAATTCATTTTAAAAAGTGAAATGGTAAAATGATTAGGTAATTCAAAACAATAATTCAAAAGAACAAGATCAATTCAAATATTTCAATTTTAATTAAAATATTTTCAAAAATTTGTCCCAAAAAATGATATCTCTCTAAGTATTATTCTTTTTTTTATTATTCTTTTCATCTCATCTGATGTCCTTGACCATCCATTTGATATTGATTTAAGAAGAGGTGTTATAAGTTTAAAGTGTTTATCTGCGCGTCTGTGTGTTTATCAGTAGCATCGTAGCCTCTAAACGGTCGAACCGACTTGATTAAAAACATTTTATTGCTAAGTTTCCAAAAATCAGTTTACAAGGAATAAACTTGTCGGGGGTTTTTTAAATTTTGTAAATTTCACTTGTTGATATTACATTTGAACTGAAAGATATATGCAATGGACTTCATTATGTTCCTTCCTTTAAAAAATAGTTTTTATACTTTTTGTTCAAAAATCAAAGTTAAACATGTTTTTTATGGAGAAATAATTCTCGTTGTATTTAGATAAGTAAGAGAAAATAAAACATTAAAGACCAAAGTTGAATTTAAAATAATTTAGGGACAACCGCTGATTTTGTCACTGGTTAAAATAAGTATGAATAATAAAAGCACAGTTTATTAAAAATTCATAACAGTTCAACATTTTCCGGGAAAAATAATTTAATTTAATTTAAAACTATTGAAATTTTATTTTTATAAAATAAAAAAGATAACTTTATAATGATTCCAGGAAATGTCTACGTGACCCATACCGATGACAAATATTTCTGGTGCCAGCGATATTATTTAATCCGATACCAGCAAATTAGTATTGCAATTCAGATTGGCATTAGTAAAACGAAGCTAACAGTTCAATTTGTTATTCTTCTTTGCTTTGCTAAACAGATTTTAAAATTATTTTCCTTTTTTGTATGCTTTGAATTTAAAAGTTTTTTTGAATTTTATGTAACTCGAATTGACCTTAAAATTATATAAACTATACAAATATTTTAAATATTTATTGCTTTGTAAAAAACATTAAACACATTAAATAAACAAAAATGCAAAAATAATAAATTTTTTTAAAACTAAAATGCAGGTACTGGCAATATTTTTTGAAAAATTTATAACTTGCACCTGTCATGTGGACATTTACTGTATTCATACACTGAAAAAAAAATTAAAATAATGACCTCATCCCGAAGTTGGACGTTTCATATTGAAATAATGTAAATATACTTTCAAACAATTTCCTAATGATTGGAACAAGTACAGCTAAATATAAGTATTTACAATAGAATGGGATTGAATTTAAAATATAAATTCATTGATACAAAATCACTGAAGTTAAATAAACAAAATCATTACTTTTATAAAAGACATTGATTTTAGTTTAAAGTCATGTATATTAGTGATGGATAATCAAATTGTACTTAGTTGGAATATATAATCGTGTAAATAAAACGAATAGGCGAATGAAATGAATATTGCTTTGCTTTTGCTTTAAATATAGGATTTGGTTATTACGAACAAATAACTGTCCTGTCTAGCCAATATGCGATTGTGTCAACTACATGAATAATGTTGTTACTAATTTTCAGAGAGTTGGAAATATACTGATTGTTAATTTGTATAATTTATCATGTGGTGTGTCAATCACAACACTATTTTGTTACAATATTTATAGTGGTAGAACCAATCAAAAAAAGATTGTTTAAAACTATGTATGCAGACAATATATTACTTTCATACAAACAACTCATGCGCTTGTGTCAACTTCATTACTCAAACCAGTACGGTAGTACGGTATTATTACATTCGTGGTTCCATTCGCCTTATTTGCCCTCGCGATGAGGTTGAGCTAACCTCATAACGGTTAATATTAAGAATTTTTTTTCAGTGTACATGTATATCATATTTGAATTTCAATTTACACACGTGTTTGCATGTAGACTTAATTATGATGACATTTTAATTAACGAACATAACAGTCTATCTGTAGTGGTAATAATTTGTTAACAAATATAATATTATCAAAACAAAATATAATTATTAACAAAAACAAATTAAATTGTATGGTTTTACATATATAAAACATTCAATTCATACATTTGAGCATGAATTCAAACTAATTACTATGTAACGTGAAAATTAAATTGTAAGAATGTGTACCTATCACTCATATTGTCAGGTTAAATAAAAAACTAAAAACAAGCTGAAAACTTTAAATAAAAAATATTTTTTGCGGATAAGCTTTTATTGTACTGAAAAATAGAAAATAATTTTTATTTTGGCTCACTGATACAAGGGTTTTTTAGAAGCTGGGAGTGATCAATTTTAAATATTAAGGATGGTTTGGAGCGCTTCAAGTTGTATAAATTGTCATGTGTTAGTCATCCTTAAGAAAGATTATTTTCTATTATACCATGTATATATGAAATATACATAGTATATTAAGTTTCGTCCCAAGTTTGTAACGCTTAGAAATATTGATGCTACGAAAAAAATTTTGGTATAGGTGTTCATAGAATCACCTAATTAATCCATTTCCGGTTGTCCGTCCGTCCGTCTGTGGACACGATAACTCAAAAACGAAAAAATATATCAAGCTGAAATTTACAGCGTACTCAGGACGTAAAAAGTGAGGTCAAGTTCGTAAATGAGCATCATAGGTCAATTGGGTCTTGGGTCCGTAGGACCCATCTTGTAAACCGTTAGAGATAGAACAAAAGTTTAAATGTAAAAAATGTTCCTTATAAAAAAATAAAAAACTTTTGTTTGAAACATTTTTTTGTAAACATCACTGTTTACCCACGAGGGCGTTAATTAGGTGCAAATTTTATAGTATGTATTAATATAGGAATATCAGTTATGTGTGTGTCTATTTAAGGTAGTTCCTCCGCGACCGTCCAGTCAAAAAGTTTTGGACTAATACTATCATTCAGTGCATTAACTGTGCTATGATTATTATACATATACCATATATTATTTTCAAAGGACTGTAGTTCCTCACTACTGTTTCTAGTATACATATACACACACACACTATGACATATGCCTTTAACATTAGTCTTCATATCTTTTCCACAAAAAACATCGCTAAAACGAGTTATTTATTTAAGTTTTTTATCGAAACTATATGGTAAATAATTTTTATTTTTATTTATATATTTTCTAAATATAGTATTCTACATTATATTAGTTTTTCATAGAGATGGTGGACGTCATTCATTGGTAAATAAATATAATATTTGTAAATTTGTGTATTTTTATACACTTCTCCCATGTACACGTACAAATTGCGTCACTTTTAATTGCTAATATCTCATGTATGGCATGGTAAATCATCTTCTAATTTTAACAGCAAGTGTATTATGAATTAAATATTTTATATTCTGAGTTTTGAGAAATTCTTGGAATATCACTTTCGTGTAGGTACTACCTTAAAAGTGAATATCTTTTGTTATTTACGTGACGTCAAAAAAACAAACGATTGGGCATCAACACTGTCTATACATGGTATTTCAAAAATTAACTCAGTCAATTGTTTGTTTTCACTTGTTTTTATATTATAATTAAAAATCGTATAAATAACGAAAAAGGTGGAAGCGACGGGAAAATTAAATCATATTGACCATAAATTGCATTAACACGAGAACTAAACTATTTTCTCTTACAGATTCATGTTTTTTCTTTTTTTTTTTTTTTAACTGATGAAGTTTTAATACCTAGAAAAGAGAATTTCCAGTGTATGATATCCTAGTAACTAAAGGTGGGCCATTTTAATCTATACATACACCTAAATATCTCGTTTTGTAATTAACCAATCAAAAAATAACTTAAACAAAAGTTGCTGAGTTTGATGGCTTGCGATATCATCTTCTGACATCAAATTGGACCTAGATATTCCGGTTTCTTTAATAGCTAAATTTGATCCTAAACGATAAAGGATAGAACAATACTTTTAAGCTAGAAAGTTGATTTTTTCGAAAACATTTTTTCGAATCGACAGAGTAATGAACACTGTGTATACATGGTATTTCAACAATTAACTCAGTCAATTGTTTGTTTCAGTTGTTTTTAAATACGATTAATCTGATATGGCTTCCATAAACCAGTCAAATACCCTATCTATTATGTGCAAAAAATAATAATGATTTTGACAATCGAGATTTTCAGTTGTTTTCATGTTACTAGTAATTTTATAATGTTTATAAAATTTCCATTCCTATCTTTATAAAATTTATTGAATAAATTAAGTGTGTTATTTTCAAATCTATAGGGATTTAAATTTATAGTATCTAAAAAATAAACTCACGCAGAATTTAAAGGATTTTTTATTTTATTTTAACTGCTCCGAAAGAGCATTTCATAAAGAAGCAATCAAATTAAAAATAAGTTTAACTTTAATCATTTTATTTATTGTCCGTATAGAGTAGGTACAATGAAATTTATAATAAATAATATAGATTCGAATATTTATAAAGGATATTCAATTTTTAATTGTAAAAATTTATTTCGGAAGCTGTTAATGAATATAATATTAAAAGTGAAACATTATAGATGACTTACAGGTAGCTAAAAATGGCCGGATCAAATAATATCATCAAAATCGGATCAATCAGAAACTACATAGTCATTACGAAATTCTAAAACGATAACTCTTGGCGTTTTTCGGTTTGACGCAACGTTAAAATCTTAAATCTGAAATAAATTATTTCCTATCATCTCTTTTTCTGAATCTAAATTTCTCTGTAAATGTTAAGCATATTTATCGAAAAATCCGATAAAAATGATGAAAGTTTGTTTTATATAATACACTGCTTTTAATACACTACCAAATTCAATTCTCATTTTTGGTATAAATAGATATTTTATTTGAAGGGGCCTTATCATTGGCAGCTTGGGTTCCCCATACCACTGCTTCCAATGATGAACGCAGTTACTACACCTCTGGCAAATAGTCCACTCTCTTACTCCCCCCTTCTGGAATTAAAATTATTATTAATTTACTTATCTATGTATGTATTTTTGTCAAAAAACTGTTTATGAAATTTTGAGATCACCATTTTTACTCAAAATTGCATAAACTAAAATTTCTGATTTGTCTCCTTCTATACCAAAAATTTTTGTTTTTCTACCTATTTGGCCAAAAACTGTATACGCCCATGGCAGTTATATTTACTACTTGTCGTCATTAGTGATTTTCTCAACAGACCAGACAATATAAGAATTAACCGAACCCACAATTTGATTGTCAGTCCTTTAATAAATAAAACTGTCTCATTATTATTTGTCTGAATATATTTTAAGTTTGAAATAGATTTTAAATCCTTATCACTTAACTGTATTCAATGTGTGAGTGATAACTTGAATCCATTTAATTAAAATAAAAGCACAATAATAGAAGAAATCTACTCAATAAATTCTGTCATTTTGTTTTTCTTCTCTTCAATACATACCTAGCTACTTATACTCCATGTACAAACATAAGAAGAATAATAAGAAATTGAGTTTCTTATCGTATCTAGGTACTAGTGATGGGACGAATATTTAATGTAAAAAAGATGTCACATGCGTTTATATACATTTTTAAATACGAATAATTAAATTGATGTATTTGAACATAAACTTTATTTTGAATATGTTTATTTTATTTTATTTTTGTTTACCTTTAATAATTTATCACGCTATGGGTCCCGTGATTAAATTATTTATTATTTGGGATCCGTAATACTTCCCTAATCTAAATCATCCCCGTGTTAAAATATGCTTCCACTATATCAAAATGCTATACTCATTCTGGCAATAGAAACTATTTATTATAAAATTTTCTTTAGTACAACCTGTGGTTTTATAAATAGATAAACTACATGCCCAAATTAATTTTTATATTCAGATAGAAATTATTACAACATTTATTTAATTCAATTTATTATAGTCGTATAAGTCCATTAAAAACAAACCATATCAGTTAGTCTATGAAAAGCAAAATTCATTTTTTTTTAAATTTAAGGTTAGTTTACTATAATTGCATTTGTCCATCATTCAAATTATGAGTAAAGTACATATTAGTGAAGTTTGGGGTTATTTTGTTATTAATGTATGATACAAAATTGATGATGATTTTTTGTCAAAAAAATTTGCATTTTTTCGAATGCGAATGTTAAAAAATACGTGAATATTGGCGAAAGCGAATATGAATATTCGTTGCATCACTAGTATCTACCTACATATTACATTTGTTATATAATAAATATTTATCTCTTTCTTTCTTGCATATATTTAATTAAAAATAACTGTATATATTTACTTATTTATTTACTTATTTTATTTATTAAATATATTACTTATTATGTTTCTGATTTATTTATTTCAAATGTTATTAGCTTTAGTAGGGATTAGATTTAATTGACACCTTAATTTTTATTATTGCTCAGATTCATGGGTTTTCTATGACTGCCTGCCCCCGCTTGAGATTCCCAAAAATAATTCAAAGTCACATTTTATTTAAAATTGCTAAATAATTCTAAACTTTCATTTTCATTGATTAAATCGCGTTTTTTCTCTACTACATTTTGGCTTGACTTGGACATACAAAAGCGAGTTAATAAAAATATGTTAATAAAAACTGCGCTAGACTTCGAATATTTTTGTTAACACACTATATTTGAAATCAATAAATCAACGAACTTTTTTATTGTTTTTCAAGAATAATTTATTTTTATTTTTTCAAATTTTTAAGGATTATGTGTTATTATTTTGAATTTAAATCGACTTTAAATAAATTTATTTGTTTCAGGTGAGTTTTCTAAGATATTTTCTTTATTTCTACATATAAGGTAAGCTTTTCTCTTACTGCACTGTTTCTCGTGGAACAAAATTAAAGTATTCTCTTTCTGCACTGTTTCTCGTGGAGCAAAATTAAATTATCGTGCAAGCCAAAAATAAATTATCTTGGTACAATTAACGCGGGACAAAAAAAATTTGTAGCACGCTGTGGGTAGTTAGCTATTTGTTCTTTCACAGAAAATCGTACAGAAATAAAGAACTTATCCTGAATTCATCAAGAACAAGTGAAAACAAACAATTGACTGAGTTAATTGTTGAAATACCATGCATAGACAGTTGCTAATTGCGTTTACATTTTACCCAGAATTGCTTTAATCTAAGATCCCACTTTCCCAAATGAAAGCTTACCCTGATAAAAAATAGAAAGAGTATTAAGTCTGTTTGAGTCTTGAATCACTTTTGTAAGATACTTGAACTATGTGAGGCGTGCCATTGAATTACACAAGAAAAATTTAATTAAGATAAAAATCAAAGTATCAAAATATTTGGAATAAATAAGAAAGATATCTAGGACATATCGACAAAGAAACTGAATTTGAAAGAATACAAATAAAAAAAAAAGAGTCTAGTAATCAGATTAAAGTAATTATCTTGTAATAAAATTAAAAAATTGTTTAACTGTTGAAAACAATACGTATTACACCGCCAGTATGCCTCTGCCCCGTAGAACAGTCATGCACAATGCCAACGGTGGTCGATCGACGTGCTATGAGTGAAAGTAAATAATTTTGTTAAGACCTACTGTGTTGAAGCCGGCTCAACTCGACTCGGCTCCTATTTATAAATTCATGATATTCATAATTACATATTTTGTTTCAAGTATTAAATGATGCCCTTAATTTATTACATGTACTGCAACTCTGCAAGTCATTTTATTTAATATCAAGTATTTTATAACGCAATTTTACTGTAATTACCTGTGAATGACATCGGTAAAGATCGATTTAACACGATCTTAAGAATTCAGTGCAAATTTTAAATAAAAAAATAATAAAAAGTTTAAAGCTTGTTTCTTTCTTGACAATCGAAGATACAAATAAGGTTTTTTATTTCGCATTTTATACTATTTTACGCATATAGGGACTGATTAATCTAGTTGGGAAAAATGTTCTGGGAACATGAATTCTGGATATACAGGGTAGAACATTTTAATCTATTATGGCTAAAACAGTTCGTTCAGATTGAATCTAGTTTTTGGGGTTGCTTTATTAATCAATTTTAATCCTAAAATGTAAGAGATAGCATAACACATTAAATTAGGAAATTGGTTGAAAATATTCTTTCGAAAATTGTAAGATTTCGGAGGAAATACGACGAAATACGAAAAATATATCATTGTTGCATTAAATCGAAAGAAAAAAAAACGCAAGATACAGAAAAATGCTTAAGCAAAAGTTGTCCAAATGTTAAAATAATAAAATAATATTTGCAACTAATTTAACAGCACTTAGAATCGATATCCTAAGCCAATATTTTATTTTCTAGTGATCAATTAATAAATTATTAATTTATAAAGAAATAAAAAGCACAAATTTTATTACAAATTTTATATTTTCCGGCATTGAAACTTTATGATACCTTCAAATATAATTTATATGAAACAAAATATTGAATCACGAAAACCATTGAATCTTGTTGAGTTGGATAAATGTTGTTTTGGATGACTTATTTACAAGAAACATAAAACAAATACTCACGTGTGCTGTTAAGTCTGTTGTTTGTTTAAATGTTTGTTGATATTATTTATATTCGATGGATATACTTGAAATTTTGGCAGATCGTTGCATTTTTAGCCAAGATTGTCATTTGTAACCCAAAATTCTCACTGTAAAAGAAAATCATTATAAAAGAAATTTGTATCCGTTTCCACACTACCATTGAGGTAGGATACATCAGCGCGTTTTTTTTACGTGGTATCCCCTATAGGCCTAATCCACGATCTTTTCCTTCTATTTAAGTGCATCCGGTTACATTTAAACAGAAGAAAAAGATAAATAATCATCCAATTTGTCGTGACCGGAACATGACAAATTGGATAACATTATCGCAATTCCTAAAAAAAAAAAAAATTCACAATCCCCAAATACTATCAGCCTAAATTTGACATCACTTAATATAATTACAGGACAGGTATTCCTAAAATATAAGAAAGAGATAAAAAAAAACATAATTATCCCTGGAAAAAAATTCAATTATTTCAAAAAGAAAAGGGATAAATAAAAATTGCTTAATTTACAATAATCTTTATGCATAAATATTTCTGAAGGTCCATTTGAACTAACCATATCAACCTAGTTATAAGTAGACTTACCCCAGAATGAAACCAATCCAAAATATCACAGGCTATAACACAGGCGAAAAATCCATGTAATCAAGATCATTTTTTCCGTACATTATCTGTCTAGATATACCTAACTCACTTTAAGTGATGACTGCGCACGTTGCAAGTTCCGTCTCAACGTCATCATGAGTTGATACAATCCCCTATCGAGGCGCTTGGCTTATAGACAGACATAACGAGAAAAAATTGATTTTTGAATACACAATTTCTCATAGTGTTATAACACATGCAACAAATCGAACGAGTTTTTCCTGAGAAACATCATACTAACCGTAGTTAGTCAACGTCGCTTCTCAGAATTTAGGGCAGACCGAATTTACAAATTAAAAATAATATATTTAAAAAAGAAAATAAAAAAAATTTAAAAAGAAAAATTAGGCAATTTTTCAACCCAGTTATAAGTAGACTTACCCCAGAATGAAACCAATCCAAAATATCACAGGCTATAACACAGGCGAAAAATCCATGTAATCAAGATCATTTTTTCCGTACATTATCTGTCTAAATATACCTAACTCACTTTAAGTGATGACTGCGCACGTTGCAAGTTCCGTCTCAACGTCATCATGAGTTGATACAATCCCCTATCGAGGCGCTTAGCTTCAGACAGACATAACGAGAAAAAATTGATTTTTGACTACACAATTTGTCATAGTGTTATAACACATGCAACAAATCGAACGAGTTTTTCCTGAGAAACATCATACTAACCTTAGTTAGTCAACGTCGCTTCTCAGGATATAGGGCAGACCGATTTTACAAATTTAAATTAATGAACTGATATTTAGAGTAAAATAAATTGAAAAAAACCAAAAATATCTCTGGGCATAAAAGTTAAAAATTGCTTAATTTGCAATAATATTTATGCATAAACAATTAAAGATGGCTCATTTAATCTTAATTTACCTTTATTAACATAAACTTACTTAGAAACAAACCCGAAAATGAAATTTAAGATTTGGAATTCAAATGAAGGGAATAGATAAATGTCAAATAAATAAGCTATTCATAGTGAATAGTAAAACACACACTCAAATTAATTATATTACTAAGAATAAATTATCACATGAGATTTAGAAAATAAAAATAAAAATTTTACTTACCTGAATTTTGAACTCCATACCTGTGTAAGAGGAGTAGGACTCGCTATACTCTCTGCCACACGACTTGATGCTTGTTACAATTTAAACGGCCATAATCGGTGGTAAAACTGGACCAACCTAATGAATAAATATATTTTAGTGATAAATAATTAAAATAATTAAAAATAATTTTATTATTAGTGTATGTACAAATATCAGCCAATTGATTCTCTGTAGGTATATGTTCAATTTTTAAATTATCTTTTTTTAATTCTGATCGAATGAAATGGTATTTAATGCCACTATATTTACTTCTTTTACTTTCCCAATTCTTAACTTATTGAATACTTGATTGATTATCCTCAAAAATTACTGGTTTAACGATCATATTAAAACATTCATTTTACAAACCGCAGCTAGCTAATGCAACAATATTCTGTTTTTTAGATTTTCAAAATATATTATTTCCAAATAATTGAAGGGCGTACATGCGTCAACGATAATAGTAGAGAAATAAAAAACAATATGGTAATGCGATAGTTTAAATGATTTTCTATGATTTAAGACAAGAAAAATAACCTGTTATCGAATTATTTTCATTGAATTTTAAGTTTAAAAAATTGACTAAAAGTAAGATTTAATATGGGACTAAATGGAAAATATAAATACGATATTTTTCTTAAATTATATCGATACCAATACTTTTTTTTACAAGCTTTTACCAGGTAATAATTATTTAAACTTTTAATAGAATTTCAAAAAAATTTCTATTAATTTAAAATTCTTTAAAATTTACATACTGTTTCCCTATGAACGCACGTAGCAAAACAGGTTCACGCATGTACGCGAACTTAAATAACATTTCATTCGATCAGAATTTAAAAAAAAATTGATTATATACCTACAAAAAATGAACTGGCTGATATTTGTACCAAAGGTTTATCAAATCAAAAATTTCACAAATTTGCTAAGTCCATAGGAATCTGTTTTGTTTGAATTGAGCGGAGTGTTGAAATCAATTGAATACAAATTTAGTTTTATTTATTATTTTGATAGAATTTTTTTCGATATTTAGTAACGGAGTTGTTGATTAAAACAATAATATTAAAACATTTCATTAATATTATGAATATTCAAGTGATTGTAGAGTTATTTAGTTATTCATTTAAGGACGTACATTCATGAGACTTGTAAGTAGACAAATAAAAATAATTATGATGATAAAAAAGTTTAAATGATTTTGAATGATTTAAGAAAGAAAAAATATACAATTATATAAATTAATCGAAACGTCATTAATGTTAAATTTTAAATTCAAAAAGTGACAAAAATTAATCTTTAACATAGGTTTAAATGGAAAATATAAATCGATATTTCTCAAAAATTATATCGATAACTATACTTGAAACTTTTATCAGTTAGTAATTATTAAAAATTTTAATAAAATTTCAAAATTATTTCAAATTTAAATACTGTTTCCATATAAACGCACATAGCAAAACAGGTTGATGAATGAACGTCTTTAAATAAAAATTATAATTATTAATATTAAAACTGTGTGTTTATTAGTAAACTCTACATCTAAAATAACACTAACGTCAAAAAATTTTATCGAACCATAGTACATATTCATTTTGTTATATTTATTATAAATAAATTTTGTATAAATGAGATTGAATCTCTTGGGAATAAACACAAGCTCGAAAAATTTTGAAATCAAATAAAAATACTTGTAGTCAATCACTAATAATAAAACAACTAATTCTAGAATGTGATTTCAATTGGAAAAAATAAACAAATGATTCAAACATAATTTTTTAAAATTAATATTAAAAGTTTTGTGTAAAAAAGTATTTGGACAAAATGTGAAACAAATTAAATATAATATAGAACTTTACAATGTACAAAAAAAGAATTAGAAAAATGTAAATTAAAACAAAAACTTACTCAGAAACAAATTCGAAAATGAAATTTGACGTTTGGAAGTCAAATGAAGGTGAAACACAAAGCACAAATGTAACCAACTGCCCACTATGAACGATGAAACACTACTGACATAATGAATAATTTTGATTGACCACACCCGAAAAAAGCGCGGAAATTTAACACGCATTTAAATTAATGAAATTAATTTGAATAAATCAGAACATGAAATGTAGAGAAAAAATTTAAAATTTTTATTTGCCCGAGCTTTGAACCATAGACCTTCGATCTACGAGTCGCACCTGCTTAACACCGAGCTGTGACACCTCTTATATGATGAAACAATATCAAGAGACATTATCGGTGATAAAGCTGTACAAACCTAATGAAAAACTTTGAGTGACTAAAACACCTGTGGGATTGTTACACAAACTTAAATTAATAACGTAGGGAAAAAAAATTTTGTACCTTAGTGGGTTTCGAACCTACGATCTTAGTACCAAGAGTCGGACTCGCTCACCACATCGCCATATGACCCGACATATATACATAGAATTTAAACAGCCAATATCAGTGAGAAAATTATATTAACCTAATGAATAAATAAATTTAACTTATTCCAAAATAAATGCGTATTCAAATTAATTTAATTGATTTGCAAAAAATCATATTAATAAATTCATTAAAAAAAAATTAAAGTTTATACTTATCCGAGATTTGAGTGAGAAAACCGAATAAGTATAAACCGAAAACACATGCTTCTAAACCGAAACACATTAAGTCATTCGGATACAGTGTAGTAATAACTATTCATAGACCCTATTTATTAAGAATTTTTGGCTTCTATTATAAAATGTTCTATTACAAATATCAGGTTTTTCCTCGGTTTTTTTACTACATTTATGTTGTAGTTAATCTCTTATACGAAAAGTTTTTTTTACAGATTTCACATGATTAATGCTTTTTTTTCCACTGTAAATGATTAACATAATGATTATCATTAAAATTTTTCGATATGTGGAGTAATTTTTAAAATATCGAAAATTGAAAATTTTGTTTAATTTTTTAGCTTTCGATATTTCGATAACCAAGACAAATAACGAAAAATTTCGTATTTTCATGATCAAAGTTGAAAATAAAGAACAAATAATTTCAACCACGAATCTCAACTTGATATTACTATGGGCCATTTTAGGAACCGGACTCTCTTAGGTCAAGGAAAATCCCAAATCGTTTGAAATATTTTCTAAATCGATATTAATGTATTATTTATGTATTTTTATTTATTCATATTCCAAAGTATTTTTCTTATTTTAAATACACAGTTCGTTAAAAACTTTTCCTTCATTCAATTTTTTTTTCTTGATACAATTAGAAAGAAAACCAATTATTTGTGCACTTCCTTAAAAGGGATGACTTTCTCCAGATTACATACCTACACTACGAATTAATTAAATAATAAACATTAATTAGTGGGTATTTAAAAATACTTCGATTCGATCAATGTATACAGTTAATTAGTGTATATAAATTAAAATAAATTATATAAAACGTTATAAATTTATAAATTAAAAAAGTAAATACTTCACGCAATATTAAATAATTAACATAAATCTTAAAAACAGATTCACTTTAATACAAATTTAATCATTAACCTAAAAAAACAAAAAATGGTATGCAATTTTAAAGACACCATAAACAATTGACTGAGTTAATTGTTGAAATACCATGTATCGACAGTGTTGATGCGCAATCGTATAGAAAGTGTTGACGTCACGTAAATAACAAAAGATATTCACTTTTAAATACACAACACATACACAACTGATATTCCTATATTAAGTAATACATACTATAAAATTTGCACCTATTTAACGCCCTCGTGGGTAAACAGTGATGTTTACAAAAAAATGTTTCAAACAAAAGTTTTTTATTTATCTATAAGTAACATTTTTTACATTTAAACTTTTGTTCTATCTCTAACGGTTTACAAGATGGGTCCTACGGACCCAAGACCCAATTGACCTATGATGCTCATTTACGAACTTGACCTCACTTTTTACGTCCTGAGTACGCTGTAAAAAATTCAGCTCGATATCTTTTTTCGTTTTTGAGTTATCGTGTCCACAGACGGACGGACGGACGGACAACCGAAAATGGATTAATTAGGTGATTCTATGAACACCTATACCAAAATTTTTTTCGTAGCATCAATATTTTTAAGCGTTACAAACTTGGGACGAAACTTAATATACTATGTATATTTCATATATACATGGTATAAAAATAGCATAGTCAACCTGTGCAAATTATTTGTTAAAAACTCTAATCAATCAAGCAAAAAAAAAAACTTAAACCAAAGTTGTAGAATTTGATTGGGGACATCATGTTCTCACATTTCTATATGCTATTTCGTTACTAGCCGATTTAGATCCTAAACGGTAAAAGATAGAATAATACTTTAAATTTGAAAGTTGATCCTCATATAAAAAAAAAAATGCGACTTAAAAATATGTCATTATTGTATTTAATAGAAAGGAAACACGCTTACAATAAAAAAATGCTTAAGCCAGAAGTTGTCAAGAGTAATAGACGACATTCGCCTGCGTCTATAACTTCTACCTACAATTATCGATAAACGTATTTTATTTCGATTAAATGCAAGAATGGCATATTTTTAAGTCGCATATCCTCCGCAAGCTGACGTTTTTCGAAAAAATGATTTAGATGAAAAATGTTATTTTTTTATGAGGATCAATTTTCTAACTTAAAGTTTTATTCTATCTCTTACCGTTTAGAATCTACATTGGCTATTAACGCAACCCAAAGAACTAAACCCAATCTGATGTCAGAACATGATGTCCCCCATCGAACTCTACAAATTTTGTTGAAGTGATTTTTTGATTGGTTAACTAGAAAACGAGTTATTAGCCATTATAGATTAAAATGACCCACCCTGTATATACGAAAGAAAATAAAATTGTACCTTTGCATGGATTTCGATGAGTATACTACCTTAAAAAGAATGTTCTTTTAATAAACATTTGTAAACTGCGTTGGTTAGCCGTCTATAACAACAAAATAACTTAATTATTTATTACATTTTTAAAGTTATGTATAAGAGTCCTCTTATTTATTTAATTTGAGAATTAAATTAACGAATTTTAGATACGACATAAGCAGACAAATAGAGATAAAAGTATGATGATTTTAATGAATGCCTTTCATTCATTTTTATATGATAAACATCTTATATTTATCGTAATCATTCATATTTCTAGACCGAGCGATTTTAACATAATAATGGGAATCGTAAAATAATATCTATGTTCTTTTAGTCGAGTAAATGTGCCAGAAAATACTGAAAAATGTTAAAAATCTGTCAGACAGATTTAAAAAATTATTTTTTTCAAAGTGTTGCTTAAAAAAAATCACCACTTATATTTGCATTTATGAAAATTTTCAAAAATGAAA
Organism: Chrysoperla carnea; assembly: GCF_905475395.1. Taxonomy (NCBI): domain Eukaryota; kingdom Metazoa; phylum Arthropoda; class Insecta; order Neuroptera; family Chrysopidae; genus Chrysoperla; species Chrysoperla carnea. The sequence continues at coordinate 45,899,911 of NC_058338.1, read as the reverse complement.
ACTTGAACCAATTCTGCAGACAAAGTATTCATTTTATAGAGTCTTTTTTACTGGCGTGGTTTGGGGGCTTAGTTTCTCCACCCTGAAGGGAATATTCCACGTAGACATTCAGTTATGTTATATTGGCTGTCCACGAAGGACACACTTAGGCTATAGAGCCCGTTGTGATACCAAGTGTTTTACCATCTTTCCGCTGATAATTTCATTTATCTGCTTAGTAGAGCAAAATTTTCAATTTACCAAGTATTTGAAGGCGAAATGAACCCAAAGTATTTAACCCTACCTATTCGGGCTACTTTGAGCTTAAAAGCTGTTCCAAATGTAGGAAGTAATGATATATTGAAAACACCAACGTACGCTAGACACTTGCCACAAATGATGGAGATCTATTTTATCCAGATTCTTCGGCTACAAGTATTCAATTTTCTAATAAAATTACGTTTAAATGATTTGGAAAACATCGAGAATTTCGTGGAGTGGAGTTTAACAGACCACATTGGTACTTGTTAATAAATTTACATTTTTTTTCCTACACTCTTCACTTTTTGTGGTATAATTGTTTTTTGTTTTTAGATTATCGCGACTGAGACATAAATGCCGCAATCTGAATGTTCAATTATCACATATTTTTCGCAGCAATTGCGGTCGTATGTCGTCTATAACTCACTCTCTGTGTCTCTTATTACTTCCAGTGCAGAAAGTCATCAGTATTAACTGTTGCAAGATTCAACAATTTTTTAAGTGCAATGTTTTGCGAGCTACTCTTGGTATATTCCTGAACATTGATGTTGAATCATTCAGTAAATCGTTTTTTAGTAAAAATACAATTTTATGAAGTAAATTTGTGAAAACCGTACATAATAAAATAATTAAATTTAATAAACAAGTAATTTAATTTGTCATTTGTATTATATTCTTGTGCCCACGCTGTTTTTCTTTCTTCCTATCGTAAATTATTATATTTAAAAAAATATTCTCTTGATATGAAAAGTGTTATTATACCTTTTTATCACCTTAAACTAGCGCCTATAACTTATGGGCCTACATGCACTGGGAATTTGTATTATGTTTCAAAAATTAAGTCCAAGTATTTTAAGGAAAGACCGGTTTTCCAAACAGAATATTTATTCAGATTGTTTTCCATGTATCGGTATTTTGCAACACAAACAGCTACTGATCCGATTTGTATCGAACAATATAGATTCTTATGAAAATTTGGAATTAAGCTGATCATACTCTCTAGATTACAATTGAATTACCCTTGATGTGTTTTTTTTCCCGAGCGGTGTAAACGAATGAAACACTTTAGTATTTCATCCTATGAAAAAACATTTTCGCTAAACTCGAATATTGCCTAAATATTCTCAATGACCTGCGTTATCAGGCTTCTTATTTTCCTCAATAGATGTTTCTTTGGTCACCGTGAAAATAATTCAATGAATTGAAATTTTTTAAGAAATTCAATAGTTTAAAAAAATATATATCGATCTCTTTATCAAAGCTCTGATTCAATCATGTGACAAGACACTCTGATTCAATCATGTGACAAGAACAATATTGCTAATACTTCAATAAGGAATTTGTCAAATAGATTACTTTCAATTTTAATCGTTGCTTATTCCATTCTTTTATTGTTATTGTTCCACTTTTTTGTCATTATTACCGAGTTTCTAAAGACTTCAAAAAGCTCGTTTTCGAGCAATTGTACGATTCGTAAGAAACTATCCATTTTCTTGGTAAACATAAATATGTTCAACTGCAAACAGTTGACTCGTCGAAAACATGTTCTAGAACATTTGTTTCTTAGAATTCATTTCCGCATAGGTTTTTGTGATTATTTTGAATTCTAGGACTACCATAATGGAGAAAGGATTCCCGCGGTAAAATCGCACATCAGCACCATATAATTTTTTGTTCCTTGAGGTATTTCAAAGTTAGGTTTGTAGAATTACCAATGCTAGAATTTGCATTTTAATTTCATGTCAATTTATTCGAAATAATTTAGATTCAAAAATCCCCAATCAGAATTCATTTTAAAATGCTATAATCTTTTATTTGAATAAATTTTTTTTAATAAGAAAACTTTATCAATCATTAAAATTTCAAGGAATAATTTATTTTGTAATATCCACAGGGGGTACCAATGTTTTACCTTTGAGTCGGGTGTCGATGTCAATATATGGGGGTTTTATAATCATATTGTAACTTTTTAATGCGTTTTTTATTAATTTCAATTTATTTACATCACATTTTTTACATCATATATGTTATTGATTTAAATTGAGAGCCTAAATTAATAAACCGCTAGGCGTTCGTTCTAAGGTTCGTCTATCTAGACTTAGGTTGCGAGTTCGAATCCAAGCAGCGGCAGTGTGAACATTTAACAAAAATTAGTGGGGGCGGTAGAATTCATCACATTGTCGTCGCTTGGATAAGAACGAAGTAACCGAATCCACCCACATCAAAATGTAAATGTAAATATGTATGAAGTTAAAATTAATAAGGATAAACAAATAATGATGTGGGTGACCTTTGTTATAGGCGTATATGTCAGAGAAACGGAGGTTAAACCCCATTATAATTATTGTTATTATTATTATTATTATTATCATTGATTTAAATTGAATGAATCTGAAATCTTTATGCACTATTGTTTTTGCATAGTAGGTAGGTAGTAAGTTACTATTTCCTTGATTCAAGAGAATATTTACTTGATGGCATTTTTGACGTGTTTACTTCAATCCAGTAATTTTTAATACCATGTATATGAAATATACCAAGCTATTCTAAGTTTAGTCACAAGTTTGTAACGCTTACAAATATTGATACTATGAACAAATTTTGGTATAGGTGTTCATAAAATCACCTAATTAGTCCATTTCCGGTTGTCTGTCTGTCTATCGTCTATCTGTCATCACGATTACTCAAAAACGAAAGAAGATATTAAGTTAAAATTTTTACAGCGTGCTAAGGACGTAAAAAGTGAGGTCGAGTTCGTAAATGAGCAACATAGGTCAATTGCCTCTTGAGTTCGTGTACCCATTTTGTAAACCGTTAGAGATAGAACTAAAGTTTAAATATAAAAAATATTCCTTATAAAAAAATACCCAACTTTTGTTTCAAATATTTTTTCGTAAACATCACCGTTTACCCGTGAGGGCGCAAATTAGACGTAAATTGTATAGTATGTATTATATGGAAATATCAGTTATGTATGTATGTGTAATGTGATAGAGTAATTAACACTGTCAATGCATTGTATTTCAACAATTCACTCAGTCAATTGTTTGTTTTCACTTGTTTATCTGTAGTAGCATTTCTAGACTACTGTGTAAAGAAATCTGTGTGTGAGAACCCGTTTAACAAGGCATACAAAATAATCTACTTAAATCAATGTAATTCAAAATTAAAAAATCTAATATGAAATTTTCAATCTTATATTTTTCGTAAAATAAAGAATACAATAATTAATTTACATCACAATAATTGGTTGTTGCAATCAGATAATGTTTTTTGTCTAAATCTCATAGTTTAAAATTATACAATTTCGTAACGGTATTATAATAATAATATGCTAAGAAATAAATAATTATTACGTAATAATTATTTGTTGCTGTGTACATTTATTACATGATAATTTTTTTTTTTTTTTTGATTAATTCTTCAATTGTAAATGATGTAACTCGAATGAAGAACAAACTATTTTACAATTTTACACAGTAGGTAATTATTTTGAACATTACTGTATAAATGTCTGTATTTAATACATGAGAAATCTTAATTCTTTATAAATTAGTAAATTATAAATTTTAATATATATTATCTTATCATTATATACCTATAAACATTTATTTTAATTACATTAAATTTTATACTATGTATATATGAATTATACAAGTTTGTAACGCTAAAAATTATTGGTGCTACGAACAAAATTATGGTATAGGTGTTCATAGTATTACCAAATTAGTCCATTTCCGGTTTTCTGTCCGTCTGTCTGTCGTCTGTCCATCTGTCATCACGATTATTCAAAAATGAAAAGAGATATTAGGCTGAAATTTTTATAGCGTGTAGTAAATGAGTAACATAGGTCGATTGGGTTTTGGGTCCAAGGACCCATCTTGTAAACCGTTGGAGATAGAACAAAAGTTTAAATGTAAAAAAAGTTTAAATGTAAAAATAAGCAACTTTGTTTGAAACATTTTTTCGTAGACATCACCGTTTACCTGTGAGAGCGCAAATTATATAGTGTGTATGTTATGGCTATATCAGTTATATATGTGTGACATGTATGTATGAATAATGTGACAGAGTTTTCACTAGTTTATTTTAAATTTTACCCCACATTAAAAATTGTGATTTTTTGTGTGAAATTTTCCAGTCCCTTCAAATTTCTTAGTTTATTAAAACTAAAATGTTTTGAAAACTAAAGCTTCTAAAGCAAATATTTTGAGAGAAACTAGATACAGAAAAATTTGTTGAACAAATATTGTTGGACTTAAATGAAGATCTGAAAGTCTTCGAGACAAGATATTCAAATTCATTTAAGAGAATATCACTTCAAATTTTTTATTCCTTTAACAAATAACTAAAAAAATTTTCTAGTAATTTTTCTTTCTTTTTTTGTATCGAATAGATTCGTCAAAAATGAACAAATTTTTTTAACAATATTTTTTCGAGAACCGAATACATTCGACAAAGAATCAATATCTATATAATCAAGTTTTTTTTAACAAATTAATGTCGGTTTTTATAAAGAAACATGTTTTTAAACAGTTTCTAAAAAATTATGGGGCCAGATTACTCCAGGTCCCATTCAAAAAAAAAATTAATGCATAAAATTTATTTTCAATGTTAGCTACTGATTCCAACAAAAACGTTCTAGTCTGTCATAATCATAATTTAAAATTAGTACTAGTTAAAATCAAAGGGCTCCTGGCCAGAAAACGGTATTGCTTTAAATAAGTGCAACTTTTTTTAACTTCCGAAGCATCGTTTTTTCTTGTTGGCTGAAAATGATCTATGTCAAAAAAATTTTATACTTTTCTTTTTATCTCCTGCGAATAATTTATTTATAAATCAATTCCAATAACTGATGAAAAGTAATAAAACTTAAGAGGCACTTAAAAATATTTTTTTAACACTTAAATACGCTCTCACTTAACAAGTATAATAAATTTTCATGAATATACGTTATGATTTAAAAAATTATATTCTTGCCAATTATTTTAGTCTAGAAATTTTTTAATGAATAAAATCTGACTGAAATATACTCTTGTTGTTGAGTTGATAAAAATATCCGCCCACATTTTGAAAACATAATTATTTTATCTCTATGATATTTTTCATTCATAAAATATTAATTCCAATTATTCCATGTTCAACATCACTTGCTTTTACAGTAAGTTTGTACTCGTATTTACAAAAAATCACAATTTTTAAGTATGAGTTTTATGACCATAATTTCATGACTTTATTTGAAAGGTGTTTTATATTCGCCGAATATATCCAGTTAGTATTTTATAATCTTTGATGATATTTTTAATTTTTACACTGAAATTTGAGCAATTATTGCTTGACGATAATTTTAACCATTAATCTTTACTTATATTATAGATGCGAAAGTAACTCTGCCTGTCTGTCTGTAGCAATCACGCCTAAGCTACTGAACCGATTCATATAAAATTTAGTACAGAGATATTCTAGACCCTGAGAAAGAACTTAGGCTACTTTATAATGAGAAAAACGACTGTAAGAGGTAACGATACACTACTGTAATTATAGAATTCCATGGTAACGATACACTACTTAAATTATAGAATTGTATGGATGCATATATAATTGTATGGATTGCATTTATGACTTAAATTAAAAATTTAATATTATTGTCTCACAAATTTAAATAAATAATTATGATAATTTACATTTGAAAAATAATATTTGTGCAATTTCGATTTCTTATTTTCACAATTTTTAATGTATTAAGTTTAATTAATTAGTGTTTTTCAATAATTTTAATTTGACATTTTCTATTACATTAACATGTAAATAATTGCAAATTAGTCATAACACAGCCTCCTTTATCGCCAAAATTTTTCACTGGAAGCGCTGGCATTGCTTTTAGAACGCTCAAATATTTCAGACAAAAAGGATTTGTGGAATAATTTGATCACTTCTCAAATAGGGAATAGTTTTCGTATTCTTCATTGACCTGAACAATTCTTCACTCATGCTTTTTGCTTGAGAATAATTTCTGATTCTGTTATAAATTAAGCAGCATCTTAATATTTTTTCTTAAGATTTAACGATTTATATTTTCCTTTATATTTAATTCTAAAAATAGTCCTTGTAAAATATAACATCTTAGGAAATTCACTAAGCTTACGAATATGGACATTCAGGAATATCGTTGTTTTTAGTGATTCCTCCAAATATATACATTTGAACATGAAATAAATTGTACATCCGATGTGGTGATAAATATAATAATTTATATTTTAATTTTAGACTAAACTAAAAATAAATTTATTGTATATAGTTACTTAAATTTAATAGCTACGATAAGTACACTCTACATTCAAAACTGTTACATGTATTATGTATCTACCTATATGTTATTACTTACGGGTTGAGTTGCTGCATGAAAAGAAATCTGCCAAATGTTATATGAACTAGACGGATTTATAAGAAAAAAATAGACCGGAAAAAATTTCTGTAATAGTGCTCCATTTTTGAACGTAAGGGTTAAAAACTTCAAAATCCAACCAACTTCTCTATAGTCAACAAATTCAAGCTAACCAACTTGTAATTACAAAAATACTCCGGGTCTATAAAATGTTCGGTCTATATTATCTGACTACCGAGCTAGACACCGGTTAGGCACCTATCTTTAATTTGATAGGACTCTTGTCTCTGAAACACAATTCGGCTATTGGGGTTGTAGGATGAAGAAAAAGTGCTTCAAATATCTATCGTTATTACTTGGCTGGTGTCAGAAATAACTATTTGTAGATACGCAACATATTTTTGCCTATAATGAATATTGATTTGAAAAATATTTTTCTTTGCAAAAACTTTTATTTTAAAAGATTTTATACAACTGTCGTTTGCTCTCTACTTTCCAGTGTCCTACAAATTTTGTAAAAATATTTCGGATTTTTCTATTTGAACTAATGCCCACATCTTCGTTTATAATAACAATAGGACAATATATTATCGCAAAACAGAAAGCGAAATATAAATCCCACGTTATAATAAAATTGCCCAAAAATTGAATGAGAGTTCAATTGCTAAACCAAATTTAATTGATTGGTACTCTTAAAAAAATTATTTGTAGGAAAAATTTAAAAAATGAAATTAAAAAACAAATTTGTTATTATTAGGAAAGGATATGCGCCTTTTCCAATATAGTTTCTTTTTCATTTAAAAAATTGTCTTCTGCTATGTAGTTCTTCTCCTTTGAATTCAATAGAAGGAGCCTTAATTGGAAAAATATAGATATACTAGAGTGATACCCTACCTGCTTCGCTGGGTTTAATAGTAGAGATTGATAAAGGTAAGGATTGTTTTACACTGGTAAAATATATGTATGGTTTTCAATTTTTTTAAATGTATAATAGTCGAAATATTTTATATTGACTATTTTTATAGAAATCTGTAATTTATGGTAATGTCAAATGATTACTTTTACAGAAATCTGTAATTTATGGTAATGTCAAATTAAATTAATTTTTAAATTTTTTTAAAATTTTTTAAAAATATATCTTTATAAATTCTATCCCATGTGTTATTCTGAAGTATGAGCTATATTGCTGTACAGTTTCATTAAAAACTATTCGCTAGTTTTAGCGTGCAAGCGTAACAAACAAACAAAACAAACAAACATGCTTACTTTGGCATTTGTAATATATAGATAGATAGGGATTTTATCTTCACTCTTAGTATCAATTTTAGCCTATAGTTACGTCTGTGAAAAGCATTTTTTTGTATCTGAATATTAAGTTTCTATTTTTGATATATTTTTGCTTAAAACTTGTTTAAATTAAGATTTTTAATTGAATATCGTTTGTTAAGTTTGCGAAGTAGAATAAAACCGTAAGTTTAATAATACAGCCATAACAGAAATTGGCATATTTCACACTTAATAATCTTCGTCTACATTTTCCAAAATTCCAAAATTAAATGTACAATCTAATGCCAACTTTTATTTAAAGCACACATAATTATTAGTAAACATACATATATTCATACATACACATCAGTAATGAACCACGTGATATTCTTCTCTTCACTAAAAGTTTTAAATATATACATTTTTATACAAAAAAAATACTTCAAGTCTTTAATAAAACAAAGATAGTTAAATATCTGTAAATATTTTCATCCTTTATTATTAAATTATTCATTTTATATGAATTTAACTTTTATTATTTTCATGTGCGTTGTTGCACGGTCGATGTTGATGTTTTTAAATTCCTAGTTAGAAAATTTTTTGAAATTAGTTTGGTGTTTTAAGGCTTATACTCTGATTTTTTTTGTGTGTGTTTCAATTTAAAAAATATTGTGTTTTAAATTGTTTTGTTAATTTTATAGTTTATTAAAAAGTTTTATTAAAAAAATATTTCGAAAGTATATTTTTATTTAATTGTGAAATTAATATGTGAAAAAATTTTGTTTAGTGTTTTAATTGTGATAATTTTTCTATATTTTATTTTATAAAACAAATTTTAAAATTTTGTAATCTAATTAAATTTATTTATATCTCTCTTTTTGGTAAATTATAACAACTTAATTTCCAAAAGTTAAAGAAAAGCTAGAATTCATTTATACTTTAGGCTGTGGTCAATAGTTTGAATATCTTTGCCACTCTCCATGCCACCGCTGTATCCTAAATTCGACAGCAGGGTCGGATTAAACATTTGAGGGGCCTTGTACCAAAAATAATAAAGGGCATGTAGAAGGTTCCTTTTTATTTTAAAGAAAACAATTTAACCATCTCGTTTAATATAGTTAATATTTCGTTTATTATTTTGATTATGACAGTAAATTTTACTTTGTATTTATTATAAGCACTCTATGTTATGTAGTTTTTCAGATCTACGATTGAAGATCGCGTGCTCGCTTATTCCATCAGCCATTTGCTGATTTTTACATGTTTTTTTCATTTGATTATTGGGGGCCCCCAGACACTCGAGGGTCCAGAGTTTGTGCCCATGTGTAAAAGTGTAAAAGTGTACGGTAGCTCGCATGAATTCTAAATATGATGTTTTTATCGTTTTCACGAGTCTGCCTGCAAAGTTTCAAATCGATTTGATTGGAAAACAAGCAGACTAGGGAGACTACGAGTTTAAAGAATGGGAGTAAAAAACATCAAATAACGACGAAAATTGAAAAATTATTGTTTTTAATTATTGTATGATTCAGTCAACATATTAATCCTGTCTGTTCAGGTGCTTAGGATCAGAACCATACTACACCTTTAGAAAAACAAGTTTATTAGTTAGAATATTTTTAATAATAATATATCTTACGTTAATTTTTTTACAGCCTGTATACATTATAGAATATTCAAATTAACATTTTTAATAAAAATGTTTGGTGTTTCATTTTAAAACCATTTTAAATCGATTAAATTAAAGCAAACACAAGGACTAATAATATTCGTCTGAGTGACTTCATTAGTTTCACATATGCAGTAAAAAAAATTTCCCCATTGACTAACAACAATTTCTAACACATAGTGTAGTACAGTGGTAACCTTTATCTATCACATAAGTATAGTGACACAATGATTTCGAATAATGACAAACGTCATCGAATTGATGATAACGATACCGATAAATATACGACGAGTTCGACGACAAAAAACGACAACGATAATGAACAACAAATAAGAAAATATATGACACTACAGTCTTCTAGATGTACGGGGAGTGCAGGTGTTGGAGGGGGTGGTGCTATAAAACGATTGTTATCAGAAAGTGTGCCATCATTGTTAGCGCCTAGTGTAATATCACTGTTTCAAAATAATAATAATAATAATAAGAAAAAAAATGTACAAGCTGAGAATATTCGTATAATAGTTGAAGATGTTGATATAGAACGCGTCGGCGATGAGGTAAAGTCGCTAGATGGTGATGATGATCAATGTAGCAGTGGTGTAAGACACCAACCAGATAATATAGATAATACTGAGGAGGATGATTCTTGGGTGGTTGGTATTACCCGAAGCAATGCAGTACAATTCGCAGATGAGACAAGTCGTGCTCGAACACTTCAAAGAACATTGAAATATGCTGGATATAAACCTGTAGGTGATTTATTTTTTTTCATATATGTTTTAAATAATTTTCAATTTTATCTTTAAGTGTAATATTACGTATGCTAACGTCAAAAAATATGATCCATTGAAAATGTATAGGATTAAGCGCTTCAAATTAATTTAGTTTATACGTACAAAAATTTAATAATTTGAGTTCATTTGTTATGTACCGCTCATTCGGATTTTTCTTTTTAGCTTATATGTATAACGCCATTTTTACTTTATTATATTATAAATATAATAAAGTATCGTGATCGAAAAAAAAAATCGATATCGGGATTTCAACGGAAATACACGTTTTGAGGGTCCCTGGTTCCAGTGATTCTTCCGTACCAGGGTTTATATCAACAAGTTCCTAGGTTTGACATAGCTCCCCTTTGGGAACCCTCTCCTTGGAGCTGTGGGGCTGGAGAGAATGAAATCGTCAAAAGTGGATAAATCAACCCTATCCAAAATTGAACAAATATTATTTAAAATGTCTTTTTAAGTAACTTTTGTAACTTGGTAATCTTTGATTAACTTCACCCATACCAAACTACATCCTTCTAAATATTATTTTAAATCCAGTAAATACCTAAGCCTGTTCCTCATTACCGTATGATTCCAAGAATAATATATCAATTACAAGAATAACATATCAATTTTATAATATAATAAAGTTTTGTCCGATGTTTCGGACCTTTTATTTTAATTTTGTACTCAATTAGTGGGGGAATTAATCTTCGCTGACCCACCTTGTATGTATTCCAAAGTTTTGAGTTTCTTTTTTTACAACCTATACCAATCAAATAGTTGGTATTTATATCTATCAAATAATAAAATTCAGGAAAGATATAAGCTGTTCGACCGAAAACTGTTTGGGGGCTCTGTTGGTAACTGTCATGGTTCGTCGAGTACAGAACAGTGCTAGCGCTGGAGATTGAATATCTACCAACTTACTACTATCCCTATAACTATATATTATAAATGTGAAAGTAAGTTTGTATGTTTGTTAGTTATGCTTCACGCAAAATACAAAATTTGAATAAAATTTTATAATTATATAGCTCATACATCAGAATAACACATGAGCTATAATTTAGAAAGATATATATTAATAAATATTTTCATAAATATTAAATTGAGACAATGACATTTCACTGCGCACCATCTATGAATATCATTGTAAAGCTAAAGTCCGCCGACGTCAAAGCACTCCTGCTGTTCTTAAACAGCTCCAAATAGTTCATGGAGAAGTGGTCGGCATTGGGCCAACCCTTTTTCTGTGTCACAACGGACCCCATGGTCTAAGTGTGTCCCGCCCCAGGAAAGCCACTCTAACCTAACCTAACCTACTATAAATGTAAAGGATAAAGGACATTCAACCTTTCAATTTTTAACTATAAACATAGCTAAAAATTACATACATATTGTAATATGTATGTTTATGAAAAAAAAATAAATTAGCAAAAATTTAGTAGGATAGTACTATAATATAATACATTAAAAAAATAGCAAAATTTCTCCTCGTCGCGTCGGTGGCGAGGTTTTTGGGACAATTCGCCTTGCCTCGCCTCGATAAGTAACGATCGTTTCGAAGCATAAAATTTTGCTATACTTTTTTTTTTTTAAATTTTAACAGTAGGTATCTTTTATTCAAATATCCTCAGCAAATCCTATATGTATTAACAGTATGTTTGAATTGAATGAAATGAACATGTTTTGAAACATTTAGTTGTATTATTTGAAATGAATGCTTGTAAAACTAGGTTTGTTTAGTTAATTAACAGCAAATAAACCATACAAACTCTCTGTATTTCAATCAATATTGGTAGGGACCATAATTGAAATGAAAACTTTTTTTGTGTAAAATATAAATTGATTATTGTGGGTGTGATGTGTAAAAGTTGAAAAAATACATGTTGTACATCTATACACTATTAAACCGCAATGTATATTGCTGGACCATTGAATTTCTATTAACAGAGAAGCCGTAAGGTATAAATATCTTAAAATTTCGGAATCCATGGAAAGTCAAATAATCTTTATAAAAACTGTGCGACTGCATTGTTTAAAGCTTACTGAAAAAAGTTAAAACAAAAATTTGTGTGATCTTTCCCAGGGGGCGGGAGCAACCCTTTCATGAGGGTGGAAAAATTTATGCTGAAATTGACGACGGGAATCGATATAAGAATATATGAATTCTTAGCAAAAAGTGTCATTGAAACATATTTTGAAAAGTCAATACTTTCCGAGTTATTGTCGATTGAAATTCAGAGTATTTAACGTCAGATTACTGAAAAATTTGACTTTTTTTGAAACAATATCGTACACTTTTTAAAGTACTTTAAAAAAAGTCATTTGCATAAAAATTGACGGAGCTATTATGAAAACAAAGTTTATCGGACCTCTCTTTTTATGTTTTATTCAGTACAAAAACTGATGAGTTTACCACGGGAACCAAAATAAATGCTTGCCGCTTTCCAATTAACTTTATTAAGATACTGGCAATAGGCTCAAGAAGTTCTAGCAGTATCGGATAAATATTTTTTGAAATATTGCAGTTTATATGCAGAAATAAAATTCGAAAAATACAAAAAAATGTCTTTATCGTTAAATAACTCGTTACTGTGTAAATTAAGCCTTCTTGAGATAAAAACGAACTTTGACAAAACATTTTAAAAAACGCGGTTTCTGTATGCTATCTCATAGAAACCGTAAATTTTTTCGTGATCAAAATTTGCCTTTGTCATTTTCTGATCCCTAAACTGCCACTACCTGTACAAAAAAATCATCTCTATCCGTTTCTCTATGAAGGGCAAAGACCATAATCTATCTCTGTGCCAAATTCATTCGGTAGTTTTTGCGTGGAAGAGTAACAAACATTCATCCATCCATCCAAACTTTCACGATTATAATATTCATCAAATAGTTGATCGTACCTACTATGCGAAACACACAGAGAATGAAAAGGGACAACCTAGTAAAAAATATATTTGAATTGTTTATCTAATTGAATTTTTTTTGTTTTGTTAAAATCTAAAAATTATACAGAAAACTGTCATAATGCTTTCAACTAAAAACAAACACAAAAAATTATTTTTCTATTTTAGATGTACTGTCCATTGTAGCAAATAAAAAAACTACAATAATTTTTATTTGAATTATTTATACACTTCGATTATTTTCACAAATCGTTATATGTATGAATTTTTTAACTATTCAATGTTCCCTATTCACTTTTTCCTGACTAATGATATCCCTTACAGGGGTACATATATGCGGGCAAGTGAAACAGTGACAAGTCCTTAGTCTTATGTGAAACCTTACGTACGCATTTTGTACGGACGTGGATCTTAGTTTACAAATGTGAAAGAAAAAGCTTTAGAGCGTCTTTTGTTAACATTTATTAGATTGTTTTTTTGAAGAAACTTTATTATTCATTGCAAAAAAAAAAAAATTTAATTATTTTCGACTAAAATCTCATGTTTACAATACGTTGACGGTGATAGCAGTTCCCACGCTTTCAATGGTCAAAGACAAAATTTTTTTAGTAATGTCGGCTTCTAGTCTTTAAAAGTAGTTATTAAAAAAAATAAGTGTTTTTTGGTCAAAAATTTATATATAAGAATTATTAATTATTAAAAACAGATTTTGAACATTTTGAGACACGTTTTAGCTTGAAAGATCAGAAACTTCGAGGAACATATCTTCATTATCACTTATCTATCATTACCGATTTCTGGACCATATAATTAACCAAAAACATGTGATTTGATCATTGATTTTTCAACAGGTTTCAACAAATTTATAAATTGTAATTTCGGTGAATTGAAAAAATTCATTGAAGCATTATTCTTACTATTTTATACCCTACTTGCTTGATAGCCACTCGTTTCGCTGGGCTTAAAAGTAAAGACCATCGCGTTATAGCACTCACTTCCCTTGCTCTCACCTATTTCCTCTTCCATAGAACTGGAAATAGAAATAGGGATTGTTTTACAATTTTTTTGTACACAGGTAAAATATATGTCAACTTTACAATTTATTTTTAAATGAAAAAAAGTCATAATTCATTAAGTAAATGAGAACAGATGGCCATAAAATTGTATCTCGTTTACCATTTTTATAGAAATCTTTAATTTTGCTTTAAAATGATATTCATATATGACGTAGTGAAATATGAAAGACAAATTTAATTTTTATTTTAAATGTCTTTATAAATTATAGGTAATGTCTTTGTCTGCTGTATGAGCTACATTATTGTAAAGTTTCATTCAAATCCATTCAGTAGTTTTTGTGTGAAAGCGCAACAAACAAGCAAACAAACCTTATTAAAAACAAAATATTTAAAAAAAAGTTTTATTCAAATCCATTAAGTAGTTTTTGCGTGAAAGTGTAACAAACAACCTTATTTTCACATTTATCATATATGGGGATTGGGCACAGAAAATGAACAAATTATGAGAAAATTCTAAGAGATAACTCAATTAAAGCCCATATACGATATGCTGATTTAATCTTTATTGTTGAATTTATTAATATTTATATACTTTTGCTACTTATTGATTGTATGAAATAACCGCCAAGTCTATTGTAAAAGAATTTCTTTATCAAAAAACATTATTATTATTATTATTATATTAAAGTTTTATGATATTTTCGATTAATCAATTTAAATATTTCAATTTTTTTGCACAGCAGTAAAATAATGTTTAGCAACAGTTAAGTACAATAATGTGTTCATTATACGTTCAAATATTTGCTCTTCGATAGTGAACAGGAGAAAATTATTATATTTTAGTTATGTTTTTTATTTGAAAAATGTGTACTCACATTTATAATTTTTTTATACTTGTGTGTCTTGTATACTCGAATTTCATTAAAATTGAACTGTTACAAACTGGGGGCTAAACTTAGTATACCTTCATATATTTCATATACATGGTAAAATAAACTGTGAATTTTAATGTAACTGATACTTTTCTAATAACATTTTATTATTCTTAAAAATAAGATAGAATCTTACTTAAAAAGAAGGGAAGTTCGATAAATCTTATGTACTCTGTAAATCTTAAGTCATCATGCAAGAAGGTAACTATGATTAATCTTTAGAGGCAAAATAAGCATTAATCACATTACAGATCGATTTTTTTGAACGAATGTATAAAATTTCTATTTAGTGTAGAAGAATATGACGTGTGAAAATAACAATTTTCTCATTCAAGGTTTCCATGCGGAAAAAAATTGTAATTATTTTATAGACGATGGAAATTACACTTTGATCAAACAATATAATCGTTGGAAGAATAGAAGGAAACGAGAAAAAGGTTTTTTCTTGTTTTCACTATTATTATTGAATTGACGGAATATATATTAATTTTCTTCGTACATTAAAGCGGTTGCTACGTATTTTCATTAGTTTTCTTAATTTATTTTCCTTTCTTTATAAGCCATTTGTACATTTTTTTTATGTTTTTATTTGTAAAAATGTAGCGAATTGTAAAGAATTTTTTCCAATCTAATAAACATTCTTTTTGTTCACAATTTACTGCAAATGTTGAAAGAAGATTTATTAAGAAGAAGAGATATTAAAATTAGATTTTTTTATTAAAAGTGTTCATTTAGCATTGGATTTGACTTTTGGTTAAAATTTCATGGAACTCTTCATACATGACGAATTTATTCGGTTCGAAATTAGAATTTTTAAAATATCCAAAAATCGAATTTCGTATTCCTACATGGACATATAAGGTTATTATAAATGGAATACAAGCAACTTATGTTATTTAAGGATGTATAAGCACGGTAGTGGAGGCACAAATTTAAAAAATATTTATTTTCAATTTTGATGATAAAATCTATTATAACTTGACGATATAAGACGAAAAGTAGGAGTAAAATTTTTCGATATCGTACATTTAGCAAGTAAAATTTGGGAATTTTTTTTTTACTACGAACGTGTCATAGGAAAGAATCTCTGAGAATTCCTATATATTACGTCCAGCCTCGTGAGGTTGACTTATATTTAGCCGATAAATAGCCTTTTAATGAAGAATTATCCATTTATGTGAAGTGGCTTAAATCGAATTTTAAACTATTTTAAGGTTAACACTTGAATGCGTATGATTTTAAAGATAAATCTTGCGCTTATATATGTTATGATTGAACTTTAAATCCCCGAAATTGCGTATATTCAGCGAGAATATTCCATTTACGCGATTAATTCATATAGAAATACGAAACTTGCTTTTTGATTATTTCAAGGTTATTAACCGATATAAATCTAATAATATTGTATTAATATTGATATTTTTATGTAATTTAATTAAATTGATACTTCTCTCTGTTTCTGTGTAACATGTTAAATTAAATTTTATGAAACTATGTGAATATTTTTATATACCAATAAAAATTACGTGTCACGTTGTTTGTCCGCGATGGACTCCTAAACTACTGAAGCAATTTTAAGTTCGGTTTGCACACCGTGTAAAATTTGACTCAACTTAAAAGATAGGATAGCTTACATCTCAATTTATAGGCGCGATATTATTTTTTTGCAAATTATTTGTCTATTGTTTGACAGTCAATTATCTGTTAGCTCCAAACGAGCAGATGGTGATATTTCTTGACTGGATTGAGTAAGTATTTAATAGATGGCGCTATGTTAAAAATACAAACGTTTCATATAAGCTTCAATTTAATAGCATAAGCACCACGTGTTGCTGAGGCTAAGGTATAACCTAAATCTATTTTGTAATAAACGAAATACAGTGAAAATCAATTGTTCTTACTTTTTCAATTTTTGGTGTTAGCATAGCCGTCATAGTGTTGCTTAGCCTGAAGTATAAATTAAATTCATTTGATAGTGAAGATAATACAGTGAAATTTTAACTGCTTTTTAATTATTAGTGCTTAATTGTTAAAACTCTTTAATTAAAATATATACTTGTAAGTATTATCACATAGTTATATTATTAATTTTGCTATGCAACAAATTACACTATAAGTGAAACAAAAACCTTGGGCACAGCAATGCGTGGCCGAGTCTACTAGTATAATATAAATTATTATTGTATTAAATCATTTAACACACAGCATATACGTATATGTACAATGTTCTGTTATTATTATTATTATTATTATATATTGAAATAGTTCATTATCGCTATTAAACATTGTGATTGGTTAAATGATATCTAATTGCACTTTTAATATCAATAATTTATTACAGGATGGATTGGTTTGGCATATTTATTTGCTTTTTAATAGTTCAAAACACATTACATAATAATTCTATGTAATTAAATTGTGATTTTATTGCAGGGTATTTTCAATTTTGGATTACATTAAACAAATTGAAAATGGCATAGGTGTGCGTAGAAATAACATTACGAAAATTATTTTTTACAAATAAATATCGTTAGTTGAGGTTTAAGTCATTCAGACCTGAAGCCTATAATCTTAAAGTTGTATTTTTTGTGTCTTTAGACGAGGTTCATGTTTTGAATTCATGATAAAAAATTGTCGAGCTTACGACGTTTTTTATTTACCGGTCGTGCTTGGTAAAAAATCAAAAAAAAAGGTTTTAAAAAAAAAATGACAGGAAATTTGCAACTGTCGAAACCCACGTTTTTCAAATAGCATAGCTCCTAGAAGGAAAGAAGTATCAAACGACACTTCTCGCAATTTCTTTTAAAATAATTGTTCGATTAATTTTTATCCTTTTGACAAATTTTGACAAACGACGGATAAAAGCAATTCGTAAACTTACATCTTCAGACTAAGTTGAAAGCAACCGTCGGTAAAAAATTCTAGCTTATAAGACAAATATTCATTTGAGATGAACAGCAAAGCAAAGTTTAATCTTGTTTCAAAAAATTTGATTTTATAAAGGTAAATGTAAACAAGTGAGTTAAAAAAACTCTGATGAAGTTTTCGGGTACAGAAAGCTAATTTCGTACTTGAAATGTCTTATCTTATAATATTCGCCATTAAATTACCTTTTTCCTTAGAGCCTTCTCCAAACTGAAACGGTTTTGATTTTCATCGCCTATTTTTTAGTTGATCGGGGTACGGATTTGACTCGCACTTGAATCATAGCTGAGAATACTACTCGTTATATTATCTGTCAAATGTAACAAAAAAATCCAAATCGGTTCATCTGTTTAGGCGCTACGATGCCACAGACAGACAGGCACATACACATAGCGGTCAAACTTATATCACCCCTTTTTTTAGTTCGGGGGTTAATAAAATAATTCAAATCAAATAATATAATTTTTCAAATTTTCCCTGAAAAGCACCTACATCGCCTCGATCAAAACCATAATTCTGTATACTACTGCCGGTCTATTGGAAGCTTTTCACACCATATTAGAAGAATTTCCGGTTACAAAGTTAGGTTACAAAAAATATAATTGTTTGTTCATAAAAAAAGTTAATAAAATATCATGCTTATCCTTTCGAATCCAGTTAAATGTATAAACAACATATTGTTTCATGCTATTATATTAGTTACTTAGTAGTGTTATATAAGCAATTAATTATACTCGATTACGATTTCTGTACACATGTTAGAAACAACGTACATCCAACAAAAAACAACTAAATAAAGTTTTTTCCCTGTGTTTGTTATATTCAAACTTTTCATTTCCTAAAGTATATAAAAATTTAGTTACTATAACAATACGAATGTAAACTATTTTATCTCGAGTATTAACACACAAGAGTATAAATACAGGGAGTTTCAAGTACAGCTTGCATAATATATGTGGTAGCATTATCGATCATAAAATAAATATAACAAGTGAAAACAAACAATTGAATGAATTTATTGTTGAAATATAATCTAAAGACAGTTTTTATGTCGCAAAGAAGGATAGTCACTCTTCCGCACGAAAGAATAAGAGTAAGTTTCTTCTCATTTCCTCAATGTACATAGATAGTAGTAAACAAACACATACATATATACAAATATGTATACTTGATACAATACAATACTTGTATACATTCTGTATAACCAACTATACTGTTCTAACCTAATTTGCGACCTCACGGATAAGCAGTGATACTTACGAGAAAATCTTTCAAACAAAATTTGTTTATTTTTAATCATTAAAAGGATCCTTTTTTACATTCAAACTTTTGTTATATCTCTAACGGTTTACAATATGGGTTCTCCTCTCTCCTTCTTCTCTTCTGTCCTATGTGTCAGCCAATTAATTCGTAAACCAAAATAAATATAAATTGGAATAAAATCCAAGGAATGACTTTGGCTTTTCGAAATGCGTTCATCATTCTAAAAAACTAAGTTATCAAGCGGGGTTTTTAATTTTTATGTAATAGTTCATTTAAAAGTCACTTAAAATTAGTTTAACCAATTTATTGTCAAAATATTAATGTGAATGTGAAAATTAATGTGATTCCACACTGAAAAATCCGTTCTAGAAATTTGGTTGTCTTTTTAATTTAAGAATAAATTAATTTTAACCCCGAACTTAGAAAAAGCCTGTTTTAAGTCTGTCTGTCTGTCTGTCTACCTGTGGCATCGTAGCGTCTAAACAGATGTAAATATCATATTTTCTCAAAGCAATTATGAATTAACATCGCTCCCTTCTTTTTCTGTAAAATATACAGCGACCACGATCGACCGAACACGCGTCGTGCGAATAGAAACTTGTAATATTAGTTGAAGGTGAACTTGATACCTACTATTCAACTTTTATTTATATTAAGGCATAATTTTTTTGAAACATTTAGTAGTGTAAAAGAGCTCAAACTATTTTCTCTTCAGTATCAAGATTAAGTTTTTGTAGACTTTGTGTTGATTTTTATCAAGTGTCTATATCCATCTATATCAAAAGTATATCTAAATGCTTTTTATATGGATTTATATATAAGAGAATATAGTTAATGATTTGTTTGGCGTAATGCCATCATCTTTCATAAAAAGTAAATTTGTTTTTAAAATTTCTTGGAAATAAAGTTTTCTGAATGTGCCAATTATCGTACGTTAATTTTTTTAATGTGTATTTTGCAAATTTCGTATATGTAGGTATGTTAATATGTTAAACTAGCTAATCATATACAAATATTAAACAAATTTTTTACTACGTCAGTCAAATTCTACATTTAAATCGAAAAACGCGATGTAAAGCTGCCTTTTTTGGTATGTTATTTGGACCCCTTAGGGTAGTCTGAAACTACTTTTTGTAAGCAAAAAAAAGTTATGATACCTGCGGAATCCTTGAAAAACTGCCGACTTTTTTCAATGTTTGCAGTTTCAAAAATTATGAGTTTTTTCCAAAATTATGAGCTTTTGATATTAGTTGTTACTTAGTTACTACCATCTTTTGAGCATTAAGTTTGAACAATTACAGCCAACACACAGCTCCGTATACCTAATAGTTTTTGAGATGTTATGCTTGAAAAATTCACATGGTTTCCAGAATTCTTTAAATTCTGAGTTTCGCTTGTTAAACCGTTAAACATATAACAAAGTTTAGGTGTAAAACAAATTTTTTTATGCAACAACTTTTCGTAACCATCATTGTTTTTTCTTGAAGGGGCAAATTAGGTCAAAAATTTGGGATCCATTTTCTTCAAAAATATAAAAAGTAAAGATGATGAAAATTTAAAGGTAACCTCAACTAGTGAGCCTTATGATGACTTTTTGAAAGAAACGAAAAAAATGATTACCCGTTATACTCCTTAAACATGCCAAAAAGAATAAATAAATATCTAATAAACTGGTAACTTAATCTTTAAAAAACAGTACACGTTTTCTTCCATGCTACTTATTTCGAAGAAGATTACCTACTCAAGAAAAGTATTCCACACTTGGTATGCCTATTTCAGAAAAAATCTCTTCGACTTGCAAGCTTTGCAAAAATTGTATAAGCATACCCGTTGCTAATAATTTTTTAAATATTAACTAATAGCTATTAGAATTAAATAAATGTTAATGGGGTAAATCATCGACGTAATTTCACTGTTCTTGGTACTAACGATATAGAATAGCCATGCCAAGTGTATCATATTTCATTTGAGAAATGTTCGAAAAATGAAGCATGAAAAAAGCTTATGGAACTTAATTATTTGTCCAAAACTTGATAGTTTTTGTACGACACGCCAATTTCAGTAAAAAAGTAGGAAAAGTTATAGAATTGCGCCAACTCAAAGCCTGTACATTTTCAATCCTCGTTTTATTGGTAAAATATATTGCAAATAAATTTTAAAATTACTTCTTTCAATGTAAGTATTTGGGTAAAAATATTGAAGCTATAAACATTTGCAATAGTGGCGTTGTATTCGGTTCTGAACGTAAATTTTACTTTTAAGATACTTTATCGATGTAGGTATCGATAACATTTGAAACCTAAATTATTGAAACTATATCGTATAAAAAATCCGTAGAATCATTATATGATAACAATTACATTTATTATAGATTAGTCGATTGGATGTAAAAATATAACATAAAGGATTCATACATAAAATGTTGTAATGAACAAGTGAAAACAAAGAATTGACTGAGTGAATTGTAGAAATACCATGCATAGACAATGTTGATTACTCTGTCACCTTACACATACATACATGTCACCCATACATAACTGATATTCCCATATAATACATACTATACAATTTACGCCTAATTTGCGCCCTCACGGGTAAATAGTGATGTTTACGAATAAAAGTTTCACGAAAAGTTGTTTTTTTTATAAGAAATATTTTTTGCATTTAAAATTTTGTTCTATGTCTTATGGTTTACAAGATGAGTCCTACGGACCCAAGACCCAATTGACCTATATTGCTCATTTACGAACTCGACCTCACATTTTACGTCCTGAGTACGCTATAAAAATATCATCTTGATATCTCTTTTTGTTTTTGCGTTATCGTGATTCTATGAACTCCTATTCCAAAAAATCAATATTTCTAAGCGTTACAAACTTGGGGCAAAGCTTAATATACCTTGTATATTACATATATGCATGGTATAAAAATGAAATCAATATATTAAAAAAAAAATTGAAACATATTTTGCAATTAAATAATTGAATGCATTATTTATGAATCGAACAAATAGTGTAAAATAAAATGCATATTATAATGTTTACCAGTTACCACCCTATTTATTATACCATGTATGTATGAAATATACCAGGGTATACTAAGTTTAGTCCCAAGTTTGTAACGCTTAAATATATACTATGAACAAAAGTCTGTTATAGGTGTTCATAAAATCAGTAATTAGCCCATTTTTGGTTATCTGTCTGTCATCATGATTACTCAAAATCAAAAAGGGATATCAATCTGAAATTTTTATAGTGTGCTTAGGACGTTAAAATTCAGGTCGAGTTCGTAAATGAGCAACATAGGTCAATGGGGTCTTGGGTCCGTAGGACCCATCTTGTATACTGTTAGAGACAAAACAAAAGTTTAAATGTAAAAAATGTTTCTTATAAAAAAATAAACAACTTTGGTTTAAAACATTTTTTCGTAAACATCACTGTTTACCCGTGAGCGAGCAAATTATTCGCAAATTGTATAGTATGTATTATATATCAGTTATATATATGTGACATGTATGTATGTATAATGTGACAGAGCAATCAACAATATCTATACACAGTATTTCAACAATTAACTCAGTCAATTGTTTGTTTTCACATGTTTAATATAACATGCATCCATATTCAAGTATTATTATTAATAAGGATATTTTACTAACTGTTAGTTCGAGTATATTATATTATTAAATATTGTGGATATATCTACTATGTTTAATTATTCCATTATAAGTAAACGGTGTCTTAAAAAATGTTTGGCATTTTATCAGTAGCGGAATATTGGATTGGCACAAGTATTTATCCATATCTGAATTTTTAACAGTGTAATTTACATTTTAGTTCGGGGGTTAATAAAATACTCCTTTTTAGTGAGTTCTTATAAAATATTTTGTGCTTTAATAATACTTTGTATTATAAGAAAACAGTCAAATATTACAAACGGCTCTTGTTTTGTTCTAATTTATTAGTACAGTAAAAAATGTTACAAAAATTGACTAATGAAGGAAAATGATAGAAACCGCTCGAATTTTCCAGAAACTGCATTGAATGTTTTTATCTTTATTAACGCATGAGTAAGTAGCTCAAATGTATCTATTTGTAAATAAACAATAAATTTTTTGTTCAATGAAACGATCAATGTTAATGTTTACTTAAAAAATTAGTAATTAGGCAACTAGTATGACGTAAATATTAAATGTTTGTCAAATAATCGAAAACTATTATACATGTATAACGTATACGTAATTCAAGTTGATTATTAATTAATTTTGTAAGTCAACTTTAACATTAAGCGTTCCATTGAATTAACAAATTATTATTTATTAACAAATAGAAACATTTTCGCCACTAACTCATGCGTTACTAATGATATTTGATACCAAAGAAACACATTCCATGAAGTATTAGCAAAATGCGCGCCGGTTCTTTCATTTTCCTTTATTTGTAACATATTTAACTGTACTATATCCATTTTTAATCGTTTTCCATTAACAAGTGAAATTTACAAAATTTAAGAAAAACTCGAACAAATACGGAACCCTAAACTCACACTTGAAACATATGTAAGAACACTCACTGCATTAAATTACCTCTTTTCTTAGAGCCTTCTACAAACTGAACCAATTTTGAGGATCATGACCTATTTTTTGTTCTTCCCGGTACGGAACGCTATACTGATACCTGAGTCATAGCTTTGAACACTCTCCATTACCTTTGAAACGAAACAAAAAATCAAAATCGGTTCATCCATCCATGAGGCTTCCAAGATTTTAAAGATCTTTAAGTTATAAGCGTATTCAATTCCATTGTAATCCATTTATTGATGTCTTCACAGAAAATGATCTATTAGTTTGAGATCGCACAAGTTATTGAAATTTCCGCAATCTAAACGTGTTTTATTTTTAATTTTTTAATAACGTGGTAATAATTAATTTTTGATACTTTCTGTAGATATGAATAAATTGTAATTATGATATTATATGCAGGTTTCATAACAGGGTGAAGTTATTGTAAATGGTATACGATGGTTGATTCTATGCATGTTTTTAAGGGTAACATAATATTCTGCTATAATAGAATTATTTAATGTGTACCATTATTTATTTTGCTTTCTCTAGCAGATAAAATGCAAAGCTGTGCGTTTTAAAATCTAGTTTTTACTAACTAGTAATGGGTGATTATTATCTACAAAAAAATCTTTTGTTTCATAAACTAAATTGGTTTCCCGCCTTTTTACAAAGTAGAGAAATCCATTGTAATTGATCGTGGGCTTAGGGAAGAGCTCGTAAATCAAGAATTGGTTGATTAACCTTTGTCGAGGCTTCGGCGAAGGCTGGAATAATAAGGTTCAATTTTTCGATGCCAACTCAATCATTTCCTCCTCTATCGTCAAGATTAGGTATAATAAATTTAAAATCGTATTTTATCACTTTCAACTTGAATGAATAGTAAAATAAAAATGAAATGTAGGTTTTGTAAAAATTTGGATACGATTGGCTCACCCACTAAAGTCAAAAGTAATTTTAATTAGGTTTCTTAATCAATTTAATACTAGGTAATGGGTAATATGTAGACAACTAGGTTATATGAAAATGCATTTAACACAAGTGACGGTATTTTCAGTTGCACTGGATTATACAGAATGGGTCACTTTAATCTATACCTCGTTTTGTAGTTAACCAATGAAAATATAACTTAATCAAAAGTTTCAGAGTTTGATGGGAGCATCATATTCTGACATCAGATTGGGCCTAGATTTTCGGGTTTCTTTATTAGTCAATGTAGATCCTAAACGGTAAGAGATGGAATAACACTTTAAATAAGACAGTTTTTCCTCATAAAAAAAACTAGCAATGTTTGTTTAAACATTTGCGTTTGGAGGAAATTTGACTTAAAAATATGTTTTCATTACATTCAATCGATGGAAAATACGCTTAAAGTTTATCGATTATTGTAGGTCAAAGTAATGGACATCGACGAACATCCTCTCATGCCCTTGACAACCTTTGGTTAAAGCATTTTTCCGTAGTTAGCGTCTTTTCGTTCGATTAAAAACAATAATAAAATATTTTTAAGTCGTATTTCCTTCGAAGGCTAACCTTTTTCAAGAAAATGTTTTAATCAAATATTGTTAGTTTTTTTTCAATATTTTGTCAGAACTTTATGTCCCCCATCAAACTCTGCAACTTTTTTGTAAGTTATTTTTTTATTGGTTAACTACAAAATGAGATATATATGTGTATAAATTAACATGACCCACCTTGTATATACTACATATGTGGTTTTATTACTTGTATAAATATACTTGAAATAAATGTAACGAATAATGCATGATGTTTATTAGTGTCGAAATTATCATTTTGAAAATAATCATCAGATGGCAAAAAACAAGATCCTTTTTATCCTTTTAAGTTTAGATATGTAAACAATTTAGATTTATGATATTTTATAGATAGGCTACTGTAATACCATAAGGCATCCATAAATACGAATGAATTTCTCGAAAACTCCTGTTGACGACGGGGATACCGTTAACCCTGGCATTTTAAATTAACCGTAAATATACTAAATTCATAATTCGGTTAATACTACCTGGGGCACCTCGGAGACCAATTTTGCCGCAACATTTGTGTTCAGCAAGCCCAAAACCACCGGGTAACAAGTTTGGAATCATTTTCATTAGTATTAACCGAATTATGAATTTACTATATTTACGATTAATGTAAAATGCAATTATAAAATGTATATTATTTATGCATCTTGCATATTTTTAATTTCTAATTAATCAATTTATTAATCAAGTCTAATTCCTGACGCTCTAACGAATCGAATGCCGAAAATTGCATTCAAATCCGACTTACTATTCAACTTTTTCGGACTTCATTGCTTCATTTTTGCGCGACTACTATTGAATCCAAATAGAACGCTAATGCAAATGGGGACTCACTAGCAAAACAGGTGCCTTAAATTACTATTAGTTTCATAAGGATTTTTAAAATACTTAATTCAATGAAATTTTATTCACTTATGAGTACTTTTTCGGTTGTCCCAGTGCAAAACTTATTAATCCAGCTTTCTTTTTTTATAGTTTAATTTTTAAGCTCCGAACTAAAACAAGGGGTGTTATAAATTTGACCGCTATGTGATGATTTCCAAAATCGATTCAGTTTGAAAAAGGCATGACATAAATAATTACTATGGAAATGAATGGTCAAATAAACCTGCTTCAATTCATTTTGAAAAGTGAAATGGTAAAATAATGAGATAATTTAAAACATACTTCAAAAGAATAAAGTCAACCCAAATATTTCAATTACAATTGAAATATTGCCAAAAATTTATCCCGAAAAATGATAACTCTCTAAGTATCCTTTTCATCTCATCTGATGTCCTTGACCATCACTTTGATATTGATTTAAGAATGAGTGTTATAAGTTTAAAGAGTTTATCTGTGCGTTTGTGTGTTTCTCAGTGGCATCGTAGCCCCTCAACGGTCAAACCTACTTGATTGAGAACATTCTATAGCTAAGTTTCCAAAAATCGGTTTACAAGGAATAAATCATTTGTCGGGGTTTTTCAAATTATGTAAATTTCAATTGTTAATATTATGGATCTTATATTCATTTCCAGATGATTTCCAGCTTGTGGATAAGAGTTGTTCTTTAAAGAAATTCAAGTAAAATTTTTTCGAAGAAACAATTCGTTGACTAGACTATAACATATTCTTGTGTTTAAATATTTGACAGCAAATATGTGTATATAATTGTAGTTTCAAAATATTAAAACAAAACATTTCATTGAATTCACAATTATTTGTTAAGTTAAATAAATTGACATAGAAAATCATGAATTTATATTTAACAAATGGGTCGGTCATTGTCTTTGCTAGAGAATGGTCAACAAAACTTGTTTTTCGTTTGTAAAACATAACAAACATGTCAAATAATAAACAATGGTTGTTTCTATTTATACATGAATGTAATTATAAACAAATGTTTAGAAATAGTTATTAAAATAAATATCACGATACTCGAAATAAAACTGTGCCTATATTAAGAAATTTTATTTAAAAAATACAATTAAACGATTGTCAACAGACTTATATTTTGATCGATATTTTGATTCCAACGCAATCATCGTCAGAAGCTAAATTTATACCCACGTATAACACATTATAAAAAATATTTTATTTCCGGTGTCTGGGTATTTATTTCAATAACTATATTTTGTTCCAGTTTCAGTTTGTAACCCCCGAACCAAAAGTGTAATAAGTTTGACCGCTATGTGTGTGTGTCTGCCTGTGGTATCGTAGCGCCTAAACGAATGAATCAATTTTGTTTCGTTTGAAGAGTAATTAAATGGAAAGTGTTCTTAGCTATGTTTCAAGGGCAAGTGTAGGGTTCCGTATCCGAAACAACTAAAAAATAGGTCATAATTCTCAAAATGGGTTCCGTTTGAAGAAGGTTCTAAGGAAATTTCCCTATTAGCTCAGTTGAAGGAAGTCGCCTTAGTTAGCTCAATTAGTGAATCGTATATGCATGAAGGAGGTGCACTCAGCCTCTGAAAATAATTGAAAAATATATATATAATTGAAAATAATTGTTAAATGAAATTATCTGCGGAAAGGTGGTAAAACACAGATATGGTATCACAATGGGTTCTATAGCCTAAGTGTGTCCTTCGTGGACTGCCAATATAACCTAACCTAACCTAAGGCTCTAAGGAAAACGGTAATTTAATGGAGAGTATTCTTAGATATGTTTCAAGTGCTAATTTGGAGTTCTGTACCCAAAAAATTTGCCGAGGACTGAAAAACAACGAAACCATGAGTCTAGTTTTTATACCTCTTGATTTGACCTTATGACTTTTAGACAACTGAACGCATAGTGAGTGCTTGACATTCGCTAACTTTGCGCATCACTATACATTAATTAAAATATGAGGTATATGATAATATACCTCATATACGATTAATATTAATGATAATAATTTTATGCTACCTATTTCGAATCACTAATTTTTGATGCAATGATATTTCACAGTCATTAAATTTAATTGATGAGTAGCGTTTGATTTAAAATTGTGGCTTATGCATCTTTGCATTTAAAATTTCTTATTTAAGAGTAAAGAAGCTGTAATTAATCAAAACTATTAGTAATTTAATTTTTTATTGTTTCAGTTAAGTGTCTCATGAAATTATAATATTATAGGGCAGTGCGGGTTTCCATTCACCGCCAAATATTCGTGACAAAATATCCCTAATAATAGATTAAAAATATAATAACAAATCCATAAATAAATTGCAAAATATGATAATTTTAGTTAAATTTAATTAAACTGACGTTTTTTATGGCCACAGTTGATGTACAATCTATTGACAGATACATTGATTCTTGATTTTGCAAAAATAAGAAATATCTATGGGTATTTTGTGTATCGGATATGTAGTCTACAAACCCTAAATAAGTATTTGCTATTAGGTAAGTGTAAATTTTCATTATGTGAAACCAAAGATGACAGTAAAAATTATTCCTTCTCAAAATTTCAAAATAAACTTTCGCAGCATTAAATGTCTTTACGAGTAGATTTTTTTTTTAAAGGTTAATGGTCTAATAAACCCTCCTGACTAACTTGAAAAGATTTGTGAACTACTAGAATTTTAAGTAAAGGAAGCATTCATTTTTAGCATTCCTGCATCCTTTGGGACTAGTTCTTTGTAAGGTCTGTATACGTATGTAATACGTACATCCTCCCTTAGTAATACTTGCAGATGTTTGTTTGACCGTATCTCGCAACTCAAATCCACTAGCCATAGAAAGTGGAAACTATTCGTCGTAGAATGCTGAAAAGAATCTTCGTAGGTACTTCTTTTGGTATGTAACGATATTGAAAATTTACAATTTTCAGATTAAAATACAAATACACATCTTAAAAAGACATTGGTGGCTACATCAAATTTCTTTATTTATTCTCTTTCTGTTTTTGTTAGACACTATTTCTTTCTGAAACTTATATCATGTTATTCTCTCTAAAAAATTAATCTAAGAATTGAATCATAATAAAAAAAATGTTTTTGTAAAACTATATGGCAAATGTGTCATCTGGATATATGAATAAATTATCTTAAGATGTCCTAGTATAAATCTAACATGATTTTCTTATTATTATATAACTTTATCATACACTTTTCAAGAATTTCAAGACGACAACGTATGTTTTTGTGGAAATCTACAAGACGGCGATATTAATAATTCATTTAAATTAATGTAATACATTTCATGATTTGAATTTTATTTTTTTAAATGTTCATAAGACTCTTTTTCACAAAATATTTGTGTCGAGTAATGCATTCAGATTGTCTATGTCGAAATTATGTATTGTTTTACAACGTGTTCTGTTAATGGCATAAATTGATAAATTTGTTCATTGACTGGCTATCATTCGATAATCAATAGCCAATGATAATCAGTAGATATTAGTAAATTTCATTGTATAATAGTGAAAATTAGTACTCCCTGTTTTTCGAAATTATCCTAACCAGAATTTAAAAAGAAAAAAAATGATAGAAAAAAATTATATTCTTCACTTTTATAAAAGAAATGTAATTGTAAACAAACGATTTTTGATTGTGCTATTTAAAACAGAAATTTGAGAAAACAAATGTTTATTTTTGAATATATAAAAAATTATGCTAAGAGCTCATAAATTGGCATTTGTTTTGAAAATTTTATGTACATATTTTATGTTTTCAACTTTCACAAAAATTTTTATACAGATTTTAAACAGTAACCAGAAAAGAATAGGTACTTTTTGGTACTACAATAAAAGTTTTTTTATTTTGAGAAAGATAAATGTTTTTCCTTTTTAACTCTTGTGCTTTTGTTCATTTAACAATGTATTCTTTTATATTTTCCTACCTCTTTCTGTTTTTTCATGTAAATTATTTTCATAAATCAGAAATGAAAAACCAAAATTATTTTAATTTTATCGGGTGTATAAATAAAAGGTAACCCCTGTAGAATACATTACATTAAAACTGTTCTAATATACATTAAAAATCTAAATTAATGCAATAACAACTCAAGTGTTGGTGTTTTTAGAAAATATCATGCAGTTAATCTATATAAATTTGTCACCATTATTGGGATACTTAGGTACTATTATTGGGATATCAAATATACCTAAATATTTCTAATGTATTTAAAAAATCACTAGCATATAATATACTTTAAACAAGTGAAAACAAA
Source organism: Chrysoperla carnea (assembly GCF_905475395.1). Taxonomy (NCBI): domain Eukaryota; kingdom Metazoa; phylum Arthropoda; class Insecta; order Neuroptera; family Chrysopidae; genus Chrysoperla; species Chrysoperla carnea. Next base: position 45,869,288 of record NC_058338.1, on the reverse strand, counting down.
CAATTGACTGATTTAATAGTTGAAATACCTTTTGTATAGAAAGTGTTGAATATCAGTGCATGCATTTCTTTTTATTAAAGCATTTTCCACCGAGAAAATTTTCTGCCAATTTTTTTACATGCTTAAAATAGCATGAATTAAAACATACGTAAACGGCAGAATTATTAAAGTATATTATAAAATACGTCCGTTTGTCACAATTTTAAGCACACTTGACAGGTACTTGCAACCGCGAGAAGCTTCTGCCAATTTTGTTATGAATTCCAAGGTATATAAATTAAAACATATGTAAACAGCAGAAGTGTGAAAGAATATTAAAAAAAAAAATTACAATTTTAAAAATAGAGTGGGTATTCTTGCAACCGCGCTACCCAAGGCAGAAGTACGTTTTGATACTTGACTATAATTAAATCAATCATACAAAAAATTGTAGCTTTGTGGCGAGTATCTTAGTCAAGTTGGCGACCAGCTCTTTGTTTAATATATGCAAGGTATAAAAATCACTAATTTCCTAAACATTATTTAATTGGTTAACAATAACTTAATTAATAGTTCAAGTACTCGAAAAGGGATTATAAATTAATTAACAAATGGACGAAAAGATAATAATTATTATTAATTGTGTCTAGGACAAGTTGATAAGTTCTATCTGTTGAATGTTTGTAAATTATTGATGAACATACTTTTTAAATACACAGTCAAATGTATAAATGTATAAATTTTCAATCAACAAGTGAAGGAAAAAAGTTTTGTATTAAAATAAAATATAACATTGCCAAAAAGTATTTATATTTATTAAATTCCATTTTCTTTTGTTGGTAAAATATATAGGTTGGTATTTACTTTGCACCTGTTTCGAATTGTTATGCGGTTTTATATTAAAATAATAGCCAAGACAACAAACAATGTCTACTAAACTGACGTTTAAAAACTTTAATGCTTTACAGAAATACAAAAGAAATGTAAACATTTAAATAAAATATTGGTTTTCTGTTTTTCTTGTTGAAGCTTTTTTGCTTTTAGAAAAGGGTTGTCTCCCTTGTTTCAAAACTTATACAAAAATAATAAATAATTAAATAGGCGTTATTGTTTAAAATACAAGTATTTTAATAATTTTAAAATTTTAAAATAGAAAAAATCACTTAAAATAATGTAGCGGGAGAATGCGATAACTACATGGAATTTAATGTAGCCAAAGATACGATCGCCATATTTAACTTTTAAAAGGCAATGAGCATTCTTGACTGAACCAATTTTCAATCCGTGGTTGTGCCACAGTGCCCAATAGAAAAGAAGGGCCTGCATATACATATATGCAGTCCAATAGTCTTAATAGTTATACAAGAGCATTCAAGGCTTATGAATTTTCAGACATAACCGTTGGCTTGTTTTGCAGAAAAGGCATGAAAATTGATAACCATGCAGCGCTATAACACTTAATATGATAGAACACAATTTCTGTCGTTCTGTCTACATACTTGAGTTTTAAAGAACAAATGCAAGGAAATTTACAAAGTATTCCTGGATGCAAGCGTTAAGGCTGTCAACAGAATATATCTAACAAGAGCTTTTCAACTAATTTTATATACAAACGAATTTCATTTGTTTATATAAATTTTTCGCCATTTTTTAAATTATATCCGCGGATTCATTAAACGACTGCGTACTTATATTATGGCGTACTTATATTATGTTGGGTTTCGTTTAAATTTTACCATGTTGCATCCTGACAAAAAGTCTCAATGAGAACGACGGTCCAAATATAAACGTTTCTAAGTTACGAGCGTTGGAAAGTCAATAACCACATTGATTATTGTGTCCAAATCTCAGAAATGTTTCCAGTATTTCCAAATTTGCAACATACATGCAGTTTCGTTAATGGATGTATGCGAAGGATTTACGAAAAAAATATACCCGGAAAAAATAGACAAAAAAAAATTCCTGTAATAGTGTTTCATTTTTGAACGCAAGGGCTAAAAACTTCAGAACCAATTCCTCTATAGTCGACAAACTCAACTCAACCAACTTGTAATTACAACAATACTTCGGGTCTATAAAATTTTCGGTCTATTTTTTCGGTTAATTTTTACCGGGTCTATGTTTTCCGATTTCCAATGTGAAAGATACAAAGGAGTTGATTAAACTTTCGGTTAAATAATATTTTGTCTAATTTGTCTTTTTTGCCTTTGCATTTACGAAGAACAAATTATCGAATAAACTTATAGATTTTTCATTTGTTTGTTTGTTTCGTTGTTTGTATTTGTTAACGGATGTTTGTACACAAATACACACACACACACAAAGAATATACTCAACTCATATATATTTCAACTAGAGTGATACCCACCCGCTTCGCTGGGTTTTAAAGCAAAGATTGATAAAGATTTCTCTCGCTTATCCCCTTTCTATAACACTCAAAATAATGGCAAGGATTGTTTTACACAGGTAAAATATATGTATGGTTTTCTATTTTTTTAAATGTTTAATAGTCGTAATTATTCATTGAGTATATCAGAAAAGATGACCGTGAAATTTTATATTGAATATTTTTATGGTAATGTCAAATGACTACTTTTACAAAAATCTGTTATTTATGGAAATGTCAAATTAAATTAATTTTAAAATTTTTTTATTAACATATCATTATAAATTATAGATCATGTGTTATTCTGACGTATGAGCTATATTGTTGTACAGTTTCATTAAAAACCATTCGCTAGTTTTAGCGTGAAAGCGTAACAAACTAACAAAGAAACTAACAAACATGCTTGCTTTCGCATTTATAATATATAGAGAATAGAGAATTCCTTCTTCATTCGACCGATATACTTATTCGAACCCGTACTCGTACGTACGACAATTTCATAATATTTAATATACAAATAAATAATAATAAAAATGAATGATATAGAATAATGAAGAAATTTTCTTTTTTTTCTTCATTTGAAAATTACTTATACTCTGTTACCATACAGAATGTCTAACGATGAAGATCACAATTCAATTTGCGAAGGAAGTTCATTATTCCATTTTAGTACTAGCAATCGTGGTGGAGCACATCGTATTATATGAAAGACGTATTTTATTAAGGATTAAATATTTGTCTGGCGAAAATCTTGTTTAATTTTTAGTTATACAATCTTGTTTTGGAAAGCCGTTAAATATGAACTTTTTGAACAAAAAAAGGCTGTTTTTAGGTTTTTTTAAGTCATGTTAAGGCAAAAAGCCCATTGTGTATTAATGTAAGAAAAAATCCAAAATTAGCTATTCCAAAGATAAAAAACAATGCTTAGAAATTAAATTTTCGAGTCTTAATAATTTTTGAACATTCCTTAACGAATTTCTGAAGTAATTGCAGCTTTCTTTACTATAAATTTTTGATTATTAAAAAGATGCTTTTCTAGTGTAATATATGAGGCTGAAAGTATACAACCCTACTTAGGATACACATAGAAGTTAATTTAAAATTTCATTCTTATATGTTATTACTCGCTCTGCTAGCAATAAAAATTAGGACATTTTAAACATAAAAAGTAAAAGATAATTCCAAAATTTTGTGTTCCCCTCACACGCAGTCGGGTTTTTCATTATTGCCTTTGTAAACGTCTCAATTTTAGCATAAACGCAAGGTTTTCTTTTAGCAAAACAAAAACAGTTTAAATATATTGATCGTAGAAACTAAAAACTTCATTTTTCGAAATTTTTGGGTTTTTATTTGCCTCATTTTTATGGTTTTTTTTAAATTTAATTAAAAAATTTGCATTTTACGGAATGTAATGTTAATGGTAAAACAATCCATTTCAGGGAAAAAACACCTCGGTGCAAAGTTGTAGAACGAAAATTTTCCTACCATATTATTTGTTTCCAGTCTACCATAAAAAACTGCAGAAAACTTGTCGATTTTACAACAAGTTAAAAGATAAAACTTGCCCTAGGTTTATTGCAATCAGCTTATATGTATGAACCGAAAAGAGATAAATTATAATAGGCTATTCACTTAATTTACACAAATCAATAAAATCTACCTCAATAAACTCGATTTATTGTATACAGAATTTTTATACAATTAATAAACTAAGTTGTTATTTTCACTTGTTATAAACATGAAGTCGTAATTTTTTGAGACACACTGTATATAGAAAATGTATTATTTATTTTACATACAATACAAATAATAATTTTCTTCCAAGTACGCAAACAAACATTGGTTATTAAAAAGGGGAAAAATAAAAAGGGAATGGAAACGTCAATGATTATAAGTATTTTGACCTATACATTTTTCGTATATACTTTATTCTTCTAATTGATTTCTGAGTTTTAATCAAAAACGGGTACTTTACTAGTTAAAGCTATGCTGAAAATTATGCCAAAATTTAATTATTATATTTAAGAAAACTGACTTAATTTTGGTTTTGTATGCTTTTATTTATACATAACCAGAAAGCTAAGAATCGAAACTGTATCAAGCCAAAAGATGAAAACAACCATAAAAAAGGAAAGGAAATTTAATGGAGAGTGTCCTTAGTTATGTTTCACATGCCAGTTTAGGCTGCCATACTCAAAATAACTAAAAAAATTTGCGATGATCTTCAAAATTGGTTCAGGTTAGAAAAAGCTTTATGGAAAACAGTAATTTAATGAAGATTGTTCTAGTGCGAGTTAAGGGTTTTGTATCCGAAAAATTTACTGGGATCTTTTCAAATTTTGTAAATTTAACTTGTTTATATATACCTACCTTAGGTGTATGCAGTTCTGTAATACCGTCTATTAAAAGAATTGATATGAATAAATTGGTAACAAGAAATGATTGATAGGCACTTCCAAAGTTTTTATCAAAATGAAAAACTTTGTTTTTTATTTAGAATGGTTCACACATATGTGACAAATTTTCAATTTCCATTTAGAAAATATATATTTTCATTAAATCAATTCGTAAAGAAGGATTAGACTACATCGCGCAGAAGGTTTAGACGACAAGATACCATCTTCATTTTTCTATATATTATTATGAATAAGAAAAATATTTTTCTACAAAGTGTAACAGAAACACACACATACTAAAAACCTAATTGACCAATTTTATTATAAATATTCTGTTATTTTAGGTGCATTTAAAACAAATGCAAAAATCATTGTGTCCGATTAAAGGATTCCGGTTCCAGATTACAAACATGCCATCAGACCAAAGTGTTTTGCATTTGTTTTTGATTTTAATCCTATTAGTAGTAGGTATAACTAAAAAGCCGAAACAATCATTCAAGTTTTAAGTTGTGTACGCAATCTTATGCCGTACTGTACTTTCAATAGTATAATATGATATTTGGCAGATTTCTAGTATCCAACTCAAAAAACAAAATGGTATATATGGAGCCCATGAAGAATGTTTACTTACTTTTTATTATTTGATGTATCTTTACAAACCACTGTTCAATAGTTGTAAAAGTATTGATAAAATATTTACATTAGTACGTGATTGGATCAAATATTAATTCGCTTTCAAAACCCGAACACAAAAATAAGTTTGTTTTTTCTTTTAAATTTCAACCGATAAATTTTGTAATAATTTTTCTTGTATCACTAGAATATGAGTGAAAATTGAAAAAAATCGATTGCCGTATTGTTTTTCCTTACAAAAACGAACAGAAACAACTTTATAACTCAAGTTTGTTAAACATTTTGAGTTAATTTTTCTCCAATACGCTAGTAAAATATTATTATTTACTAATTATCGTTCATAGAAGTGATTGCATTAATTTTGATATCCATTAAAATCAGAGCTGAATGAAAAATTTCATATCATTTTATTACACACAGTAGAAGTATAAGCCGGTCGACTTATTAAATGTATATTTGAATCGAAATATGATAGTTATTATTAATATTATATTCATGAATTTGAATTGCGAATACTAGAAAAAATATATAATGCCTTTGTGTACAATATTCTTTTTTCCATAATATTAACCCGTTAGCACTCGCGTTATGAGCATTTTACGCACGCATGATTTAAAACATAAATAACTTCAAGTGGTATATGTGATTGAAACTTTTTCTATCAGGTCCTTCAGAAATTGTAAGAATTTCTCTTATCACGAGAGTAAAGGTGTAAGCAAAAAAAAAAATTAATTTCGGAAATTTTCGAGCCTGTTCGTGACTTTAATATAAGTCGTACTCGGTCAATTTAAAAAAAATAATTTCTGATATAAATATGATAAATCTCTAATATCTTCACTCTGCAATCATCATTCAATAATCACGTAACCAAACTATTTTTAATTAGCTCGTGAATTCAAAAAAAAAAAAATTTATAAAATTATATAAAAATGACGATTTACAAAGTTAAAGAATATTTGACATGCGAAATATTTGACGCATGTACACAACGCGTTAGCAAATATTTCATTACGCGACTAAAGATTACCGAACCGTTGACGTAAATGCCGACGGGTTAATAAAATATATTCAGGATTTTTAAACATTTTCGATTTGTAAATGTTTGTTTTTGATTAAAGCTATCAAAGTGTATCTAATCGTTTAAATTACATTGTCTTTAAACTAGGATAATATGTAAACATTTGCGTGAAAATATTTGTGTAATTCATCAAAAATGCTTTTGACGAAAATATTTGTAAGAGTGAACCCAGCTTTAACTATATGTTATAACTTTCAACCAAAGTCAATCTATACACTGCTACCTTGCACACTAAGAACTACTATCTTGCATATATACTCGTTATAAACAGAATGTTCGATTTACATCTAGGCATATAAATATCACGAGTATGACAGAATACATGCGTAAAGCAATGTATCTAAGTGATATGTATTATATATATGTGTTGAAGCTTCGATATGCGTTGAGATAGTTATAAGACGCTTGGAGAGTGGGAATTTCTTAGTTGAATAGATTAACTACAACAGATAAGCCACGATACAAATCACTTTTGCAATTTCATATAACATCTATAATATCTGTTACTTAGATGCATTCCTTAACGCATGTTCTCTGTCATACTCGTGATATTTATATGCCTAGATGTAAATTGAACATTCTGTATATACAGTGTATACAGTGCACAGTGTAACGTTATATATGTGGTATGAATTTCTTAGTATCGTTGCGATAATATTATCCTGCATAATTTGAATGACATTCAATACGCTCACCAATATTATACAGGATGAAACCTTTAAATTTTGTGATTAAATCAGTTTTTACAAATAACAAACAAACTATGTAAAAAAAAAAAAAAAAAAAAAAAAAATAGTTCAACTTAAAGTTCTAGCAGAATTTTGCACATTTTTGTTTTTCTTTTCAACCTTCTACCTTCAAAATTGTCCGAGATATGCCTAATTTAAGATGAAATTTTTTGCTCTTTCAATCAAATGATAAAGTATCTATCTTGTAAACTGTTATAGAGAGAGAAAAATTTTAATGTAAAAGTTATTCCTTATAAAAAATTAACGACGTTTATTTGAATCATTTTTTTGTAAATTAACATTAATGTTTACCCGTTAGGGCGGAAAAAAATTTTGGGCTCCATTTTCTCCAAAACTATAAAAAAAAGTGTGTTGAAAATTTTCAGGTTAACTTCAACTATTGGTTATGTGAAACATTCTAGAAAAACAAAATAAAATTCCAGAAAATACTCTCGAAAATTTCGACAGTGATATCTACGAAAGAATGATTGAAATAAAAGTTGTTAATTTTTAACTTTTACATTTAAACTTGTTCTATCTCTAACGGCTTAAAAGATGGACACTTTTTCATTTGATTGAAAGAGCAAAAAAAAAATTTCATCTTAAAATTGGTGTATCTCGGCAATTTTGAAGCTAGAAAGTCGAAACAAAAATGTGCAAAATTAAATCAGCTAGAGTTGATTGAGTTGAATCCCAACTACCCTCCAAAAAAGGGGGCTAAGCGCCTGAGAGGTCGGCTTTTTTTATGAAATTTTTACAACCTAATCAACAACTGTGCAAAATTTCAAAGATGCATAAATATTTTCTTTGAGATTTTTAGTTTCATTGTGCTAATATTTATTAAATAGTTAAAATATAAACGGTGTACACGCGTATTGGCGACGCGTTACATTCTGTATATCTACGTTGTTGCTGACAATATAGTTTGATATCTATCAAAATCAAACTATCATCTGTAAGTTCTTGTTAAGAACACCACCTATGGAGTATGAAGAAGAAGTCCATGGGACTCAAGTTTAATAACATATACTTAACATACATCTACTCCATTTTATATAATCATGACCGACTCAACTTGACGATAATATTGTCCTGGTTGTGTCCATTACAGCGAACGAAGATTGATAATATATATTTTTTTTTCGACGAGCTATTGATAAATTGTACCCAAAAATTTTATTTCTTTATTTATTTATATTTTTTTTTTTATATTTAAATTTTATCGTAGATATACTATTTATTTAAAGTTTGAAAATGTTGACTCAAAAAAAAATTTGGGCTTAGGAAGTTTGTGTTATAATAAAATTTTACCCAACTGCTTAGGAGTGGATATGTTTTTCGCACGTATCTTGTATGTATTGTATATTTGCTTGTAAATTTGTTTATTACCTCGTATCTTCCAAACAGCTCAATGGATTTCCACATTAAAGGTATCGTTATATTTGTCTCAAAAACGCAAGTGTTCTTAGATCTTGTTAGTAAAATATAAGACAAAATGGCGAATTTTTGGAACGTAAGAGTAATACGTTAATATAAAAATATTAACAAGACCTATCGAGTAGAGTATCAAAATAAAGGAAATTGAAAGGGGAGTACAAAATTATATATTAGTTATATGTTTAAATTTAATTAGAAATAATAAATTGGTTTAAAAGTTTTAATATAGAATAATGAGAGGGTTTTTTAGTGCTGGGACACTAAACAGTCTAAAATCAAATAAATAATAAACATAAGTCCAGTAGTTTACATAGGGACTTTAGCAGTCGGGGCCCATTATTTGGAAGATCGAGTCTTGATTTTAATGGACCCCGACTGTTATAGTCGCTATGTAAACGGCTGGACTTGTTTCTTCCTTTTTAGATTTTATTTAACGCAGTCGGGTTTTTATTTTTTTAAATTATTTTTTACGATACTATGCGTGATATGAAGAATTACGTTATATTTTTAATTTTTGTTTTCTTCGAGGGCACCTTTATGGTAAAACAGGGCTGAACTTAGTTTTTTTAAATGAAGCTATTTACTTTTTGTATGTATGAGTCATTGCTATTTAAATCAGAATTTTTTGAAATATTTTTTCTCAGATCCCAATTGGCAGCACCGGATCTCAGGTATTTTGAGTTTAAAAAACTTGACACCAAGAAAATTTTTAACCAAGAAATGCTCAAAATAATAATTTTTTTAAACTGGTAGTTTCCAATGCATATTAAAACATATTCTGAAAACGATTTAATAGTTTGTCCGCCAAACTTAATTTAGAGGTTAGGTAAAAAATGTCCAGGGTGAAAAATGCTGAGAAATGTCCAATAATTGTTTTAAATGTTAAATAAAGATAATGTTATGTTCGGAAGTAGGGTATTTCTGCCCGACCGTATGGACGTATTTCGAAAACGCGCAAGCTCGCATGAAAATGATTTTGTTGAGTATACACAGACAAACATTTTCCATCGGCTCCCATAACACTCAACTAACGACGAGTTGGTTCCTGGTTTAAACTGTTTTTTCGATTTGATTTCCTCGATTTATGAACAATATATTTTTAAAGGTGGTAAACAACAATAAGTGACCTAAGATTCCACTTTTATAAATATCTATCGTATATGGATAAAATTCTTCGCTTAATTATTCTCAGTATTTTTTTGGCACACCTAATAAAAGATAGTGTTTTACAATAAAAATTGCAATGATCAGATATTTACTAAATTAATTGAACTCAAGTTAACAATAATTAATTATGTTTGTCGAATGTAATTGAAATTCACATCAACAATCGTTACACAACAAGCAGGATTAAATAAAACAAATTTTATTATAGAAATCATAAAGTATCCATAACACAATGAAATTCTATTAAAAACACATACTAGACATTTCCAATATAATTTTTATACTCCATTAATTGTTTATCGAATTATCGAAGTATCCAGTTTTAATTTTTTTTTCATTTCATTTTAATGTTGTTAGATTTTTCTGTAAATGAGTGAGTGAACGAATGATTTTATGATAACATTTAACATTTAAAATTATTAAATTCAGTGGAAAAAATGGTATCATTATATTTAATCTTTTACAATTAATTTGATTTTAAATTGATTTGTCTTAGAGCAGCCGCTAGATAGTTGAGTGTGCAAATTCCGATCCATGAGTTAATATTCGATTTTCAAAAGAACTCACACATGTTCACTTTGCTTAGCGACCATATTTATTTTCAGCTCATGGCCGTTAAACATTTCCTCGAGATTTTTATAACTGAATATTTGTTTTAGGACTACCTTTAACAATAATAGGAAATATTCATGAAATTTAAATTTGGTTCAAATATTTTTCTGCCGTAACTTTAATGACTTGACGTTTCAACTAAATCATTATTTTAGTAATTATTATATATTTTTAATTACTTAAAAATAATTAATAAAAGTACAAATTTTGTGAGGGCATTTAAAATTTGTAAAACGGAAATTTAAATTTTTATACGGACGTGGTATGATTTGTTGACATACTGTATGATATCAATTACTTACATTTTATATGGTATTTCATTAAATTATACTATTCTACGGCTTTTTATTAGAAAACTTAATAATAACGAGTATAAATTCTGTGTTGTAACTTCATTTTTTTAAAGTGTAAATTATACATTGAACTGTCATCAATTGACAGATCACGTACTTATACGTCATCAACAGAGATCCCCAAAAAATTGCGTTTAAATATCTCAAAATTGTAATGTATTTCAAATATTTGCTGCTGTTTAAATACAGCATTTTTAGGCAGTATTTATATTTTTACTTTGTTATAAAGGTGTAAACAATGCATTCAAAATATTAAAAAATACATGAATATTCCCTATTAATATAAAGCTAGAAAACTTACACAGCTTTGTTTTTAACGTTGTTGGTATTAGTATTTTAAATTTTTAAAATTTCCTATTTTCAGATTCGGTTAGAATTAAATTAAAAAATTAATGGAATATAATGCTCAACAAAAATAAATTATAAAAAATAAAAACAATTTTATTTAGTTCACAAGAGAATTTAAATTATTTTACAATATAGAAATATTTTCATCAGAATAATATAATCAATTATGAACCAAAAGTGTACGCTTACACAGATACTAACTAAGAGAATTTTAATTAATTTATCACTTCTGCCTGTGTTATTTTGTTATTTTGTTAATAGCTTGTCATTACCCTCCCTATACGTATACGTTTTATCCACTGTCCGTTACACGAAACAAAAAAAGAACTAAGAGAATAGAGAGAAAATGAATAATTTATAATTAACTACGACTTATATGCTGTAGAAATAACGAAATCTTAACAAAAATAAAAATTAAAAAAGTACCAAGTTCTTTTAATTCGAGAATGCCAACATAAAAAATACAATTAAAAAAAGTTCAATTTTTTCAAAATAAAAAAAATTTTTGAATTTTTTGATTGTTTTAAGCAAAAAAGTAGTACTCTTGTGATTTTTTCCTTTAGACTTTAGTTTTCCAATAATTTTTATTTCGAAAATGCAATATTCGATTTTAAGTAATAATAAATTTTTTTTTCAATCTCTGAGGGAATTCGCTTAGCTAACGCAGCTCCTGGGCTACGAATTTCTTTTAAAATCATGATATCAGTAGGATGAATTTTATTTGAGAGTTGTTGGGTCACATTTGAAGAATAACTTTTACCTTCCTTAAGGTTTACTTTCGAAAGCGAAAAACTCAATTTATTTACAGTATAATTATTTTCAATAAATATGTAGTAATGTGCTAAAAAAAAAAAAAAAAAAAAAAAAAAACTGGTGGCTCAAGAAATATTTTTATATCCACATACCGATTTTCATGACAAAATTGGCATTTTTAATTTTTTAATTATTTTGGTCCACACTAACCATTATTACAAGTTTATTGAAATATTTGAATTCGTAACACTATTAAATTATCAAATTGTCCAGTTTTTACATTCCATATAGTACACTAGTTATAAAAGTTTATTTTATAATTTTAACTAGAGTGCTATAAAATGTAAAAACTGGACAAATTTATAATTTAATAGTGTTATGTATTCAAATATTTCAATAAAATTGTAATAATTATGAGCATGGACTCAAATAATGAACAAATTAAAATTTTAATTTTTTCATAATAATCGTTGTATGGGTATAAAAAATATTCTAAGCAACTTTTTCGAATAACTTTTTTCCCGATATCTCTAACCATCTCTGACGTTAAGCAAAATACTAAGAATCAGCCCTATTTGTCAATTTACAGTTGGCTGAAATTAAAGTTCAGATTTCGGTTAAGTATCTTAAAAATTGTGATCATCACGTTGTATGACTGTGCCAAATTTCAAATCAACATTCCTATAGGAAGGATGTAAATCTGTCTTAAGTATTCAGTATTCTTCATCTCAAATGCGACACACTGTATATAAGTATTCAAAGAAAAAACATGCTAATACTCAAGAACTTGGCCCAACGCACGGCCATGTGATGCTATTTTATATTTTCGTATGTATATTGTATGAAATTTCGTAAACAAAATTTTCTTAAAATATTTTTTCATACTTTAATCCCTCTCTTGGAAATATCTATTGTTTTCATTTTTGGTTCAAACATAAACTACATTTACAAGAAGATACAGAAACATGTAAGGGGCGGAATTTCTATTAATTATTTATGATATTTAATCTCTAAAAAAACTTATGTGGTTTTGTGATATATTGTTGTATATGGATGGTATCTGCTAAGAACAGCTGTTCATGATTTAGTTCCAAAAAATGATGAATGAACATTTGAAGATGATAAAAAAAAATGCGTATAGTTTTTCTAAGAGAAAGAGTTGTTCTGTATTTTTTCTAAAAGTTTGAAATAGTATGAAAATGTTTAACTATATAAAAATTAACATAACATAACATAAGGATCATAGACCTTGAGGTTGACAGTGTAGCTTTAAGGAGATAAGGATGCAAAGATTGGATAATACTAGGGATTTCAATAAAATTTTATAAATACATGTTTTGATTAACAAAGTTTTAAAAAATCACAAAAATTCTTAGGTCACCGGGTTTTTTATTATTATTTTTTCGTTCAAAGTTGGCTGAAAAGATAATGAATCATATAGGTTATCCTTTTCAATTGGATATTTCTTTATCAAAAAATCTAGAGAGTATGTATAAGAAACTATCTAAAACATTAATACAATCTTGTAGTTTATAATAATACCATAAAAAAATAAGGTTGCCGATGACATTAAAACAAAATTTTAATTTAATTATGAGTTCATCGAAGATCCATCATTTGATAAACAGAGACGACTATAGTTAGAGTATTGATGATTGAAGAGTGATATCTATATTATCAAATTTATAAGCATCACTTGCACACAATATATTATATATTTTTGTAGTTGCGTGTTATTGTAAAGCCAAAAATAACTTGACTAAAAAGCATGTATTTGGTTTATATTTATGTACCGTGCAATAAACCAAAATTTTTTTACAATACTGTGTAGACTTACAATCATCTTAAATGCCATTTACAAGATTGTTGTCTGGGTGCCCAAGTGGAGTATCAAATTAAAAGGCATGACGTGTAACATTACAAAACTGTAAGCTAGATGAAAATCAGTTCAGCCGACAAACCAGATGGCTTTTATACCGACGCAATTAAGGGAAAATAACAAATATTGTATACCCGTCTATAAAAAACTCGAGCTAACTAAGACGTACAATTATTACCAATGTGAACGTTTTTTTATGTTCTTTTAAAATCAGTTAAATTTCTTTCATGTGTTGAGAAAGGTTGTTTCTTTGTTGACCAGTGTTATTTTTAAAATTGCAATTTTGGTAACTAAAAACAAATTGAGTTGAATTTGATTCAGTAACAAAGATTTTCAATAAATGCAAGTAACTCCCTATAGTGGTGTATTAGATATGTTAATGTAAAACAGTATAGACTACTAGAATAGAATATGTTAAGGGTTCGAATACGGATAAATATACAAAGCTTCACAAATGTACATTAGAATTCATGAAAATTCCAGTTAGATTCGATTAATAAATTAAAATAATTTTCCAAATTTTTGTTTTTTGATTTTTTTTTTTTTTTTTTGAAATTTCAATACATAATACTTTTAAGCAAAGAAGTGTAGTGTCGAACTTAATTATTTTTGAGCCCTTATTATTAGTTTTGTAGTTTTAAAAGACACACACTTATGCAATGAAACCTTTTTTCGCAAACCTGTAATACGTATTGATCATGCAAAACCAACGAAACGTTTGTCTAAATAAAAATATGCTTTGAAAATGTTTAAAGATGTACAAGCACCAGTGCAATTTTGGATAAAAAGCTTGATTTTTTAAAATTTGAAGTTGGATTAAGTCTAAATCATTTCTGAATCTTTTAGGGGCGGGGTGCCCAATTATTAGGGGGGGGGGTGCCCAATTATTTAAATAAATAAATGACTTCAAAAGTGACAACTTATGCTTTAACGAGGATTGAAAAGCTCTAATATTCATGTGTGAGTAATAACAAATAAAAATTTTAAAAAGTACCAAGTTCTTTTAATGCAAGAATGCCAACATAAAAAATACAATTTAAAGAAAATTTTAGTTTCAAGAAGTAGTATTTTTGTATTCAAATTATTTGCTTACAGAAATCTGCAAGTTCTTGTTTCAAGAATTTATCACGTTTGTTCTTATAACATATTTTCTTATTTATATCTTCTTTTTTTCTATTTTGCAAAATAAAAATGCTTACAAAAGATTTGGCGCAAATTACAAAATTTTGAATTTTTTCAAAAAAATATTTTGTATTTTTGATCGTTTTAAGCAAAAAAGTAGTCAATTTAATCTCAAATATTCATGTGTAAGTAATCTTATGCTTCAACGAGGATTGAAAGAGCTTGATTCAATAGGATTATGTTTTTTTGAACACGATTGTGTTTATACTACACTGGTTAATTTGTGCTTGGACATTTCAAATAGAATATTCTTCTACTAAAACAGCTGCTGTTGTTCCAACAAATCCACCTACTCTAAATTATATTGCTATTCACTGGATATTTTCCATTCATCCATCTAGATTCTCGATATAGAATTAAGGGAGTACAGGATGTACCTAATAACTTACTCATTACAATCATTTTCATCAATATTTTCGTACTCTTCAAAATATATACATTTAAATTATAAAAGTTAAAATGAATTATAAAATTTTAAGTATACGAATTATAAAAGGTAAAGAAAATATTTCAGCATACTTTATTTTTCAGAATCCTTATAATGCATGGATTTTTAAAAAGTATTTTCAACCCCAAAAATGATTTCGCGTTTTAATTAGCGATTTGTTTTTTGAATTCCAAGCCTAACCTAAGCGCCGTTTAAGAACATGACCATGGCAAAATAATTTAATAAGTTTATTTTATTATCCTGATCAGGATTTTCAGGAACAACAGAAAATATATACCTTTATTTGCGCTCCCACCATATTTATACTGAAGTTTTGATAAGTAAATAATGGTCTAAAGAACTAAAAAACACAAAATAAATAATAGTTTAAAAAAACTAAAAACACGCTGTGGTAACTGGCTGAACTAGAAGGTATAAATTTTTTATAAATTTATATAGTTTTTTTTATACACACGTTAATAATTTCAATTTGCAAATTACAAAATTTTAATTATTCATACTATAATTAATTTAAAATAAAAAACACAGTTGTTCGAAGTCTTAAGCTTTCAGTTCCGTCGACAAACCCCACGACTGACTGTCTTCTTTTTATGAGTGACCTTTAAAAATGTTGTTCAAAGAATTCGAGTAAGACTCGAGCAATTATACCTATCCAAGATGAAATTACTAATTGCTTATATTACCTGGTGTTTAGAAAAATTGCTTACAGTTTTCTGTATGTCGGATTTTGGAACCGTTTCTTATCGCGCGTTCGGCAGATGATAATATCGTATTTTTTATAGAAGTTCTATAGTCTTGAAGTGTTAATTGTGCTCTCAAAGAGGACGATGTCGTGCGATTTTTTTAAATAAATTTTTTTTAAAGTTTTACACACATAATGTATAACGAAAGTATCATTGCTCCTACCGGGTGTCCTGAGACACCTGTCACTCTTTTTTAAGTATATATTTGAGTGTAAAAGTGTATGTACTTCTTAACGAAAGCGAAGAGTAGGCTACAAAGATATTAATTTGTCAGTGGTTTTTCTGTAATCTTTTTAATTTATTTCGGATTTTTATTCTTCTCTCATTTGACTTGATGGTCGATCACTTACAATCATAGCTTCGTGCCAAATTATTTCAAGTAGCATTTTAACCACATTGTAGATACATAAAATTATAATCAATTTTCATTCAGTAGAATTGCAACCAACTCGGCATACATTATGTTTTATGTATAAGAGAATAGAAGAAAGACATTCAATTGCAGATAACCACTCTCACATATACCATTCATGTTTGACAATCGTCTATCCTTTTTTAATAATCTATCTTTCATCTATTATATTCTATTTAAATTTTATGTTTTCTAGAATAAATTTTTATAATGTATGTATGTATGTGTGTGTATAGAGGGTATGTAAAGGATGTTGCCTAGCTTGGTACTGCTTAAAACAATGGATGTAAATTTTGACCGATTACCTACTTTTGTCCAGGACTGGATATATGAATTTGAAGCGAGCACTGATATCTTGAATCAAATATCCTGATTTTAAAATATTCAAAATATCGAATATAGATAGACCATAAACAGCGTGGCGCATTTAAGATGAAGACACTCTCATATTTTCGTTATTTATAGAAAAATGAATTGAAATATTTCACAGACATACAGGTATGGGTCAAATTTTTTAAGAATCTGAACTTTAAACTTAGCTTACATTAAATTAACAAATAGGACCTGAAAAATATTTTTCTTCTTGAATTAATTTTTACATACAAGATAATTCATGCCATGTTGTTGAATTTGCAACTGACACAACTTTGGATTTACTATTATCTAAATAAATAATAAGATATATACAGTGTGTCGTATTTAAGATGAAGACACCCTCATATTTTCGTTATTTATAGGAATATCGATTTAAAATTCAATCTAATGGGTCACATTTTTAAAGATACTTAACCAATATCTGAACTTTAAACAAATTTCAATCCTCGTTTTAAAACCCTGACAATCTGCAGTTGCACGATGAACTTTAGGTACACGATAATAAAATTAAGTAAAAATACTTTTAAAACATGCTGTTGATTTATGAACTAGATTTTATATAATATTAGCATTATTTGATTCTATTGTTAATAATATACTAGCGTATGTATATGTTTCATTTTCGAAAAGTTAGAAATATACTGTAATATTGTACAGTGATGGGAAGAAAATATGGAGCTGTAATTTTTATGAGATTAAGAGGTTTAAAAGATAATTTAAAATAAAATATAAGGATCGTTTAACGACATCATCAGTCACAAAAATACCTTAAGGGGAGAGGCAAAGTACCTTTTTATAAATGGAACAAAGGATGTATTGATTGAGTTTAGTGATTGAAAACGTTTATTTTCTCTATACTTCCGTGTTTCTTAAGTTTTTGGGCTTAAATTCAGAAAGAAAAACTATTATAATTGATCATTTTTAAATCGTCAGCAAAAAAAATCTTTGACGAATTTTTGCAAAATCCGTTGTATTTGTCTTGAAAAACTCTTTCAAATGAGCCACAACCCGTTTCATTTTAAAAAAAAAGATACTGAGCCTCAATTTGCGCCTTAATGAGGGGGGGGGGCTGCATGAATAGTATTGTAATAAAATGTACAGCAAATTTGAAGGTTGCCGCACTTACATTTTTTTCCATCACTGTACATTAAATTATAAAATACATATTTTAATATTTATATAAAATTTTTTCTATAAAAATTATATTTCGTAATACTATTTGAAAATATAGTTAGCTGACTACGAATGGAATAATTGTTTTATTATTTTATTATTTAATCAACTTATTCATTGTTCTAAACATTGAAAACGTTCTAGTTAAGTTCATATTACACCAACTCTCTTTTTATGGATTCCGTAAGTAAAAGAAGTCCTACGAAGCACTTTTCGCAAAACATGCATCATGTTAGGAAACATACAACACACTAAAACAAAGTCGTACGTATAAATATTAACAAAAAGTTTCATCGTAAAAGTTGTAAATTACAATTTTGTCTGGAAAGGCAAGAAAAATATATAAATCACGAAAATTGAACAACTCATTTTCTATCACAACAACATTTGAGCCTCGGCCGTGATCGAAACCTCAACTTTTTAACTGGTAAACTTAATTTTTTTTACTATCCAATATCTAGGCAAAAAGAAGCTCAACTGTGATTTTTTTACCCGACTGGAGTAGTTATGTTTTTCGCACGTATCTTGCATGTAATTATGTATGACCCATGTATATTTGTTGGTAAATTTTGTTATTTCCTCGTATCGTTCAAACAGCTCGATGGATTTTAGCATTGATGGTATCGTGATATTTGTCATAAAAACACAAGTGCCCTTAAGTAGGTGTTTGAATTAACCAAACCTATCGAGTAAAAAAAATTAATTAACTCGAATGGTTTAGGTTGCTTTGGGAATCCTCTTTAGTAGCATTAAAACACTTATAGTTCAACGGAAAATTTATAAAAATTTTATTGTCTTAAAAATAATTTTCCATTCACAAACCATAAATGTTTGTTATCTAAATCAAATTTAAATTTAAAGCATTTTGTTGGTTCGGGAAAAATCTAAATATTTACATGCTTTAAGTTGAAGGTACAATAACAAAAAGTATATTTTTATAAAACATTTGTGTTGTATGCTTTCTGCTTTCAGTATTCTTACATTTTTTCCTCTATATACAGAATAAAATGCAATGGTTAATAAATATGTAAAGATCGTTTAAAAAAATTCTTTGGCTTTGAACATAATTGTATCTACTCTTTGAGCTTTTTATGTTTCTTATTGTTTTAAGGATACATATTTGTTAATTCAGAAGTTTTTATTCTCAAATGGTTTAAAAAGAGCTGAGCAAGCTACGAAAAAGGTGATTAAAAACGGCTTAATTTTGTATATTTCTTATTTATTGAAATTAGATGAGGAAAAAGAACATCTGACGCCTGAAATCGGTTGCATTTACTGCAATTACTAGTGCGTAGTCCCAAAGAAAGATGAAAAATTATGAAAAGGTTTTAAAACAATTATAAAAAATATATTTTTTATGTATAGAGCAATTATAGACCACTAAAATATTTAAGGCCCTACTTAGTTTTTGGCCAATTATATATATTTATGTACTAAATAACAATAGGTTGAAGCTATTGATTTTATGATAAATTTTTTCAAACAAGAGTTGTCGGAAATATTTTGCCCTAAAAAAATGTAGATTGAACAATTTCGATATCTTTAGCCGTTTTTAAAACGATCAATTTTATACATATATTTTTTTAAACTATTTAATCATTATCCTGGAATACTTAAATAATCAAAATAATGCGCAAAAAATCCTGAAATTTGTTAGTCGAGGATTTTTTAGGTCGCTGATTGCGAATATAACGATAAAAAGATCCAGAGTGCACGTTCTCATTTAAATCGATGTTCATATGTCCTTACCATAAACCAGGTGGTTATTCCTCTGGCCTCCAAGAGTCTAATTTCCCAAGAGTCTAAAAGTTTTTTCCTTAGCCACTTTATATAGAAGTTGTATGGCGTCCATATTACATTTTCTTAAGTATATTAAAGTATCATTTGTCAACTTTTTACTTCTTGTGTCATATTAAAAATAGGATATGTCTATTGTTAAAAATGAAAAAAAAAGAATTATTTTGTTTGTGTAAGGAGCACATACTTACTTTCTACTTTGAGAATAAAATAGAATATGAATATTTATGTTATACTATGTATAGAAGGTTTATCCAAAAGTTAAGCTATGTTTTCAATGTTTAATAAAATTTTCCTCATTTATTATACGATGTATATATGAAATATACATAGTATATTAAGTTTAGTCCCAAGCTTGTAACGCTTAAAAATATTGATGCTACGAAAAAAATTTTAGTATAGGTGTTCATAGAATCACCTAATTTGCCCATTTCCAGTTTTCTTTCCGTCTGTCCGTCTGTGCGTCTGTCTGTCCGTAAGCACGATAACTCACAAACGAAAAGAGATATCAAGCTGAAATTTTTAAATGAGCAACACAATTGGATCGTGTAAACCGTTAGAGATAGAACAAAAGTTTAAATGTAAAAAATGTTTCTTATAAAAAATTAGCAACTTTTGCTTGAAACATTTTTTTGTAAACATCACTGTTTACCCACGAGGGTGCTAATTAGGTGCAAATTTTATAGTGTCTATTAATGTGGGAATATCAGTTATGTGTGTGTGGCTATTTAAGAGTGGATATCTTTCTTTATTTACATGACGTCAAAAAACAAACGAATGCGTCATTTAGTATTTCAACAGTTAACTCAGTCAATTGTTTGTTTTCAGTAAAATTATTATTTTTTCTCCATGTATAAAAAAAGTTTATTGAGTTTAAAATGCAAATATTATTTGTTAGTGAATGAAAAGCATTTGATTAAAATATTATTTCACATGATAGTTATTATTATCTTATTTATTTATTATTTTTTTACAAAATTCTCGAACAGGTAAACAAAAAAGCAGAGATAGAATGTAATAATGTCGATAAGCTTATAACTTTTTCTTAGATACTATATTTCGGAATTTATTAAATGGCAGACTTGGATATGGCTCTTCTAAATTTATGATGAATAATGTCTATTTCTGCCATAATAGAAATTCATTATTTCGAAGATATTTCAAGATCAGTTTTGTCTCGAAAACTACATATTATTTTTCATAAATAGGCTTAACTTGAAAAGGTTTTAGTTAATTTGATTGCTATGTTTATAAACCATAAAATATTTGCTATTAGTCGCAGTAGTTAGCGCAGTAGTTCATTAAACTGCCAATCTATTTATATTTCTAAATCTTTTGAGGTACCTATACTTCTTCAGAGATTACAAAATTAGTCAGTAAACTTTTAGATTCAATTTATATAAAAATTCGTACCATTTTTATAATAACTTCGCAAAAATTACTTTTTAGTCGTATAGTTACTTTTTAATAATACTTTTTAATTGGGTTTGTCTTCGCTGCTGTAGATTCTTAACTCTGGCTTTTGTCCAACCAACCAACATCATGCTTATAGCAAATCATGTTTATGATATATATGTAAATATCAGGAGCGGAGTCTGTGTGGACATTGAGGAGCGATAATCATGAGGATTGCTCAAGGGTAATAGTTGTGGGGTGTGTCACACGTGATATTTATGAGGAGAGGGGATTCAAAGGGGATATCTGTATGTGGGTGTTTGGATCAGGGACAATGAAATTCAGAACGTAGATTCAGCTGTCAGGTCTAAAGACTATTCATGGTCGTTCCTTATGGAGTAGCGGTTCAGGCGCTAGTCACGGCCGTTTATTTCATGTAATTTTTATTTAATTAGGCCCTGGTATCATGGACCAGATTTCACAATCAAAATGTTAAACTCAAATAGTAATATAAATGTAATAATTATAATGAAAATATGTAATTCTTGTAATGTAATATGTTTTAGTTTTCCAAAAGAAGTTGGAAATAAACAACGAAACGTTGAGAATATAAATTTTGAAAATTTAATATTTTATTTTTTGTACAAGTTCCCGATATTTAATCTTGCATTTCGTTATATGATCATGGAAGAGAACAATCAGAATAATATAATTATTGTCAGAGTCAATTTGTTTTCAAGTTGGGTTACTATGTTATTGGAATACATTACCTATATACATAGTCTATCTATGTTCTCGATAATATCGTATGATGATATAACACAATTATTTGATTAGATTTTATATGTGTGAATAAAACATATCTACCTATCCTTCCTATTTATTCATTATTGTATTCTATTCAAACAAATCGAATTGAATAGTTTACACTGTATAATCAAATGAATAACATTATCATGGAAATCGTAATACCGTACTTTAATTCTTGTCCGTCAAAATCTCTTGAAACTATAAAATGAAATAAATTTGAAATTTTACAAATAATATCAAAGGTCTCTTAGATATTTTGTACACGATATTTAATATTTGTTGGGTGTCTAACTATTCGTTGTGTATACGTAGTCGTGATAGGGACAATAAAATCGATGCCAGCGCTTCCAGTGAAAATTTTTGGCGTTAAAGGAGGCTTTTATGACTTATTTGCAATTCTTTACATGTAAATGTTATAGTAAATGTCAAATTAAATTTATTGAAAAACACTAATTAATTAAACTTAATGTATTAAAAATTATGAAAATAAGAAATCAAATTGCACAAATATTATTTTGAAAATTTAAATTTTCATAATTATTTATTTAAGTGAGACAATATTGAGATAATATTAAATTTTCAATGTAAGTCATAAATGCAATCCATACAATTATATATGCATCCATACAATTCTATAATTAAAGTAGTGTATCGTTACCATGGAAACGCCTCCAAACAAACTCCCGCACGGTGCGAATAAGGTGGGTGTGTAACTACTGCTTTGAAATAGTATATTCTTGAATATGGCACGTAAAAAATCGATGAACCCCAAATTTCTGCCGGAAGATAGAGAAGAAAGGGCAAATAAAATGAGTACAACGACCGCACAAATGTTACGTAATGCGAGCAGGCATATCCCCCCTTCCCGTCCCGACTAACATCAATCAAACCATGTTACTCTTTTTCGGGCGTTTGGGAGAAGGGAGAGGGAGGGGGTTAGTCAGCCAGCAGTATGCGGCAGACTTTTTATGGAGCTTATTTGGTAAGTGGTAGAAATTTTTCTCAATTTTTACTAATTTTATTTTTTATACATTTCCCAATTATGATTTTTCAAACCGTTTCTAAAAATGTATTTTTTGCAAGTCTCGCCACGAAAGTAAAAAATATATTGTATAATAATATTTTATAATAGTAATAGATCAAGCCAATTTTGTGACGATTTAATTTTTTTTTTCTTTTTGTTTCAGGTAAGCTTACCAACATTTTTAAAATAATGTATGCAATAAGAAAAAAGTGTAAGTCAAGACTCTGTTATTTCGGATTTTAAAAACAAAATTAAGCATAAATATTTTATCCACAATCTGTATCTTTTAATTTTTTTGAATTGTATATAATTAATTTTAGCCTAAACTTCGACATATATTGGTGATCGAAATTTTTTTCAACCTGGTAATAAAATCAAATTTTCAGTTTAATCGTACGAAAGCTAGATTTGTCGTTCTATACGTCATCATGTTTTAAATTTTTTCTAGAGTTTAAAAATAATTTGAAAATTGGTTAAATTGTCCGTAAATCGATATCAAAAATAATCTATCATTTAAACCGTAACACATTTATCTACAAACTTAATAGAAATACGTCACAGTTTCAGCTAAAAAAAACTAGCATTGCCGACAACACATTACACGAAGCCATCTTTTTTATACCATGTATATGTGAAATATATCATAGTATATTAAGTTTAAAAATAACGCTTAAAAATATTGATGCTTCGAACAAAATTTTGGTATAGGTGTTCATAAAATCACCTAATTAATCCATTTCCGGTTGTCTGTTTTTTTGTCCGTCTGTTAACACGATAAATCAAAAGCGAAAAGAGATATCAAGCTGAAATATAGCGTGCTTAGGGCGCAAAAACTGAGGTCGAGTTCGTAAATGAGCAACATAGGTCAATTCTCAGTCAATTGTTTGTTTTTACTTGTTTTCACTCATTTAACAATCCTAAAAACTAAAAATAGTTAAATCACCGATATCCTACTCATTGTATGTATCTAAATTTTTACTCTATTAGTAGATAGATATATTTTTTGTTTCCTATAATGTTTTCCTATAATCAAAAGTACAAAGTCGTAAAATATGTTATACAATTATAAAAGTATACACCATAAACATTGAACGTGCCTCCGTGAAAAAAATGATGATTAGAAACATATTTCCGATTTTGACTTCACCTATCGATATATACAATCCTAATATATATTCGAAAAACCATGATAACACCTACATCATTATCATTAATTATAAAGATAAATAACAACCAAAAATGTACTCTTATTTTACAGATTGTCACATTTAAGATTCAACCACATTTATATTTTCGTTATATATTTATCTTCTTATACTTTTTTATATTAACGAAAGTTTAGTTAGCTCTTATTTCTTGGGAAGAAATTTGAACCACAACCGTCCTCATAAAATAAAAATAAAAAAAAATTATCGAAATATTTTCCTGCCCAGAAAATTAGAGTACCTCTAGTTTTTCTGTGCTACTCTAATGTACATACAATATAGATCAATCTGAAATATTGGTCTAGTGAACTATATACTAGAGAATATGTCCTAGAATTCTAGAAAGATATTTGTAAAGCATATCTAGTTTTTAGCATAGGTGCAGTTGTAGTACCTAAAATCAGTTTTTTAAATTAATTTATCGATAATTTAGCCTACTTTTGATAAAAACATATGAACCATGGTATATGACGTGCGTTTCATGGTACAATATCAAAATGTACCACGGAACACATCCTAATATGCACCTTGGTTCATTTCCAGCAATTTACTTGTAAGTTTCAATGAAAAATTTTTTCGTTTTAGTTCATTCTAAAGAACAATGAAAAATTGAAAACCTTGCACGTTTCTTTCACCTTTAAAAGGGTACAGCAATAGCTCCATTTTTAAATTTTTAGTAAATCGTAGTGAATGAGACTTCATTTTATCACTTATAGTTCGCTTAGTAAGAAACCTATAAAATACAAGAAAACAATTATAAAATCCACTGCATATATTACATAATGAATGTTAATGATATAATATGTTGCTCGACTCAAAGTACATGACACTGACTATTTTAAACTCACTTCTTCAAAATTGAACTCAACGTTTAAAAAATGAATTTGAAATAACAACTTGCTATTCAATAGCCAATGATTAACGTTGAGAGCGTTGAGTGTTTATAAAACAATATGCAACGGTCAGCTTGTAAGTAGATTGTAAGATGAATCAATCAGTCTTCAGTATACCTTTTGATAAAAGATACTCTTATTTTAATGCAAGTACCGTCCAATTAATAGAAATATCTGCAACGAAACATGATTTATGGTAGTTTGTACTGTAGGTACTACAATTTCCCCGAAACCTTTGTATAAGTTATCGTACAGAGATAATTTTATACATAGATATAAATAGAAAATCCACAAGGGAAATTATTATTATTGGAAATCAAAATAAAATAATTATTATATGATTGTATAACTAGATGTTTGTTTTAAATAGAATGGTATACTAATATCTTCTATTTAAAAGAAGTCTATTTTAAAAATTAAACTATACAAACCTACATAGATTTGATTTTAAGGATTGTGTACCAAAATGATTAAAAGGAAATTTTCAAAAATCGTGAGGAAATGAACATATAAAATGTTTTTTTTTTCCTAAAACCCTAACATTCTCTCGAACTAGTCTTGCAAATGATGTAGATTGCAACTTACCACTAAAATTCTTAGTTTAAGAAGTGGAAGAAGTTTTTAAAAAGAAATGTATATAGCTTTAATCGAATTTTGGCATGTACCTAATTTGAACAAAATCGGTAATTTTAGTGGGAAACGAAAAAATTTAAATGAATTTCATGTACCCGTATAAATTCTTGACTTAAAGTCAAAATTTGATCCCAAAAACATTTAGCATTTAAACAAAGGTTGGTTAATTATTTATAAGGTTGTAGTAAGATCCTTTACTCCGTATTAAAAATAGGAGATATTTTTCCACTTATTTTGTATCTATTTTGAGTCAAAAGCATCCCCGTTAATAATTCTCTATTACACACCAAGATAGATATGTCCTATCGGTGGTAAGATAGCCAGATTCAGCTCTTTTGCTACGAAATACAACAAACTTCCAATTATACTAGAAATTACGTGTATACCTAATTAGTAATGTCTACCTCTATTGACGATTACAAAACCAGGTTGTGATAACCTTGTTCAATTGTAGAGTCACACAATAAAATTAACTCCTAATTATACTTAAAAAAGCATGCGTTACATAGAATGAATAGTTAAAGAACAAAAATTATAAATAGTGGTAGACTAGTTGGAAGATAAATCAAATCTAAAACAAAAACGGTGAAAAATGTTTACTAATCAGATTAACGTACACAGTTGAAATAACACACAGGAATAAAATCATATCTACATAGCTCAGATCTGTATGTACAGAATAGTAATATACATTTAATTAAGGATAATAAAAAAAATATATATAATAATAAATGGTAACAACGAACCCATAGTGTAAATACTATAGCCAGACATTGGATCAGTATACTACAATGTAAATAAATTGATCCTATTAAGGACCTTGAAAATAACTGCATATTCAAATACCAGAATTTTTTGAGAAAATATGATTCATAATATAAAAGACTTGCTGTGCTACCCTGTACCCGTGGCTAAAAACAACAAACAAAAAATTTTGTAGAAAAGTGGTGAAGGAAAATTAAAAGTTCTTAAATTAGTATTAGGAAAACATGTATTAGAAATAGTAATGTTTCCCTAATAAACTCAAATTTGTTATTATTTTAATTTTTTTAAATTTATTTTTAAAATTTTGTATTTGTTAGTTTTTTCCTAAGCGGTATATTTTTATACCGTGAGTATATTTTTCATTAAACCTAGACATAGTAAGCTTTAAAATGAGCGGGTAATCATGGAATTTGATAAAGGACTAAGGAAGATAAGGATAGGACAAGAAAAAACTTGCTAGAATAATAATTTATAAGATTTCCAGGATTATTCAATAAAATGTTCCATGTAAATGGGATACATTTTGTCCTAAAATATGTAAACACACGGTAAGTATGTTTTTTGTGGATATCGCTATGCCAGTATCGGTGTGAGCGCCATACTGATTTGATAATTGACTGAATAGGAACGTAAGTAATAGTTATGGCGAACGAGTCAATGGCAACATCCTTAACATTGTAGTTAGCGCCAAACATTTCTTACCGTGCTCTTAAACGGGGGAGGCACTGCCTTTAAAGGCATCAGATTAGCTGGTATATACAGGTTCGCTATAGCTGTTTTTTTTTTATTTTGCCTATTCTGTATTTCCAGTATAATCTCGCGTTTCCCACTTTAAATTAGCCCAAATAATTATACTCAACAACCATTTCGAATAAGAAAGACTGACTCGATTACTTTCATTTTAAAACAGTAGAGCTAATTATTACTACTTTTTCACTAATAATGATTGTCAATGCAATATTTCTGAAAGAGCCATAAAAGTGGTTATATTGAATTCAGACATGCCAGCAACCGTAAGTTATCGAACTACCACCATGAGTTTAACGGCCTCCAAGTGTTTAGAAGCCACATAGGAATAAATATATGGTCATACTCAGCAAAAATATTCGTACAGAGGTACAATATGAGTTTTTCGGATAATAAAAAGCGGTTCCTATTGGGGGGGAGGGGGACAATAGTTCAATTTTTTAGAAAAAATCAGTTTAAGGATGGGTGGTATATTTAAAATGAATTAAAATGGTTCAATTTTTATTGAACTCCAAGCTCGAACCCAGAAAGACATGGTATAGTAATTTCGATATAATGTTGTGACATAGAAAGCAATGGTTGGGTATGTAGTTAGTTATGTGTATTGTGTAGGCGGGCGGACGATACGAAGATTTCGTAGAGTAGCAACATCTGTGAGTCGCTGATAAACTAGTATTATTGTCATAATCGTTCAGTTTTGTGTTATGTTACGACAAATGACATAAATAAATATCACATGTTTAACTTTGGTTATAATAATAATATGAAGTTATTTCTCATCCAATTTCTTCTTACAGTATGTTTGAAAATTGTATGCGTGTGCATATTACCATCTGGGAAAATTGACCTCGATTAAATTATTACTTTTCTCTGAAGTTTTTCTCTATTGAATATGTATTTTAAGATTGCAGCTTCAAAAGAAGAAACTTTTAAAGCCGACGCCGAAATTTTGATACCAGTCAAAGACGTTTACCTCAAGGGTTTGATCTTATAACAGAATTTTAAGCCCTTCAAATGGAAATAGTTTTGTGGAAGCTTTTTCGGCATTTCCAGACTCATTCTAAGTTTTCACGAAACATTGAATCCCAAAACATTAAAAAAAGTTTGAAAATATTTATACTTGTAGCTTTCTTCTAAGTAGTTCGTATTAAAGAATAGATTTTTATGGGGAAGCCTTAGACTTACTTTGTTCGTTTACGATCAACGAAGGCACTCTTAGTTATACATAATTTTGTTGAAAAACTATTCGCACCGTGCGTGAGTTTTATAGGAGGCGTTTTCATGGTAACGATACACTACATTAATTATAGAATTGTATGGATTGCATTTAATACTTACATTGAAAATTTAATATTATTTTCTCACAAATTTAAATAAATAATTATGATAATTTACATTTGAAAAATAATATTTGTGTATAATTTTATTTCTTATTTTTACAATTTTTAATGCATTAAGTTTAATTTGATTAGTGTTTTCAATAATTTTAATTTGACATTTTCTATAATATTAACATCTAAAGAACTGCAAATTAGTCATAATAGCCTCCTTTATCGCCAATATTTCACCGGAAGCGCTGGCATCGATTTTATTGTCCCTACCATGAAGCTTATAAGAAGGAGAACGATCGCTATAGAAAATATTGTCCCTGAAATATGGATAAAATAAGTAAGGCGCTGCGACCCCTAAGTAGTATCAATAAAAGCGAGCTGTTGTGCGCTAATTTGAAATGATATATCAATTTGTACATTATGCAACTAACTTCATCTACTTGTACTCATAAACAGCTAACTTCGCAGATACTACTTCTTGATGACAGCGCGGCTGGTGGCTTAAAAATGAACTATAAATTCTACAAATTTTCAGGGACAGGTGCGCTAATGCTTTAGTACATAGCGATCTTTCTCCTTCTTTATAACCTTCATGGTCCCTACCATGATATGCACACAACGACTACTAAAAGTAAGCTACATTACTCAGTATCAAAGAAGGTTTATATATAATTTCATTTTTCAAACTCTAGCTTAATGACAATGTCAGTTTATTTTTAATAGTTTGTAAATTATTTCACGTAATATTCACCTTATCGCTAAATAATTCGTCTCAAACAGTAAGATAGATCATCACAGAAATTTTAAAGTATAAAAAATTTCAATAATGTTGAACCAAGCCATTGAACCAAGACTTTTCTTTTTCAATTGTATTCAAATCAACAGCCAAGTGATTCTTGAAAACATGAGGGAGATAAAATATTTCTTATTCGTCCATATCATGAAAATGCGTTGTTTAAAAGAGCTACAGGTTTAAGCCATTGAACCAAGACTTTTCTTTTTCAATTGTATTCAAATCAACAGCCAAGTGATTCTAACAGACAGGTTTTTCCTGATTTACATGGACTACATGTGTTACCCTTGAGGTTTACATGTATAACAAGTAAATTTCTAAATATACTTATAACTGGGATTTACAGAGGTGCAAAGAAAATGTTAAAGTCTTCATTTAAGATAAAACTAGGCGTCTAAGATTAAACTTTGCTTAGTTTTATTGCACTGTGCGGTACATTACTTTCATAGATACAATCTTATTTATAGTGTCAACTATAGAAGATTAATGAAATTAAAGTTTTATGAAGTCTGTTTTTTTTTCTTTATATTTAATAATCTATCATTTTCATTAAATTTTTATCTACTATAAAAATAAGTTTTTATATGATTTTTGTAATTGGAAAAAACATTAATCTATAATTTTTAAATAAATTGGTTTTGATAAAGAGATTGAATTTAAAATCATAAATCAAAAACATTTTCTTTTCAAAACTAATGTAGAATATACGGAGTTACGGAGTTATTGTAGAATGTGTGAAATATTTATTGTAATCAATTAGTTTTTTTTATAAATATTATCAAAGATAATAAATGAGATCTCTAGGATATTTCGAAATAAACTTCGAGTTTTTGCCCCAATTTCCTTGATAAATTTTTGTATTATATAAATAAATATTTCGATTATCAAGTAGTAATCATTCGTATGAGTTAGGTAATCGAAAATACTCTTATTGTGTATGTTACTCGCTGCTTATTTGCAGTCCGCCACAAAATTAGCAACGAGTGATATACACAATAAGAGTTATTACGATTAGCTAACTCATACTGATGATGACTACTTGGTAGTCGAAATACTAGTATTTATATTATTTATTACTAAATAAAAAAGTACTAGTATTTGTTACTAAATTTTTGTATTTATATAATACTAAAATTGATCTAAGAAATTGGGGAAAAATCGAAGTTTATTTCGAAATATTCTAGAGATCTCATTTATTAGGACTCAATAAAGGTTCAAATCTTTTCTAATTTTGAACAATCTTCGATTGATATTTGCCAAACGAAATTTGTGTAATAAGAAAAGTTTTAGAAAATAGAAATAACCAATTCTTAGTATTTTAGTTATATAACCTATATTCGTAAACATATAACTAATTTTATGACAAAATTCTAGTTTTGTATTTAAAAAAATTCGTAGTTTAAAAGTTGACATGCTAAAAGCATAAATGGCAATAATTTTTCTCGATATCATTTTGCTCTTTTAATAGGGTATTTTTTTCGCATTCCATACTTTTATGGTTTCTTCATGTCGTCTTCAATGATGAGATTTAAAAACATTTCCGTTTAAAAAAAGCAAACTTCGTGGGCGAGGTACTTGAAGCTGTAAGTATGTTTTATAACTTTGACAAATATTTTTTTAATTGTATTTAAAAAAATTATAAATTTTTATACATTCTCATGTTGAAATACTTTGAAAATTAATCTTTAAAAATAACACATTTCGTTAATAACATACTCAAATATAAAGAGCTTTTTTTTAATTAATTTGTTTTATGCGTCACTGCCTAATCGGTTAATCTTGTAAAATGATGGAGAGAAGAGAAAATATACTTATCTGATTTTTCTGATGATGGAATACATCTTTCTCAATTATTATTTCACATTTTTTTTAATCGATAGTAATATTTTAATATTACTTAAAAAAGAAATGCCATTAACATTTTTTTTATAAAAACAAATTTATCTTAAATAAGATTAAAAATTTTTATATTCTAACATTAAAGATAATATTTTGCAATAGCGTCTGTGATAATAACTTTTGCGCCCCTTATTTTTGTAAGAATTTATTTTTATTTAAAACAATCCTTTTTTGTATTGAAATGGCATTGAAATCATTAAATACAAAATGTCACTTGTTTAGTGTAATTTGAATTTCAATCTTGACTGAAAAATATATTGCTATTTTAAAAATTTTTAAATTCTTTTGGAAGAAAAAATAAAAAGAAGACTAAGAAAAACTGCGAAGACTAAAACATTTTTCATGTAATTTATAATTGAAAATAGTTTTTCTAAACTATAAATTCAAACGTCAGAGACGTCAACACATCGCTTTTAGAACGCCACCTTACGGAGAAATGATAAAATAACATGGCGAATGATAAATGTTTCTAAACTTTTAATATATTAAAACGTAATTTACCATAAAAATAAGCTGACATATGTGAATTTAGCGTGTTTCCAATTGGCCCACTGCCTCAATGGGTGCAAATACGTCGCTACCTTTTTTTTTTATTCAAAAATATAACTATTTTTTATTAATAATTTATTATTAATTAAAAATAAAATTCATTACATATACTTTAATTATTCTTTCATTGATTTATATATGAATTTTTGGCCAGAAATTTGTTTTTTTCATTTTTACGGAACTATTCAAAATAAAAAAGTGCTAGTGATATCAAAATAATCTTTGATAAGGATGTTTTCACATTTTATTTATGTATATTTAATTTAGCTCTTTTCTCCCTTATTTATTCTTAAAAAATCCCAGCGGGATCTGTTTAGAAATTATCACCAGCTGTATAAGCCTGTAGGTACATCACGATTGAGTAATACATACGTCACACTTTTATATCCCGAAACACCAATTTTGTCGTGCCCCCTATGGTGTGTTATTTTAAGTACTCCTGTATGGACTACATTTTTATGTGATGGACAATTATGAGGTGTTCGATAAGCTTCTATTTGGCTTATCATGATCGTATAATAATTGACTTGTAAAACGTTATGTAAACCAGCTTACTAATTATAATTAACTTGTTAATCTAATAAATATGTAATTATAATGCTATTTTAAATAAATAAATTAATGTAGGTACTTAAATCAAAACCATATTAAACCATATTTAAGATGCAGTAATACTAAAATAATTATTATTTGCGAGCTCTTCGTCTTAAAGTATGTATTTTCATTTTAAAATCCATTATGTTATTATTATAAAAGTATACTGATCGGCATAGAAAATGAGGGGCATGGGAGGAATAACTAAAAATGGATTTTTATAGTACAAAGGTAGTAGTAGAACTAAAAAGCATATTCACGGAAAAATCGTGCTCTAAAATTTCTTATACAGTGCATGTTTTTGTTCAAATCCGGCAGGCTATTAACATGCATCGTCCATTATTTTATGCGAAGAGAGACCGATGAAAACGGCATTTGAAAGGCAATTACTTATTAAAAATCAGGAATATAAAGTAAAAAATTAATGTATTTTCTTTATTCAATCTATATCTATAAAATTCTTTGCCCTGAATAACTGACGGATCATTGTACAGCCTAAACCGCTGATTGTAGAGACCTGAAATTTGGAGAGTGTGTTCTTTGTATGACGTACTCATCCGATAATTCCGATTTTCCAAAATTCACCCCCGCCTCAAGTGGGTTAAAAGGAGATGCAAATTTTGTATATGGAATTTGGTATTCTATGAATTGTCATAACAGATGACGTCGTGATTCATGGTTCACGATTCTGAAGTGTTTTAATGTCACAATTTTTTATGCGAGCATATTTATTGCAAATGTAAATGTAAATATTTTATTATAGGTATCATTTTTTGGTCCCTACAATCGATTCGACGTGTTTTTGGTTCATCGAAATATTTACTGGAAGTGTATTTTGACGCAAAAGTTCTCAATAATGATCGTAATATCATTGTAAAATTTCTTTATTTAGCTGTCTCATTTTCGTTACTCATTAGTGTACCACATTATCTATTTTGATTTTAATATGTTGGTAAGTAAGAAGCAAGCATTCAGTGAAAGTGATGATTTTATTATAAACATCTTGAGCTAATGATGTTCCATCGTCATCTTACAGTTTCCATACCTATAGCATGTATAAAGCTCGCTAGCTCGTATCGTTCATAATGATGATAATATTAAATTGATACAACCATTTACTGATAAGGAAAATCAAGTGTTTGTAATACATTAAATGTGATAAAAAGCACTTATTAAATATTTTTCTTTGGTGTAATATTTCATGTCTTCAAAAATGTAATTATACTCAATTTTTGTTAATTTTTCTAAAAGGTTTTTTTTAACAAAAATGTTAAATATTTTTTTGTTTATGTTGCGAAAATTTTTGTTACGTCTTTAAAAAAAAATTAATCTACATATATTCTTTAACGTGACACATGACAATGAAAATTTGGTTATAGGTAATTGATGATAGAAATAATTATTTTAATAACCCTGTAATTCTGCACATTTTCGTTAATTCGTCTAAGACTTTCTAGCGTCAAAATTGCTTGAGATAGGCAACATGTTACGATTAGTAATTTTTTAATGTTAATAAGTGTATAATCTAATAAGCGCGAAGACAATATACGGCTAATTTTTGTTACCATTTTAGGAAGTATTCACATTATATTTTCAAATTAGTTATATTAACATAAAAAAAACCGAAAATAAACAATTGACCAAGTTAATTGTTGAAATACCCTATATAGGCAGTGTTGAATTTCATTACTTGTATAATTTCTATAAATAAGATAAGTTTAAAAAAACAAAAAGATTCATATAGGGAAAACTTTGACCCCCTTAATGTTATCGAACGGATTTTTTAAGATACTAGAATAGACTCCCTATTGAAGCTGTCTACAAATTTTCAACTTATCTTTTGTAGTTTTTGAGAAAATGGAATATATAGATATGCCATATTTTGGACCCTCGAGGGAAAGAAATATTTAATCTTTTTTCTACATTTAAAAGTTTAGTTTTTACATTTAAACATATGTTCTATCTCTTATGGTTAATAAGATGAGTGCTACAACTTCGAGATCCTATATCTCAACTTTGATATTAGAAAGTCTAATAAAGAACAAAAATTTGCAGAACTGCGTTGACTACAACTTTATTTTTTTAGTAAAAGCAAGCTTTCTAACTTATTTGAGAAAAAATTATTTTTGGATGTAAATTTTCCATTTTCCAAATTTTTTTGGCATTTTATGATACTAGGTCATTTAACTAACTTTTACGTTCTATTAACTACTTATAAACCAAATTTCATCTTCTTTACACGTAATTTTTAAGCATAAGCTGAATATTTGACTTCAATGTATGTACTTTTTGATTCTTTACGTAATCACTTTACACGATACGATCTAAGCGAGGTGATTGTAATTATGATAATACTTAAGTATATACATATAATTTTTAACATATCTCATTTCTTATATTTTTTTTGGTGCTAGATCGGTTGAATCCGAATCTGAATCAACATTATTTCCTGTTCCATTTAATAGAAGTTCTTCAAATTCTTTGCAAAAGAGGGTCTCACTTGTCTGTAAAATTAATAGTTTACAGACAAGTGAATTTTTGTAAAAGAATTTCGAATTTTCTATAGTGTTATTTTCGTTAATGTGTGAAGGAAAACTATTTTCAACACTATCTTTAAGTGATTTTTAAATCACTTGTTACTAAGTTTGTCAAAATATCTGTCACTTTAAATTCACGCTGTATATGATATTCACCTACTAGATGGAATTATTATTTTAACAAAACATAAAACTAATTATCAAATAAATATAAATTATGAAAAAGTTGTTGAACAAAATATTTCACAGAGAAAAATAATAAATTATTAAACAATAAATTCTGTATATCTAATGAATAAAAGGGTGAGATAATATAATGTTTAAAAATTATTATTTGATAATTTTTGGAAATTTTAATCTACCTCATTAAAACAATGTACGTATTATTTTTGTGGCCAGATGAAGAAACCTATTGAAAATTAACTGTTAGGAAAACGTAGTTTATATATAATTTAAATGTGCTTTTGGTTAGGTTAGGTTATATTGGCTGTTCACGAAGGACACGCTTATGCTTTAAAGCCATTATGATACCATATATGTGTTTTATCACCTTTCCGCTGATAATTTCATTTATCAGCTCCTCAATTTCAGAGGCTGAGTGCACCTTCTTCAAAGATATACGATACACTACACCAGCCCATCACAACTAATAATTAAATTAATATTGTTTCGACGGCGGAAATCGAACCAGCTAGCCTAAGCATACCACGGATGGCAATGTTTACACCTTAACCAATTTGATAGTTATTTTTCTCAAGAAATTTATTTTTGTATTTACTTTACCCTGATAAATAAAAAAATCGCAAGCCACCTTTTGAGGTAATATGTAATATTTTTGCTTTCAAAAATTTGAAATATTTTTGATTATATGACATGATCATCGAATATTCAACAAAATTATAACGAAAAAATGATAACGAAAAGTTTTTAAAATACACACAAAATTTTTTACTGTTTATTAATTACCAATAATAAACATTAAATCTAGGCTCAGAACTCACACGCATATATAAAAAACTTTTTTAATTAAATATATAAGACTATAACACGCTAAATTATTTTGTATGAGAAAGTAATTTAATTTATGATTATAGATTATTTTCGTTCAGAAAATTTTTGATTATTAAAAAACTTTTTTCGTAGTAGTGAAATAATTGTATGTCTTTTATTAAGAAAATAAATTCATAAAACATATGAAACAGGGAAGGAAATCGTCAACTGAGGAAAATAAATTTCCATAGCCATAAACAAGTTTCTTTTTTATCTTGAATTAAACTAGAATAAATTCAAATTTCGTATTAAGGCAGTGTGTCCAAGAAACCCACTTTTTTACACAATGCAATACAATTTTGACTGGATGTTACGAAATAAACGATCCTTTAAGAATTGCTAAAAATTTGTTGAATAAATAATCAAAATATTAACAACTTATAAGGTTGCAGTTGGGTGGGTGTTGCATATATTTATAATATTATGTCTAAGTATTAAGTACAGTAACATAACTATTTTAACAAATAATGCCCATATATATAAGCATTTTTTTTATGAACTTGACTAAAAAGGAAATACTACATTAAATGTAAATGTCATAGTAAATGTCAAATTAAAATTATTGAAAAGTAACAAATAATTAAACTTGTTGCATTAAAAATTGTGAAAATAAGACACCAAATTGCACAAATATTATCTTTAAAATGTAAATTATCTTAATTACTTAATTAAATTTGTTAGACAATAATATTAGATTTTCAATGTTAGCCATAAATGCAATCCATACAATTATATATGCATCCATACAATTATATTAATAAAGTAATGTATCGTTACCATGAAAACGCCTCCAATAAAACTCTTGCATGGTGCGAATAATTGCTGCATGTACTGCTTAACGACATTAATGTATTTTTCTAATGGACAACTTTAATAATTAGCCTAATACTGGATGAATGATGTTTAATTTAAAAAATCAATCTCTTTGAAATGAATTTTTTATTTAATTTATCAGTTGTACTATTTGTTCTTTTTCTTTTGTTTCTTGTAAATATGTCTTAAAGATTCAAAGAATAATTTTGTATGGACTCTTGTAATTATATTTTTTAAATTTAATCTATTTTTCTTTTGTTCTAGGTAAGTTTTTTGCAATTTTAACAACTGTGTAAAATAAAAAAAGAATGTAAGTCAAAACTTTATCTATGAAACATGTGATTTAAAGAGCTTTGTATTATCCAAAATAAGCATAATAACAATGAAGTTTTGAATAAAAGGAACAAAAGTTTTTTTTCTAAAATGTTTTTCTTCTTTTTAATGAAAAGAAAAATTTACTTTTTGGAACATGGTACCATTTGCTTTCGGACTAGTAGATATATTAGCCATACATGTATTTTATGTATACGTTTCGACACTTGAACGATGCTTCACTCTAATTGGCTAATTTTCTTACGCCTAACTTTTATTTTCAAAAACCTAAGTATTAATATACTGCTGGTTTGATTCTAACTCGACCATTAAAACGACTTTATGTTATGTATATAGTAGTACTACATCAGTCTATGTATCCAGGCGTTTATTCGCATCGAAAAATAATTAATCAAATAAAATATATGTATTTATCAATATATAATAAATATATCATGTGGTGTAATTATGAATGATTGATTTTACAACGAAAAATATCAACATTTAACATATTTAAATCAATCACGTTTCAATAGTTTTCATGAAAACCCACGCTGTATATTTACTACAGAAATTAATTTTAGATAATTATTAATTTGCCAAATTGAATAAAACCTAGTTTCGAATGAAAAAAAAATGCATTGTTAGGGATATAATTTTAAAATATCAAATTAAACTGATTAACATAGATCTTTGAAAAAAGGAAACAATCTTGTCAAACGAATATTCGAAACATATTACGTTTTTTCATTAAATCTTAATTAAAAGTTAATGACAGTTCAAGGTATCGAAAATTTTCTTTTTTATCTCTAATAGAGCTTAAATTATTTTAATTTTCAAATATCGAAAAATTCCAGTTTCGAAATTTTTACGATTTTATCAGCTCTCTTATTTTTAAGTCTGAATCCGATAGTTTTATGATGGCATCGAATACTGTTGTCATCAAGGTTGTAAGGGAAAAAATTTGAGCTACTAAAGAGAGAAACCTTGCAAATTCAAACTATTTTTTTTTTAAGTTTGATTTATTCGGGTTGGACCTTTTGGTAGTTAAATTAAAAGAGTGGCAAATACATTCTAAATTCACTTACATTTTTATTTATCTATTACCCAATAATGATCGATAAATTAAATTGATTCTAAGATTGTGATATTGTTGAAAATAAAATATTATGTAAAAAAATATTTAAAAAATCTATTCCCCATACTGCACTTGATCTACTGTGCTGTTTGGTTTTGGTTTGGTTATAGCTGAACGTTTTAGGAATGGGAATCCATAGAATATCTAAATGTTAGTAATATAGAATTTTACTCATAATTTTGTTAAAGTTCAGATACGGAATACTAATTGACTGAGCTGCATTTGCTCTTGATGGACATTAATAACACCAATTACGTTACGTACTTACAATGTACTCAAAATACAATATTAATTTGCAATTGAATAATAACTCCTATTTATGTTATACCAAGAGCCTGCAAAAATTGTTAATGTGCGGTGGACCTTTTTGCGTTAGTACTTTTTTTACTTTAAAGGGGTACAAGACGGGAAATGGGGTACTTTTAACTGTCATTCTATGTCAAAATGTAATTAGAAGATTTCGAAATAACTTTTTAGATTTAATCGCCACATATTGAACTCGTTTGTAACTTAAGCCCAAAATATGTTATAATAATTGATTTTGTAAGAATTCACACAACGAACGGAAACCCGAAAATACAATGTCATTAAGTGTTATTAATTCTTTATATCTTTTAAGCTCTTTGAACACATGCACGCCTTAAGCTCATCTACTTGCCTAAGGTGTTTGTATTCTAGGATCAACTAAGACTAAAGGCCGAAAAAGTAGCTTTATATTACATATTCTGGTTTGAAATTAGAAATGAAATTTTCGACATGACCAGCCAAGGCAGAATATATACATCACAAAGGCACTCAGCTAGTTGAAATATGCAATAAACCGTAAAAGATCGTACGGTGAAATTTGTGTAGATCTGGCTCTTGATAAATGAAAATAAACAAAAATTGTTATAATCATGATTTTCTATTATTATAAAATTGTTTGTGTATTGTTCAAATTTGAAAATGATATCAATTATTAAATATTTAATTAGTTAATTAATAAATATTAATTTGATGCATGAGTAAATAACGTATAATAATAGAGATATTATTTATATTAAAATTTTCGTTTCTAATAGGGTATTCCACTATTTATACAAAGTACTTCAAAATGTTGATTTTATTTCGGAAAAATACACACGCTTTCTTTCCAAAAACTTAAATTAAATTTTAAACCTTTTTTAAACTGTCCAAAACGCGGGCATTCAATTTGATGACGTAATATGGGTATTACTATACAAAGTAACACAAATAAGTTGGACAGATATATTCATAGACATCTGATTTTAAGAAATATAAATACTTATTATCTATGTATATATTATACCCAGGTGTCTACACTGAACTAACTGATGGTCTATGACCCATACCGCTATGACATCACAGCAGGGCTTACCCGCGTTTTAGGTCACGTGATATATAGTTTAAAAATTACGATATTTAAATTTAATATTTTAAAAGAAAAAAGTGCTTTTATGACTCAAAATCAGAATATTGAAGTATATTTTTACGTAAATTTTAACTTTTTTCAAATTTCATGATTTATTTTTGACTAACGATAATACCCTATTTGTCAAATGGGTCAACGGGGATAAATTTTTGAGTAAAAAATTAGTTTCAAAACATATATAGATTCCAAAAAAGAAAAAGATTTCCTCTTGAAAACCAAAACCAAAATTCAATCAATGTATGTATAAACCGCGAAAAATATTTTTAACAATTTAATTTTTTCATAGCAAAAAGAGCACAGTGAAATATGAAATTATATTGAAACTACCCCAATTTTCATATCCTTTTCGAAAGAAAGGGATATGAAAACACAACTCATTTTAATGCGGTTTTAATTTGAAAGAATGTTCTGAGAAAAAGCATGCAAATATAGATTAAAGAGACTTGTCTAGGCATTTGAGGGCTTTTTTTTGAAGATATTGTAATCAGTTTTTTGTATACTATTTCTGTGACATTCTATTTAAGATAGTACGAGCGCCAAACCGAGTAGAGTGTGTAGACTTGTGGTTGAGATTAATCGTATTTGTACTTGTGGTTGAAATTATTTTTTCAACTTGTCTCTGATGAATTTTGTTACAACTTCATGAGTGTAGACGAAAAATAAGCATAAAATTTTTCGATATCTGCCTTGGTTATCGAAATATCGACAGCTAATTAATTAAATAAAATTTTCGATATTTTGAAAATTATTCCAGATATCGAAAAATTTTATTCTTACTTTTCGTCTTATATTGTCAAATTATAACATAATACACCATAAAATTGCAAGAAAAAAACAATTGAATTTGTGTCTCCACTACCGTGCTCATGCATCCTTAATTAGTCGGGCACATCGGTTTTTTTATATTTTCAATAATTTATTATGGTTTTAACTTAAATTTAAATAGTTTTTTTAGTTTTCATCGACTAGTTTTGGAGAAATCTATGAAAACATATTATCCATCTACCGTTTTCCCATAAGGCCAATGATAAATATGCCTGCTTTCGAAGTCTTTTATTTATTTAAATAATCGGTCAAGTCCCCACCACTCTCCAAAATTTTCAAAATTGATTTAGTCCAACTTCATATAAAACCATATCAAGCCTTTTCTTCAAAATTGTTCTGGCGCTCGTACATACTTAAAAGATGGAATATACTTTTCTCAACGTGTCATAAATACATGAATCTTGACAGGTTAATAAAAAAAAAAACAACCCTGAGATTAGATAATTATTTTTTTGTCTTAGTCTGACATAGAAAATAGTGAGACTTGTTATAATTTGTTTAGAGTAAAAGAGGTATGTAATAAATAAAATAAAAATATTTCATTTTATCTCAATTTGATCCGCCTGTCTAAATGTTTTTTTTTTTTTTTGTATGAACGAACGTAAAATTTTTTTTTTGTAAAAAATATTATATTATCAAAATTTATTATTATTTATTTTCTATCAAATGAGTGAATGCACTTTAAAAAAGTCATTTATTTTATTAAAGTACCATAGGAGAGAATTCATTTATTTTTTCACTAAGTATGGTACTTGAAAATTAAATAAAAAAATTATGTAGTGATAAAGTGTTGCATTCATAGTTCAGGGTCTGTAGGGAATCGAGTACTTGCATGCCCATTTATTTTTAAAGTAAAAATCGCTCTGCTGGATTTAGGCTTAGGCACGTGAAACAATTGCTGAGCTCTATTTAGCCTTAGTGAAATGTTGCTGCCCTCGATAGTATAATATACATTTCTGAGTTTACGTTGGACAGTGGAGTGTAAAAACCTGGATAAAAACTTATCACTGTCACATTAACTCATTACATTAAAAGTAGCGGCCTGTCAATGTATCACGTTACCTACTTGCTACTGGAGCTATCTAACCCTTTCTATTTAAAGAAATAATTGGTGCTGCACGGCAATTTCGATTCAGTGTTTTCTATGTGTCTTCATTAAAGTGAGCCAATTGTAAGGCCAAACTAAATTTCCTGGTAATCTAGACTTCATTTCTAACTTTACAATTAGATTCCTTGAATAATTATAGTTACAGTAAACACAAATTATTATTGCTACGGAATACTTGAAGTCATTTTCATTATAAGAGTCAAGCACGATGTAAATTTAGTTTTAAAGAAGACATAAATTTTACCCAAAGTCAAATAAAAATTCTTTTATAATTTGTAAACATTAAAAACGACTTAGTATTTCATTTTATAAGACAAGAAGTAATATTCAATTAAATCGAGCAACTACTTAATTTTGTATAAAAATATAGTACTGTATTGCTCCGAATCTATGGTTATTTTGAAAGTTCTTTTGTATTTGTATGGTCGATTGAAGTCGCGACCTTACACGAATCGTGATATCACTTTCGAAAAAAACGAAAAAAAAGAGCAAATAAATTGAAGGGGGTTCCCCTTGCCACTATCACACTTCCTAATCTTATTTATTTAGTTTACGGCGGTATATTTGCCATAT
This sequence comes from Chrysoperla carnea, assembly GCF_905475395.1. Lineage (NCBI taxonomy): Eukaryota > Metazoa > Arthropoda > Insecta > Neuroptera > Chrysopidae > Chrysoperla > Chrysoperla carnea. Next base: position 45,826,983 of record NC_058338.1, on the reverse strand, counting down.
ACCAAAACTATTTTAATTGCCCTGGTTGGTACAGCACCCCTTTTCTGTCAGTTTAAGAGTAAGGTAAATTTTTATTAGTTTCAATTAGAATTAAAAACAAGTGAAAACAAAAAATTGACGGAGTTTATTGTTGAAATACCATGTATAGACCGTATTGATTACTCTGTCACATAACACATACATACATGTTCCACATATATAACTGATATTCTCATATAATACATACTGTACAATTTGTACCTAATTTGAGCACTCACGGGTAGACAGTGATGTTTACGAAAAAATGTTTCAAGCAAAAGTTGTTTATTTTTTTATAAGGAACATTTTTTACAATTAAACTTTTGATCTATCTCTAACGGTTTATAAGATGGGTTCTACGGATCCAAAACTTCACTTTTTTACGTCCTAAGTACGCTAATAAAATTTCATCTTGATATCTCTTTTTGTTTTTGAGTTATCGTGATGACAAATGGACAGACGACAGACAACCGGAAATGTGCGAATTAGGTGATTTTATGAACACCTATACAAAAACTTTGTTCGTAGCATCAATATTCTTAAGCGTTACAAACTTGGGACTAAACTTATTATACTTTGGTATATTGCATATACATGATATAATTAATAGGCTTGGTTGCTTGGTTGCGACAACAGATATGTTGGTAAACACGTGAATTGTATCAATTTTAAAATTAATTTAGAAACTCCTTAAGAATTATCCTTAAACCGATAAGCAAAACCAACAATAATAAGTATTTTGTTGAATAATTCCCAACGTAGACATATCGGTAGCATATTTTAACATACTTTTACGCCCTATATATAAAAAAAAATACCGTTACATCATTTTAAATGTTTACAAAGTTTAAATCAAAATAACATAGTTATTTAATAGAAAAAAACTTTAGAATATTTATTTATGTTTTTAGATAAAATATACCGTATTGATTAGCATAGCGTTACATTTTTATTCCTGAAATGTTAAAAAAAAAAAAATGATATAGAATAGTTAGGTTTTAACAAAAAAAAAAACACATTTTAAAAAAAATCTTTTTTGGAATATGTTGATATAATGTCGATAACGAAACATTTTTTTAAATAGTAATTGAAAATTTTGAAACATCGTTTATTTACAATTTTATTGGTTTTTAGATACGGCATAGTTATTTATTTTATGAAAATTGTTATACCATGTATATGAAATATACTAAGGTATACTACGTTCAGTCCCAAGTTAGTAACGCTTAAAAATATTGATACTATGAACAAAATTTTTGTATAGGTGTTCATTAAATCACCTAATTAGTCCATTTTCAGTTGTCGTCGGTGTGTCCGTCTGTCATCACGATTACTAAAAAACGAAAAGAGATATTAAGCATGAAATATTTATAGCGTGTTTAGATCGTAAAAAGTGAGGTAGAGTTCGTAAATAAGGAACATAGGTCTTGGAAACCCACTGGACCTATCCTCGTCCCATCTTGTAGACCGTTAGAGATAGAACAAAAGTTTAATATTTCATATACACGATTTGGTTCAAAGTATAAAAACTGTTCCTTGTAAACAAATAAACAACTTTTGTTTGAAACATTTTTTCGTAAACATCACTGTTTATCCATGAGAGCGCAAATTATGTGCAAATTGTTTTGTATGTATTATATGGGAATATCAGTTATATACATATGTGTGACATGTATGTATGTGTAATGTGACAGACTAATCAACACTGTCTAAACATGGTATTTCAACAATTAACTCAGTCAATTGCTTGTTTTCACTTGTTTTTAACTAAATTTTTAACTAAGCGTTAAAATATATCAGTCTTAATGTTAAATTTTATTACTTTTTGATAAACATAGTTCTAAATATTGTTAAGAATAATTTTACGAGAATTTGAGTTATTTACAAGGTTCTTTTAAGTGATACTAAGAAAATTTCTTGCACAATCTATAAAACCTTTACCTTATTTAAAACTTTGTTTTTTATACTTTGACTAAGCTACTTAATAGATGAGGGGTATGTATTCTGGAAATAATGCGATAATATAATTTGTTCTGAGCGTCTCCAACAATTATATTGGACTAGAGTGATACCCACCCGCTTCGCTGGGTTTAAAAGTAAAGATTGATAAAGATTGCTCTTGCTTATCCCCTTTCTATAACACTCGAAATAATGGTAAGGATTGTTTTACACAGGTAAAATATATGTATGGTTTTCTATTTTTTTAAATGTTTAATAGTCGTAATTATTTATTGAGTATATCAGAAAAGATGGCCGTGAAATATTTTATATTGACTATTTTTACAGAAATCTGTAATTTATAGGAATGTCAAATTAAATTAATTTTAATTTTTTTTTTTTATTAATATGTTTTTATAAATTATATCTCGTGTGTTATTCTGGAGTATGAGCTATATTGCTGTACAGTTTCATTAAAAACCATTCGCTAGTTTTAGCATGAAAGCGTAACAAACAAACAAACATACCTACTTACGAATTTATAATATAATATATAATATATAAAGATAGAGATTTGAAATATGGCGTACATGTACAGAAAATTTTATATCTAACTTTTGCAGCTCTAAAACTCCAATCTAACATGTCGATTCTCGGACATAATGAATGGTTATCTTCTCACATGAATATACGACTTTGTGATTTGATTCATGGTTGGCATGAATTATTCTCAACTGAGTTTCTTTGTTTCGTCCAACTTATGTTTCGTCCAACAAATGGTCCGGAAACCAATTATTGTTCAATTTATATTTGGTTGTGTTTTTATTCATAAAACAAGTGAAAATAAAGTTGACTGACCTAACTGTTGAAATACTTCGTAAAAGCAGTGAAGATTATTAGTTAAGCGTTTTGCCATGAAAATTTACCCCTTTGATCCCGTTAATAATATGGAATGGGTTTGGTATTAATAGCTGCGATTCATATTTATCTACAAGTTTTGAATCTTCTGGTTTTAGAGGCATTGGTAACTTATTTATGCCTTAATTAACACTTTTACGGGAAAATAATGATTTTTATTCGTCTATCTCTTACTATTTTAGAGATGGGGCCTACGGATCAATGTCACGATTGACCTAAGTTACATGGTTACGAACTCAAAATCACTTCTTCAAATGATAGTGGATGGAGAAATACCTCTCTTTGTATTTCATTCAGTGAACAAAATAACGAGATTAAATAAACTGTATGCATAATAAAATTTTGTTTTCGAAACTAATGGAAAGGATGATCCTTTAAAATCATCCAGTAACAAACTACAATATAAAATAGAATAAAAATGATTGTTTAAATCGGTTTAATCTATGTGTGTTACTGCTATTGTTTTTATTCCGAACGCCTCTATTTAGTATGTTATTATTGAAATGAATTTTCCATGAAAAACAAAAATACATTTAAAATAAATACAATAAATATAATTTTAAAATTGGGTATATTTTGTATTTATTTTATTTTTTAAATGTCAACTATTTTAAAGACACTGTTTTTACTTTGTTTTGTTGACACAGAAAGGCTAGATTATATAATAATATGGATAAACTTGTTGATTTGGAAAAATTAGTGCTAACTGATATTAATGTCTATTATTTTTTAATCATGCGCACTAGCACAATTCATCAATACATAGTATAAAACAAAGTCGCTTTCGCCTACCTGTCCCTAATCCATATGTATGCTTTGATCTTTAAAACTACGCAACGGATTTTGATGCGGTTTTTTCAATAGATAGAGTAATTCTAGAGGGAGGTTTTTATGTAAAATGAATGCATAATTTTGTAGAGTAAAGGGTAGAAATAGGGGTTGAAAGGGAGGGATGCGCTTTAATCACTTATGTTTGTGGACTCTTTAAGAATATTTGGATACTGTTTTACTATACTTCTCACTTCGTTATGACGAACGAATTAATTTACGACTCTCACCATTTCACTTTTATCTTTTTAAGTAATGGTATATAAAAGGTCAATAACATTTTTCTACATTATACTTGAAGGGAGTTAAATAATAAACAAATAATTCCTATCTAGGCTCTTATGACAGCTTTTGATATTTAATATAGGTTGAAAGTGATACTCTATTCGAAAAAAAACATCAACAACAACAAAAACAAGTGGTTTTGTTAATAAAGATTTTAGCTTTTTTGAACAATTAATATAATGGTTTATTTACTCTTTTTAAATATACAGAGTGTCGCATTTAAGATGAAGACCCCTTCATAATTTCGTTATTTATAGGAATATCGATTTGAAACTTTGCACATTCACACAAGAGGACGGTTCATATTTTTAAAGAATCTTAAATGAAATCTGAACTTTAAACTCAGCCCAGTTATAAAATTAAAAAATATACTTTTTTAACTAGTGTCTATGAAATGTAATAAATTGGACAAATTGATAATTGTGTCATGAAAATCGGTATATGGGTATAAAAAAATATTCTAAGTAACTTTTTCTAATAGTTTTTCTTTTAGTTTTTTTAGCTTATACCAAAATGTTGTTTAGGACTAAACTTAATATACTCTGATAAATTTCATAAATACAGAGTATAAAAATCATAATTTTGTATCTGTTTTTTTACATAAAGATAATTTAATTAATAATTTCATTAAATATTAATATTTAACTTCAAAGGAAAAATCAATTGATTCCTATAAAAACTGATTCCTGATGAATTCTGATGAATTAGATAACACAAATAATTTTAATACATACAAGATTTAATTAAAAGAAATATTGAATTATGTTTAATATATCAATTCACTGTGTATTAAATACACTCATGTCTCAATCAAATTGTGCCTTTCTACAATTTTGTTCTTGTGTGTGAAGGGTTATTATATCTACCAATATAACCGGAAGTTTTCCGATATCGTAGTTTATCTCAATTTTAGATTTTAAAGGCTTATCTTGCCTTGTTCTCTTACCTTGTTTATTGAAAATGGCTCTCATACTGAAACTATGTAGATTGATAGACGTTAATGACCGTATCAATATAAGAGTGGTTCAAGGTATAACATCAAATAGTATTGTTAAAATAATGATAATTGTTGAATACACTTAGAGCCGGGAAAGTCTCTTTTTCTAGATATAAGATGTTTAACTTTAAAAATAAAATAATATTTTTGTTTGAACAGTTTGAACCAAGGAGTCATTTATTAATTACGTAAGCATAATTTTTACAATTTTTGAAACCACGAAAGCATACATAAGATTTCTCGAACCCTCCCCCTTCCCTCATCTTACATAAGATTCAATCTCTTTTTATTCTTCAGCTTAGAGACTTTAGTTCGCGATGTAGGTACATACATTAATTATTTCTAATATTAAATTTCAACTCATAGAATCTTACGTAAGAATGAGTTTAAGGCTCGCCCCCCCCCCACACGTAAGCACAAGACTAGATTCTTTTATACCTACATTATAGGGGAGTTATTGTCGAGTTATTGTACAGCACGATAGATCAGTTGGTCACCACATTAGTCTAAAAATCTAGAAATCCTCCGGGATATACTTTGCCATGGATCAGTTATGAACGATTTAAATATATAAAAATATTAAATAAAAATCTTAAAAAATATTTTACTTTTTATGTGATATATATGCCCAAGTAATATTGTTATTTCCGCCAGATTTTAAACTAACTAGTTCAATTGTAGTTTTGACTTCCATAGAATCGTTAAAAACTACCTGAACTTGTGCTAACTCGACCAATAGTTCAACAAAAAAAACATGAGTTTATTTTCGTTAATAGGTATTGTGCTAGCCCCAGTTTGAGTGGTTTTTTTTACCAATGTACAATCTAACGGAAATTACAATATTACGTTGACACATACACTATTGTAAGTTCACTTTGTATTAAGGTGATTTTAAACCTACAGTATCGTAAAAAAGTTTTGAATAATTGCACGGTAACTACATATAAATCAAATACATGATTTGTAGTCAAGTAATATGTTATTTGCAGCTTAACTATATCACGAAACTACAAAAATATATAAAATATTTTATGCAAGTGCTGCTTATAAATTTTACTTTCTTCATCAAATGATGGATTTTCGATGCACTCATAATTAAATTAAAATTTTGTTTTTATATCATCGAGAATTTTTATGGTATTATTATAAACTACAAGATTGTCTAAATGTTTTAGATAGTTTTTTATCACACTCTCTAGATTTTTTGATATACAAATATCCAATTGAAACGGATAACCTTTGCGATTCATCATTTTTTCAGCCAACTTTGAACGATAAAATAATAATAAAAAGCCAGATGACCTAAAAATTTTTTGTGATTTTTGGAAACTTTGTTAATCAAAAAATGTATTTATAAAGTTTTATTGAAATCCCTAGTATTATTTAATCCTTGCATATCTCCTTAAGCTAGAAATGTTTAAAATTATCTTAATGATATATATATATATATATATATATATATATATATATATATATATATATATATATATATGTATGTATATATATATGTAACGCATACACGGTAAGAAATATATGGCGTTTACTACAATGCTGGTATTGTATAGAGATAGATACTATAGTATCTAATTTAGCGTAAGAAAGATTACAGCATTGAAAAGCTATCCATCAAAATAATTGTGACATCACCCACATGTATGGCCGATACACCCATACTGCATTGACTCGTCCGCCATAACTATTGGTAATGTTACTATTTCCTCAATGATCAAATCAGTATGACGTTCACACCTATATTGACATAGTGATATCCACAAAAAATTTCTTACCGTGTACATTCTCATTGTGTATCATCATTCATTGCATGGCATCATGATAATCTCAACAATACATGCATTATTGATTTTATGTCATTATTATTATTTAATTATAAATGGTTTTAGTCTAGAGTAGGTTTTAGGCATATGTACGTTCTGCATTAGGTTTACAAACCAGTTATTATAAATACTTAGTGTCTCATTTTATTCGCTCACCAAAATTATTTCTAAAAGGAAAGCGTTTTAAGAAGAACAAGTGAAAACAAACTAATGACAGAGTTAATTCTTGAAAAACCATGTATAAATGACGCAATCGTTTGTTTTATGACATCACGTAGGTAAAGAAAGATACACACTTTTAGATAATCACAAATTCATAACTCATATTCCCATGAAATACATACCATAAAAATTGCACCTAATTTGCACCCTTTTGTTTGAAACAGTTTTGTTTACAAAAAAATGTTTCAAACAAAAGTTGTTTATTTTTGTATAAGAAACACTTCTGCACGGGCAGAAAAGAACTTGATTTTTGAAATTCTTTAGAAGTATGCGAAGTATGTGAACGTTTAAAATTACTAATTAAACAAAGAGGAAGATATAGGTTAGTGACTTCATTGTCCGATATCACCATAGAGATACATATAAAATACATATAAAACTTTGTTTTGCTAAAAGGAGATGGGCAACAATCTTTGAACGCTTATTAATTCTTCGTTTTTTAATCAATTTTAATTTCATTTTCAAATTTTGTCATGATATCAAGTCTAGTTTTATATTTTTATGCATAATATGAAAAATTCGACATTATGCAATCGTATTTAAATGACATTAAATAACGTCAAATTCAATGTTTCCATAAGATGTCCCCTTCAAATAGAACAACTATTATTAGTATTATTTTGGTCTAAAAGGATATATTGAAGACAAATTCCGAGTAAGCGGTTAAAACCGGACACGTGGTATAATAACAGTTAGCGAATCATATATTCAATTATTCACAATATATTATATGCTGATGTGTGTACATACGAACAATTGTTATCAACTAGATCTAGGATTCTTATGAATGTTATGAATAGTGAAAAAAAAAGCTTAAACTTGGTTTATTGATAGAAAAACAGAATCTATAAGAAGACTTTATAGACTGTTAATTGCAACGAGCCTGCATATACGTCAAACTTGAAGCTACATACTATAGAACTGCCTGAAGAACAATTTCCTCGATTTTCTCTTTTATTTTTACTTTAATATCACTATTCTCTTCTCCTTTGCTTTTATAATGATACGTTTCTTTGTTCTTAATACGTTTTCTTTATTCCTATGATCTAATTCTTACACTAAAATTCAAATTTCCAACTTACGCTGGTTTTATTAATAATATACCGATTCACTTGTAACCTTTCTTTTTTTCTTATGGAAAATATCAATTCATTCAATCGATTCCTACTAGATATCTACTTTAAAAAGAAAATGGTAATATTGATTTTCAATCCTTTTTAATCAATTTTACTGCAAAAATACTTTGTTTTTGTAATAATACGGCGTCGAATAAACTAAACACGATTACTCTTTATTGGTTGGCGCGAACCGTACTAAACTTCGTCTGTAAGGCAACATAGTCTTGTGTCTTTGTATGCACAATGACACAGGTGATATGTCACTCATTGTTAAGTTATGAGTAGTGTCCTTCTGAACCGTTTCTTCTATCTTCCCTTCCCTCCCCATTAAATATAATGATTTTCCATGTCCTACTGTGCGCTGCTTATAGATATGCATTTTTTTCTTTGATTATGGTTAATGAATAGAAACTTTTTTCGCTCTTAATAGATAAAACGATACACTTAAAGAGATACACTTGTGATGTTAGATGTACCAAGTTGCTATTATTCAATTCTATTAATGATTTGTCTTCTGAATATTAACAGTCATATCAATTTTGCATCGTTAAAATTTATATTTGATTATTGAATTTTATACTTCTTTTACAAGACCCCCTATCTGAAATTATATAATATGATTAAGGCAGGTGATATATATAATTATATATATAAACTCTTACTTCTGGGTACTCTTACTCTTGTCCAATTTGTTTTGGCACCTTCGCACATGTGATACCTACAAAAACTGATTATCTCAAGATTTAAAATAAATAATACAAATGAAATTTACAAAATTTAAAAAAAAAACGACAAATTTTTCGTGTACGGAACCCTAAACTTGCACTTGAAACATGTCTAAGAACACTCTTCATTAAATTACCTTTTTTCTTAAAGCCTTTTCCAAACTGAACCGATTTTGAAGGTCATCGCCAATTTTTTTTCTTGAAACCAAAAATCAAAATCGGTTCATCCGTTTAGGCGCTACGATGCCGCAGGCAGGCAGGCAGACAGCCAAACAGATACACGCAGCGGTCAAACTTATAACACCCCGTTTTTAGTTCGGTGGTTAAAGATTTTCAAAAATGATTGTCTTAAGAAGATTATTCAAATTTTTATAAATAAGAAGCACCTTGTTTTATTAACTGAATCTCGAAACATATCATAAAATCTGTTCATCAGTTACTATAAGTACCATATTGTTAATATATAGTAATTTGAGTTAGTTTGAGTCGAATATTGTTGTGGGTCGTCAATTGATTGATGATAACATAGATATGGTAATTATTATTAGTCTAACGTTATATAACTCACTAGGTAGTCACTATACTATTATATATTGTGTTACAATGTTACATTATGCCCACACAGCCTCTTGACCCTAAGAGATTATAGTTGTTTAGGAAAATGATACGCAATTGATAATAATCATATTACTAATTCCGAAATTCTGCAAAATTTTTACTCTTTAGGTATTTTGAATATGAGCCTCTCTATTTCTATAATATCCTATTATCAAGTTCATCAAGTGGGTTTAAATGGGTCAATATGCTGAATTTAACTATACAGGGTGAGTTATTTTAATATATAATGGCTAATAGCTAGTTTTGCGGTTAACCAATCAAAAAATAAGTTAAAGAAAAATTATAGAGTTTGATGGGGGACATCATGATCTGACATCAGATTGGACTTCGGGTTACTTTAATGGCCAATGTCAAATATACTCTAGGCTAGGCTCTGACGCTAGGCAAACTAACAAATGCAAAAATCATTTTTCCAAATACTTCGTGTGGTGTTTTTTTTCTCTGACGCTAGGCAAACTATTAAGAATCAGCCCTATTTGACAAGTTGTAGTAGTTAACCATCTTAAATTTGTAGAGTTCTGATTTCGGTTAAGTATCTTAACTAATGCGATTCATCATCTTGTATGACTGTGCAAAATTTCAAATCGATACCTATAAATAACGAAAATATGATGGTGTCCTCGTCTAAAATGCGACACACTGTATATAAATATCTTTATACATACATACATACATACCGATCCAAATCATGCAAATCTCGCTTTAGTCGAGTACAAATTTAAAAATCATTTTTCCAAATACTTCGTGTGGTGTTTTTTTTTTTTAATTCAAATAATTGTCTTCTCATGTGAATATCATGTTCGATGATTAGTCATGAAGTTGTTAAGATTTGATCATAAAAATTTCCTCTCAAATTTTTAGCCGTTCTAGCATAACTATCACTTTGCCCAGCCGTAGACGTAGCCCAGCCTAGTACCAACCTACAACATTATTATAACAAATAGTTATAATATTATTTTTTATTTATAATATCAAATTTCGTTCTCTGTATTGATAGTAAATAAATAATTTACCTATGTAAATATTGACTTAATTGATTTTATATAACTATAGAATATAAATTCAGAACCTTTAAATTAAGAGTATAAATCTATTTCTTAATAGCTAACATATATATACAAAGCAAGTGAAAACAAACAAATGACTGAGTAAATTGTTAAATGATCATGTATAGACAGCGTTGATTACGCAATCGTTTGCTTTTTCACGTCAAGAGAGATAGCCAGCCATACATACATGTTACACATACATAACTGATATTCCCATATAATACATACTATACAATGTTCGAACCCAATTTGCGCCCTCACGGGCAAACAGTAATGTTTTCGAAAAAATATTTCAAGCAAAAGTATTTTATTTTTTATAAAGAATATTTCTTACATTTAAACTTTTCTTCTATTCTACAGACCCAAGACCCAATTTACCTTTGTTGCTCATTTACGAACTCGATCTCACTTTTTACGTCCTGAGCACGTTGTAAAAATATCAACTAGATATATTTTCTCATTCTTGAGTTTTCGTGTTGTCAGACGGACAGACAGATAGACACACATACAGACAGACAGACAGAAATGGACTAATTAGGTGATTTTATGAACACCTACACCAACATTTTGTTCATAGCATCAATATTTTTAAGTGTTATAAACTTGGGACTAAACTTAGCATACCCTGATATATTTCATATGTACATGGTATAAGTATAAACAAGCTATTTATGTCAGTTTAGCTCTTATGATATATAAATACCAGATCCCAGAAAGAAATAATTTCCTAACTACTAAAATACTGCAATATTAATTCCAATATTGAGTAGCAAAAAAGATGTGAAGCTGGAATGTTAAGGATTTCAGCGTAGTTTTCCTCGTAAAATTGCCCGGACCCATCAGATACTTCTGGAGATTACTTGCACGAATGAAGTCGAACGTTAGGCACTCAATCAATAGGTGAAAAATACTTTCATTTCGTAAGGTGTTCAATATATTGCATTGTACATTCGGATCTATTTTGTATGAGTTGCCATTTGCGTAGAATGTTGTAATACGAGCATTAGACATTCGCAGTTGAAAAGCAATCCGTACCTTTTTTTGGTACATAGGTCAAGCAACGAATTGTGGCTTAAGCGCTCGTAAAGAGGAGAGTATCTAGATTCGGCAATCAAGACACAATCAAAAAAAAACTGTTGCAAATCTGTGATAAACCCCGTTAAATTTCTGCTAATCAATCGTGCGTCTTGAGAATCCCAAAGTTGTTCTTTGTTGATTAGTAGAAATAGTTCTTCAACTGATTCACCCAGTTAAGTTTAGCTACGTTGTTTTCGGAATTACTTAATGAAACAACCTGTTGAAGCATATACGAGGAAGTCGGTGATCATCCATGTCTAACATCTTACACAGCCGTTTTATACCTTTCTTTACAGCCAAAACTATTAATCTACCTAGCTGAAATTCTCTACGGATGATGTAAATTGCTTTGTATAAATAATGATTAGATAATAAATTACATACTTTGAAGTTGATTTAATTCTTTCGGGTTTCACTATTTTCAGGATATTTAATCAGCGGTCATAATATCAAGCTCTAATAAATTCGGTAAACGCTATACAAAATTGAAACATATCTCTTTTCTCGCCGAATTCGAAAACAAAAATTCCTTGGAATTAAACTAAAAGTTGCAAAAAGTCACGTAAAACCATTTTTAAAATAACGACGAAATATATAAATTGAGTATCTTAAACAAGTTCCCCTTATATAGTTCATCTGTTTTCTGTCAAAATATTTTTTAATGATTTTAAAAACACTTTTCCAAGAATTAAATAGTACAAAATATAGAATAAAAGCAGTAATTTGATACCTTATATAACATATGTTTGTATAACCTTTTACAATAACTGTTAAGTGTTACGACAAGTGAATGTGGTACCATTAGACTAGTGAAATAACTTAAATGTCTCCACGCCCATTAACAACATTATTCTTTTTAAATAACGTACTCCTTTTATTCAATTTTAAATGATTTTAAATCATAGAGGTTATATACATATAACATAGCAAGCATGGTCAAATGTGACTAAGTCCCTAACACTTCTGTAACTAAATAACGAGCAAGACAGCGACAACCTAACCAGTGTCAACCAATAATACGAGTAAGACAGAGACAACATTTTTTTTTTCTACCTATCTCATTACTATTAGAGAAACTTTGATAGGTAGAGGGGTCGTATACCCGTCTCGCTTCCTCCTATATGAGCAATGCGGACTTGCATACAGAGACCCGCATGAAAGTTTATGGCACTCAATAAAGTTATAACAATGGTGACTTTGACTTAAAATAACTCGCCCATGCCTGACATAGAGGCTTAAAAGCATAGGAAACGCAGTAAGTGAATTATTGGCCGTTAAAAAAGAGATCGAAAAAAGGGATCGTCTGCCCTCTTTGTCTCTCCGTCTGACGTGCATGTTTGTGTATTTCATAGAGTTAATATGAGACAGATGAAAGCAGTTAGTTATACGCGTACTTTTTTTAGGTCTCTCTCTATTACGATCAACCCTTGAATGGCCACATTACGTTATATACTATGTTATTACTTCTATGTTTTAAATACACAGAGAAGACTCATTCAGTGAAGTTTTCTGATTTTTTTGTTGTTAAGGTAGTGCGAGCACCAAGGCAATTTTGGATTTAGGGTGAAAATTATTTGTACATTATTTTCCACTTTGATGATGAATAGTTTCATGATTGTCAACCAAAAATATGAATAAAATTATTCGATATCTGCCTTGGTTTTCGAAATATCGAAAGCTAAATAATTAAACAAAATTTTCAATTTTCGATATTTAGAAAATTATTCTATGTATCGAAAAATTTTATTTTTACTTTTCGTCTTATATTGCAAAGTTATAACGCAATTTACCATCAAAATTGGAAATATATATTTTTTTTTAAATTTGTGTCCCCACTACCGTGCTCATACATCTTAATTAGCCACGTCGAGCACAACGGGTTTTTTTTGTTTTTTTAAATTATTTATTAAATTATTAACTTTAATTTAAATAGTATTTTTTTTTAATTTCTACTCTAGAAATTCACAAAAATACGAGTAGAAAAATCTAGTTTATAAATAAACAAAAATAAATTTGCAAAAACAATTAACCGTTAACCATAAAAGAGTTAACCGTAATAATCAATCTCCATTAACGCGATTCTTCTTAAGTTTAACTTTTTATCAAACAAAAACAAAAGACAAATAAAAAGTATCGTTGATTTTGCACTGGATTTTTGGCTCAGGTTTATTCTGAAGGCTTTATTTTATTGTTAAGATGTCTTACAACCCTTTTACCTATACATAAATTCTGTTTGATGCAATTTTCTATAGCCACTCTGACTGAAACATTTTCGTTTGTTCATTTCTAAAGAATACGATGTTAGGTAGATAATCATATTAGTTAAAGTTGTACAGATAAAAGAGAGTGCAGTTAAATTTGCTGTAATTTACAGTTTTGCTGAATCTCATACAAAATAAATACTACAATTAAGAATTATTATTCTTAGTTGTAAAGTAAACATGATACAGTGTTAAAGTGATTCTTAAAGAAAAACATACATAATTGGATATATAAAATAAACAAAATATGAAGTAAATACGAGTACTATGCATTTTATTAACCGACAGAAAAAAAATGTAGGTACTTTAACTTTAAAAAAACTTTCCGAATGTTTGGAAATATGTCTTCGTAGTTCTTTGGTTAGTAATGGCAAGAGTATATTTGAAAAGTATTCGAAAGGTATTAAGGATGTAAGAGAGCTGGGGCAATTTTAGATAAAAGCCTTGATTTTTTTTTGTATATTAGGTAAGTTGGGCTAAATTAGGTAACAGCAAGTTCAAAGGTAGGTCTATTTAAAGTTCGTCTTATGGGAAAACGATAGATGGATGTTATGTTTTCATGGATTTCTCCCAAACTTGTCGGTGGAACTAGAAAAAACTATTTAAAGTTAAAACCTTAATAAATTATTAAAAGAAAAAAAAAAAACAATGTGCCCGACTTATTAAGGACGTATGGGCACGGTAGCGGGGACACAAATTAAAATATATATATATATATATATATATATATATATATATATATATATATATATATATATATATATATATATATATATATATATATATATATATATTCAATTTTGATGGTGAATTATGTTATATCTTGATTACACAAGATGAAAAGTAAGAATAAAATTTTTCGATACCTGGGGTAATTTTCAATATATAGAAAATTGAAAATTTTATTTAATTATTTAGCTTTCGATATTTTGAAAACCAAGGCAGATATTTTATTCTTCTTCTAAAATTCATCATAAAAGTTGAAAATAAGATAAAACAAGTGAAAACAAACAATTGACTAAGACAATTGTTGAAATGCCATGTATAGACAGTTTTGATGACGCAATCGTTTGTTTTTTGACGTCACGTAAATAAAGAAAGATTTCCACTCTTAAATAGCCATACACACATAACTGATATTCCCATATTAATACATACTACAAAATTTTCACCTAATTAGCTCCCTCGTGGGTAAACAGTGATGTTTACAAGAAAATGTTTCAAACAAAAGTTGTTTATTTTTTTATAAGGAACATTTTTTACATTTAAACATTTGTTCTTCCTCTAACGGTTTACAAGATAGGTCCTACGGACCAAAGACTCAATTAACCTATGTTTCTCATTTACGAACTCGACCTCACTTTTTACGTCTTAAGCACACTATAAAAATTTGAGTGATATCTCTTTTCGTTTTTGAGTAATCGTGATGACAGACGGACAGACGACAGACGACAGACAGACAGACATACGGAAATGGACTAATTAGGTGATTCTATGAACACCTAAACCAAAATTGTTTTCGTTGAATCAATATTTTTAAGCGTTACAAACTTGGGACTAAACTTAATATACTCTGTATATTTCATATACATGGTATAATAATTTCAACCACAACTTTAAACATGCGTTGGCGTTCGTACTACCTTAAAGTCACATTATATTACAAATTAAGTATCTATCTTTGAAGTCGGTTACAATAAATAATATTTACGAACTGAAATGATATACTAAAAAAATAAATATACCGATTGTTTACTGATTCATTTTATATACAAATGTACGTGTTACCTACATCATGATTTATAAAATAGGCATGGTATGGTAGGCAACACGTAACATTAATATAGTAACCGAATATCGTAAAATAAATTACTAATAAAGATTGATGATGAATGAGAGAGAAGTCTGCTTAATGATGAATTTAACTAATGTGAAAAACATACATGCCTGCTAAAAATATACTACGTTTTACATGCTTCATTAAATATTTATAAATAATGTTTAATGTATTTTATGTAACAAAATATACAAATACTGTTGTAAAATGAATTCGCACCGTGCGTGAGTTTTTTTGGATGCGTTTCATGGTAACGATACACTACACTAATTATAGAATTGTATGGATGCAAATATAATTGTAGGGATTGCATTTATGATTTACATTGAAAATTTAATATTATTGTCTCACAAATTTAAATAAATAATTATGATAATATACATTTGAAAAATAATATTTGTGCAATTGGATTTCTTATTTTCACAATTTTTAGTGCATTAAGTTTAATTAATTAGTGTTTTTCAATCAATTTAATTTGAACTTTTTGTATAACATTAACATGTAAACAATTGCAAATTAGTCATAACAGCCTCTTTTAACGTCAAAATTTTTCCCTGGAAGCGCTGGCATCGATTTTATTGTCCCTACCATGACTACGCACACAACGAATAGGAAAATCGTATATTTCACAAGAGAATATTTCATACATATTTTCTTATATAGTCTGGTCGCCATGAATATACATTTGCCTGAATTATTCCAACATAGATCGAAACACGTTTTGAATCTGGCTCTATTATTGTTTGAATGTCATTTCAGAACGGTAGGACATTTGAGACACTATTTTCAAGGTCGTGTCAAACTAATTTTTCTGTACAAAAATTTGTATAGCTTCATACTTCTCTGTCAACAAGCCGGTGAAAATTTGTATTAACCGGAAAATTCTTGAATATTCGTTAAGGACGATATTACAATAAAATTATAATTGAAAAAGAAATGCAAAAATTATTTTGTCCCACATTTGCAAGACTTTCGTAGACCTAAGTATCAAAAATTACAATTTTCAAGCTACTGCTACACTTTGTATAGTGACGACCAAATTGGTTTCGCACTTCTTATTGGATTTATGTTCCTCATAGCGGATAAGGGCTTGACAAAAGAAAGTATCCGACACCGACCTACCGACACTTTTTTTTTATAGTTTATTATCATGAAATATTAATAATATTCTCAATGAGGCTATGGTATTGTAGGTATCAATCCAAAATCTATCTGCGTCATTAGCTTTTTTTTTTAAATACTGGATTTGAAAAAAATTAAAAATACATTAGTTATAGCGAAAAGAGCATAGTTCCTATTGGGTTTCCCACAGCACGTCTTGCTCTTTTTCAACTATCGTCTTATTTTCATATCATTCTGAATTAAAATTTATCTTTTTTTAATCAGCCCTATTATTAAAAGATAATTGCAAATAATCCAGTGAATTCAGTAAACAGCTCATTCAGAAGCTCGCATATTTTCGACTATACAAGAATAGGTACATTTAATAATAGATGGATTTTAACTTACACAAACAAAATTATTGTACACTTGGTTTTTCTTATACAACTATCTTAAAAATATTATTTTACCTTCTTTTTCTTATACATCCGGAACTGCATGAAAAATATACTGTTTTGTGATACAGAGAATACTTACTTACAAGAGAGAAAAAAATTATATTAGAAATTACGATAGTAACCTTGTAATCCAGGACGACTTTATAGTATTTTATTTCTCTGTCCTGGTTTGCAGTCCTGGATTTCATGTTATTATCTTAATTTTTTCCCCTGTATTCCAAATCGAAAATTGATCTCGTTCTATTTTGACACACAGAATCATTTAGTGAAAGTAGATTCGTTCTAAGAAATCTCGATCTACGAAATTTGTTCGTCAAACAGAACAATCATTGTATTCGGTTAAAGCATTTGAGAGTCCAAAACGAAGAACTGTTCATTACAATAAATTGGTTAATTTTCTTTGATTATAGTATAAAATGTTTTCATGTAGGTTGTACAATATATCATCATATGAATTTGTTTAAACGATAATAAGTGTTTACATCATATATCTCATCTGACTTACTAATTTTGTTTACAGAACAAGAAGTAAAATAATTAATTACAATTATTCTTATTTTTCAGTTTATATTTCAAACAGAAATATTTCATGCTATGAATGAATGCAAATTTATTGACAAGCGTAATTTATTTAGTTTTGCTAGTTTTTTTTTAACTTATCTATACAAGTAATTGTTAAAGAAAAACATTTATCTAGTTCACAAGTTGACATTATTCACAGACAATTAATGATAACCCAGTTACACCCGTAATATTGACCATGAATAATTATGACAAATTTTTACAGGATCCCGTTTAAAAAATGCTCCTGAATGTAAAAGAGCAGCTTGCCGGTGGGTAACCCCCATAGAATATTGCTTTAACTATCTAATTTTGTAAAATAAATAAATAATATTGACCAAATCGCTTTTATTCGCGAAAAATTCACTTTTATTTTTCTCATACAATTGGGGTCAAAATTAATAAAAAATGTTCTTAGACATTTTGCTCTAAATCCTCAAAAAGTGTATGTAAAAAATTCAAATTTTTAATGTATAAAAATTTTGTATTTGTAGTGTAAAGCTTACTTAACAATTATATCGCGCAAAAATTTTAGACCTAGTTGCATTTTAAGTGCTAGATTGTTAATTTTTATAAATAGAGCGCGTGAAAAACCACCCAAAAATAACGATTTTCTGTTTTATACACGCTAGAAAGAGTGGATTTGCACCAATCATAAGTTCGAAAAATTGCATTTTCCGTGGAGTTGCGTTATGGAAAATGCAACTTTTTGAACTTTTCTGTCTATTTGACTTAAAAATATTTTAACTATACTATTTTATTCTTAAATATTTGTAAAGAAATTTATTTATTTTTTTTCCTTTAAAATATTCATACCCACAGGTTCAACAGGATAATTGCAAGAAAAAATGTTATTTTTGCTAGTTTATCACAGGGTTCCAAATAATTCTTATAATCATGATAACAGTTTTTATTTAACCAGAAGTTTTTTTCGGCATAATTTAAAAATTTGTTGGATACAACTGTTTCGGCAAGAGACTCATTTATTTGTTGCATCCATGTTTAGCCTATGGCTAAAATATGCTTAGGGTAACGGATTCGATTTCCGCCGTCGCAACAAAATTAATTGAACTAATAGTGTGATGGGCCGATGTAATACATGGTACATGCATGAAGAAGGGGTAGTCAGTATCTGAAATTGAGGAGATGATAAATGAAATTTTCAGCGGAAAGGTGGTAATACACATATATGGTATCACAATGGGCTTTATAGCCTAAGTGTATCCTTCGTGGACAGCCAATATAACCTAACCTAATAGAAATAGTTTGTGGGGGTATTTATATGCAAATGCATTTACATCAATTTGTATGATGCTTTTATAAATAAATAACGTTTATATCAATGGAAATATTATGATGAATATTATAAATCGAAATTTATTTGTATAATTTTAAATGAAAACCATTTTCATGAAAATTTTATGTAAAGTCCTACAAAACACAGTTTAACATTTAAAATCAAATGACTTATAAAACCGTTTTATATTATATTTCGTTGGATTATAGTAGTCTATAATAAATTGTATAATATATCAAAGATTAAAAAATATCATTCACTTTTGTATACAAAAGAGTTATCAAACTTTTTCTCTTCATTCAAGAGAAAATATTTTTCCTTTGATTAAATATTTTATACAAAATATATTCGTTTACCATATTTCTTACAATTTTAACAATTTTTGTATTTGATAAAATCCCTGAAGTGGAACCATCACTAAAGAACTTAAAGTTCGGTCGTAGAAATGTTTATAACATCACATTATGGTCACTTATGTGGTTTCATGTGGTAAATTTTTTTTTTAATCATATATCATATATTTTATTTTGTTTTATTATTCGATTTAATTAATTAATTAATTATTATTATTCATTTATTTAATATTTTATTTTAAAAAAATGGGCAATTGTTTTGCAATTTTTTATATATTGAATTATTATTATTTATTACACTAATTAAACTTTTCTAAATGTTTTAATTTTCTAAACAAGAGATAATTTATACCAAAAGCAAAAACATATTGATACTAAAGGTAAAGGTTAACAAGTGAAAACATACAATTGACTGAGTTAATTCTTGAAATACCATGTAAAGACAGTGGTGATTACTCTGTCACATTACACATACATACATGTCACACATAAAAAACTAATATTCCTATATAATACATAGTATACAATTTGCGCATAATTTGTGCTTTCACGGGTAAACAGTGATGTTTACGAAGAAATGTTTCAAACTAAAGTTGTTTATTTTATTATAAGGAACATTTAATTTTTTTTACATTTAAACTTTTGTTCTATTTCTAACGGTTTACAAGATGAGTCCTAAGGACCCAAGAGGCAATTGACCTATGTTGCTCATTTACGAACTTGAGCTCACTTTTTACGTCCTAAGCATGCTAAAAATTTGATAAAAATTTGAGCTTGATATCTCTTTTTTTTTTAGCAATCGTGATGACAGACGGACAGGCAGACGATAGACAGACAGACAGATAGACAGACAACCGGAAATGGACTATTTAGGTGATTTTATAAACAGTTTTATGAACCAAATGTTGTTCATAGTTTCAATATTTTTAAGCGTTACAAACTTGGGACTAAACTTAGTATACGTTGATATATTTCATATACATGGTATAAAAACTAAAGACAATATTACTACATTATTATTTTATATAGTAATTGCCTTCACTTACTTATGAATGTGTTATTATAAGTTTTAAACGTATGACGTTGGAAAATTTGCTACCTCTAGTTTGCTATTTTTCATATGTAATTGGCTTAGACAATTAGAATACTTCGGAAAGCTTCGTTTTACCCGAACAAATATTTTGGCAAAGTTTGCAAGTTTTTTGAACACACCAACATAAAACATTTAGAGAGGCAGTCCACTTTAACAACTGCAGTAATAAACTGTGGAAGACATAAATAATGACACACAAAAAGGAAGTACAAATGGAAAATGTCTTCCATTTCACACCACAGAAAAATTAATGAACATTTTGTGTATAAATAAAAAGGACAAAATATAAGTTTTATTGGAAAAATTTCAATTTTCATGCATTTGCTAACAAATAATAGATGAAGTTTCATTATTACCTACCTTTTGTTTACAATTCATTTCATCGACAAACAATACCCATTTTGCTTAACACTATGGTTGTTAGTACAAGCAAAAAACATTTTGTTTTCAAAAATTTTAGCAACTTTATGAAAATTTGATTCTGGGTATTCGAAAGATTTCAAAATAACATGTCAAAATTGCTGTCACGTGAAAATTTTGAAAAATTACGGAATGAAAAATTAAAAATTAAAATTCACTGAGATATGCTACTTTTCACGATAAATAAGTACTTTATATCATGCTCTTATATAAGCTAATGTACGACGGCTCAAGTTTTATCAGTTTTTTATAGATTACTGTAGGTACATTCAATCAAACTTGTTTCAGTTAATGTATATATCTTTCAAGCTGTTTCATTGGATAATTTTTTGAGCTATGCAACAGCCACCAAAAACCAACATCTGGGTTACCTAGGAAACTAAAACACTTAAAATCTATTTAGGTTTCCATGAATTTTGAGAAAGTGCAAAAATCTTTTTATAACTCTCAATTTTTATTTTTTTTCAAAATTTAATGTCTTATCATTTAAAAAAATTGATTTATGAAAGTTATCAGAAGTTAAAGAAAACAGAGATAATTTACAATGCAATTTTTTTGTTATATCATAATAAATATCCTAATCAAACCAAACGTAATGTACGCACATATTGGGTTGACTACTAAATCAGAAGTATGTCTTTTTTAAACTAATACTACAATTATTTATAGTAAATACTAAGAGTAGCTATATTAAATTCTTTAAAGAATCAAACAATTGTTTGACTTCTAAAATAATTTATATTTTCAGAAAAATATGTTGAAAATAAAAAAAGTAAGCACATGTATAATCGGTGTCCCGCGGTACCTGTCGATTTTTTTTATTTGATAAGCAGTGTATTTACATTTTTTTTTACTATCTAAAATCTCCACGTGACACCAACTGTGACATATTATTTTACATTCTTGAAATACTTTTGACCAAATTTAAATTGAGTTACTATTAATTTTTAAGAGTTAAGATAAGTCAGTTAATTAATCACGCTATTGCTTGTGCTATATGGTTATAGTTGTCATCCATTATAATTGAATGAATATACATAGAGTGGTCACACTATGTTACCTAACTATACACAGAATCATGTAACATTAACCAAACCAATCAAGAGCTGTTTTACTTGTCGAAATAAAATTTATTAGTCTGCATTCATTCATTTATTCGTTCATTCATTGCACATTCTGTTTCACTCAAAGCACAAATATTATGACTTTTTATCTGCGAGAATTATACCGGGTGCTATAAATACCGAGGCATAGGTTTTATTACGAATTAATCAATATTTTAATATCAAATATTTTTGCATGACCCGTAAAGAAAATAACAATGGTAATATTGTTTTTTTCCTCTTTTTGTTATACTACAATCTGTCTCCTTGCTGAAACTAATCTAATTGGCACGCTCGTCAAACAGCCTATGTCTAGTGTTTCACCGAGGCTGCGAGATAACCTCGACTCATTCATAATTCAGGCTAGGTCAGCTAATCCTCGTCAATAATCAAAGAGAGGTGAAGTATATTGTTCAAAAAACTAAGATGAGACGAGGCGAATTGTACCAAAAATTTTGCCTCGACCGAGGCGAAATTTTGCTTATTTTTTTTTATATTCATACATATTATAATACTATACTACTGTATAATTAAAAATTGAAAAAAGTTTAATGCCCTTTATACTTTTCATTTACAGTAACTTATTTATGTATTTCGCATTAGAAATCGTGGGAGCATTTTGAAGAACCTCTTATATAGTTCTTAAAACATTTCAACTTTTCATAATATTTACTTATATTCCTAGTTTTAAAGACAATTCTTTATTAACACAGTTTTTTTATTCATATTAATGTTATTTACATTCATGCAAAATAAGTCGATGTAAGTAAAAAGTTTACCTGGGTCGAGACGAGGCTAGTCAACATTCTACCTCGAACGAAATCGAGGCGAAGTGGTACCAAAACCCCGCTTCGTACTTCGTGAAACATTACCTTCGTCGCTTCCTATTTTACTATACTAGCCTTTTAGTATGTCTTGAGGCAACTGCTGTGTCTTTCTTTAATGTAAAAGTAACGGATTCATTACACTTGACTCTCCATTTTTTTAGCCCCTTCGTCAGTATTTGGGCCGCCACTGAAGGATCTTCGTGGGATGGTAAAATAGTAATGTCTTCAGCTAAGGTTCCAGTGGTGGTATAATCTGCAGTTAGTAGGTCAGATGTGTAGATCAGGTAGAGAACTGGTCGTTGCACGCTACCCAGCGGAGCTTATGGTTTGATACGACAAAGTTCTGATAATGCTTCACCGTTTTGGGCTATAAAATACCTGTTTTCTATGAAAAATCTTATGTGTGTAGTTTGGTAAAATGAAATTTATTACTAATATTGTTGGATGCGGGCATTGTTGAACATTTCCTGAAGCTTGAAAACCAAGATTGGTCCATCCAAGAATTGATATCGAATTGTAACATCATTTTAATCATAATAATAAGTGTGTAGTTTCGTAGAATGGACTTTATTACTTATATTGTTCGATACGGGCATTGTTGAACATTTCCTCAAGCTTGAAAACCAAGATTTGATATCGAATTGTAACATCATTTTAAGCTTGAGTGAGAGGTATGGACCCATATCAGGATCGAATTTTCATCCACGTTTTAAGAAATTCTAGCGGGTGGGTTAAGCAATAGTATTAGCTATTATTGAATAATAATTAGAGCTACATGTGTTAATTTTGATGAATAACCGCTGATTAAAAGTTATAATCAAATAAATTAATTGTAAATGAACGAAGTTCACGAGGTTAGCTAGTAGCATATAAAACACTATCTTTATGGTATAATCAAACAAAAAACCATAGGACATGTAATTTTTCACAACTATGTCCATAATTCAGCTCATAGATACTCGCGCATTCACTTCGTGGGTCCAAAATTAGATCATTGGTGGTCACGCCATTGTTTTGAGTTCAAATAATCAAAAATTTACTACAGTATTTTTAATTGTAATGACTGTGAAAAAAGACAAACATCTTAACAACAATTAAATTGTTTACTCAACAATCTCATTGAGTTTGTGGCTTTAATATGTTGTTGATACCACAAGAGTATGTTAAGATGCCTTGACGAATAAGTGAAGAGGTATTAAGACGAATCTGTCTTGGTATATTTACGATAATTACATGCTAGAAAACCACACAGAAAATAAACAATTTGTATTAAAAATACTTATTCTTTATGTTTAATCGTAGATTTTAATTACATGCATAATGAGTTTTATAACTGATGTTTGCAATATTTCGAGGGTGATAAATTCATTCGTGATATGTACTAAGGTTAAACAGATACTAATAACATACATAAATGAACTGTTTCTATATTAATTTTCCAGTACCTACGTCTTCTCAATATTGATGTTTTATGTGTTTGAATATGCCACAACTAATTAATAAGAAATTTTTAGTGAAACACATATTTTTCATTAAATTGAATTGTTATAAGAATATCTACTTCACTCCAAATTTCAAAAAAAAAAAAAATTCTAAATTTCTAAAACATTTATTCATTGGGGAACCACTTGCGCATAATAAATTTAGTGCATAAAGAACTTTTTCCTTCACTTTCACATTCAAAGTTGCCCTTTTGCACAAAAAATCCCTTAATTACTTCTTACAAATAAACAAACTTTTTACAAAAAAAAAAAAACCGACTTCAAAAAGTAAAAAAGTAAAAATGCACTAAAGAGTAAAAAAAATAACGTTGATATAAATAATGTAGTTATAATTATTGTCATTTTTTGAGTCGGTGTCAGCCAAGTTAATGTAGCAAACTATTATGTCACAGATGTTTCCTTAGCTGACACCGGCTACAAAAATAACAATAATTATAACTACATTATATTAACGTTATTTTTTTACTTTTTAGTGAATTTTTACTTTTTTTTTTTAGTGAATTTGAAGTACACTAACAAATTTATCACTAAAACAGAATCATCGAAATTGGATGGCGTGATATTGAGTTATTCGTCCATTTGTCGCGCACATACTTAATGCCAAAAGACTTATGGTTTTCTCATAGAATCCAATTGTCAGAACTAGACCAAATTGAAATGGGACCACATGGGAAGCACCAGCAAACAATAGAAAAAGAATCATCAAAATCGGTTAACCAAGTCAAAAGTTCTGATGTAACAAACATACAAAAAAGAAATACAATCGAATTGAGAGCCTGCTCCTTTTTGTTTGAAGTCGGTTAAAAATTAGTTTACGCTTATAAAATATATTGTTAAATTTGTTGATGATAAAAGGGACGCCGAATAATACCCTAATGATCGATTTTAGTAAAAAAATTGGCAGGCTAAGCCAGTTTTAAGTTTTGGAGAAAATTCAATTTATGACAAGATCAAATTTGTAGAATTTTCAATTTGTAGAATTTTTATAGATTTGTAGTCGATATTTAGTTGCCTATCTCTTAAAGGTGGTGACTTTTTTTTATTGTAGTTAATACGAAAGGTCTAAAAAATAAGAAAGTAATGTGGTAGACATCTTAGTAAGCTCATAATCGATATTTACTTATTGCGTTTGTACAAAAGAGAAGCAGAAGATATAGGGAATAGAAAGTTTTGTTTTTTTTAGTTAAATTAGGTTATAAGTAATATTTATTTAAGAATAATGCCACTTTGAATAATTTAAGAACTCCCAGTATATTGACGGAACACGGAATAATGTTTTTGTAATAATAAAATATAGAAAATAAACTTGCGCTTCTATTATGTAACCGGTACAAACGATATTAGTTTTGAAAAACTTCATCTTCCATTAAAGTAATAATTACACCTCAAAAACTAATTTTAAATATTTCACGACTTTGCTTACATTGCAATTTTCAACGTATTATCCACTATGTTAATTCTTCATTTAAAATTAATTATATTTTCTGTTTCCCGGAAATTTTATGTTTTGCTATGCATTGCTCTTTATATATATTTATAAAGGAATATTTGATTTTTGATGTATTAGTCAACTTTATACAGCTTTTAAGTAGCTCTATTCAAATTTACATAATTCAAATATAGCCTTAATAGAAACTTTATTTCCATTTAATATCAATAAAACTAGTTTTGAATTATAAAGTTTATAGTCCAGGCTGACAGCTTTTGTGTTTTAAACTTGTGGGGTTTTCATTTACTAAACTGAAATTATTCCTTTAATTACTGATTTTATGCTTGCCAAAAAGTGTTTAAATAGGTTTTAATAACTATACTCACATAGAGGATTTTTTAGAGAATGGTATCACAGATACTTATTCAATTTTTGCACATGGGGCTTATAAAATATGTTAAAGAAGAAATAGGACAACAAAAATTGACTTCATCAATTTCCCTTTCGAGAAAAGTTAGCGCTTAAATTTAATATAAAACTGTTATTTGGTAGTTAGTTTCAACAATTGCAATCCGGTGGCAGTACAAAAAAAACAGAGTAGATATCCGTTAAGTTAATTGAAATATTGAATTATAAGAAAAACTGTATTTTCTAAGCTTACGCTAAGGATCCGACATATGCTTTTTCAACATTCGCTCCAATTTTTAATTTTTTCCAAATTTGCCAATGCCTAAAAATTTCCTTTCAAATGAAAAATAATTTCATATAATTTAACTATTTGAAATATTGTTTCTAAAAGCTTACAAAATTGAGTTGTTTATTATGATCAGTGTTTCGATTTGGGTACAATCTAATTGAGATAAAAGTTTTATAATTTCAAAATAATTTTATAATTTTATAAACCCTTCAAATTTTTGGTGCCTTTGGAAATACGAAAAGAAATATTAAATAAGAAATTTTGGATATAGTTGGTAATAAAAGTTAAAGACATTTTGAGAAAGTATTATTTGGGAATTATTTACTAGTGCTTTTTGTTGTTTAAAATGGTAAATTATATCGTTCAATGATTTTTCTCAAAGCAGTTATAATAGCGTATTCTACTATATTTGAAAAAGTACTTAAAAATGTTTATTTTGTTAATAAAAAGCCACCAAAAATTTATTTCGGAAAAATACACACGCTTTGTTGCTAAAAACTTAAATTATATTTTAAACCTTTTTTAAACTGTCAAAAACGCGGGCATCCAATTTGGTGACGTAATATCGGTATCATTTTACGAAATAACACAGATAAGTTTGACAGATATATTCATAGACTAATTATAATAAATATAAATATTTATTATCTATGGATATAGTATACCCAGCTGTCTACACTGAACTAACTGATGTTCTATGGTTCATACCGATATGACATCACACCAGGGCTTGCCAGCGTTTTAGGTCACGTGATATACAGTTTAAAAATTAGGATTTTTAATTTTAATATTATAAAAGAAAAATGTGCTTTTATGACTCGAAATCAGAATATTTAAGTATATTTTTACATAAATTTTAACTTTTTTCAAATTTCATAATTTATTTTTCACTACCGAAAGTACCCTATTTTATAATCACCATGTTAGTAGTAATATGATTAGTTTCACTGAAAGAAAAAAAAAACTCATGTTAATAATAAATAAATAAATATTTCATGTTAATAACGATTTGTACATAGTATAGTTATAAAAGTTTTCTACTTAGATTATTCGATAACTCTGTTAACTTAACTATGCTAGGATTTTATTCAATAACCGATAAAAATGTTCCTATAATACCAATTATAATTTTTATATAATACTAAAATTTTTAAAATCTCAAAAATTTTCATGAAATCAGCAAGAAAATTTTCGAATAGTACTCGAATTTCTAAAAATCATATTAGGTTTGCAACTGATAACCGATAAAAAACTACTTGAAATTAAAATAATGTTCGATATAAAAAATTTAAAGACAAACATTTTTTGAAATTTTTTATAAAAAAGATTGATTTCTTTCTAAATACACCTTCTTTCTATCTCTTCTATCAGTCAAAAATTGACCTTTATATGAAATAATTGACCTGAAAGTCACAGTTAAAATGTTTCTATATCCTATACAGTATGTAATAAAAATTTTTCGAATATATTTCTATCGAAAGCAAAAATTGCCTGCAATATAATAGGATTCTGTTGTCAAAATAGCTTCCCAACGAAGATATCAAAACATTTTCCTTATTTTTAGAGTTGCTGTTTATACATATATACTTTCTAAATGTTTGGAGCACGTATTTCCTAATGTGAGTTTCTATTCCCATTTTAAAATGTCTAAAAGCTTGTTTTTAGAACTTAATATTCTAGCAGACTTTGGCTCTACTTCGCCCTTCGCAGCTATGAAAATTTTATGTCAAATTCAATGTACCTACATTACCAAACTGTGGTGTGCTTTCAAAAGTTAGTGCTTATGTTTATCGAGTGGAATTTTATTATTATCTAAGCATTTATTATCAAAAAGTGACAGATTATTTTAAGATCTTTCTCTTTATTGTTACATAAAAATAATTCAAATTATAAATTTTAGCGATAAACGCGATAGGATACATAAATCCTAGTTAAATCTGGATCTAGTTTTATGTTTCCGAATTATACATTAATATACAGCGTGTCTACTTAAGTTGGCTACATTTGGAAAACTTTTTTATTATTACCTTTGCGAAAAAAAGTTACTCTCTATAAAAATCTCTGCTTTTGAAAATACTAATATTCAGTTATTCACTTTTGACATCGAATGAACAGATTGTCCACAAACTGCAAAATTTTTACAGGATAGTTAATGGTAGTTTAGAAATTTAGATAATTTAGAACAGATGATGAAGGAAACGTTTCAAGAAATCACTTTCGAGATATGTAGGAGTGTATTGAAAGAATTTTGTAAAAGAACAATTACATGTATGTAACACGAAGGTGGATTCAATTTTAAAATAAATCTTGTAAATCCTACGTTATCTGTTATCCCAACACGTTATCTGCTATCCCAATTAATCAGTCATCGTACTTAAATGTTTATAATAAAATAATTAATACAGACATTCATTTTTTATACATTGCATTTCAAATACTATTACTTTTGTTGATGGAAGTAACAACAGTTATCGTCAGTTCGTTTCCGCCTCAACGTATCCACCTTCGCGTTCCATAAATGTAATTGTTCTTTTAGAAAATTATTTCAATATACTTCTCCATATTTCGGGAGTGTATTCTTGAACCGTTTCCCTTATTATCTGTTCTAACTGATACACATTTCTAATCGATCATAATTAACATTCCTATCGAACTTCAATTTATGGTACATTCGATGTCAAAAGTGAATAGCTGAATAAATAATATTTTCGAAAGCAGGGATTTTTATAAAGAATACCTTTTTTAAGAATAAAACAATTATTCCATATATAGCCAACTTACGTAGCACGCTGTATATTTAACAATGGCAATGTCTTAAAATTCTAAAAATAAACAGCAAAACAATGACGCCTTTATCTATCATAACAGCAACTTGATTGAAACGATAGTGCAGGTAATGTAATATTATGGAACAGCGAAAGAATCAAATTTACTATTTTTAGTTTATATTTGAGTTAGAAAAGTAATGTTACGTCAAGCATATGCAATTTCCTATGAAGAGAAATATACTTATTTTATATATAGCTTTTCAAAGTTTTCGATCGCATTCTTATTAAGTATAAGTTTACATTACCTGTATTCTAAATACCAGGTATTCATCGATCATCACCTAATATTCGAAGTTTCTATCATGAATAGGATAAATTCTGTTGAAAAAAAATGCTATCCAGCGTTTTTTCAAGAATTTTTTTGAACTTTTCAAATGACCAGAATTTTTTGAAGTTCTACACAGAAAATTTAAAAAGTAAGATGCGTAAGTTAATAATGCTCTTAGCCTAATTGTATCGTAAATAACTATTTTAGAACTATTATAAAATTTTCTTTTTCATTTTTTAACCAGACATTTTATTTATATATTTATTTTTGTTTTGTTTCAGGTGAGTTTTCTACATTATTGTATATACTTCATTTTTATTTATAAAATATCGTACAACCGGTAAGTTTCCTTAATATTCATTCCATATAATAAAGGTAATATTACATAAACTTACAAAGAGAAAATAATATTCTTTTTAATATATATGGAAGTTTTCTGAAACTTAATATGTATCAATGATTAAATCTGAAAATTATAAACAAGCAAAAAATAAAACGAATAATGCACAAAAAAGTAAAAAAATAATTTTATAGAACTGGCTATTATCAATGATTTCTTTGAAAGCAATTAAACTTTGAAAACGACGCTAACCATAACCATTGAATAGAGTCGGTACCTTATTTTTTACTTTTTTGTGCATTTTCCGCCGGGTTTTTGGCAAAAAAATTTGCATTTTATACTTTTAGTAAGCAAATAACTTAAAATTATTTTTTTCAAAGTATTTACCATTAACAAATGAAATTAATTCATAATTGAAACTGTCTTGGGCAGAAACAGGATTTGTGGTCTAATCACATTTATGTGTCAACAACTATAAATTCTGTCTAGACTATTTTTCTGGGGACTACTAAAGCACTTTTTCTATATCGTCACACATCGTTCAAATGCTATATTGTAAATGACTGACTTGTCTGTTAATTTTCAAATTATTTTTCATTATTTCATTCTGTCAACTAAACAACATATTATTAACAGTAGTTTTCATGTAAACAAAATATTAAAATACAAACCAGTGAAAACAAACAGTTGACAGAGTTAATTGTTGAAATACCATGTATAGACAGTGTTAATTACTCTGTTACATTACACATACATACATGTCATACAAATATAACTGATATTCCCATATATATTTTACTACAATTTGAGCATAACATGCGCTCTCACGGGTAAACAGTGATGTTTTCGAAAAAATGTTTCATACAAAAGTTGGTTGTTGGTATTTTTTTATAAGGATTATTTTTTACATTTAAACTTTTGTTCTATCTCAAACGGTTTACAAGATGGGTCTCAAGACCCAATTGACCTATGTTGCTGATTTACGAACTCGGCCTCACTTTTTAAATCCTGAGTAAGCTATAAAAATTTCAGCTCAATATCTCTTTTCGTTTTTGAGTTATCGTGATGATAGACGGACAGACGACAGACAGACAACCGGAAATAGACTAATTAGGTGATTTTATGAACACCTATAAAAAAATTTTGTTTATAGCATCAATATTTTTAAGCGTTACAAACTTGGGACTAAACTTAGTATACCTTGATATATATTTCATATACATGGTTTAATAACAAAATATTATTGTAATTAAAAACTGTATGGATATTAATGTGTTCCAAGTCTTACTCTGAATATTAATTTGCGTTGTAGTGTACGAGTGAGTATATGAACATAATATTAAATAAAACATCATTTTACAAGTACACTCAAGGTGGTTACTGAAGATAATAATGCACTATTTTGCATAAATTAAATACAATAATTTCATTTTAGTAAGTAAATATTATTATACACAACGAGATTGATTGTACAAAACGTTTCAAAATTATTTACTTGGAATTATAAGACACTATAATTAAAAATCTCGAATCTCAGAATAAAAGTGTTTAAGAAAATGTTAAATTCAATGAAAAAATGGTTAGAAGATGAAATGTGCGTAGTTTCAACTCAATCCGATGTTTAGAAGTGGCTAAAAATCACGTTCCGATTCCGTTACATAGGTACATACCAAGTTAATAAAGTGTTTAACATCAATAAAATACAAAACGATCATTTCAATTTTCTAAGTAGGTAAAAGAAAATTCATCACTTAAAAAAATTGTTATTTTTAAATTCACGAAAGCTTATCTTTTAAAATAGGTTTTTTTACTATAAAACTTTTTATGACTAGCAAGTAATCATCTTGTAGTTAAAATGTTAGAAGCATACATACATCCATACAGACTTATGTCTAAAACCACAACATGATATATATCCAAATAATAAAATGTAATTTTAGTTTCATTTTATTTTCATTCCTCTTGCTTGCAAAACGAAATTACATTACTTGTTTCAAATATGATAATAATTACAGTCAGAGAGATATATGTATGTTATGTATCTATATAAGAGTAGAGTATGCACAAAGTGTTAGAAGAAAATCATAAATATACAGGATGAGTTTTGGGAAATGGGAACTAAAAGTAACACGGAAAACGTTTTCATAATTGAAAATAAACGATCTCAAATCTAATCAAATGTATTTAAATGTGATGAGCGATTTGCCGCACGTTCTGCACATGCGAGAAATATTAAATTAACAATTATTAATTATTATTACAAACATTATCACTAAAATTAAAAAAAAATGAAATTACGTTATTTTTACAAATAACTTAATCCTATCCGGCAAACAAGAAACATTCAACCTACGAAAGTACACGAACAGGCCCGAAAATATGCGAATATAATACACATTTTACGTAACGCGTTTATGCGAGTGATAAAAAAAAGACCACAATTTCTGAAGGGCTTGAGAAAGATATATTTTAAAAACCTGTAGATTGGTTGAAAAATTCACAATTCGAAAATAGATAAAATTATATGAAGATAGCAAAAATTTCAACCCCATGTACCGTTTGAAAATAAAACGCGAGTGCTGACGGGTGGCACTGTAAAAAATCAACTAGTTGCAAGGAGTATGTTTTTGGCTGCAAGCTCGAGCCGCCGGATCTAGAAGCATAAAATTTTGCACAAACCTTCCTTAAATAACGTAATTGGGCGCTAAGAAAGGATTTTTTGAAGTTCATCCGTTAAGGACTTCAAATAAGGGTTGAAAGTTTGTAATGAAATTTGGTCAATTTTGAAGTTTGAAATTTAAAAAGTGATATTTCAACTCATGGTTCAAAACAATAGTTTATTGTATCACTATTTTCGAAAAATTTATTCTTTCAGAGGGTAAAATAGGAGGTGAAAGTTAGTATAAAACATTGCTTTTTTTAAGTACTTGTACGTATTTAAAATTGAAGTTACCCAGCGAAGCTGGGTAATCCTGATCCCTGTCTCTCACTGAATCGAATTAGCCTTGATTCTTGCATAATAGATTGTCTCTTTCTTGCACATTTTGCCAAAGATAAAATGATAAAAGATAAAATGAATACACTCACATTGTAATTTTTTTAAACAATTTTAACAATTTAACCAAGCCTGCCTATATATTAAATATTCATTATAAGAGTTCTATTCCTAAAATTCTCTAAATATTTTTCGTTTAAATATTTGTTATTATTCTAGAATTTTAATGATAGAGTTTTTGAAAAGTTTTTCGAAAGACGTTGAGAAGTTGTATGTTCAGTTCTGTAAATTATTGTCCATATGATATTATGCTATGATACTAGATGATAAAACAAATAGTTCTCTTTTCGAAAAAAATAAAAACTTGATGAACTTTAACTATCCAGATGTTTACTTAACATTTATTTTCTCTTGCGATATAAAGATTATAGATATTCGAAGATAAATTTTAAGTAGTTAAAGCCTTAGACATTATTCAAGCGAGTGTATATTTGAATTTGTTTAATGTTTGAGTTAACGTAATAGAAAAACGTAAGAAGCATTTAATGAATTAGCCATATTCAGAGACTAAATCGTCATCGGAATTATTAAAACTTTAATTTAAAAAATTTATCAAAACTAGTTGAGTTCGAATTTTAAAACTGCTTACATCTTTTCTTTCTTAAAGAAGTAGATAAAGTAAAAAAATGTAAAATTGGAAGCAGAGAGAAAATTCATTTGATTTTTCTTTTCAATTTTAGTATAGTGGAAAACTTTTGTATTACGCAATGGACTAGAAAGTAAATTTTAATTTAGGAAGAGTAGAGAAGGAAGCAATCTCTCGTGCAATTTCTTTGTAATATATAGACGACGATTAATTTATGAAATATTTTCTTTTTATTCGTCGAAAAATCTACATATCTTCTACATATTTAGGTTATCAAAATTAATGATGCAATTCGGTAATGGACATATTTGATCATAATCAAATATTTTCATATTTTTCCAAATCATAATCAAAAGGAAATGATCCATGAATTTTGCAAACATTTTAAAATAGATTGAAATCATGCAGAGATAGTTGTTATGACCTCGACTTTACATGTATATTATTGTATACAAGGTGTTTGCATTTTAAACTTACTAGATAATTATTTATCCAGGATATAATTTTGAAAAACGTTTTTCACAAAAGCTTTGCCATTTCACGGAGAAAATATATCGCTTGTCAGTTTTTTATTAATGGAGGAATTAGTGAAACATAGTGAAACTTAATTCTGTTTTTTAAATAGAAATCCGTATTTTTATAGCATATTCTGTTTCTTTGGTAAAAATATGAGAAAATTTTTCTATAAAATACAATTCCACTAGATTTCAATTTTATACATATGATAACTGTCAAGTTAGGACAACATAAAGCCTGATCCAGATCGATTCAAAATTGTTGCATAAGGTCTTAAATAAATTAGCCAAACTAGCTTACTTCGACGGTTTTCATCAAATATTTGTAAAGCAGAATTCATTTTTTATTTTGGTAATAGTTTAGTAATGAAGAAAAGTAGATATTTGATGTCTTCCAAATTTCATATATAAACCCTAATGATTTTAAAAAGGTTATTGTATTGAAATATATATCAATGATAACATTTTCCGGACAGAGTACAACTAATCTACCGATCCTTGTTCCACATATGATAATCCCCGTAATAATAGTTGAACTAGAGCATAAACTCTCCATCTTCAAAATTCAATCAACAAAACATTATTATAATATAGGAGATTATATTATATTGAATCCGATTATCCGCCTCGAAGGACCAAAAATATATGTATTAAAAATCTTTATGTAGTGAAGAGTAAAATCGTTGATTTCTACAACGAATAATCCCTGAATAAATGGGTTTGTAATAATGATGAATTAATTGCTTCTAAGTTTCATATTTTGATCAAAAAGCTTAAAAATTAATTACAAAAAAAAGTGTCTTTCTTTCTGGACATTTGTCAGAAATTACTACCTTTTTTTTGGCAAAGGCCTCCTCCACTGTATTCTATCTTCTACAACCCTTGCCAAATCCCCTTCTCCAATCCTTGTCCAGTGCAACCAAGATCAAAAAGGGGGCGTATTTCATCTTACCACTTTTTTTATTGGGCGACCATGTCTTTTTGTACTGTCTCTTGGGTACCATAAAGTGACCGATTTGCTCCACTTATTTTTATGAGATGATAGCATTCCAACCCCATTTTTTGGTTATCAATTCGGAAGAGTATATGGGTTAATTTTATTCTGTTTTCTTATTTCCGATTGTCTGATTCTATCTTTGAGTTTTAGATCCATAGCTCGTTGACATCTTACAATCCTCTGGCGATGCTTTTCAGTGAGTGTGCAAGACTCACACCCATATGTTATACACGGAAAAATGCAGGTGTCAAATGTTTTTTTAATTTGCTTTTTTACTGCTTAGTTGTTTGCTCTTCCTTTCCTTAAGGGATCAGAACTTGCTCCAATCCCTTGATATTCAAATATTTTTCTTTTAATTTCACAACTTCGTTGTTTCCTCTTCCCTTCCTTAAGTGATCAGAACTTGCTCCAATCACTTGATATTCGTTTTTTCACTTCATTGGACTTCATGTCAGTGGGAGCAATTATTTTTCCTAGATAAGTATACTGAACATATTCAAAACTAATACCATCTTTTTTATGTCTACCATTATGGACTTGGTCATCAATTTTATTTTACTAAAATGTTCAATTCTAGAACAACCTCTCTACTTTTCATAGTCAGTGAATCCTTTTTGTTCAGTTTCTTTGAATCTTCTTCCATTAGTAAAAGTAAAGTCATTCTAAAATATCTTAAAAAGCACCCCACGTTTTTTTATGATAAAATGATTTTTTTGAATTTAAAAAAATTATTTTCTACCTTTTAGATCAGTTAGCTACAAAAGCGTATTTTTAGTTTTTTTTCAACTATTATTTATTCTGTGTTTTTTAAATTTTTAGACCATTATTTATTTATCAAAAATTCGGTATAAATATGGTGGGAGCGCAAATAAATGTATATATTTTCAGATATGGAAATCGTTAATTCTGAAAATCCTGTTCAGGATAATCAAATAAACTTGTTAAATTATTGTATTGTCATTGGTCCTTGATAACTAAGCCAAATTTAAGTGTCCTTTTTCTTGACATTTGCCACAATTTACTACCTACTAGATTCTTTTAAATGCAGTTCAATACAATACACATGTTCAATATTGAAATATATATCAATGACTATTTTTTTTCTCTACAGAATACAAAATGTATCTATCCATCCTTGTTTCACGTACAATAATCACCATAATAATGGTTGAGGTAGAGCATAAACTCCAACAACCATCCACAACACTGACTCCTACAACAAAAACAATATATAATATAAACGTAGAGAATGTTGTATAAAATAGCGCGTTCTTGTTCGTTGTGGATCGACGCAGTAGACACTACACTAGACTATATGTGAGAACTATATAGAACATTCATTTTAGTGAACGAAGAACCTCGTCCTAGAGTTGGGCTTGCATGCAGCGACAGCGAGTGCACAGTCAGTCAACAACTGACAGTCAACTCTAACGTAACGCTCGAACGTTATTCGGTTGAACGTTGATGACGGAAAACGGTACACGGTATTTGTGTTATTAAAGAGAATATGAAACTGATTTATTCGTGACGTTATATTATAACTTTTTCAAATGGTATTTTAAACATAATGCTTGCTTCTTGTATGTGTCGCGAAAACATTGTGACGCGTGTTCATTTCAAGTGATTTATTTTTTTTGTTTTCGTATTTTTGAAGTGTGTTCTTGTTTGTTATTTGATTTTCAATTCAAAATTGGCTTTTTGTTTTTTTTGTTTTTTTTTTAAATTGGCTGTGAATTTATTTAAAAAAAAAAAAAATTAATAATAAATTTAAAAAAAAAAAAAAAATGTTTTAAGCAGAAAATAAGTAAAAAAAGTAAATTTTTTAATATCGATTTTTTATTAACTAAATGGAAAAGTAACTTAGGTATTTTTTATTGTTTTAAAAAAAATTTTATTAATCAAAAAATTTCACAAAATTTTTTCTTCTCAAGAGTACACCTGTAACCTCAGTAAAAATGTCGTAAAAATTAATAAGATGGTTGGGAAGAAAATTTTTCTGTCGAGATACCTAACGTGGCTCTAAAGGTTTATTTTTACTGAAATATATTTCATATTTAATTTTTGAATGTTATTTTTATAAAACAAAAGATATTTTTCTGTGGTATTTTACAGTGATTTTTTATCATATCATTGTTCATGTTTCAGATCAGCCCAAAACGAACTAAAAATTCGATGATAATTTTTGCCTTTTGAATAATTCACTACTTTTTAGAGAATTCAGAAAATTGAATTTGATAATAAAGGAACTTAAGGTTTCACTTTAGACTTTTGTGTTTTCAACGATTTGCTTTCTGCCCATATATGAAAAAAAGTCATCGCATAGTACGTAAAAAATGGCAGGATATTTGGAAATATTAAACTGGATTGAAATAGAATTTTTTTTAAAAATTTCTTATATCTCAATCTTTCGGAACTTATAAACTTCGACCCAAATTGTTTTACATCATGCATTGTAAGTGACTTTTTTTGTAATTGTTAAAGAATCGTAAGAAAAGAAAAATTTATTCCATTTACGATTTGTATTAACACAGAACATATACCACTATTGAGAACTCAATTTTTTTTACTCAACCAAGCTTTTCTTTATAACCATCTTATCTTTGTCAGAACTCGACATACAAAAAGCACAAAATTTTCACTATTTTAAAGACTTAAAATGTATTTATAGTTGCGTTCGTTTTGCTGAACAATTCCAACTTTAAACATAAAATTTCACCTCACAATATTCCGATTGATCTATTTTACCTCTTCCCTTAGACACCAAATAAGCTTTTGACCTAGAATTGGTCTTCGATATCTGAACCTGCACTGCTCGAAATATGATACAAATACTTAGGCTTAAGCCTCTTAAGAGATGTTAAAGATTTACTCCCCTAAAGATAGTCCATGCCAATATAGGTGGGGTCTATCAAGACGGCCTTCCGCTCTAAGCTCGCTTCCCTCACAATTCTACCACGAAGGGAGTCAGGGAAAGATCCTAATTAAGAAAAATTTGTTCCTAAGAGACAAATATGTTGCGTGAATTTGATCTATATTATTTAAGTAACACAGGAACTACCCGAATGTAGCACCCTTACAATAAAAAGGGTCAAGAATATTATAAGGGCCAACACAGTATTTGTTATCGAAGGTATCTATATGAAAGCGAAGCGAGTTAAAGCTAATTAAATGTAATAAATATAATTTAAGAATGCAAACAGGAATGTATCTTCTTATAAAACTACACAAATTATGATACTATTACTTCTACATCTTAAAAGTGTTTCAAACCCTTAGGTACTTTTAATTAATATATAAGTGTGTTTTTTTAAAATAATTGGATTATATCATATTTGTAAAGCTAAAAAATAAGGGAAAATTAATTATACATCTAAGCGAAATATCTATAATTCATAGATTATATAGTTATTAACTAGTCACAATACGTGATAATTTTCCTGTTTTACTGACTATACTGGCGATTTAGCATATTTTTATTATATTAACGAGTCGATAAAATAGTAAATTACTTATTTATTACTGTATATTGGCAAATTATTGTAATCGAATAAATGTTAAATTCCTAAATTTTTATTTCCAATATTGAAAGTAGATGAAAATGAAAGTAGATGTAATATTTTAAGGCCCCGTGTTTTCTTGTTATAGCCATTAGATTTTTTTTAAACTACATTATAAATTATACAAAATCAATTAACCAGATCAGGTTAACAAAACTTTACCTTTTTTCCCAGATAATCTTTGCAAATATTTCCGAAAACATTCAATCTGTTAACATAGTTATATTATTAATTTAAATATCGTTAAATTTTCTTGCACAAAAACAGTTAAATGGTTTGCATTTATGAGAAAATTAAAAAATATTTTGTCTTAAGTACTAAAAACAATTTTTATCGAGTAAAAATGAATATTTATACTGTTTTTGTTTTTTAAAATTCAATAGAATCTAACCGATAGATATTACTTTTTATGCCATGCATAATTGTAATATGCAAGGTATACTAAGTTTAGTCCCAAGTTTGTAAGGCTTAAAAATATTGATGCCACGCACAAAATTTTGTTATAGGTGTTCATAGAATCACCTAATTAGTCCATTTCCGGTTGCCCGTCCGTCCGTCCGTCTGTGGACACGATAACTCAAAAACGAAAAGAGATAACAAACTGAAATATTTATAGCGTACTTAGGACGTAAAAAGTGAGGCCGAGATCGTAAATGAGCAACATAGGTCAATCGGGTCTTGGGATAGAACAAAAAATTAATTGTAAAAATGTCCCTTATAAGAAGAAGTTGAGTCGCAATGGAATTATGATTCACAAAATCAAGGCTATAAAACAAATTAATTGGTCCTCAGAATTTTGTAAAAGGAAGTTCAAAGATTCCAGTAACATACAAGAATCCAGTAACATACAAGTAAATTTTTCTACAAAAAGTAATAAAAATATTTTAAACTTTAACGTTATATTGTTAAGAAAGCAATGTTTTTCTTGGTTTATTTGGTATAATTCATCTCATGCGTTCTTTCGATCTCAAGATAAAAGCATTTTTGCTAACAACTATCGCACAATTTTTTTAAAAACCCTTTGCTTTCAATTTACCCGTGATGAAACCCCGAGTTGGTTGTACTATAACAGACATATAATATATTTTAATACATATACCCGATGCTACGAAACAGTTTTATTAGAATAAATTAACTTAGTACTGTATTTTAGGTAAACTTACTTCAAAATGTTAAAAATTTTAATTTCTTCATATTGACTTGCTCTTAATCATTTTGAACTACAAGTATATTTGAAAAGTATATTTACACCTTTCCATACACAGACATGATCTTCGGCAAGATTTTAAACCTGTAAAGGTACTTTGGACCAAAATTTAAAGAATGAACTTATTAATTTGAAAGATATTTGTTAACAATATGAAATACAAAAAAAAAATTATTAAGTTAGAAAATTAAAGAAAACTGAATTAATTAAAATACTGCACTAAAGAACATGCAAAATTTACAAAATAGGATAAAATATAACGAAGAGGTTCGTAATCACAAGAAAGCTTTCCGGTAGTTTTATAAATTTTGAATAATCTTTGAACTTCCTTTTACAAAATTCTGAGGACCAATTAATTTGTTTTATAACCTTAATTTTGTGAACCATAATTCCATTGACTCAACTTCTTCTTATAAGGGACATTTTTTACATTTAAACTTTTGTTCTATCTCTAACGGTTTACAAGATGGGTCCTACCGACCAAAGACCCGATTGACCTATGTTGCTCATTTACGATCTCGGCCTCACTATTTACGTCCTAAGTACGCTATAAATATTTCAGTTTGTTATCTCTTTTCGTTTTTGAGTTATCGTGATGACAGGTGGACAGACGACAGACAGATGACAGGCAGACAGGCAATCGGAAATGGACTAATTAGGTGATTTTATGAACACCTATACCAAAATTTTGTTCATTGCATCAATATTTTTAAACGTTACAAACTTGGGACTAAACTAAGTATACCTTGGTTTATTTCGTATACAAGGTATAAAAAATGCGCCGTTCTTAAACAATGTAAGTTATTATAAGATGTAGGTATGCCAGTTTGTTACAAAATTATAAAATAAATTTTATTATAATATATAAAGTTAGTTATAAAACATAAAATTTTTAGTATAAAATATAATAATAATTTGATATTTAAACATTGATGTTATGTTTGTTATGTTGTTTGTCGACTGCTATGTTGTCTTGTTCTTCAAAATTATATTTAGTTAATTTAATGTGAGAATAAGATTTTAATAAATTCTATTTAATATTAAATTAAATGTTGTCGTCAACGTTAAATGCTGTATTGCTGTTATACACATATTTCATGGAGATGTGTATACTCAATGTCTTTTTTGCCTTTATATTACTAACTAACTATACTTATCGTCATAGAAATTGAAACGATAAAAACGATATTAAGCAGATAAAAATTCAATATAATATGCAAGTATTTCTAAAATGGTCGCAAAAGTTTTCAAAATTTTAATGTCTATCAGACAATTAAATTTTACATATATGATGGAACCAACCTGTATCATGGATTGCCAGGAAAGTAGTCATGTTTTTTAATTACCGGGAAAAACTAGCAAATCTCAGCAGTTTTCTAAAAAAACGAAAATTTGCGGAATTATTTCCGATATACATTTCTTTCTTAGTTAAAGCATACATTTTGATTTATTTAAGAAAAACTGATTTCTCGATCTTTATTTTACATTTTTTCAAACTCCATAGTATGATTATTAAAAACATTATTTATGTCCTATAACCTACATTCCATGAACCAAATTTTTTACATATCCTTATATTACTTACAACAAAATTGAATTTAAAACAAGTGAAATTTATAAAATTTAAAAAACTCCCGACAAATGCGATTTATTCCTTGTAAACCGATTTTTGGAAACCTAGCACACAGACGCACAGATAAACACTTTAAACTCATCATCCTCCTTCTTAAATCAATATCAGAGTGATGGTCAAGGACTTCAGACGAGATGAAAGGATACTTAGAGAGCTATCATTTTTTGGGACAGATTTTTGGAAATATTTTAATTGAAATATTTGAGTTGAGTTTTGTTCTTTTGAATTATTATTTTGAATTACCTAACTATTTTACCATTTCACTTTTCGAAATGAATTGTGAATAATTGAGGTTTATTTGACCATTCATTTCCATAGTAATTATTTATATATTAAAATTATATGTCATTCTTTTTCCAAACGGAATCAATCATCGCCAATTTTTTAGTTTTTTCGGGTATGGAAATCTAAGCTCGCACTTGCAAACAACTATATGATTGTAATTTTTTTTATTAAATATTTTGTATCTCATTTTTTATGTCTTCTTGTGTATAATAATACTTGGCTACCCATTCATAATTCAATTTAAATAAGAGATATTGCATTTCATAAGTTATAAAGTATTTTATACAGAGTGTACTATAAGTCATTAATCCTTGAGGGCGAGTTAGAACTCTCAATTTCGAACGATAATCGATAATTATAGTTTTTAATTTTGCAAATTTTTCTATTATTATTGAGAAAATTGAAATTTGAATAAACAAAAAATGGTACAGAATAAATTCAAGCTCAATTTATGATCTACCTTATTTTAATTGCCAATTTTCTTCTCGCAAGTACCATATAATCGAATAAAAATTCTAAATAATAATTAGGTTTGTTTTAAAATTTTAAAGTTTGTATTTTAGAACTATATACTGAACTTGAACTTGATGGCAGTAAAATTATTTTCTAAAATTGAGAAACTTTTTAAAGAAAAATTGAAAACTCAAACTTTTTTAAAGAAGAAAATGCTAATTTTGTCTTTATTTTCAACATATTTTGACCTATATTCTTGGATATGGGGCTTAAAAAATCCATGAACCCCTGCTTTAAAATGTGGAGCACTTTTTCTTATGGGACAAATATATGGCAGAGCGACCATTTATACTGAACTTGAACTTGATGGCAGTAAAATTATTTTCTAAAATTGAAAAACTTTTTTAAAGAAAAATTGAAAACTCAAACTTTTTTAAAGAAGAAAATGCTAATTTTGTCTTTATTTTCAACATATTTTGACCTATATTCTTGGATATGGGGCTTAAAAAATCCATGAACCCTAGCTTTAAAATGTGGAGCACTTTTTCTTATGGGACACATATAGGGCAGAGCGACCATTTTCATGATAGAAGAGTAGAGGGAAATAAAATAAGTAAAATTGAAAAAAAGTTCTGCTCTTCTCCAAATAAGTTCCCTAATTCTAGCAAACATATACCTCCTTCTATTCCCGAATATCAATCAAACCATGTTTTTCGGGCGTTTCTTTGTGTGATCATTAGCGAGCTTATTTGGTGAAGAACAGAAATTTTGTACTAATTTTATTTCCCGCTTCCCCTCTAAAATGGCCGGTCTGTAATATGTCTTATGAGAGAAAATGCTCCACATCGACTCATCTAGAGAAAATGCTCCATATCGATTTTTTTATGCGCCATGTCCTAGAATAATACTAAGGAATACATTATCCAGGTATCACTGATGAATCACTCTGTATGTTAGCTAGACCAACAATTTCAAATCATACTTCACGGATGCCACTATTGTTTTCTTGTATATTTATTACAATTGAAAGTGTTTTATTTAATAACTAAAGCATGTTTGTTTGTCTTATAGTTATTTATTTTATTATAGTAACTTATTATTTTAGTAAGTTGCTCTTATTAAGATATCAAGTTCACTAAGCAGATATTCCAAGCCTTTTTTCTGAACTTTATATACTTTTTAAAATTCCCTTGTTCATAAATTTATATTATAGTAGAAATTATTAAAATATCATATCTTAGAAATAATTTTAATTGAAATTAGAAGAAAACTTCCAGGATTAAAATAATAATCATTTATTTACAAATCTCTATGGCTCTACTTTTATGTAAAATTGGAATAATAGTTCTTTAACCCCCCCCCTCCGAACTAAAATAAAGGGGTGTTATAAGTTTGATCGCTATGTGTGTGTGTTTGTCTGTCTGTCTGACAGATGAATTGATTTTGATGTTTTTTTTTGTTTTGTATGAAAGACAATTTCATGAAGACCTATGTTTCAAGTGCGGGTTTAAGGTTCCGTACCCGAAAAAAAACTAAAAAATTGACGATGATCTTCAAAATCGGCTTTTTTTGGAAAAGGCTTTAAGGAAAAAAGTATTTTAATGGAGAGTGTTCTCAGATATGTTTTAAGTGCGAGTTCAGCGTTCCGTGCTCGAGAAATTTGTCGGGGGCTTTTTAAATTTTGTAAATTTCACTTGTATTTAAAAGCAGAGGCATGACATCCTTCCAGAAAATTGTTGAAATATTACTTAAAACGTCCACAACGGTTACTTTCCACAACGGTGAACGCATCAAACTGAAACAACTAATCAATTACCCAGTTTATCAACTCCAACTTTTGAGATAATAGGGACGGAGAAGCGAAATATGTGACATCTGTGTTTGTTTTTATTAAGTAAATACACCCTTTACGTCAGGTTAGATAAAAAATAGAATCATTAATTTTTCAACGAGTTTTTATTTCATTTTAAAAATTAATTTCTATATACAGCAGAATTTGTTTTAATACAAATAAAACACAATTAATTGACAAATTCTTATATACGTGTAACCTATTTATAAATCTTGGGGCGAATAAGAAGAATCGAATTGATATGATATTAAATTTATGAGATAGCTACTCACTATAGAAGAGGTATAGAGAAAGGAAAAAGAACTTAATAATTTTTCCATTTTCTTAGTATAAGTAGTATTATTATTGATACGAGTAAAATTCAATAAATTGACTTTCATAATAAAACACGAAGACGAAGAATTGATGATAAACATAAATCTCTTCTCTAAGAACTAACATTTTCTTAGATGTTAAAATAATAAGAAAATATTGATTCTGTTGACAATATCTATGTTCTGTACTGAAAGTACTGCTCGTTCGTTGTTGCCTGCTGGAGGTAAAATATTATGCTTGTGCTATATAATATATCATGGTGTACAATTTTAAAAGCACAATTTTTTATTAAATTTCATTTATCTTTAACTCATGACGACGATAACAGTAAAAATTCTTTCTATCTCACAAAATGTCTCTTGTGTTTTATAGAAAAATGCACACATCAAATGCAAATTATTTTTCATCTATTATTACATTTTTTTCCTACGTATACAGTAACTCAATTAGAA
This sequence comes from Chrysoperla carnea, assembly GCF_905475395.1. NCBI lineage: Eukaryota > Metazoa > Arthropoda > Insecta > Neuroptera > Chrysopidae > Chrysoperla > Chrysoperla carnea. The sequence goes on along the minus strand of NC_058338.1, from coordinate 45,782,073 downwards.
AGTTTACTCTTAATTATTTAGTAGGAAGAAAAATTAATAAACTGAATTTAAAATTATTTCGATCACTCTATATATCTATTCAAATTTTTTACAATTTTTATTTTTATACCACAAGTTTAGTTTCAGACATGGTTTTTAAATGTATAATGCTCTACGGCCTACGTCATAGGTCCTAGTTGTTATAGAAATTTGTAATAAAATAATAATAATAACAGCTGAAAAGAATGATCCAAAATTAGTGGGTTTAAAAAAAATTTCAATAAATTCGGATCAAATTTGCCTGTGTTATCAAAAAAAAAAAAAAAAAAATCGAATTTTTTAACTTTATGACGTCATTAGAATCAAAAAAATTTAATTTTGCTCTATCACATCCAAATTTTATCCAATTTTGATAAATCAAGTATGTAGTCCCACTAAATTTGTCATACTTTTCAAATTTGTCATCAAAATTAACCTAGTTCTTATAGGTTCCAAGAATGTGAAGTACTGGTCCCGGAATTAAGCACATGATTAAAAGCTAGCAAAAAACTGACATCACAGCTAAAACGAATGATTCAAAATTAGTAGGTTTCAAAAAAAATTCCAATAAGATCGAATCAAATTTGCCTGTGTTATCAAAAAAATCGAATTTTTTAACTTTATGACGTCATCAGAATCAAAAAAATTTTATTTTGTTCTATCACATAAAATATTATCCAATTTTGATAAACAAAGTATGTAGTCCTACTAAATTTGGGTCATACTTTTCAAATTTGTGATCAAAATTAACCTTGCTCTTATACCTGATGCACTTCATACTGACGATAAAAATGCAAAACTGAAACCAAAATGATAATTTTTATCATTTACCCTGACACCAATTAGAATTTTTATATATTTAAAAAAGAAACATTCATCAAAATAGTTATGGGACACCCCTTAGAAAAACAACATATCGTAAATAACTTTACAGGTATTCCAATTTTTTATATTTTTTTTAATAAAGAGATCGGCTTAGATGCTTCATTTCCAAATATATATACATTTTATTTATATTTTTTGAATAAATATTTGAAATACATAAAATAATAATGAATTAGATTAAAAATAAAATTTATTTCATTCAGCAATGTGTAAGTGTTGGTGGTATGTATTCGAAAATTCTTACGCCCATCAAATTAGGTTAAATCTACTGAAGTTTTGGAAGTAGCAATGTCACCTATGTCTAGTTTTAATTTTGTACCTGTACAAAAAAATTTTCATATTCGCAGAAAAAAAGGTTGATTTTTTTATAAACTTTTTTTATCCTAAAAACTGTTTGTATTAGGTATCGTTCTATATATTTTGATTGTTCGCAGTTTTTAAGAATTAATTCAAAAGCGGAGCATTTTAGGGAAAAAACAATTCAATCCAAACTTGTAGAGCGTAAATTTTTCAATCAATTTGTATATATAGATACAAACAGGAGTATGTATGTACGCCTAGAAAATTTTACAGTTAACTACTTTTATCAGAAGTATTTTCCCCTAAAAGCCGCAGTTTTTTTTCCCTAAAATGCAAAAAAATCACCAAAAATACGGAAGAGTGCACATTGATGAAGATTTTTCAAAAAATATGAAAGATAATAAATCGTTATGTGCATCAAGTAAGCTAAGCACCTGTCACGAATCGACTCGAAAAAATTCTTTTACGAAAACTCTAAAGTCATTTTTTGAAGACGTGTTTTGTTAGCTTTATATTAAGTAAGCAAAAACACTCAAAAAAACGAAAAAAAAATTGATTTTGGAAATATTACTTCACAACTAATTAGCGGCAAATTCTTATTCTATTCCCATTGTTCAACGAAAACTAAACTTTAGTAAGTCGTAAAAATTTTTATTTAATTTGATGGGAGTATATGTATGTATCAGTATAGCAGTAATTTTTCATTAATATAAAGAGAAAAAAGCCTTTTTTATTAATGATTGTACTGAAAGTGAAAACACACTGAAATTTTAATCTGCAGAGGCTCTGGTAATGATAATATATATAAAGTATTTTTTTTTTTTGTTTTTATATAAAAATATATATAAATATTTAGTATTATAATTCATCTAATTCTTCGTTATTATACCATAATTCTGTTTGAATCATACCGGTAAATTTTGAGAATATAATATGCAAAGTGATGTACCTTAAATCTAACAACATGATGTACCTTGAATATTCATTCCACTTACAAATTAAATTTTACATTAACATTATTGTGTTTTATGGGTTAATATGTTATTATTTGCATGTAAACGTATCTCGTTAAAAATCTGGCCTCTAAAAATTTTTTGCCACGTTTCGATATTTTAAGTGATACCTTGTTGTTTAGCCTGTTTAAATTAAAAAAAAAAAGGATATCAGAAGGCAAAATGAAAAAAGATCAAACTTTATAACGGAAATCTATCTATCATTTGTGTACTATGTATACAAGTAATATATAGTAAGTATATCCAGGTATACTAAGTTTAGCCCCAAGTTTGTAACGCTTAAAAATAATGATGCAACGAACAAAATTTTTGTATAGGTGTTCATAAAAATCAAATAATTAGTCCATTTTCGGTTGTTTGGAAAATGGAAAAGAGATATTAAGCTGAAATTTTTCATAGCGTGCTTGGGACGTAAAAGGTGAAGTCGAGTTTGTAAATGAGCAACATAGGTCAATATCTTGGGTCCCATCCCATCTTGTAAACCGTTAGAGATAGAACAAAAATTTAATGTAAAAATAAACAACTTTTGTTTGAAACATTTTTCGTAATTTTTCGTTTGAAACAGTTTTCGTTGTCTATACATGGTTTTTCAACAATTAGCTCAGTTAATTGTTTGTTTTCACTTGCTTACATAATTTCTTTCAGAAAAAATTATAAAATTTCTACTGTTATTTTTGTTCACAAACATCTATAATGTAAAAACAATTATGAAAATTTTTTTTTTTGAAATCTAAGTACTTTTCCCAAATTAATTATAGAAATATCACAACCAACAAAAACAAAAACAAACAAAAGAAAAAAAAATTCAATTTAGGCAATTTTTTTTTACAAAATTTTAAAACGTATTTCATAGCATAATGTGTTTATGAACATAGCGGGAAAAATGTGTACTTTACAAAAGTATAATAATGAAACACAAAACCAAGTGTTACACATAGCATCGTGTAGGTACCGTATTTTATGGCATTTAACCTTTTTATATATCGTAATTTTAGTATTATGTAAATTATAATCGATTATATAAGTTAGATGTATACAGGGTGCGTGTTACCGAAAGATGAAGCAAATACCGAAACAAATTTTGCATCGCCTTCATCAGAAATTACTTCACTAACTATTTTTTTGTGTAGCAAATATACATTTCATTTTACAATAATTCTCAAGGCTATTACTATTTCAATGCTTAATTGTACAAAAACTGCATAAGCTTCGTTCAGCCTTTTTTAATATTTAAAATATCTGGATGACCGAGACCTTTTCTCGCTATTTTTTAGTTAAAAAGACACAAATTTTATCACTAATATAAGAACCGTTTAAAACTCCACATAAATACCAATTTGAATGTCCCGGTAATGTACTTTATTTCGTTAACTGCGATGTACACAAATAGGTGTCAGGAAGAGTCATATTTTGCAGTGTACGTTTTAGTTTTTCATGAAAAGAGAATAAAACGACGTTTTTTAAAAATGAAACCTACCTATATCGACTTTTCGCCCCAAAAAACCCCTGCATACTTATTTTCATGAAATATAAGATACAGCTTTTGATTTTATACCAAGAATGGAGTTTTGAAAAAATTTACTTAACTATGTCAAAATTTTGATTTCTTTGGTTTAGTCAGAAAAAGCAACAAAATTTTTTTTTGGCTCAATTAGGCTTTTCTGTTTATCATTCTATAGGTCTATTTATACATAATATAATATTTTATGAATTGTAGGGAATATAAGTATAAAAAACAAACAATTTTAACGTAGGTACTTATTTTTTCTAAATGGAGGATATGATTGTTTAGTTCCGCTTCAAAAATTTAAAAACATCCGATACGCAATTTTTGGTGTAAACAATCTCTATTTTTAAGTAAACCATTCGTTCATTTTGGTTTCCTTAGGGACTAATATTCCATTCGGAACTGAAGGATATTATTTAGTTAATAAAATATGTTTAAACAAAATCATTTTACTGTACCATTATTATATAAATGTGTCAGTTATTTAAAAATCTAAAATTAGAAGTGTCTCTTCGTTTCTCCGGAGAGTCTTACCTCCGTTTACTAGACTCACAGCAAGTAAAATATATCTGCTGAAATTTGCAAAGCTTATGAATGCTATTACCTACTATTCACTGAACCTAAACCAAACCCCTCTGAAAATTTTCACAAACACAGCAATGCAGTAGCGTCCTCGGTCTGGCACCGCCAGTCTAATGAGTTTTGTAATATTCTCCATGACATGATTAAATTTTGACGGAATAATTTCTAAACAATTGTCAACATTATTTAAATATATTTTATCTACACCCGTAAGATAAGAAATTTTCACAATTATCATTGTTCACATTTCGGAACTTTTTCTTATTCCACTATATCTGGAAGTGAACAATGAAAATTAGGAAAATTAACAGGATTTTCGAAAAATAAAAGTAACCAGGGCAGGTAGTGTAATCGCAGTGCTTGAAATTCAAATGTAAAAAATAATATTGTACGTCATTTTTTTTCAACGTTAAAGAATGTTTTCATAAAAATAATGAACCGTCGCCTAAGGATATGTATAAGAATTATTTTTACCCATAATACTGAAAAAAGTAAGTCTGCTTTAAAACGCCTAACTCTCTCTCTATAGCATGTAACATGCATGTTTCACGAAATATTAAATTCGTTTTCGTGACGCAAATATTATTTTATAATTATTATATATACCCTCCTGACTATTAAATTGGTATCAACCTATCATACATGAACTCTTACTTTTTCAAAAGAATATTCGTGAAATTTAAATTTGACTCAAATATCTTTTTCCGTAATTTTATTGGCTGGACATTACAACTAAACCATTATTTTAGTTATTAACTCTTTAATCACTTAAAATTAATTAATAAAAGTACAAATTCAGTGAGAGAAATTCAAATTTTCAAAAGCCACATTCAACGCACTTGACGTCATTGTATGTGACTTGTCAGATTTGTTTACATACTGTATGGTATTAATTACTCATATTTTGTGTGGTATTACATTGAGTTATATTATTCTACAGCTTTTTATTAGAAAACTTCATAATAACGTGTGTAAATTATACATTGAACTGTCACCAATTGACAGGTCACATATTAAGTCATTAACAGAGAGCGTTAAAAGGACTGCGTTTACACTTAAAAGGACTGATAGTTTTTTTTCAATTAAATTGTTCATATTGAGTGAAAAATTCAGTTGGTGGATAATATTGTCATATAAAATTTATGTTTTTCTTATACACAAACACATATGTTGTAAATCGATATAATTTTTTTTCTATATTATGCACGTTTTTACACATTCAAAAAATGTGTGGGTATTATACAGGGTGGAGTAACGAAATGTGCGATTCTGAAAACACCTAAAAGAAACCATATCAATTTTTCCAAATTATTTTTTACTACCTTAAAATACATTAAAAAAAATTACGAAAATTACATAAATTGAATTTTTAAAGAAATTGTACATTTTTTTTTTGTTTGTTTGTATGAGTAAACTTAATTAAGTTTTAAATTAGTCGGATCTATGAACTTGCGATTTTTTCTTGTGAGTTCACCTGAAAATAAGAGTGTGAGAGAAGAGAGGAACTAAAAAAGGATAACCCAGCAACAACGGTTAAAGCACAGAAAAAAAGGAATTAACAACAGCTAGTTCAAACTCTAGGGAATATGCTAAATTACTTGGTCGCCTGGAAGAATGTTTACGCTAGAATAAACGTCATCTATGTAATTACTGAAGTGAATTTTTGGACTCGGTAACATATAATCAATATTCTTGTCTGCTAAAATTAATAGGAGTTGCAATTTATGATTTACTTGAAAATACAATTTTTTAAATTTGATTAAATGTTTTTTTATGTATTTTAAGTTTAAATAAGGGTGGATTTTATGTTTTACTACGTTTTCAAAACTTCCCACTTCACTACCACACTCTGTATGTATTATATCAGTGAGTGAAACGACTCATGAGAGTTATATCAAAGCCGTAATATCTTGCCTGCCATCTAAATTATATCACAAATAGAAAAGAAAAATCATTGAAAAATTTCGTATTCAGATCGTTTTATATTTTTTATTACCTCGTAGGATTTTTTTTTACTTTGCGTATGTATTTAAAGCTTCTTAAAATTTATATAATGAGATGGGATTAAATTACAGATTTAGAATGTTTTTCAATCACGTATTTTTACAGATAGTTTTAGTGTAATCGTATTCACAGTCGTAAAAACTAATTTTATTTCTAACTATCGAAAAATTCTTGTTAAATTGCTTTAAGTTGCTAGCTTTTTATAATAATAATTATAATAATAATAATATAGCCCTAATTTTGCCCACTTATTGGACAAAGGCCTCCCTCAATGAAGAAAACCCAAGATTTTCTACTTTAAGCTTTTGTAGACTATTGTAGACTGAGTTGACTCAAATTATGTCCACACAGTGGAGCGTAATTTAATAATAGTGAAGGTCACATTTTTTTATTTTCGTTCTAGAACGTATGAAAAGAGCATCTCAACTTATCCAGCCTTTTAACACGTTCCATATTTCTCTGGCAGACCTTTAGTTTTGCGCTATTCTTTTTCGTTAATGGTATTGTCGGTAGCCTATATGATAATATCGGAAGAATACAAGAATCGAGAACGTTTCTTTCCAGAGAAATTGGAATTTTGCTTTTCAATATCTTCTTAAGGTACCAAAATATCTTACATGCATTGAATATTCGTTGTGTTTGTGTCACTTCAATGTTGGAATTTCCATCACACCTATTTGTCCCAAGTATTTGTATGACTTAAAAACAAAATAAAAACTATCTAAGATTTGATATAAGGTCAAATTACTTTATTTTAAAACTATTCTAGAATAATTGTGTCAAATAATTTTTCAAGCATTCACTATAAGAAAATACTAGACTTATGTTTTACTTTATTTTTGAACTTATGTTTTGTTTGTGAATTTATTACTCTAGTTTTGTCTCTAAAAATACCCCATTTTATGTCCGCAAGTATCCTTTGGGATAAAACATCAATAAATAAATAATATACGATGTCTATAAATAGATACTGTTTATTTCCAATCACTTATACAATTCTGTGGTTTGTCCTGTGTACGGAATAAAACCATTTTCAGAGAATTACAATAAATTTTTTCAAATGATACCTAGCTTATTTTGGAAATGAATATTATCAAATAACAGAATTTACTATATTGCCCATCCTGCGTAGCCAATTTTTATTTCGTTTACCGGGAATGTATTACTAAATATCTGTCATTAAGGAGTTTACCTTAAAGATCGGAGCGCGAAAATAACCATAAGCTGTACCACTTTATATTTTAATTACCGTTATGGAATCGGTTTTATTATACCATGGATATGAAATATATCAAGGTATACTAAGTTTAGTCCCAAGTTTGTAACGCTTAAAAATATTGATACTACGCACAAAATTTTGGTATAAGTGTTCATAAAATCACCTAATTAGTCCATTTCCGGTTGTCTGTCTGTCTGTCGTCTGTCGTCTGTCATCTCTCCGTCTTTCATCACGATTACTCAAAAACGAAAAGATATATCAAGCGGAAATAGCGTGCTGAGGACGTATAAAAAGTGAGGTCAAGTTCGTAAATAAGCAACATAGGTCAATTGGGTCTTTCTTGGGTCCGTAGCACCCATATTTTTAAACGTTAGCACATGGAACAAAAAATGTCCCTTTTAAAAAAATAAACAACTTTTGTTTGAAAAATTTTTTCGTAAACATCACTGTTTACCCGTGAGAGCGCATATTATGCGCAAATTGTAGTATTATATGGGTATATCAGCTATATGTGTGTGACATGTATGTATGTGTATATGTATGGGTATATCAGCTGTATGTATGTGTAATATGACAGAGTAATCAACGTTTATACATGGTATTTCAACAATTAACTCAGTCAAATGTTCCTTTTCACTTGTTTTCTTTTAAAATAAAATTTTATTTAATAGAATTTTTTTGGAAAAAGCTTCTTAATTCGTCTTTTATCGATATCGCATTTTAATAAATAAGAAAGTATATAGTTTTGACACACATTTGTAAGAGGATAGTTTTTCTTTTTTCACGTAGTTGAACACTAATTGCATATTTTAACAAATAAATTAGAAAATAAAGAATAAAATTATGTAAAATTTTTATAAAGGTATCTTTGAAATAAAACTTAGAAATTAATGTCAATCAGTTTTCATACCGTAGTTATCTGTTATCAAGTGCTGTTTAGGCTGTCTAATGCTACCAAGGTTAAGGCTTAATACAAAATAATTTATATAAAAACACATAATTCTCTATAAAAACTATCTTTAATTAAATAGCCTGCAATATTCTTATTTCGGAACTAATTTCGATGTTTGCATAATGAAAACTTTCTAATCAATATTAGTTGAATTTTTTATTGGCCTTTTTACAACGAGTGGATAGCAAATCTCAATCAACGTTTATCTTCAACTGGTTTTTCGCTTCGTAGCTAATATTAATTTCCAAAATATAATATTACTTTTCTGGAATCATCAGAAAGTTACAAATAGCATCTGTAAATAAAAAATAAACATAATATTATCGACGTTGACATCAAAAAGTTAATGTATTAAATTAATATAACTTGAAATAAATAATAATATTACCAGTTGATTTTTACTTCTCATTTATATTGAAAAAAAATTATCGAAAAATTTTATCTTACTCTATTTTGTATACATTAAATAGCAAAATGCTGATTCATTGACTTATTAATAAAGAATGAGTTATTAATAGTTAAGGCAAAAAATGTATATATTAGGGAATAAATACGATAAAAATAAGTATTTTTTCATAACATAGATAAAAAATAATTTCATTATAAAAATGCTTATATCTGATGTTCTTTACTGAATGTTTCAAAAATGAAAAATCCATATAATTTTTTCTCATTGTGCCCAATATTTTATTCCATAGCGTCTCTCTAAGTAACTGCATAGTTTAGAAGTAGGTGAAAAATAAATATCAATATTAGCAGATTAGGCAATTATAATAACATAATGATTTGGCTTGATCATATTATAGCCTCTGGCAACGTCACAAAATAGTTAAAGTACGCCGCCGTTGTGTCAGTTTTATATCGAACAAATACCTACATTATCGTAAAAAGTAACCAAAGTGAATATCATAATATAAAAACCAATTACAAAAAAATTTTAATAAAAAATACTTTCTAAAGGACAAGCTTTCATAGTACTTAAAAGTAGAAAATAATTATTGCTATATTTTATTCTCACAAGACTATTAAGGACCCAATTTGAAATATTTGAAAAGCCTAATTTAAAATATGAAGGATGATTTGAAGCGCCTGAAGCTTTTAAAATATTCGTGTATGAGTTGTCCTTTCAAAAATTTTTAATTTAATACTAACAACAGGTACAATTATCAAATATGGTGGAAGCGATGGGAATATCAGGTCATGCTTACCATAAAGTTGTCATCAGATTTACATAATTGTCCTTCATATTGGTTTTACAATGAAGTCACTTACCAGACCATGTATTTTCATCCAAACTAAACGTGTATGCAAAATTTCAACTCAATTAGTTAAGGATTACTGCTTTAACATTCAGTTTAAAGCTTTAACCCCAATAAATAGATATAGATATCATACAAATATTACAAGTTAAATATACGAAAACTTGAATTTTCCTGAAACATCGGGTTTATATCGTTAGTACAACAAATTTTCATTTAACTTTTCTTATCATTATTTTATTTATTTATTTATTGAAAGGTAACTTATGCCCACATAAAAAAAAGTTTCCCCATCGACTGACTCTTAACACAGATAGAATACAAGAATAAAGTTTTTCAATCATTAATTTTTTTACTGATTTTCCGTTCCGATACTCAAACACAAAAAAAGTTTATTATGTGTCTAAAAACTTTATTTATTTTTATTATCTGATTTTAAATATAAATGTATTATTTTCATTCATACACATTTTAACTTTAATTAACAATCACTATTACAGGAAATAAGAACTCCTGTTTGTAACGAGCTAATTTTGTCAATTTTCAACCGCAAATAGGACTCTCTTTCGTTAATAAAAGTATAATCTTGTAATAGCTATTCAGTAACCATAAACGAATAAACTTTGGTTTACAAATTATGATATCAAATTGTGACCCCAATTGATTTATAAAAAATTAAAAATATACAATTTGTATAAATAATATGCATTTTATAATTCCATTTTAAACTAACCGTAAATTGATAAATTTGGTTACTAGTCATGAAAATGATTCCAAACTTGTTACTCGAGGGTTTTTGCGATTTCTGAACACGAAAATCGTCAGAATTGGTTTCCATTGTATTTCCTGTCCAAGGTTAACGGTATCCCCGTCGTATCCTAGAGTTTTCGTGAAATTCTTTATATAATCGGTCCAAACTCCTTACTTGGAGGTTTTTGGCGTCATAAAATACGAATATAGTATTATAATCGGGCACCAGAAACCTGTTGCTCGGGCTACTCAGGATACACAAGGGACCCTGATCACAAGGAGACAGAGGTCAAAACCCCCGAGGAACGAGTTTACCATGGGCACCAAGTACCTCGAAGATCAATTCTGACGCAATATTTGTATTCAGCTACCTCAAAAACCGTCGTGTAACATGTCGGAATGATTTTCATCACTATTAACCGAGTTGTGAATTTTGTATATTTACGGTTAATTCAAAATGCAATTATAAAATGCATATTATTTAAGCAAATTACATATTTTTAATTTCTTACAAATCAATTAAGGCCACAAAACATCCTGACGAATCGAATGCCGAAAACCGCATTTAAATCCGATTTACTATTCAAATTTTTCATTCCTTCGTTTCTGCGACTACTGATAAAGTTATGTTTGGTAGCAAAACAAGGTAAGGTTCTCAACTGTGACTCGAATATGATTTGAAAATATGGCTTGCTTTAATTGAAAAGTTAATGGAGACTTAGTTTTTCGATTTTTTGTTTATTTTTTTGTGTTAGTTTCTGAAAGGTTAAGTCGTTGAAAACATAAAACATAAAATCGAAGGAAGGTGGCAAGTATCGAAATTATTATAAAATTTCTCAATACCAGGATAAAAAGTTATAACCGCGAATAAAACGCCAATCTTATTACTACAAGCAGATATATAAAACTACCTTTATAAATTCACCAAAAAGTTAAGGTAAAACGAATCACAGTATTTTATTCTGAACAGACTTTATAGTAGACTCAAAGTTTAATATATTTTTACAGACAAATAGAGTTCTTAGTTTAGACTGAATGTATTATCAAGGATTTTATAATCACGACTTTTGGCTTCACATGCAAACAATTCCATGCATTTAATTTTTTGTACTCTGAATAAAAATAAGAATTTTGTTTTAATAATAATTGTATAAGTAACTAAAATTACATAAAAACATAACTATTTTTACGTAAAACTAAAAACGCCATACGGTATCGAATTCCAACATGAAATCAAATTCGATATTTCTACGTGTCAGACAGATACAATGTAAATCCGTTAGATTTTTATATAATTGAAAATCAAACAAAAACTTCTATCTAAAAACGAAAAATTGTATCATGCAAACCTAAGAGATTGATTGCAGACATCACGTAATTTATTTTGAAATATATAAGGTATATTATTATTAAACAGAAGTCATAATTTATGTACCTGCGTTTACCTATATGGTAACAAAAAAAACGAATGTTGAAATGATATATTGTTTTTAGATCATTAACTTGTTCTAAATTGTTATTTATTAATTTCTGTTCACTGAAAAAAAAAATTTTTAATATCAACCGATATAAGGTTGTCTCAACATCATACCGAGATCAAATATGACGAATGGGGCCACTAATGTGATACAACTATCGTAAGGGGTTGAGTGGTGAAGTTTACACAAAATGAGTTGTTTGTATGACATTAATATACTGTTTAATATAAATAGAATACTCTACTATATTTGAAAAAGTACTTCAAAATGTTGATTTTGCTGATAAAAAGCCACCAAAAATTTATTTCGGAAAAATACACACGCTTTCTTGCCAATAAATTTTAAACCTTTTTTAAACTGTCAAAAACGCGGGCTTCCAATTTGGTGACGTAATATCGGTATGAAGATATTATATCGTAATATATATAGAAGAACATCACTGTTTACCGGCGCGGTGAGGGTAAATGACTAATTAGCTTAGAAACATTATATAGTGTGTATGTACCGGTACCTATTGTTGATATCTTAAATTTATACGTTACATAAACCAAAAAATGAATGCGTTATCAACACTGTCTATACATGGTATTTCAACAATTAACTCAGTCAATTGTTTGTTTTCACTTGTTTTTAGTTAGTTTTTTTTTGCGAGGCAGTCAGTGCCTGAGTAAAAAATATGAAAAAGAAATTTTGTTATATCACTACATATTATAAAACAAAGTCGCTTTTTCTGTCCCTATGTCCCTATGTACGCTAAATCTTTGAAACTACGCAACGGATTTTGAGAGTGATTCAAGAGGAAGGTTTTTATGTATAATACATCCATATTTTAGTAGAGTAAGGGGTTGAAATAGGGGTTGAAAGGGATATGCTTCAAAAACTAAAAAAGTTGTGCATCGATTAAGCTGAAATATTGACACGATTTACAACCAGCTTCAAAGATCTATTGTTTTTATCTACTTTTAACCTTCGGAGGGTAGAAAGGTGTAGCGAGAAAGTGGGAAGGAATTATCGAATATTTACAAATATACCTAAGTGGGGTATCAAATAAAAGAGCATGACGTGTACATTACAAAACTGTTATCCCACGCAAGGAAATGTGGAGGGAGGGGTGCAAGTGGGGATGTTGCCCAGCAAAGCGGGTAGTTCACAGCTAGTTATAAATATTTTAAAACGTTTTTGTTTGGTTAGAAAAATGGTAATACTTAAAAATAATATAAAATTATATATAATGAAAAAAAATTATCTGATAACAGCAAAGATTAAAAATACATCATATTATAAAAAAAAATGTAGGTTTGAAATAAACGTGTTTTAAATTAAATTTTCTTCAAGTGGTTGAATAATATTTGTAATACTTTTTTTTAAATGAAATAAATTATTTGCCTAAGTAGGTAGATATGATTTGATTTGATTTGGTGGTATTTCATTTTTTATTTAAATTTATATATTTTTTTAATTGAAAATGTTTATTTATTTTTGGTAATGTTGTTTTTAAAGGTTATGTACGCTTTCATAACTTTACAAAGGTAAAAAAAACGATGAAAATATAACTAACATTTAGTTTACCTGCTTTATCTCGCCCGGTTCGCTTGACGGTTTTAAGTTTTCAAGAGTAAATGAAAAACGGAATTTAATTCCTTCTTCTAATAAATATAATATTATTTTTATGAATATACTTGGATCAAATACTTAAAATATGATTGGGAACCATAGGAGAATAAATAAAGTTAAGTAGTTAATATTTAATTGAACCGAAACTACATAAAAACGTAAGCGCTACATTTATAATGTACCAAGGTACGAAAGGAATATAGTTCCTATCGGGTGCCTACGACACCACTCGATTTTGTTTTTTGTTTTTATTTTGAAGATCACTGATAATCTTTTTTCTTACTTTTAATTTTTGAACTTAATGTAAAATAATTTTGAAAAATTTTCTATGAAAGTTCGTCCATGATCATTTAATTAAATCATCCAATGGCGATCGTTCACCTACAATAAGCATCCTAGCGTCTTATTGGAAACACTTACACCGAAAAAGCAGGTTCATTAATTATATTTGTGGAGTAAAATTTATTTCTATAGATAAAAATAGAGAAATTGGATCTGTAGACCGTTATTTGCATTTGATCTCTAAATTGTGAAAAAAATTTAATGTCAAATATATTAAAGGTAAATAAATAAATAAAATTGAAATATTTACTTAATTGGATATATATTACATGGTTTTTATGAAAATTCAATTGGAAAATATATAATATGCAATATGATGTTGTTATTTATTGCTACTGATTTTTCAATTAAAATTGGTTGTTTAAAAACATAATACCTTATTTAATTGAGTTAATCCTATTTGAGTTTTAGAACAAGAGCCAATGCACAATGGTGTATTTAAACCAAAATTAGCCACTTTTTTTCTTATCTTTGCTTGCTATTGTTTCTAAAGTAATTTTGGAATTATAAGTTACAAAGTTTCACGGGAAAACTGCTTGCACCTTTGTTTGACTTTTGCCTCAAGCTATCTAAATCTCAATCATTATCTTAGTTTTAAAAGAAAAGGCACAAGATCGCGGAAGATTTTTTTTCATAAACATATTAAAGAATACTTAAATCTTGCATTGTTAGAAAAAGTTTTTGTCGACCAAACCTGATACATAAACAAAAAGCTTGAGTATGGTAAATTTATTGAAAAAAATTAAATTTTTTAACAACAAATATAAACCACAAATATTCAATTATATTAATAGAAAGATTAACGTTAAAAACTAATAAATAAGCACAAACTTTCGTCTGCAATATAAAAAAAATCCGTACTGAATTGCACTAGCAAACACAGTAAACATAAATTGAATAACACGGTAAATCGAGAGCGTCAACAATAGTAACTTGAATCCGTAAGAGCAGGTAGATTGTGGCGACAAAACAGGCGAGGTGGGGTTGATGTAACTAAAATAACCTGTTTGTGATGGAGTGGTTATCTAACTACACTAAAAAACAACATTCAATGCAAAACAAAGAGTTGCGTTTTCTGACTTTTGCCCGGAAATTTGATATAAATACTCTATTGAGCGACGTGACCGTTCGATAACGTTTATTTAACATCCAAATTTGGCAAAGTCATATAATCTTGATGTCAACTGACGCAGCACTCTTTAAAAAATTTGTAACAGGAATATTTAAGTTTTATAGATTATTTTTTCATACGTAAGTATTTGATCAGTTTTGAAACCTCTGTTTATATTTGTATAATTCCTAATACTGAAACGATTACATGTTGAAGAGAACGCCTTCCAGTACAATCAGTGGAAGTGATTCTAGGTACATTAGGTTATGAGCCTATCGATATATTATCGATAGTCGTTTAATATTTCAAAAAAATACATTATAAAGAAGAATAACAGTGCTATTCGTTGTGTGGGTAGTCATGGTAGGGACAAAAATCGATGCCAGCGCTCCCAGTGAAAAATTTTGGCGTTAAAGGTGGCGGTTATGACTAATTTGCAATTCTTTACATGTTAATGTTATAGTAAATGTCAAATTAAAGTTATTGAAAAACACAAATTAATTAAACTTAATTAATACATTAGAAATTGCGAAAATAAGAAATCAAATTGCACAAATATTATTTTTCAAATGTAAATTATCAACATTATTTATTTAAATTTGTGGGGCAATAGTATTAAATTTTCAATGTAAGTCATAAATGCAATCCATACAATTCTATAATTAAAGTAGTGTATCGTTACCATGGAAACGCTTCCAAAAAAACTCACGCTCGGTGCGAATGAGCAGAGACAATTTCTATTGTGATATTTTAATGCATTGCTTTGAAAAAGGCATCAATGAATATTTCGATACACCTTCCCCTATTATATTTTATAATTAAAGCATATTATTCGATATTTAATCAAAATTAAAATGATACATTCTAATCATTTGATACTAATAACATTACATAATATGTATGTAGTGATTGACTTACAACAATAACTTTTGTGAAATGATTTTTTTTTCACCTAATATTAAAATTGTTCCATTCAAATTATATTATTCAATTTTCAATCATATTGGGAAAAAAATTGTATTGAAATTTTTTTTTTTTCGGTCATGTACAACATTGACAATAGATATACACATAATATATGGGAATATAAGAATTCACTCAATATTTTTTTTTTGTTCGCTTCCGTTTCCGTTCCATTGAGAGTGGATGTAATATTTACCCTACCATGAAATATTTAAATAATGCGACTACAAAAATTGTTTTTTTACTTTTCTTTTTACAGTTTTCTTTTATGTTCAGGTATGCATGTACCAGGCAGCTTGTATATGACAAAATATAAATTTTCACTGAAAAAGAAAATATAAATATTTTTCTTAGATTAATATTTTTTTAAAGAATATACAATCATTGTCGTGTACAGAGTGACACATCATCTTAAATTGATAAAATTTACAGTTTAAAGGTATCCTTAGAAAAAATTATAATTCATTGGCTTCTTTCCCGCTTGGTTCCAAATGCATACAAATATCCAAAACACGCCACAAACGTTAATAAAGTTTTCTCATCTTCTGAAATATTCTGGTGTTTAAAATTTGTCTTCTTTATTCTTAACTTGTCGCTTTGCAGGGCAACATCCCCACTTTCACCCCTACCCCATATCTCCTTCCGTAGGGGTTACAGTTTTTTAATGTACACGGCATGCTCTTTTATTACATACCCCACTTGGGTATATTTGAAAACATTCGATTATTCATCTCCACTTTCTCGCTCCACTCTACCACCCCGCAAAGGTCAAAAATATATAAACACAATCCTTGAAGCTGGTAGTATTTTTTGTCAATATTTGAGCTTAATCGATGCACAACTTTTTAAGTTTTTAAAGCACATTTCTTTCAACACTTTACTCTACTATATTCTGCTGTTATTATTCATAAAAAACTTTCTCTTGAATCACTCTATATATTAGAAAAAACGACATTAAAATTCGTTGCGTAGTTTTATAGATCTAAGCATGCATATGGATTAGGGTTCAGATTTCTTCTTTTATACTATGTATTGAAGAAATTGATTTTGAATATCTTCTTTATCCTACCGTCTCAATTTTTTTCGAGATCAACAGCAACTCTTATCTGAAAATTATCGTTTCTTGCTGTTTTCTTCCGTTTGAAATTTTTAAAGACTAAAAGGGTAAAGTGATAAGTACCCATGGCTGCATTTGAACCGTAAATTGAATTGGAAGTAAAGTCGTTTTCTAAAATATTAAAAAGTTTTCTAATTTTTGCCAAACATATTATTTTTATCAAATCTTCCTTTTTAACATTGAATAGATTACCAATAATTTAATGGAGTGTAAATGTTGGAATGATTTCTGTTTTAAATCCATTATGCAATTCTCTCTAGAGCTTTACATCATACATAAATCAAAAAATTTTAACTTTGGATTTTATAATCTCTACTTATATATTATAAATGGAAAAGTAATGATGTTTGTTTGTTTGTTTATTTGTTACGCTTTCATGCTAACTACTAGCGAATGGTTTTTAATGAAACTGTATAGCGATAAGTCATAATTCAGAATAACACATGAGTTATAATTTATAAAGATATATTAAAAAAATAAATAAATAAAATTTAATCTGACATTTACTATTTTAAATTTTTCCAGAAATCTGTAATTTATGATTCAAATTGATGGAGCAGATCTATAATCATCATTTTGAACCATAAAATGAAGTATTCTGTAAAAATTTAAAATTGTCATTGTCAAACCATTCATGGCCAACTTTTCTGATATACTCAATGAATTATGACTATTTTACATTTAACAAAATTGAAAACTGTGTATATCAAGAGAGGGTAGAGGCTACAAAGCGGTGGTATTTACTTTTAAGCCCAGTGAAGCGGGCGGGTATCAGGCTAGTCTTTTAAATAAACACGCAAAACATTTAAATATTCAATGTTAAAAAAATATACAAACATTTGTTGGTTGTTAACATGTAATAAATTAAATAATGTAGGTTTATATATGTGTTCATGTATGTGTTTTTTCTGTATACTTGTTAAACCACAAAAATCGACTGAACATGTACATACATTATTTTCGATAACTGTTAACGCCCATTCTCAATAACATGATCAATTTAGTAACAACCACATATTAAAATAGTAGTCTTATGTGATTGTTTAGTCTCGATAAATTTTCGGTAGAATTATCACTGACTATCGGGGAGAAAAATATTTTCGGCTTATTGGAAAAAAATACTTGAATAACTTGCAAAAAGTTTTAAAGTTTTATCTCTCCCAAGCATTTGCTTTTTTCTTTTTTCATATTATACTTCGTGTTTAACTACTATAGTCATATACGTAGTGTCAGCAGGTATTATGTTGTTTTTTTAGGTGTGCTTGAGCAACTGCTCTTTTCTTTGAATATAGCAGGTGAAGAAGTGCATTTGCTTTAACAAAGGTAATTATATTATCGAGACTATTTGCATAATGTTCATAAATTTTAGAACGCCAACTTTCTATTGTTACTTTTTCCTTAACGCATTTGTTGTCAATCCGTTAGCATGTTTTCCTTACGATCCAGAAGTCGTTTTGTCCCATTATTATTAATCGATGGCCTTAAGTTTCAAATTATGTCATCCCAATTCTGCCTAATGAAATATCTTGCTTATTCTTTATAATTGCATCAATAACTTTCTACTTTCTTTTCTTCTGCTACTCTTATGTAGTCCCCACGTTTTACCATTCAACACGCTAACTAAGAATTGAAACTAGACAGATATTGCACGTCATTCTTACACAATTCATCATCATCATATTGGCACCTTAGTAAGTAAGAATAGCCCTGGGTGGTCTGAAACAATTGCTATTGATTCAGACCTCCTCTCTTTTTAGCAGATTTCTGCCTGTAGTATCTATACTGGCCATTCTTGAGCCTGCCTTTGGAATTTTCAGCAGTTTTTTGAGACTTCCTATGTTATTCTCCGTTGGAACTTCAAACAAATTGGTTTATGTTAATGCCTCTTGTTGTTCAACTGTCATTTCCACTAGACTTCATATCTTTTGGTCAGCTCAGGAAACATGGTCCTCTTATGCAAAAAGTTATGAAAATTATACATTTCAAAATTTTCAAATTTGTTTGTAATATTGAAGTAAATAGATGGCATACAAATTTTCGAATTACTATTTTCCAAAATTTATGTTTCTGACTCTTTTGCACTGGGTTGTACGATTTTTACATCTACATAGATGAGAGATATTGAATGGTCTGCTTTTTTTTTTCTATATTGCGTTGTTTTCCAGAGTAAGTTATGAGTTTAATTATAAAATCCAATAAAGATACGCAAGCTGTAGTATTATATTAAAAGCCCACAGTTACATTTATAATCCATTCGGTGGTGATTTAAAACTTTATAAATATTTACAATACTAACTCTGTTGACTACTAGCCTACCAGTATTAAAAAAAGTATTTACAAATAAGATTCATTTTTATTATCCTTTTTTAACACTTGAGTACAATGAAACAAAATATCTAAAACGAAAGAAGTGTTGCATCTTTGAAATTTCCCACAGTTGTTTATTAGGTTGTAAAAACTTCGTACCAAAAAATCGACCTTTCAGAGGCAGGCCAAACTCCCTTTTTTGGGGGGTAGTTGGAGCGTTTTTAATCAGTTTTTTTGCAAATTACAAAAAAACTATACATCACATTAAAAAAAAAAAAAAAAAAAAAAAAAGTTCAACTGAAAACTCTAGCTGATTTAATTGTGCACATTTTTATTTTTTTCGACTTTCTACCTTCAAAATTGACCGAGACATGCTAATTCTAAAATAATGCATTTTTTGTCCAATCAATCAAATGAAAAAGAATCCATCTTGTAAATCCGATAGAGATCGAATAGAAATTTAAATATAAAAGTTATTCCTTATAAAAAAATAGACAACTTTTGTTTTGTTTTTCGTAAAGATCGCTGTTTACCCATGAGAGCTGAAATTAGTGCAAAACTATGGTGTCCGTTTTCTCCAAAACTATAAAATACCAAAGATAGAGTGTTGGAAAATTTCAGATAGCTTCTACCATTAGTTTTGGAGAAACATTCTCGAAAAACGAAAAAAAAAATCTAAAAAATCTCTTTTAATGTACCTTGTTTTTAAAACGGACTAAAAGGTATAAAATGATGAATAGCTATTAAAATGCTTGTATGATTGGAAACAAAAAACTTGGATTGGAGTATAGTGTCTGCTGCAAACGCCCCATGTTTTTCGTTTCCAATCTTACATTTTAATACTGTTTAGTCCGTTATAAAAACATGGTGCATTAAATTTTTTTTCCCGCTTTTTAAGGCTACGTGAATTCATTGTCATCCACTTCTGAGCTATGGTTCAAACTTCAAGTTTCAGTTTAGTTTATAGGGAAGTTGGTTTAACATCAATTACAAAATTCCACCCGGACATACAAAAAGCGAGTTCATAAAAACTACAAAAGTAAACTCCTTTTTTAACAAACTCTTTTCTGTGTCTGGAAAATGTTTTTACCACTACTGATAATAGAACTCCGTTTTACTGAAAGGGGAGAGAGAAATACGAAAGTGTGGTATTTCCTCTTCTTTTTTTTTTTTATATTTTATTTATTAAAAAAGTATTGTTTAGCAATTTCTATAGTAAAGTGGTAAGTGGAGTTTGGTTTAAAAGTTTAACGTTTCTATTATATTATTATTATAAAACTTGGCCTGTGTGTTTCTAATTGTGTTTGCATTATATAATAGAAAATATATATTATATACACATACAGAGTGTGCTGAAATCACCGAACCACTCAGAAACTATCATTACGAAATTCTAAGATGAAAAGATATTTTGAATCTAACGCATCTAATAAAAAAAAGATGTTCAATTTTGAAAAATAAAACTTTATTCATTTTATTTTAGCTCTCTTAACGTAAATTTTTTAAATATCAAGCTTTACTCGTTAGGACTCGGGTTATGAGCATTTTGCTTAGGCGCTACGATGCCACAGACAGGCAGATACACACACATAGTAGTCAAACACCCTTTTTTAGTTTGGGAGTTAAAAATAATTTAAAATAAAATTATGTAGAGATTATAATTTACAAATTTAAAAAATATTTAACGCACGAAATATTTAACGCTTGTGCAGAACGCGTGAGCAAATCTCTCATCACAGTACCTACTAAAAATTACCGAACGGTTGACGTGATTGCTTACGGGTTAATAAAAGAAGGATCTGATGATGAATTATTGTGGGTATACTTATTTTCAACCAACAAACTTATTTAAAAAAACTAAGCCTCATTCGCCTTATAATTCGCCAGTAATTAATAGTTTCTGGATGGTTCGGTGATTTAGGAACACCCTGTATATAAACAGAGAAGAATATAATATAGAAGAAAATTAAATTAGTGAGAAGTGCAAGCGACGAACTAATTGAATAATACAACACATTAAGATTGAAAATATGCATGAAAGGAGAATTACTAAAGTCGGTAAGATGTCACGAACTTAATAAAATCACACCATACCTATAGTACGTATCTATCTACCTCTACATCTGATACTGAATGGTCTAGGTTAGGTTTTGATGTGGTTGGTGGCTTTTCGTGCAAGATGTTGTCTTCGAATTAATAATATAATGTTATGAACCAGATTGAATTAAATTTAACTTTAAAAGAAAAACACAGATTGTGTATTAAATATGTATAACATACTAGCTTGATACCCGTCCGCTTCACTGGGCTTAAAAGTAAAAACCACTGCTTTACAGCCTCCACGTCTCTTGATCTCACTTATCCTCCTTGCATAACACTTGAAGGGATTGTTCTATGCAGCTGAAAGACATGCACAATTTTGAATTTTTGTAGAATAGTCATAGTTCATTGAGTATATCAGAAAAGGTGGCCATGACTTGTTTGGCATACTATTAAAAATTTTTAAAGAAATCTTTAATTTTAGGTTCAAAATGATATCATAGATCTGCTTCATCTGTGATCAACATTTTGAACCACAAATTATTGATTTCTGTAAAAATATAAAATATTAAATGTCAGGTTAAATTTAACTATTTTTCAATTTAATATATCTTTATAAATTATAGCTCATGTGTTATTCTGATGTATGAGCTATATTGCTGTACATTTCATTAAAAACCATTCGTTATTCTTTTGCGTGAAAGCGGAACAAACAAACAAACATCCTTACTTTCACATTTATAATATATAGGAATTTGAATGAAGGTTTTATAAAAGATGCGTCTAGACACTTGACAATAATTAGCATAAACATATTTTACAAGAAAATTTGTATTATTTGTTCAGAGGCTCAATAATTGAGCGTAAAATAATGAAGATCCCGAAATGTAATTAGGGTTGAGAATTACTTGTATGTCTATTTTATGAGAATGTTGTCAAATTTTACCACACTTTTTATCAAATCTGCTCAATCTTTATTTAAGAAATAATTTTGGTTTGAAGAAGAAATGAACATAGAAAAAAAAATATGGTTGCGGTTATCAACGCAACGTCAATATTCCATGATGCTGCTTACTGTATATATAGCATTGATTGCTTATCACATGTTGTCCGCGTGTACTTTGAATTTTATGATATGAACTTCATTGCCGATTTTTTCATTTTTTTATCGCTGAGAAACATTGTTGTCTGCTACTATGTTGTCTAGACTTCTGAGTGGTGTATAAAGCTTTGGAAATGTACTAACTGGTTTTGGCAACAAATTGATTCACCAAGATGATTGAATTGAAATATTCCTTGCAAATAAAACAATATCAAACCATTTTTTAGAACTTTTATACAGAATTAATTAAACAAACAGTAACTATTGAAGCAGCTTTCGTCAATACGATCATGCGCATTGAATACCATGCTCTGTTATTGTGTTTCTCTGTCAGCTGTTTAAATATTGTGTTGTTGTCTTTGTTAATCTTCTCTGTGAAGCAAAAATGTACATACTTGCTAAACGATGGATGGGCCTATCTAGTAATAGATTATCTAAGGTATAAAGTCCCTATGAAGGAGGCTTCGTATCTTCGGAGCACATTCGATATATACCTTGCAGTACTTTAAGACTGTATACCTCTCCGCATTGGCTTTTTAAAATATATTTCGGTCAAAAGTGGGTGACATTCTATACAGAAGACGCTTGTAAAGCTAATGTTCGCTTTTCTGTACCCTTTATAAAATATACACCCAGAAATAAGTATCAGAAATTCTTTTAGCCTGTGGTCACTTCATACAAATTTTGAATTTCTTGTATTTTTCTACAAGTTTGTTGTTAAGTGGAGCTTTAAAACATGAACATAACTTTTCACTTCTCAGTACAAAACGATTTTTGTTAAGAATCTAGACTTTGCAATAAAGAATGCAAATTTTTTTAAATTAGTTTTGGAAAAAGATAACAAAAATTGCATTGGTCCATAAATCCGTTACGTAGTGGAATAATGGTCTTTAGGGAGCAACAATTTAAAACTTTTTATAATATTTCTGCTTCTATATTCAAGAAATTGAATAGCATAACAAATGCTATCAACATAAAGATATTGGAAAACATTTTGCTAACTGTCATATCCTAGTATAAAATTTGGATATTCAAGCTTACTTCGTGTGTGAATTTTATTAATAAATAACAAAAAACAATATTAATACTATAACTATAGAATGAAAAAGTATAAAAAAAAAAAAGGCTTAAATATGTAAATGAGGTAGGATTATTGATATTTATGGAAAAAATATATTTTTTAACAGAATTAGGGAAAAAAATTATTAAATGCAGCATTTTATAGGATTTTCGCGAAACGAGTTACTATCAACATTGTTTGAAATACAACAGTTTTATTTATATTAACAAAAAATACATACAAAATTCATGAATTTTAATTAAGCATAAAGCGGTCGTTTTTAAGCAACACGTTATAAAGTGTTCACTGACTATGCCAAGCCCAAATTAAAAAAAAATCAATTTAATAACCACACAACTCAAAAGCAGTAAAATTTTTTAATATATTTTTAACCACACTTTGTACTCGTTTTTAATCCCCCGTACTAAAAATAGGGGTGTTATAAGTTTGATCGCTATGTGTGTGTGTCTGTCTGTCTTTCTGTCTGTTGCATTGTAGCGCCTAAACGGATAACTGATTTTTTGTTTTGTTTGAAAGGTAATTTAATTGAGAGTGTTCTTAGCTATGTTTCAAGAACGAATTTAGGGTTCCGTACCCGAAGAAATTTGTAAGGGGTTTTTTAAATTTTATAAATTTCATTTGTTTTTCGGCTTTTCGAATTAAAGGTTTAACAAAGTGGAACATATTTTACCTTTATTTTATTGGAAAAATAAATGGACAAATTTTTCGCTTACGGAACCTTATACTGGTACTTGAAACATATCTATGAAGACTCCATTAATTTACCATTTTCCTTAAAGCATTTTCCAAATTGAACTGATTTTGAACATCATCGCCAATTTTCTTTTTCGGATACAGAGCCTAGAAAAGCGCACTTGAAATCTAGCTAAGGATACTCTCCAATAAATTACAAATGAAAAAAAAAAATTAAATCAGCTCATCTGTTTTGGTGCTACGATGCCACAGACAGACAGACACACACACCTAAACACTCCTTCTTTTACTTCGGGGATTAAAAAACAATTCTTGTATGGTAATGTCTCGTCAATTCTTACATTACTGTCAGTTATATTACACACAAAGTATACAAAAACAAACATTAAGCTAATAAAATTTCAATTTTGTCTAAAAAGTTGTTTATTGTTTTGTAAACTTTACGACAGCAGTGTGTTTTAAAAATGATAACAGTTTTACATAATTGTTCTACATAACGTACGTTATTGTATTATATAGATGGATGACATGGTATTAGTATAAAAATTTATATTCAACATTGAATACTTAAAAACGAACATACAACAATAATTTGAAAAACGATTCAAAAACTTCCACAAACGTTTTTTAAATCACAATTAAAAATTATTTGGAACTTTTTATTACATACTTCTAGTTTTGAATTCTTACCTTGCCATTCTATACAGGGGAAATTTAGAAAAAAACAAGTGAAAACAAACAATTGACTGAGTTAATTGTTGAAATACTATGTAAAGAGAGTGTCGATGACTGTATTACACTACACATACATACATGTAACACATACATAACTAATATGCCCATATGATACATACTATACAATTTGCGCCTAATTTGCGCCCTCACGTGTAAACAGTGATGTTTACGAAACAATGTTTCGAACAAAAGTTGTTTATTTTTAAGGAACATTTTTTACATTTAAACTTTTGTTCTATCTCTAACGGTTTACAAGATAGGTACTACGGACCCAAGACCCAATTGACCTATGTTGCTCATTTACGAAATCGACTTCACTTTTTTCGTCCTGAATTCGCTGTAATAATTTCAGCTTGATATCCTTTTTCGTTTTTGAGTTATCGTGTTGACACGTGGATGGAAAACCGAAATTGGACTAGTAAGGTGATTTTATGAACACCTATACCAATATTTTGTTGGTAGCATCAATATTTTTAAGCGTTACAAACTTGGGACTAAACTTAGTAAATCTTGTATATTACATATATACATAGTATAAGAATACTTCGACACAAGATAACTATTTAGCGAAAATGAAAATACTTTATTATTCCAAAAACATTACGATCACGAGGTGAAGAACACTCAAATAGATAATGAAATAATGAGCTTGGTAATTGAATCTCATTGATCTTGTGAATATTCAATTGAATTCCATGGGTATACCACATCGAAACATTACTTTTTTACAACTCCAATAAACTACTAACCTCTGATTCTACTAAAATTAATTGTCAGTATATTTGACTTTGGGTTTTTTCTGATTGAACAAGTTGTCAAATAATAAAAAGATAAAATGGGTGCATTGAGTCCATATTTATACTCATCCATAAATATGGTAAATTTTCATTCAAATGGAATGGTTTGAAACGACTGTAAAATAAATTTTTGAATTTTCGAATTATATACCCGATCGATATGAGAACTTAATATTTAAATTAATAAGATTATCTTATTAATTTTTATTACCTTTCAAATAAGAAAAATACAAATCGGTTCATCCGTTTATGCAGTACGATGCCATAAGCGGGCACACAGACAGACAGACACACATAGCGGTCAAACTTATAGCACCCCTTTTTTTGGTTCGGGGGTTAAAAAATATATTTTGAAAGAGAGTAAGAGAGTCTTAGCAACCGATGAATGTTATTGAACTATGATTTATTCGTGTGGAAATTCTCAAAAAAAAAAAATTATGTCAAAAGGATAAACCATGGACGTTAAAATCGTTAAAAAGAATTATAGGCATTGTTTCGTAGAAGCGATATTTTTACATTTAAATTTAGATATTATCGACCTACATTCGGGTGTTACAATATCTTATAAATAATGTATTTACAATTTACTAATGTATAAGTCAAAGAAATGTTATAGTGAATTATATCGGAACATCATTTTTATTCTCCATCCGTCTTCATCGTAGCTAGAGCTAGTTAGATAAACAGTTGTGTTCATGAGTCCAACAGTGCTTTCTGTCCTTTTAAATATATCATTTACAATATATATAGTGATTCTTGACGTTCTTAACATTTAATTCAATTACATGATGATGTATAATTGAATCTTATGACTGAATTAAAATGATTCAACGAAAATTAGTTTTATTGAAATTGAATATAATTAGATTTATATTTTATTAGTACATAACTGCGTGTCTTATACTATATATTTAGAAAGGTCAATCAGGTTACTGGTCTGTATTCTCAATTCCTACGAAAATATAAAAAAAAAATTTCTTCCTAGAAAATAATTTTTTATCTGAAATTGAACGTTTATTGACTTATAATTATTATGGTTTGGAGTACAAGGAAATGCTGTTTAATAGGCAACATTATTACTTTAAGAAATGAAGCAATTAAGATTGCAACTCAATAAATTTTTATGGGACCCGGCTCAAAATGTTCGTTGGAGAGTGTAGAACAAAATCATATTGATTAGAAAGTGTACTTTTACTATGCGCATGGGCGCATTTTGTCTCATGACATTTTTTCCCAAAACTCACCGTTTTTAACTAGTACAATTTCCAAACGCTCTATATATTTCAAATATTAGAATGTTTGTAAGATCAAGTAGAATGAACTAATGCTATTGTATAGTTTTATGAACGAAATTCTCCAAGCTTACGCATCTCCATTTACTTAAATTTATATAGAAATATTTCTTATTACTCCGTTTGTTATTTGAAATTTTTATTAAATTAACACGTACACATTTTCAGATTAACCTGTATTTTCTCTCAAAATTTAATTTAACACAATTTTATTCTTGGAATTCTTGTGTATATGATTAAATAAAATACATAGCTTTTGAACTTGAAAAAAACCATTAAACCGTTGACTATTTATCTAAGGTATTTACAAAATACGAAAATGTTTTGCAAATGTATACGGATGCGTCTACAAAATGAGACAGTGATAAAAATATAAAAATATATTTAAATTTATTTATTCTACTGTATTTAAAAAGCAAATAAAAGGCTATTAGAGATTTTTAATTAATTTTAGATTTTTAATTTTTATTTTTTATTTTTTTTTTTTTTTGTTTAATTTAATTAAGGAGATTGTATTGTTTGACCTACAGTATTGTAAAAAAGCTTTGGTTTATTCCACGGTACATATTTTTAGCTTTAGAACACCACGCAACTACAAAACTATATAATATATTGTGTTCAAGTGATGCTTATAAATTTGATAATATAAATATCGCTCTTCAATCATCAACACTCTTACTATAGTCGTCTCTGTTCATCAAATGATGGATCTTCGATGAACTCATGAATTAAATTAAAATTTTGTTTTTATATCATCGAAAACCTTATATTTTTTTGTTATTATTATAAACTACAAGATTGTCTAAATATTTTAGATAATTTTTTATTACACTCTCTAGATTTTTTGATATAGAAATATCCAATTGAAAAGGATAACCTATATGATTCATCATTTTTAAGCTGAAAAAACTAATGATTCCAAAATATATCCTTAAATATTGACTTTTTGTACTACCAATGGAATGGACAAACAGAATTTCTCCACAAACGAACTTTTCATTACAAACGCAGCCTTTAAGCTATTTTTCATTTTTACTGTCTGTCAGTTTGTATTTATTTTAATTAAATAAAGTAAATTTTACATCATCATGTGTAAAAATTTATCATTTAAGTCGTTGTAAATACTTTTGTATAATTAAAAATTAAAATAAAATGTTCACCAAAATAATTTTTAAACCCTTATTTTAAATTAAAATATATGAAAAATATATAACGCAACCGACCGAGTCGACCCCTGTCATAAACAAATAAATACATATTACTCACATACAGCAAAACATTTATCGGTTAACAGGGATAAAAAAAGTTTTAAAATTTAAAATATGTTTATGAAAAACTAACCAAAATTATCAGCATCGGTATTTTTAATTTATTAAAAGGTAAATATTATTTTGTACCCATTCATAAAGTCGAAAGTTTTGCTTTTTTTACAAATGTATTTACAGTCAAACCTGGGTAAGTGAGAACTGGATACGTGAGTAAACTCACTTAAGTCATTTTAGGCTTCCAAAACCCCTATTAGCGAGAAACAGAAACCTCTGTTAGAAAGAGTCGTTTTTCCCTCATGGACCTCCGTAAGTGAGACTGTTACTTATCTATACCTCTATAAGCGACAGTCGAGCTTTATTTATTTATATTATTTAGGAGAAACTATATTTTATCATATTACATATTTACTACATTCGTACTTGCTGTGATTTGTTATTGCTGCGTAACTCTATAAGAGAGAAACGCTACCCATGTTCCTGCATTAGCGAGAAACTAGGGTTAGTGAGAAACCTCTATAAGCGAGAATGAGATTGTGTTTCCTTGAACTCTCGCTTATCCAGGTTTGACTGTATTTGTGTTAAACGCTAAAAGGCCAAGGAATAAAAAGTTATATCCTAAATTTTAAACTGAAGGTGAAAGCAAAGTAGAGAAAATGAATTTGAGCCGCTTATAGTATATAAAAATATTCGAGCCAACCGCAAATACACAAATTTCATTCAAGCATGAAAAAATTATAAATTGATGAGAAGAGACCGTTATAAAATTAAAAATTTGCTGTGTGGTTTGCAGTTGTTTAATGTTCTTGTTTATACATAGAACTTTCCAAAAACATGGTGCTCCTTACTATAAGTTATATTTTTGTTTCTAAAAAAAATTTAGAGAAAGATATTTAAAGTGTCCGTTAAAGCTTCGATTGAGAAGTTGCTTTTTTTGCCACAAATTTATATATAAATAAAAGAATTATTCATATAAAGTATATTTAAGAAATTTTTTTTTAAATTAATAATTCCATTTTTTTTTTCAATTATTAATAAAAAATAGTTATATTTTTGAATAAATAAAACGACTGTGACGTATTATCCCTTCGTTAGGGCTGTGAGCCAAGCAGTTTCTATAGAAATTTGTGTCATAATGTAGTGAAAGCCAGATGAGAAATAAACCATTTATCATTATTGATGTTATTTTATCATTTCTCGGAGCGATAGCGTTGCAAAAGCGAGATGTTGACGCCACTGCCGTTTGAATTTATAATTTAGAAAAATCATTGTAAAATTACATGAAAAATCAATTTAGTAATCTTTCGAAAAAAAAAAATTAAATAAAATAATATGTAACTTCTCTATTAAAATTAAGTAAATCGACACATTTTTTTCGCTTTATCTTCCCTGTAGGTAATCAATTTCTTTGATACAGAGTTATTAGTATTATTTTTTAATATGAATAAAATGATTGGTTATATACTCCCTAGCTCTATTAGACGGGACACTATAAGCGAAGAGAAGCGGTCGTAATGGTGGAAAATAACGCGTCATTAACTTTATTTTGCAATAACTTTTGATCTAATATGAATACAGATTTTTGGAAAATTCGAAAGACATCTGAAAAAAAAATGCATTTATTTATAAAATAAATTGATTGATACTGTGACTTTTGAAAGTGTACCATTCCAAATTCTGAATGAGCAGGACAAAATCCTAGAAAGACACTTGTACCGAAAAAGATACAACGAATTTGAAACAAACCGCTCCTATTCTTTGTATAAAAATATTTCTTCTTTAGTGTGTTTATATGGTTGAATGTTTTGTATAATAAGTAAACATAACATAAAGAAAAAATATATAATAATTTTGCCTTAGATATTTTTCATTTTCTCATGGGTAATTTTTGTGTGCAAAGTATAACAAGTACTACTCATAATAATATAGAATTTCATAATTTTTTTTAAAGCTTTATAATAACAATTTATTTACTTAACACGCTGACGTTAAATAAATTAATAAATGTTTAAAAAAAATTTATTACTCCATTCTCTGTAACTTGAACTTCATATAAAAAATGTATATTCTCTTAAGAAAAGTCGGAACATCAAATCTGGATGTTGATTATTGAAGAGGGCTAAGATGCTAGTGGTTTTAATGTGAAAATAACGAACTAGCGGTTTTAACAAGAAAGCTGAAATCGAAGGAAGGTCCACTATTAGATAATCTATAGTAGGAGTGTAATTTCTAAGATTTATAAGCATAGGTAATGAATTAAGGCTGTTCTATATACATTAATAATTGTATGAGCTCTAATAACTACGCCAAAAAAGTTTTACTATTTCAAAAAAAGGTTATTTGAAATATATTTGGTCTGAAAGAGACTGAAAGTTGTAGAGACATATTTACAAGTCTTTAAGTAATAAAAAGGGCAAAGAGAGTTCACTAAAATAAGCTACACTACCTTCAAGTTGTCCCAGATACGTGCATTGATGGGTTTGAGTACATAAACTCTCTCTTATGACTGAGAGAACATCGCCCAATATAACAGATCGAAATTAACCAAATTTAACAAAATAATAGCTTTGTATTGGTCATATGGCTTGTTCAAGGTGGTCGCAATGAATAATCCCTAAAGTATAATTATAAAGGTCCTATATGTAATGACTACGAATCTTAATACAAATAAACAAATCCTTAATGGTAGAACATGAATTTTTAATTAAATTTACTATATGTACAAAAATTAACGACGAAGAGAAAACATAGCAATTCTTTTCAAAAATAATGAATGCAATATTATTCCTAGCCTAGCGCATTAGAGTTAAAAAAATTTTATATTCAAAGCATAATGTGAAAATCCATGTTCTTATTAAAATAACATGTGTTGTTACGTTCAAAAAAATGGAAACAAACTATATCGATAAATATGATTTTTTGAAACTAGGTTCCTATCGTGCTAGATAAAAAAGAAAGTGTCCGACACTCACCGACATTTTTTGTAAATGACGCCTCCTTGTTTGGAAAATCGGCTGTTTAAAACCCATTCACGTCAATAAATTTTTAATTTAAATAAAATTAGAAAATTTTTTTAATTAAAAATACAAAAATTATACCGAAAAGAGCATATTCTTAGCGATCCCATGAATCTCAAATGAGACTGTCTTCAGAAATTAATTTTTTATAGGTATAAATACAATTATTGAATAGAAATTATGTTTCTCTTGTAACTATTTTCTACACATAAGCAATTTGAATGTCAATAACTTAAATAGAATACGTAATAACGTTATGCAGTCGATATAACACTGTGTCCAAAAAATAAGGTGACATTTGAATTTAAACTGCGTTTGTTGTGCATTATGAATTCCTTCCGCCCGGCCCAACAGTCAAGGAATATTATTTGAACGTTATGCGTCATTTGCGTAACGCTATCCGCCTCAAAAGGTCGGAATTGTGGAAAGACAATTCATGGTTTTTACACCACGATAATGCACCATCCCATACTGCACTCATAATTCGTGATCATTTCGACAAAAACTGAACACATATCGTTCCGCAACCACCGTATTCATCTGATCTGGTGCCGTGCGACTTCTAGCTACTCAGTAAGCTCAAAAGTCGGCTCCGGGGACACCGTTTTGATACGATAGAGGAGATTCAAGCCGCAGCGAAGACAAAACTGAAAGCAATCCCGGAAAGTGACTACAACCAGTGTTTCGAAGATTGGAATATCCTTTGGCATAAGTACATTGCATCGGGAGGGGATTACTTTAAAGGGGATGAAATTGATTTGGAAGAATAAATGAAGAATTTTCAAAATAAATACAATGTCACCTTATTTTTGGGCACAGTATATTTCTGTGGCTTATTTTTGAAATGTTTCAGTGGCTAATATTTATAATGTTTCCGTTGCTGATATTTAAAATGAAACTGCACAGTGTTAATCATAAATCAGTGTTTACTCAAGCCAATCGAAGTAATTCTTAGGTTTAATTTTTAGGAGTAGACTGAAAGTTGTTTGTTATTTTAAAAAGTATAAGGTAATAATTTAATTATTGCCTCTACATCTTCAAAGACAAAGACAAATTTTAGATCTCTGTGAAATGCCCCTGTCCGAGTAGAACACAAATTTTACTTAAGTCATTTTTACTAAAAACCCTTCTTTAGAAAAAAGCTAAATTGTTAAAAAAGAATTCAAGTTATTTTACACTATACCTGGGATATCAATATGAAGATAAATACTTTTAAATTTTAATACTTAAGCATAAGAAGGATGTCAATTTTTTTGGATTTCACGAGTACATTTACATCTGTAATTTGTATTGTAAAAAAATAATAATGCGTTGAAAAAAAAAAGTAATACGGTACACATTAACATTAATAATATATAAAACGGTGTGATATATGACTGCGTCACAGGAGTACATGAATAGTCTCTGGGGTAATTACAATATCATATATTTATAAAGACTAAAAAAAAAGTAAAATTTAGAACGAGTTTTGGAAATATTTTAATGTAGAATCATTACGAAAATATAGAATTTGTAAATTATATAGCTGTGGTTAATAGAAAACTCTTTGAGGTCTAATTAATTTTGATTTAAATGTTCATCGATTTCTCGTTCTGCTAATACGAACCGAGAAATTCTTAAATTTATGTTTTTGTATATAGATAAATATAACTTAAAATACGAAAGTACAAAAAACTTAAATAAATAGTAGTAAACTTTATATTCTATATGTTTGCTTAAGTTGGAGTTGAAATGCTAAATAATGCTAGCTTAGATTTGATTGATGATCTATGAAAATACGAAAAATTTCAATTAATTCTATGAATTATATATTTTATTAAAGAAAACACTCTATGGTCATTATCTGTGAATTTCAAATTATAGAGAATCTGTTATCCAACATCCATGCTTGGTCGCTAATATCAATTGTAAATATTTTCCATAATAATTATGTTACACTTACAAAACAATTATCGTTACTGACAAAATAGAACAATAAATTATAGTAAAGTTTAGGTAAGATAAATATATTGCTATCCGCTAGGTTTAGACATACATAACGATCATAAAAAAATATATGCCATATTATTACATAAATGGTAACTTATAAATATGCCCACGTGCGGCACTACATTCGGCTCTGCGCACGAATATGTAAAATAAAATGAAAGTTTGAATTTTTCATATAATTATAATCATTTGCGATTATAATTTCATGATCACAGGCATTTTTTCTACTTTTCTACTATTAACCGATCGAAATGGCTCTATCTTCAACATTAAACAAACTCCTTTTGGTAGTAAAATTATCGCATGCACTGAACGTACATTACGTTTCCATTGCGTAAATATCAAATAAATAATTTAAAAGAAAAACAAACACATTTTCATTATGTAAATATTATGATGAAAGGTTCGTCATGTACAAGATTATTCAATAAAAAATTACTGCATAGAACAATATTTAAAAAACATTTCAATTCAGTTCACTCAAAAAAGAGTTTTGAGTAATCTAGTTAAGAGAAACTCCATCTAGCAATGTAATTGAGTACCAGGATCAATTAAGCGCAATATCTATTAGCCATAATGTTTAACGTTTATATTGCTTCTAAATTGAACAATTTTTGTATTTATGTATTATTAAATTGAATAAATCTTATACATATCTTTTTATTTTTATTAAGAAAATTGGCAATATTCGCTGTGTGCGTAGTCATGGTAGGGACAATAAAATCGATGCCAGCGCTTCCAGTGAAAAATTTTGGTGATAAAGGAGGCTGTTATGACTAATTTGCAATTCTTTACATGTTAATGTTATAGAAAATGTCAAATTAAATTTATTGAAAAACACCAATCAATAAATCAAACTAAAAAAAACTTTTAGCAAAAAGAAAACCGACTCCAAAAGAAAAACTTTTCCAAAACAAATTAATATGCACTTAAAAGTAAAAAAATAACGATAATATAATGTAGTAAAATTATTGTTATTTTTGGAGTCGGTGTCAGTCAAGCTAATGTAGCAAACTGTTCTGTCAGAGTTGTTTCCTTGGCTGACACCGACTCCAAAAATAACAATAATTTTATTACATTATTATCGTTATTTTTTTACTTTTTAGTGCATATAATTTGTTTTGGAAAAGTTTTTCTTTTAAAGTCGGTTTTCTTTTTGTTAAAAGTTTTTTTTTTTTTTATAAATTATACAAATTGCTTTATACACCAAATAATATAATTTAATTTTGTTATTTTATTTCTATGATGCATAAATATTTATTAAACATTGAATAAATATTCAGTTAACAATGGCAGTTGATATTATGGCCATTGTGGTGCTGAAATGTTAATTTAAAAGTCCAATACGATTAATTTAATGGATTATAATTGTAAAATCGAGCTGTTTCTCTGTTTACTTATTTTTTTATTTATTTTTATTTTAGTTTTTTATAGTCGCATAAACAGCATGGTCATGAGCGACTTACAAACAATATTGAATATTATGAACTACATTCTATATCTGTTTACTTATTATTCGAGTTTTATGAACGTAAATGTTGCATACATTTTCTTTTTAAAAGGTTAAAGTTAAAAAACCATTGCTGAAAAATTTTATTATTTATACAATTTTTTGTGAGTGAATTTAATTTTCGTTTTTCTTTGTATTATATAACGAATCTCTCCCCACTTTCACCATCCTCCATTTAATGTAAACTCATAGATCATACTTTCTTCGTAAAAAAATTAGTGATGACTTTTCGTTTATAAGTTTTAAAAGGATAATGTTTTTACAAAATTATAATTTATCTTTTTTTTATCTATCTGCACTTTTTAAAACTGAGAAAAAAATTGTATACAATATAAAAAATTCAACATTGAAAATATTTATTAAAGTGCCTATTTATAAGAAAACCTTTCAAAAATAGTTTTGTCGATTTATTATAACAAAACATCTAAAACGATGTATAGATAAACAGAAGAATCCCTTTATGCATAATAGAAAATTTGAAAATGGTAATACGATATACATTTCTGCCTATGATAGATATTTCCCATTTATAAATACATGCACAATATATCCTCATCGACCTGCTCCCACTTAACAAAATATAAATGTGAAGTTTTCTGCGTAGCAGCTGACAATAAAATTCTAATTCTTTTTTAAGTCTAGCCAGTAAGAAATAAGAATATAGTTTAAAAAATTAACAAAAATGCTTGTTGCTTGTTCTAAGTATATATGCATAGTATGGTTATCGGTAGCATGATAACTGATGATGTCCTATGCATGAGTATGATGTTAGAGAGTTACATACAAACATACATACATATATACAGGTGAAGCTAATGTAAGCGTGCTAAAAATCACTAGAACGAGAAATTAATTTCAAATCCAAATAGTATATTATTTGCTTAGAAATTGATTTTTCGTTCCTGTGATTTTTTTCTTACTGGCTAATGAAACTTTTTTTAAACTTCAGCATAGTATTCTAGACTAACTTTAGCAATCAAAGGAACGTATTAAAACATTTTTTTTTTATTTCGCATTTTTCGTCAAATGTGGCACAGCTCGTATTGGTAAGGATAACGTAGAGCACAATTATAAAGCTTAGAAAATTTCCTGCAAAATAAGTAGGTACTTTTTAATTCTTGATTTTTCAGTCGGGTAACTAATAGACTTCTCAATAAATGTCCTTGTTATATTTTTTCTTCATCCTTTTGGTTTAAAAGAAGAAGTTTCGGAGTTTCATGATTTGTGTTCACCCAAAAAGTGCCGAATGTGTCAAAAAAAGTTTCCAACTCAAAAAAATCAATTGTGTTGATAGTCGCTAAGTATAGAACTTAAAAACCTAGACATTCTAATGACCTAGAGATTTCATTCATTACAGCTCCGCACATAAATTACATACATCCATTTTAAAATTATTTCGTATTATAGTAAATGGAACAAAATGCTTAAATCTTGTTGTGTACTGACGTGTGTACATCTCTACATACGTATGGAAATACTAAGTATTTGTAGTAACAGGGTCGTCTGTACGCATGAAAACATATAAATAATTTTTACAAACTCTGCTAAAAAAAGTTCAGCGAATAGTTCTGCAAAAAAGAGTCACGAGTCACGTAATGTGGTTGCTTTTGTAACATAAATGGCACAAATTAGTGTACTGTATATTGTTTCCTATGAGGGTATTTTTGTATCAGAACTATTTCTGAATCAGACGTTTATATAAAACGTCTTTAAATCAAAGTCTTACTAAATATTTTGTCCTTAAAGAAATGATTTGTTTTGTTGGCAAACATTTGTTTGATCCGTGTGAATTGCTTTCTTTTAAATATTATGCTTAAGCACCTTTAAACGAAAATTAAATCCACCAATTTTTTTGGAATGTCATTCTGTGTCAGACCTTGTACATATAAGCAACAGACTGAATAACTTCTGTTAGTTTACTAACTGGCATTCCACTAACTTCTGTAGCTTCGTGACCACCTTTTCTTAATACAACCCTGTTCAGCAGTTAGAGAGAATCATGAACACTGATTACATTATTCGAAAATATTTTTCTATTTATAAAATACATCATGCCTGTAAGAGCTTCATAAATATTCATAGAAAAAAGAAAATACGAAAAAAAAAGAAGATTTTCGAAAGTGATTTTAATACTGAATAGAAAAAGGTTTAGAAAATTTTATAAAATAATCATATAAATATTGTTATAGCGTCGTTACTTGGATCATTAAACTCATTGAATGGGTTCAAGAAAAGTTTGTTTTGGTACATCCCAAATTTGCTAACATAACAATTGGTACTTTTTTAATAACGAAACACAATTTTCCATGCAGTAAAGTTGATGAAAAAGGTGTACGATACTAGCTCAAAGTTTATTGTTTTGGAAAAAGAAAAAAGTCGTTACTATGGAGTTGCTTTTTTCTTTCGATTAAGATTTTGCACAATACTGTTATATAATCTTAATTTCGTATAGTTTTTCTTAAATGCAAAAATGTTTATTTTAATCAATATTAAAATTCAATTTTTATACCATGTATATACCAAGGTATATTAAGTTTAGTTCCAAGTTTGTAACGCTTAAAAATATTGATATAGAAAATAGAAAAATAGATAAAATTTTGGTATAGGTGTTCATAGAATCATCTAATGAGTAAGTTTCCGGTTGTCCGTTCGTCCGTCTGTCAACACGGTAACTCAAAAACGAAAAAAGATATCAAGCTGAAATTTTTACAGCGCACTCAGGGCGTAAAATGTGAGGTCGAGTTCGTAAAGGAGCAACATAGGTCAATTGGATCTTGGCTCCGTAGGACCCATCTTGTAAACCGTTAGAGATGGAACAAAAGCTTAAATATAAAAAATGTTCCTGATCAAAATAATTATCAAAATAAACAACTTTTGTTTTAAACAGTTTTTTGTAAACATCACTGTTTACTCACGAGGGCACACATTAGATGCAAATTTTATAGTATGTATTAATATGGAATTATCAGTTATGTATGTGTGGCATGTATAGGTATATGCGTAATGTGATAGAGTAATCAACAATGTTTATACATGGTATTTTAACAGTTAACTCAGTCAATTGTTTCTTTTCAGTTATTTCTAAATACTAAATAAACCTGTCATTTTCAGCATGGAAAAAAATAAATAAATAATACTTATATAGACATTTTTCTTTAAATATAAATATTCCCTAAAAATTTACCTGGCAAAAGTAATCATAAATCAATTTCCGGAGTTTCTGATTATTTTAAATATGCAATACAACAGGATGTTTCAAATAACAACAGACAAAATAACACCAGTCATTTCACATCGATTTTGCATTCAAAAGTTCCTTCACAGTTTTGGAATTTTATGTATCATTATTATGAGATATAGCTTCTTGAATTAGCTTTGATAATTTTTTTTATTTTTGATAGGTTTGTAACTTTTATAAATTTGCGTCCAAATTTTAAAATTTTGTAATAAAAAAATAGTAAATATACCGCCGTTCTCTCTATGTAATTTCTGTTACTTTAATAAACGCGGGGATATAATTACATCAAAAAATGCAATACTTTTAATTTAACTTAAGTATCTCCATACATATTAAGCTTAGAAAAATGCTAATCTACACTATTAATCGAAAATGTTAGAAACAATAATTTACGGAACCTTTTCTCATAAATGTACAGTTTTTTACCGAAATTTCTTTTGCCTATAGTTGACTGAAACACTCTGTATATAGGTCTTTTTTTCTTTTTCTTAACAATAAAAAAAAATTTTTGAGTACACATGTGATTAAAATAAAAAAATTTCTTAAAATGTTTAAAAAGTGTCAAAGAAACGTAAAAGTACAAAAATATGTATGTTTTTCTTGGGAAATTCAATTTTTTCTTGTATATATGTATATAAGTATTTTCACCTTCCTTGAAAATGTTTTTGACACAATGTAACAACACAAAAATAATTCTATTTTATTAATTTGCATGTTGAAAACTTTATTATATTTCGGTTTAAGTTTATTCTATTTTTTAGGATTTTGTTTTAAAATGTGCAAAAACATCTTTTAAGTATTGGCACAAAAAAAAAATTTTATATTTCATACCAAGGTAGATACTTTTAAAATGCTCATTAAAATCCTGCAAAAATTATCCAAAAATAAGTTACCATAATAGAGCCATTCAGACAACTATTTTTATAAAAAAATTTCCGCGTGAACGTTTTACTTACAGAAAACAAAAACTCGTACAATTTGTGTTACGTTATTTATGGATGACCCCCCATTAATAGGGTATTCCACTATTTTTGAAAAAGTACTACAAAATGTTGATTTGCTAATAAAAAGACACCAAAAATTTATTTCGGAAAAATACACACGCTTTCTTGCCAAAAACTTAAATTCAATTTTTAAACTTTTTTTAAACTGTCAAAAACGCGGGCATCCAATTTGGTCACGTAATATCGGTATCATTATACGAAATAACACAGATAAGTTTGACAGATATATTCATCGACAAATAATTATAATAAATATAAATATTTATTATCTATGGATATATTATATCCAGCTGTCTACACTGAACTAACTGATGGTCTATGGTTCATACCGATATGACATCACATCAGTGCTTGTGCTTGTTCGCGTTTTAGGTCACGTGATATACAGTTTAAAAATTACAATTTTTAATTTTAATATTATAAAAGAAAAATGTGCTTTCGTGACATGAAATCAGATATTTAAGTATATTTTTACATAAATTTTAATTTTTTTGAAATTTCATGATTTATTTTTGACTAACGATAATACCCTATTACACACAATTAAAATATTATACAGAGTAGGTAATGAAATTAAATAATAACTCAATTGGTTTGTTTAAATTATGTGAAAACTAAGTGTTTAATTTGCGTGAAACAAAGTGCCACAAAACACATTTTGAATTTAAAAAGATTCTAGATTTATTATTTCACTAATTTTACGAACTAACAAATCCCCTTACCCGCCTTTTCTTAGGAGCCTTCTAATTCTCTAGAATATTGAAAGCTACTTTTATATTTTATCAAATACAGAACGTAAAAAACAAATCATTTTTTATTCAATTGAGAACCTTTACAAATGTTTCACAAAAATATTAAATTTGTTTTTTGAAATATTATACAGTAAAAATGTATATTTACACAGGTCATATAGGTAGTATTGTAATGAAAACAATACATTGATATTTTCATAATTAGCATTTGGTGTTTTTTCCTCCATATATAAATGATAATAGTAGGTTTTTCATATACAGGCTATATTTCTCAAAGTAATTAATTTTTCAAAATTTTATTTTTTCTATAAATAAAAAATAAAAAAAATAAAAATTTATAAGTATTTTCAATTTTCATACTTTACTTACAAAAATATTGGCAGTACATAGTCGGTGTGGTGTAAGTCGTGTGAGTGCGACCACTGTAGTTCACACGATTAACTTCCCAGAGGGGAAAAAAACATAAAAAAAAGTCTTGTTAGCCTTTATAGATTATTCTTCGAACATATACTGCAGCTTGTGCTGGAACGATCATTATCTCCATAGATAAATGATTTTATCCACTTTTCAGATTCTGTTTATTTAGTTTTTCCAGTTTTTTTATTGTCATTAAAAAACGGCTCAATTAATTCTGCTGAAAAGTTCTTAAATACGCGATTACGTGTTGAATAAGCCCAGTCACGTGTTAATGACACTGCTTCGCGAGATAATCGAAGCGAAAAAATCCGAACGAACATACGCACATACGTACACACACACAAACACACACACAAACACACACACACACACACACACACACACACACACACACACACACACACATACAGACGTCACTTTCACAAGGTTTGATTCGCGTATTGCGGCCTTAAAGCCGCGTAAATATGTAAAACTGGAGATTTTCAAAATCGGCCCAATTACATAACTTCTTCTATTAATAAAAATAAAAAATTTATAATATTTTCTGAAGTATTTTCAATTTTCATACTAAAAATTGTTAATTAAAATAAATAACTTTATAATTCCAAGTGGTCGTCCTATCTCCTACCAGTTACGAACCTCACTTGAATTTTAAATGTTTTAGTCAATTTCAGGGTCTATACTAAAAGTATTTTTTGAACCCAAAAAAATTTGTTTCTAATTTACTTTAAGAGTCGCTATGAACATATGGAACATACTGCATGTCTATTTTTCAATTTCCCAAATAGTGTTTTTACTATTAGTGTAGATATTCTATGTGTCCACTGTTTTCATAATCAGTATATTCCTTGTGTCCACATAAATTACAAAAATGCAACGATTTCATTTTTTATATCAATAGTATTTTCAAATAATACATCAATTCATGGATAATTATTAGGTACATAAAATTTTGTAAATATAATATGACCACATTGGTATACATTTATACAATACAAATATGCTATATTTTTTGATACACTTATCGTCTCTCCCCGCTCTAGTAATATAATGAAAATTTGCATTGTATTTTTTTATTTTTTTATTTTTTAGTATTTTCATACGAAATGTTTATTAATTAGTTTATTCAATATTTGCATATTGCCTTTCAATTAATTTTCCAAATATTCTAATTTATGTTTATTGTTTTTTAATTGGAAAATTATATTTTGAAATTTATATAATACTAGCTCATGTTAAAGTTTTCGGGGTGAAATGATTCACCAGGAGTGTTGTTGAAAACCATGCTCTTATTTGTAAAAGTAAGTTTAAACACCATAGCGTCAGTTTTGCGGGGTACAAGTTAGTATAGGTTAGAATTGAATATGACACCCCTTGGTGTTTCTCCCCTGCCGAAAACAAATGTGTACGGCGTTGCTGAATACTAACTCTGCGAAAGCATTCAAAGGGAATTACATAAATGCCGTACAGAAATAAATCACTTAGAGCTTCGGGAATTGAAGGGAGATCAAAAATTCTTTTTTTTAAATAATTGAAAATACTTCCCTCTTCGAGAGTTTTCGTTATATAAATATTGACACGCGTTCTTGATCTGGGAAATCAAAAACAGGGTGCTTAAATTTTTGGCTCCTTCTACTTTTTTAAACGGTAAGAAATGCATGGCATTTATTACAATGCTGGTAAAGTATAGCGACAGATATTGAAAAAGTGTCTGATAACACTCTATATAATATTGCCGTTAGATCCATAGTGTTATTTATAATACCGTATGGTATAAAAACCTTTGGGGCCACTTACATTAGTACCTACAGTATTGCGTCCACGCCCACACTTGCACAGTGATATCGGCCAAAAATAAAGGAATAATTACCTTGTACAAAATAAAAATATTTTTCCAAAATTATCCCGTTCAATCAATTATTATTGTATCATTTAGATTATAATCTGTAAATCCAAGATAATTTCAACAAAAAATATCAGAATTTTCACATATATATAAAAAATATCACACTCAACATATGTATCTAAAGATTGAAAATGTGGATTAAGTTCAGTTAAATTTATGTATTATCTAGCACCAGTACCACAAAAGTA
This sequence comes from Chrysoperla carnea, assembly GCF_905475395.1. Classification (NCBI taxonomy): domain Eukaryota; kingdom Metazoa; phylum Arthropoda; class Insecta; order Neuroptera; family Chrysopidae; genus Chrysoperla; species Chrysoperla carnea. The sequence goes on along the minus strand of NC_058338.1, from coordinate 45,739,626 downwards.
AAATTGAAGTGATTTATTTTCTTTTGTTATCATTTTCTTACTATTTTATTTTTTATCTTTATTTTATTTATGTCCCTGTAGTGTAGTCCTATGTACTCCATTTCAAATAAATAAAAAAAACATTTGGCCTACAAACAGTGCGTCCCCGACTCAAAATGAACATAAATATATAATCCAGATAATTTTATTACGATTAAGATCTTTAATCAATATTTTACATGGCAAGTTTTCGAAGTATTACTATAAACAATTCAAACAAAAAACTTGTCATGTAAAATCACTACATAGTATAAAACAAAGTCGCTTTCTCTGTCCCTATGTCCCTTTGTATGCTTAAATCTTTGAAACTACGCAACGGATTTTGATGCGGTTTTTTTTAAAAGATAGAGTGATTCAAGAGGAAGGTTTATATGTATAATAACATCCATTAAATAGTGGAGAAGTACTGCTATTTTTGAGATTTCTAATGTGATGTCGTAAATAATTACATTTTTTCCGCATACATTGCAAACGCAGGCTGAACCCTACGAGTTTTAACTATAGGGAAAGGGGGATTGTTTTACTCCAAATTTAACGCGTGCGGGCCACGGGCAGTAATGAATAAATCAAAACTACTGGATCGATTTTAATCACATAGGCTATATATTTTATACACGTGCGAAGCCAGAGCGGGCCGCTAAGTTTTTATATACAACGTTCACATTTTTTCTGTAGTGTATTTAGTATCAGCATTGCACCCGTGCGAAGCCGGGGCAGGTCGCTAGTATTAAATAATTACGTACTAAGGAGAAACTTATACAATAAATATTTTCGTACTTTTTCGTAAAAAAAATTACCTGAAACAGGTAAATCACGATAGCGCTATCGTTTTAAGTCTCGGAGATGGTGATCTTGAATTTTTACATATTTCAAATTTGCTCCGGGCACATCATCTTCCGTTAATTACATTTTCACAAAGTATGTTTAACATTCTTAACTCCTTATGTCAAATATATATGTACCTCCCTTAGTGCTGCCATTTAGCGAATATTTTTTTAATCTTCACAGGAAAATGCTAATTGGAGCATTCGAGCATAATTTATTATCTAAGATTTCGAGCGGGGGACACACTGTATATTATAGGTGGTATAACATTACTTACTAATGTTAGTGTAGTGTAATATGTGCAGCTTTCAACATTTGTGAAGAAGGTCATAACGGATTAGTGGTGTATTAAGGATATGTGATTATTATTATTATTACTGGTGTTGAAAATAGATACGAATCTTTTCTCATTTTTTTCCTGTTCAGGAAATTTGTCATTCAGAATGTCACTCGGTGTTATTTATTCGATAAATTAAATAATGATATTAAAAAAAAAAAAAAAAACGTTAAAAATTGTAGGACCCAGACACGAAATACTTTACCAGTAGGTACTAATGTTTACTAATTCATAATAAGAATCGAGGATCGTATCTTCGACAATTTGATGAAGATGCTTTTTGATCATGACTTGAAAGTAATTATTCGATAAACAGCTTACAAGAGCTTATGAAGAAACCTAAGGTTAGGTTAGGTTATATTGGATGTCCACGAAGAACACACTTAGACTATAGAACCACTTAGACTATGATACCATATATGTGTTTTACCACCTTGCCGCTGGTAATTTCATTTATTAGCTCCTGCATTTCAGAGGCTGAGTGCACCTCATTCACGCATATAGCATGCACTACACCAGCCCCTCACAACTATTAATTAAATTAATTTTGTTGCGACGGCGGGAATTGAACCCGCTACCCCATGCATTCCGCGGACGGAATTGGTTACACCTTAACCAATTGCGCTAATTTCGCGATCAAAAATCTTAATTTACAAATATTTCAATGAATTTCCTTCTCGAATAGGTACTTTAAAAAGCGTGTATTAAAAAAATTAATTCAAGAAAGATTTAAATGTAATTGAAATTAAAATAATTTTCATATAAAAATAGGAAAAATAAAATAAAATTACAAAAATTTTATTATGAAAATCTTAATGAAATAATTATGAAGGAAATAATATAAATACTTAATAACAACAAGTGAAAACAAACAATTGACTGAGTTAATTGTTGAAATACCATGTATAGACAGTGTTGATTACTCTATCACATTATACATACATACATGTCACACATATATAACTGATATTCCCATATAATACATACTATACAATTTACGCTTGATTTGCGCCCTCACGGGTAAACAGTGATGTTTGCGAAAAAAAGTTTCAAACAAATGTTTTTTATTTTTTGATAAGGAACATTTTTTATATTTAAAGTTTTGTTCTGTCTCTAACGGTTTACAAGATGGGTCCTACGTTTTTGAGTTATCGTGTCTAAAGACAGACGGATGGACAACCGAAAATGGACTAATTAGAAGATTCTATGAATACCTATATCAATATTTTGTTCGCAGCATCAATATTTTTAAGCGTTACAAACTTGGGACTAAACTTAATATACTATGTATATTCATATATACATGGTATAAAAACTTTATTAAATATATCGTATATCTATCTATATTAGGTATACTTATACCTGTATAAAGATTTATACACTGCGATTCATGTAGAAGCTGCGAAATGTTGTAGCAATTCAAAAAAAAAAAATAAATCCTGCGTTCCATGCTATTTATAAGTACCTACTCTACGAGACTAATTATTATGCAGAGGTTTTGAAGCATTTTGTTTGCATTTTGTGTGCAAAATGTGCGGAAATCTTATATTATTTTGCTACGAAAATAATAAAGAAAAACTACTACCTACTCCGTGAAACTTTGTTTGTAAAATCGTATGGTTACACCAGGTACAATTTGACATATACCATTTTGTATACGCATTACATAATACGCATATAATAGTATGTAAATGTTGTTACTCTCTCAAAATTTAAGCATGATGAAAGTTTTAATAGCTTTTCCGTTTTATATAATATGTTTCAGAGAGGATACACAGACCATGTAGAAGAGATGATGCGATGTATGTTTTTATATAAACACAACAAAATACACTTTAAAACAGATATTACAAACATTGGATATTATCTTGTCACATCAGACTAATAACTTTCCATAAGAACTATTGTATATTTTCATAGCAGCCTCTAACCCAAGAAGGAGAAGGAGGACAAATAAAAAATTTCATAAATGCAGCATATTGATATTTTGGCACATTGATACCTACAGCAAGATCCGACATTGAGCATGACTAATTTTCGCATCGGAAATTTTTGCAGGATCCCGTTTAAAAAATTCACCTGAACGTAAAAGTGCAGGTTACCAGTGGGTAACCCGATAGGATATTGTTTAAGCTAATTAAAAAAAAAAAAAGTAATATTAACCGAATCGCTTCAGATAAAATTTTTCATATAATTGGGGTCAAAAGTAACAAAAATGTTCTTAGATATTTTTCTCTAAGCCCTTTAATTTTCGACTAAAAAATTCGTAAAATTTAAAAAAAACGCGATTTTTACAGTTTTCATCCCTCAAAAAGTCTATGAGAAAATCAGATTTTTGATATGTATAACATTTTTATTTCTAGTTAGCCAATTAGGCCAAAAAATTTTGCGGGAGCATGCATAAAAATTTTACATATATAATAAGTACATATTTAAAATCTGATTTTTTTCATAGACTTAGATTAGACTTTTCATAGAGATAAAAATAGTAAAAAGCGTGATTTTTAAATTTTACGAATTTTTTACTCGAAAACTGGATGGTTTAGAGAAAACTGTCTAAACACATTTTAGTTACTATTGGCCCCAATTATATGAAAAAAATTATTTGTTTAAAAAAAAAATTTGTTTAAACAATATCCTACTGGGCTACCCACCGGCAACCTTTACATTTAGGAGAATGTTTTAAACGAGACCTTGCATAAATTTTCCATGCGAAAAAAAGTCATGCTAAATGTCGGATTTTACCGTACCTAATAAACACAAATACTTTAACAACTATATTTTATATAGGGTCTCCCAATTTGGAAAGAGTTTGACACCTTTTCCAATTTCAATCCGTTTTTAAGAAGCCAAACCAAATGTACATTTAATCCGTTTTTTCCATTTCACAGGAATATCATTTTTAAGATTTCCGAGGGCAAATACAATTTTTAAATTCGTCCGTTATACCTTTCCGTTCATTCGTTTGATACCGATGAAATTGACAAGAAATAAGGTCTTTAAAATCAAAAAGTCTATACAATGATTGTTCTTTATGTGAATATTGAAATAATTATTGAAATTGCTATTTTTACTCATCTCATTTTGAGCGATTTCGTTGATCATTTACAAATGAAATAAAAGACGTTAACGAAATTTCTCCTCAAGTGAATTTGTAACGAGCCATAAAGATTAAAGTTCTGATAATTTTGATATTATTATAAAATTATTGATTTCGATTTTCGAAGCGAATAAGCTAACTTACTCTAACAGGAAACTAATAATAGGCAGAGTAAAGCAGAGCAGAGTAGAGCAGATCAGAGAGTTATACATATACAGCAGGGAACTGAAGGATATAATGCGTTACTTAATATTTACAAAGACAATATGTAAATCTTTTAAACCAACAATATTATTATTGTTTAATGTTGAAAGTAACCATTTGTTGTACACATTGTTATCATATTCTTGTTAGAAAATTCTGCGAAAGATTTTCTAAAATGTTAGATGAAATCGTTTGACAACTTTATATACACTTTTGTTTTCAAGTTTTGTATCATCGTTATTAAAAAGTCTGGCGAAAATAAAATACAGAAAACTTGAGAGTTTTTTTTTTTAATGAAACTTTCTCAATAAGTTCTCCTTTATTATTTTTCTATATTAAAGAATATTGTAAAAACATTAATCTAATGTAAGTTACAAGAGTGTTTTTCTTTGATAATTAAAAAATTAAAATAAAGCGTTATAGAAGAACTATATCTATTTAATTTAATAATTGAGGATAACTTACATTAGCGGTCGGAAAACTATTAGAACAAGTAAAATTTACAAAATTTGAAAAACCACCTAAAAATTTTCCGGGTTGGATACGGAATCCTAAACTCGCACTTGAAGCATAGCGCTAAGAACACTGTCCGTTAAATTATCTTTCAAACAAAATTAAAAAAAAGGTGCAACGATGCCACAGACAGACAGACAGGACCCACACATATAGCGGTCAAACTTATAACACCCCTTTTTTTAGTTCGTGGGTTAAAAATAAATTTTATGATTCAATAATTTTTGTCTATAAGTTATAATTTACAGATATTTATCTTCTGGCAAATGAAGCCTCATTGTTCTTGCTGAGTCAGAGATATCTGGGGACATTATAAAAGAGCAATTCAATAAATATCCCCATAAATGAGTTTTATTCATACAATAATTCTTTTTAATCTCCAAACTAAAAAAAGGGGTACTATAAGTTTGACCGCTATGTGCGTGTGTCTGTTTGTCTGTGGCATCGTAGCGCCTAAACGGATGAACCGATTTCGGTTTTTTTAGTTTTGTTTGAAATAAAATGTAATGAAGACTGCTCCTAGCTAGGTTTCAAGTGTGAATTAAGGGTTCCGTACCCGAAAAAACTTAAAATTGATGATCATATTCCAAATCCGTACAGTTTGGAAAAGGTTTTAAGGAAAAAGGCAATTTAATGGAGAGTGTTCTTAGATATGTTTCAAATGTGAGTTTTCGGGTTCTGTAACCGAAAAATTTGTTGGGGTTTTTATCTCGTGCACTCCATTTTATTGGGTCTTTCGAACAGGTGTTTAAAAATGAATCAAAATCCTGTAACTTTTCTCGTCAGGCGAATATTGAACCGATTGATTCCGATTTGAGTACTCTAACTTTGAAAAAAATTTAAATCACTAATTTCCGTAACGTTGATTTAGTAGTGTATTCAAACAATAGTACGGTTCAAAAATTCAAATTGTCAAAAATATTGGTTTAATTTATTTATTCATAATAAAATTGAATAATAATTTTTATTTGCATTAGTAAACTTTAATTATATAAAATCTAAAGGCATAAAAATATTATTGTTTATTTTTTATGTACCAATAATCATATTTATTGTCGACAAAATATATTGATGAAATATGAATTTTTATTGTATATGGGTAGTAAAAATTTATACTGATTCAAATCAATAAATTTTATTTGATTTAATATGTAATAAATATGATGATAAATATACTTAATACTTTGTGGATGTTTATATATCTTATATATATAGGAGACTTTCTATAGATATAGATAGATAGTCACTCATCACGATATCTCTGAAACTATAAGACCTAGAGAATTGAAATTTGGCAGGAATATTCCTTTTGCCAAGTAGAGGTCAGCTAAGAACGGATTTTACGAAATTCCACCCACAAGGGGGGTTGCGGGGGTGTTCATGAATAAAAAATTCCTCTGGAACTATAAGACCTAGAGACTTGAAATTTGGCAGGAATATTCCTTTTGCCAAGTAGAGGTCAGCTAAGAACGGATTTTACGAAATTCCACCCACAAGGGGGGTTGCGGGGGTGTTCATGAATAAAAAATTCCTCTGGAACTATAAGACCTAGAGACTTGAAATTTGGGAGGAATATTCCTTTTGCCAAGTAGAGGTCAGCTAAGAACGGATTTTACGAAATTCCACCTACAAGGGGGGTTGTGGGGGTGTTCATGAATAAAAAATTCATATTTTTAAATTATGGCTTTTAATAGTTCAAAACTTGGTCAGAATGTTTTAAATTACATTTAGAAATTTTTTAACCTTCGGAGGGTAGAAAGTTGTAGCGAGAAAGTGGGAAGGAAATATCGAATATTTACAAATATACCTAAGTGGGGTATCAAATAAAAGAGCATGACGTGTACATTACAAAACTGTTATCCAACGCAAGGAAATGTGGCGGGAGGGGTGCAAGTGGGGATGTTGCCCAGCAAAGCGGGTAGTTCCCAGCTAGTATTTATATATATGTTTCTGAATGTGTTTGTAAATAATTGTGAGCGGATAAAGAAGTACGTACTCATATACAGATTATTTTTTCTTCTGAGCCAGCAAATTGTAATTATTAAAAAATTATAGTAATTATCATAATGTTTTCGACGGGTGTTTACATTTTAGAGTCTCCATTAGGAGTGACAAAATATAAATCCAGATACAGAATCGAATCATCAGAGTCAATATGATCCGTTTCCGTATATCGATACGGATTTTTTTATGTATAGCTGCAAATTTCACTTGAAGCCTGCCTAAATTAGGTCAGACTGAAATAAACAATTATAATATTGTATTCAATAAGCAGACTTGTGTGTTGCGATGCCTCGATAACTCGCATTCGCAATTTTGTGACACTCGCACAATAAAAAATGATCTTAATAAAATCCAAAAAAATATTATAAAAGATCCGTATAAGGACCACTAATAAAGAATTCGGATATTTTATTTATGGCTAATATCCTTTTGGATGGGTGGACGTTTATGTCGGCAGTTTTTTCCAAACCAAGACCATTAAAGCATACACAACCTATCCATAATCGAAAGTGGAGCTAAACTTGATTTTATCTTGTAACTACTACTTGTCGTTGCTTAAATTCTTATTGACTTCCGTAAAAAACCTTTTATCAGTCTCGAATACTCAATAGAGGAATTATGTAATAAATAAGTAGTTATTATATATTATGTAAGATCAATAAATTTCGAATACCTTGTACATTCAAAACGACAGGTATTTTATTTATAAGCAATAAATATGCCATACATTTTTGTACATTACTTGTCAATATTATTTTTTATCAACTTTAGTAAATAGGTATTGAATCTAAAAAGACATGAAAACTAATAACAAGCCTTGATAAGTTTGATCTTAAGAACCTGGAATTAAATAACTACATCCTTACGAAACTGAGAATCAGATTAATATACAATGAACTAATTCTTACAAAGTAAGTCGTTACTCGTTAGTGAAGCGAAAATTATGTAATTATATAATATTTAAACCAAAAAGAAACATTTTTATAATACCCTGAATACAAATTTTATTCAGAAATTTTTATAAAACCAATAGTCTAAACTAATTATAATTTACTCTTTCTTAAGAGAAATTTTTTTTCTCTTCTGCAAAATAATTTTATCTAATTTCTTTTCTTTTTGGAGAAATTTTATCATTGATTTTTAACAAAACTACTCAGAGAACACTACAACCCACTCATTGTCATAAAGTTATATGAATAATTGATGATTCTATTTATATCTATATCCGACTTTTCTTCGATACGTATTTACAGGATGATTCATTAATACTTGACAAACTTCGGGTATTGGCTCTTAGCATCAAGCAATAAAGTTCATATGAGTATATGATTGAAAACTTCGTTTTCGAAATACAGGATAATGAAGAAGTTTCAAAAGAAAAATATGTTATTTGTAATTTAAAATAACCGAAAGGTAATTTGATCAAAGGTTTTTTATTCTTTACCAACATAAAGTTTTCAGATTTTTGTTTCTAAACTGTATGATTGATTACTAATATATTTATAAAAATACTTATAAATTCTTATAAACATATTATAAGTATACTTTCGAGGTAACTTAAAAAAGAAGATTTTGTTATTTTCATTAAAGGTAATTCCAAAAAATTTATGCCATTATTTGCGTCTATATTATTATAACGTTTCGGTCTTTTTATTAGATCCTCATCAGACATCACAATATGTAGAACTTATTTATCATTGCAACCATTTTATTTAGATTATATGTTCTTAAGATCTCGAATAATAATTTATTTAATTAATTTAAAAATCGTGTCAAGTTGTGGTATGACAAAAGTATGCAGTACTTACATTCGTATTATGATGTCTGATGAAGATCTAATAAAAACATCGAAACGTTACTGAAACAATAATTGTGGTATTAACATTTAAGACGACTCTATCCACTTTTTAGGAATAAATTTATATTAAAAAAAGAATTTAGTTACTATTATCATACTCTTCTTTTAAAACTTGATCACCCTGTATCTCGAAAATATAAAATTTTGACCAATGTTTGTATGAACTCTTTTGCTTCTTCTGATTCTAGGAACCCATGTTCGAAGTTTGTCCATGCACTACTGAATCATCTTGTGTATATATAATGAATATATAAGCTTAATTGAATTCGGTTCAATGATTCCTTAAATTATAAATGTCTTCTTATTGAGATAACTAACTATAGCCTCAAACCTACCCCACATTCATTTTTATTTTGTGTAAGAAATATTGTGGATGTTCAAGAATAATTATTAATGAAATTATTTTGTTGTCATGAAAAGAAAAACTTTCATTAATTTATTAAATCTATACACTCAAAGATTAAAGTGGAATATCAAAATATAATGCTTTATAAAAGAAAATAAAGCGATATATAAACGCTATTTTTAATAAATAAAGTGGAAAAGTGGAAAACTTAAAAAAATAGCCATTCTTTATAGAAGATACACCATTATTGGTATGAAGCCAACATGTATTTATATGAATTATTTGAAGAAAAAAAAATCTAAAATTTGTGCAAACTTAAATAGTCCCTCCAGAATTTTTGGAATCCGCATATTCTCAAACCTACCTATAAACAATTTTGAATTAATATATAATTCTGGCATTCTATTTGATTACACAGCATATATTCTAGGATTTTGCACTTTGAAAAATCGATGAACCTTAACAAGAAAATGACACTTGAGTTTTTCCGGTTAGAAGTCACTTATTTTTCCGATTTGCTTTAAACTCACCCCCGTCTGAAACAGCCAAAAAAGTTTTGCATGCAATTATTTTTACCGGTTTATAAAAAAAGGATGCTTTTATTTACCGTTGCTTCCAGACGGTTTAAGTCCATTTTTTCACATCGACTCAGGAGCTTCTTTTCTACAAGGCAGAAAGTTAAGGATCATTGATTTTTTTTACGTGTCATGTTCTGGAATAATAAGAGGTTGGTATTATAATTGAAAATTATAATAATATAATTTGGCTGCTAAAAATATATACTTTATTCCTTCTTACACTCAAAAACCACGATATAAAACCCACAATATTTTATCTACGAACATTTTCGCTAGTTTTGTAAAACTGTTTTGATTAAAATATTTTACTAAAGTGTTTTATTTTGGTAAAGAAAAAAAATCAATTTTTCTTTTGAATGGGAAAATTTAGAACATCATTTTGGTTGTATCATCATCATTGAAGATTATTACCTCCATAGATTTTACTTGTTCGTATATACCTTCATAACAAAATATTTCATGAAATACTCTTCACAATAAGGCATCATCAATATTATATTAAGAAATTGTCCAAATTCGAAATAAGGCAAATTCTCTTTTGTCTAGGATTTTTCCGCACTAAAATTTTAATTAAATATCGTAAAGCTGTCTTTCATATTTAAATGACCAAGTCTTTTCGTATCTTACTATGAATACAGTAATATTACAGAATACAATAACAAATAAAATTAATATGAAAGTGAAATTTACAAAATTTAAAAAAATCCGGCAAATGTGATTTATTCCTTGTAAACTGATTTTTGGAAACTTAGCTATAAAATGTTCTCAATCGAGTTGATTAGACCGTTTAGGGGCTACGATGCCACTGAGAAACGCACAGACACACAGATAAACACTTTAAACTTATAACACTCCTTAAACCAATATCAAAGTGATGGTCAAGGACATCAGATGAAATGAAAAGGATACTTAGAGAGTTATCATTTTTTGGGACAAATTTTTGGAAATATTTTAATTGAAATTGAAATATTTGAGTTGAGTTTGTTATTTTGAATTATTGTTTTGAATTACCTAATTATTTTGGCATTTCACTATTCAAAATGTATTGAGTCAGGTTTATTTCCATAGAAATTATTTATATGTTAAAATTATACGTCACGCCTTTCCCAAACGATCGATTCGAATCGATTTTGAAGATCATCACCAATTTTTAAGTTTTTTCGGGTAGGGAACCCTAAGTGCGTACTTGAAATATCTATCGCACGCGCTGAGAACACTCTCCGTTACATTACCTTTTAAATAAAACCAAAAAAGTTAGAATCGGTTCATCCGTTTAGGCGCTACAAGAGATTGCTGTATCTAAGATGGATATGAATATTAATTTAGTTAGCTTCATAAGCTATAAAATGATGAATCTGCTCTTTTACCTTAAAAATTTTAAAGCTAGTTAGATTTCATATTTTGCCTCCAAGGTTTTATGTAAGTATATAAAGCTATAACAAAAATCAAGTGTTTGTATTTATATAATATTTTGTGAAAAACCTCCAAGATTCTATTATAAACTCTTCATTTTATGATAGTGTTTATATTTTCACAATAGGGGAAAAATTTTTAAAAAGTGATACGATCTTTGTAACAAATCAATCATCTGTATTGTTGCATAGAATCGAACTTTTTTGTAATATTTTTCTGAATAGATAAAGTTTATTATGATTTAATGATATTTGAATGGTCAATTCAAAAATAAAAAATGATCTTATTTAGTATCTAATGAAAAAACACTGTTATTGATAAAAGTTTACGAAATTTCGAACAAAACTCTTTATGGCGAGCAGTTTAAAATTTCTAATATTGTAAGTCAACACACATTGATGCAGCAAAAACTTTGTTAAGCAAACTATTTTTAACCCCCGAACGACAAAAGGGGTGTTATAAGTTTGACCGCTAAGTGTGTATGTGTCTGTCTGTCTGTTCTTAGCTATGTTTCAAGTGCGAGTTCGGGGATCCGTACCCCGAACAACTAATAAATGTTCCCACGCGGGATGGGTCTGGTGCGTCCCTTGAGGTCCACGCGAATAACTTCAGTAAAATAGTTTAAAAAAAAGATTATTAAACACACACACACACGCAAACATACATACATACTTTTTCTTCAAATTGGTGTTAATGCCTTGTCCTGATCATGAAACATAAAGATATGTTGAAAATATCGTATTCGAAAATCGGACCCTCATTCGATAACCTCCTTTACTGGGAAGTTAAAACAAAGCAGTACAAGATTGGTGTCGTAATTTAATAACATCGTTTAAAATGCTATTTAAGCGCAATATCTTGTACCTACAACAACACAAACACGATTGAATTCTTTGTACGTAAGGGTGCTATCTCACTCCGTTTCATGAGGAATTCATTTTTAAGTTGTTAAATCATTAATTATTTAGCGGATGAATAATTAATAAACAAATATAAAATATTCATTTACATTGGTTAATTAGTATTTTTATTTAAAAGGAAACCAATTTCCTTCTCCCAATGTAGTGATCAATTTATAGTAATTTTTTAGAAAGATTACATAATTATTTATAAACAAATTTCCTTCACATATTAATCACCAATTTTATAGATACAATGATAAGAATGTATCCGCTAATCACTTACTTTCCGATTAATAATAATATAATAATAACAATGGGATTAAACCTCCGTTTCTCAGACCACGTATATAACAGAGGCCACCCACATCATTATTTTTACTCCACCCACACCATTTTTAATATCTACAGCTAGTAATAATAATAATAATGGGGGTTTAACCTCCGTTTTTGTGACGCATGCCTAATCACAGAGGCCACCCACATCATTATTTGTTAATCTTTATTTAATCAATTACAAACATATACAATTTTGATGTGGGTGGAGTCGGTTACTTCGTTCTTATCCAAGCGACGACAATGTGATCAAATCTGCACTCCCATTAATTATAAATTGTTCACACTGCCGCTGCCTGGTTTCGAACCCGCAACCTAAGTCTAAATAATCCTACGTTCTAAAACTAACGCTTTAGACCGCTCGGCCATTTAGACTCTTTATGTATGTAGATTACAGAGCATGGGATTTCTGGAATTCAATCCAAAATTATACCAGCTATGGGTCATAGGTAGTATCAAGATCTTCTTATAGGTATACCATAGGAACAGATAGTTAAAGGAAGTATTTATCAAAAGCAGTGAGGTCAAATCTGATATGTACTCCTTCAAAAGTTATACTTGTGTTGAGGAAATTAAAATTTTTGACATGACCTATAGGCAGCTTTAAATTCCCATCCGGCTATCTGGTTTATAAAAAACGGCCATTTGCCGCTTTAAAGGTTCGAATTTTTACTCGACTCGTAAGACTTTCATCTATCATGAGAAAATTTGCATTGCCTGAATGGCAAGGAAAAACCAAGGATAGAAGCTATCCTTTGGTATACTAACATTTGGAAAAACTATATACGGACGTTTGGATTTTATTTCATTCATCAAGAATTCGAACAAAGAGAAATGACTTGAGAAAGGCGAATTTCGTACGTTGACAAAACAGACTCTCATCTTTTTTCTCCAACCTTATAAGTTTCAAGTTTAAATATTGCGTTAGATAATTCAATTTTACAAAGATATTTGAATTTCTAGATTGATACCCGCCGCTTCACTAAAAACCACCGCTTTATAGCTTCCATCCTCTCTTTATATACACAGTTTTCAATTTTGTTAAATGTAAAATAGTCATACCTAAGTCATTGAGTATATCAGAATAGTTTACCATGATTTGTTTGACATTTACTATGTTAAATTAAAAATAAATTTTTTTATTTTTTTTAAATACATATTTGTAAATTATAGTTCATGTGTTATTCTGATATATCAGCTATATTGCTGTACAGTTTCATTAAAAACCATTTGCTAGTTTTATCGTGAAATCGTAACAAACAAACAAACAAACAAATAAAAATGCTTACTTGCAGATTTATAATATATAGGGATAGGGATTATCAAAGAACTGAATATTGTTTACTTATATGCATACGAATGGCTAGTCACTCAATGTCCGCGGCCGGTTGTTTTTATTATACATCCATGACAATCTTATACAAATTTCCAACTTTTTATTTATCGCTACAATATCTTTTGGGCTGAACTGAAAGACTAACCGTCTAGATTGATTTCTATGTTATGTTAATTTTAAAAGATTATCAATTGATCAACTATGTTACTTTTCTTGATAAATATTTTTGGAATTTTTTAAAGGTGATTTTTGTAAATAAATTAAAACAAAATTCATAAATAAATAAAACAATACAAAGTGAAGTGCACACAAATGGGGCATTTTTTAAAAAACCTGTTGTTCAGTGCTGCGTTAACAAACAAAAATGTTTCAATAATAAAAACCCAAATAAAAAAATCATGAACATGCAATTATAATATAAAAGTTCCCCCACACAGACAAAAACAAAAAGTGTTTCCACAATGTTAGCTTGTGTTTGTCAACCAACTGAAACATCTCGATTATTATTTGAGCCACCAACAGGACGCACAGTACCAGGTACCGTGGTTCCTGCATCACAATTACTTACAAAAACCACCGCTGCTTCGTCTGGATCAAATAACAATCGACAAACAATACCAATACATTCAAAAATCAACAAAGTAACAACAAAAATAGTCACACGTGAAATAAAATACGATGATAGTAGTACATCGTCGTCGTCAACAAAATCTGAATGTTCAACCACGTCGTCACCGGTTGGTGGTAAAAAACAATACCGTAGTAACAAGAGCATCACAATACAGGATACGAATAAGCATAATGGGAAACATCTTACAATTATTAATGATGCTAATGCAGTAAGGTAAGTTAAAAAACAGTATAAGATTGGAAAATTTTAGGTAGACTATCAAATCATGGAAAAACAAGGTTGTTTTTGTCAAAGTAAGAATTTTAAGTTTTCTAAAATAAGTACTTAAGTGAGTACTATTTTTTTAAACAAAAAGGCCTATTAGGCCTTTGCCAAGATATCGATTGCAGTATATCTTTTGTTAAAATTTGAAAACGTGCGAGAAAAGATGACAAGATCAGAAATAAAAATAAAAATCGATTCATAAACATTAAAGATAAAAGCAATTAAATAATTTTTTCTATTTTATTCTTGCAAAACAACTTTTAATGTGTAGTCTCTATGGAAATTGCAAGGTTATGACGTCACCAAGTGTTATTCACCTTTTTTTCTATTTGTACATTCAAATCCTTCATATTTTAAGTTATTGATGTCATCCAAAAATTGATTTAACACGACAGTTTGGAACGTCTTTTGAAGCAATGAAAAAGTTTAGAACAAAGGTCCATTGGGTGAAAGAATATGCTTTCAATTTTTACTTTTACTTTTAGTAGATAAAATTACTAGTTATGGAATTAAAATGCATACTCTTATTTTCGGTGTCTGATTTTATACACTGTATCCAAAGGGGTTGAAACGTTTAAATAACTTATAACAGAATAACATCTTGCTTTGAAAGTCGAAAAATTCCATGCAATTTTTTTGAAGAAGCTATCGAATGATGCCAAAGTAGGTTGTGCAATTTATGTCCTGGTCTATGCAGGAGCACCTTTAAAATCTTAAACGATAACTGCAATTTTTAATTAGTTTCTCTAGATTTTAGAAAATAAAAGTTTTGATTTAAGATTATAACGCAAAATTTTTGACTGGATATCCGCAAGTACGACAAATCTCACTTTTTTATTGGTAGTTTAAATAGCCCAAAAACATTGTACATGGATCTATTTTGTATCCTAATACTCCAATAAACGAGGAGAAAAAAAGACGAAACCACTAAATTTTGATCTAAAAGTTATATGGTAGCTATTGGTGTTTTTGCCCAGGGGGTGGTAACCACCCCTTCTAGGGAGTAGAAATACAGATGTTGAAAAAGGCAACGGAAATCGATAAAGCGATGAAATGTAAGCAAAAACTAACATTTAAGTATATTTCGAAAGTAAATACTTTCCGATATACTTAAATGGCACTTTTTGCTTAGATTTCATTGCTCTATCGATTTCCGTTTTCCATTTTCAACATATATTTTTCTACCCCTAGAAAGGGTGGTTACCACTCCCTGGACAAAAACACTGCAAGGTACCATATAACTTTTGATCTAGAGGGTGAACAAAGTTTAATCCCAAATTTTCAGATAAATCGGAGCTAAAGGAAAGAATTTAGAGGTTTAAGCCGTGTTACTGGAGTATAAATAGCAGGGTACTACCACCTACCGCTCATTCTAGAAAGTTCAGATTATTTTGATTAATACAAACTTACTATTCCATGGAACTTCGTTAGTCTACCTACAAATTTTTCAAACAAATACTTACCTTGCTTCATTATGTTAGTAAAAGCAACAACGGTATCATTGGAGATCTACAAAATATTGTAACAAAAGTTGAGAACACAACATCACAATATTTGACGACAACACGAAGTGAAGATATTTCAAGAACAATATTAACCACCACCTCATCCCAACTAAGTGCTGATGTTAGTAATGAAATAGCTTCGTGTAGTAGTAGTAGCAGTAGCAGCATACCAACAGCCTCAACCTCGACTACTTCTTCTGTGTCAACATCGACTTGTGTGAAACAAGAGGTTCCCGTAAACATTATCAACATTAAAAAGGTATTGTATTACATACATGAAATATATTTTTGTGTACAGTTTTCAATGTTTTGGTTTTGTTAGAGTCACTTCAAATGTGCTATTATCTAGAAGTTTATTTTATAGAATTCAGTATAATTTATTTTCATCTCTTAATTTAGTATTGTAACCCTAGATCAATTTTTTTCAAAATGTTTATACTAGCTGTACCCTTTCACGTTTCGGTGTGGCACATTATGATTGCATGAAAATAGACGATAAGTTTAACAGCTTGTAAATTGTATAAAATTTGACAACCTCCCGCTAAAAGAGTTCAGATTGTTCATCTCCACTTCCATTCCACTCCCATATCCCCTTGCATCGGGGGTTATAGTTATGTAGGTAATGTACACGTCATGCTCTTTTATTCGATACCTTACTAGGGTATATTTGAAAATAATTGATTGTTCACCTCCACTTTCCCCTCTATAATCCACTGGCGTCGAAGCTAAAAATAGATAAAAACCATCCTCTAAGCGGGTTATATATCGTGCAAAAATTTGAGCTGAATCGATGCAGAACTTTTTGAGTATTTTGATACCCCACTCGAGGGTTTCGGTTTAATTTTTTTATTTACGTATTACTATTTTTTAAACACCTATCTAAGGACACTTCCGTTTTTAGGACGAATATAACGATAACTTAATTGTTGAAATCCATCCAGCCGTTTGAAACAAACGAGATAATAAAGAAATTTACAAACATATTAGATACGCACGAATAATAACCACTCCTTGGCACTCGAGTAAAAATACATAGCTATAAATGAAAATGATTGAAAAATGTTTTTGTGCGTATTGTGCAGTCAATAACTTTCCGGCAAAATTCGTCAACAAACTCGAAAATCGAAAAACTTATTACAATTATGATACCCTTATAAGCACTCGAGTCACGATATTAAAAATTTTTAGCATTGTATGGTCTTCATTCAAAAAATTATAAAAAATAAATTGGATAATAATTTGCCCTTCTAAAAGTTTTATCCTTCGGCAAAAAGCAGTGATTATTTTGATTATAACTTGAAAGAACAAGCTTTTCAAATGAGCCGAGAGTACAATAAATTCGATCACTTTTAGCTGAAAAATAACTGAAATTTGGAAACTTTTTTTAATGATTTGCTTCAATTTGCTGTTTACACTTATATAGAGATTGTGTTGCATTCACTCAAGATTTTGAACTTATTATAATACAATCAATGATTTGTAATCACTCTGTATTGCTCTAAATAAATATAAAACATAATAAATCCCTATATATACGATATTATTTTCCACAAAGTTGTTATTTATATGATAAATATTAGCCACTCTAATACTAGAATAATATCTATTAAGCTTCATATATAAACTAAATTCTTGTTCCATTATAAATTTGTTGACCAAATAAGATTTAGTAGTAACAATATACTTTATTAATGGTAATTACGGAAAATTCTTATAACATTTAATATTATTATCGTATCGTATAAGTAAGCATTAAGTTAATCCCTTATTAAGGATGTACGAGCGTCAGGACAATTTTGGACAAAAGGCTTAGTTTTTTTTCATATGAAGTTGGCCTAGGTCTAAATCAATTCTGAAAATTTTAAGAGGAGGTTGTCCGATTGTTAATAATAAATGGCATTGGTCTTATGGGAAAACGGTAGATGGATGATGTGTTTTCATAGGTTTCTCCAAAACTAGCCGATGTAAATTTAAAAAAAAAAAATTAAATTAAAGTTAAAGGCTTAATGATTTTTTTTTAAAAATTCAATCCGCTGTGCCCGACTAATTAAGGATGTATGAGCACGGTAGTGGGGGCACAAATTTAAAAAATAAATATATATTCAATTTTGATGATGAATTATTTTATAGCTTGACAATTTAAGACGAAAAGTAAGAATACAATTTTTTGATATCTAGAGTAATTGAAAATTTTGTTAAATTATTTAGCTTTCAATATTTCGCAAACCAAGGCAAATATCGAAAAATTGTATTCTTATTCTTCGTCTACATTCATAAAGTTATAATAATATAATATAGTTATTAATAATATAAAGCTTGGCGCTCTTACTACCTTAAAGAAAAAAAAAAATTTTTTTTGTATAATGATCTGTCGTTAAACCTGCCAACCATTAATATATAATTGAATAATGGTTTATTATTTTGTGGACTTGGAATTTTAGAACCCTGTACGTTTGTCAAACAATGTTAGGTAATCTATACCTTTGTTAAGGAAATTTCATGCTTAATGTTTTTTTATTATTATTATTTATTTATTTATTTAAAGTCGTTTTTTAACATCGAGGTCATTGAAATTTACGAGATAATTAACCTACTCTGATATTAATCGATTAATAAAAAATACATTCTTCAAAATAAAATTCATCCAATTAAACACTGCTTAAACAAAGGTTTGTTTTATCATTGTATGAAGGAGTGACCTCAATGCAAAATCACTGCAAAAAAAAATCTAATACAACATATCAACAACTCCATAGAGAACTCCATGGCCCAATATCTAAGCTTAAAAAAATACTTCTCTACCTGTAAATTTTAAAACAATTATAATTTTATTTTTTTATGGTACAGTTAAATTCTCTAAAAGCTCAAAATGAAAATTCATTGAATTATTGTTAAAATTGAAGATGGTTTCAGTATTTATATAAATTTTGATCCCGTATTATTATTTAATTTAAAGTTTCATAATTTATTTTGAAAACTTAAAACTATACCTACCTAAAATGGTAAAACATAAATTATTACCGCATCACTTCATTTCAATAATATTAAATTTCAAAGACATTGTGTTGTATTATTGAAACTTTTTGATAAAAAAATATAATATAAACGTGAATAAATATTAACTTAATATCATCATAATCATCTTTTTTAAGTTTTTTATTTTTACTATTAAAAATTTTATTTATTAAATTATATTTATTGAATGTCTCATACTTTTCTCATGTTAAAAAAATAACTTTCATTGACGTTTATTATTTCTGTTGCGGTTAAACAGTTATACTTAATCATGAAAATAGGATATCAATGCATGTGTTATACAAAATGTCTCTAAAAGTTCTGTCTAACGCTCTGGTTCTGTTGGTACTAGGGTACAGTTCAAAGTCAATTTAGATAAATTTGACAACTTAGAACTGCGTCGCTTATATCTAGACGGTCCTAAAGTTGTAACTTAATTCTAATCACGAAATAGCATTTTTCTAAAATTTAGTACGTTGACATTGTTTTATAGGCTAAAGAAGCCCATAAATTTATAAAAGTGAGATTTTTGCTGAAAGCTTAGATCAAATTTTACATCTAAGATATGAGCCTATTCATTTAATATATTTGTTTGAATTTTTTTTTTCAAATAATTTATTTTTCAAGTTTTAAGCATATGTCTAGTTGACATAAAAACTGCCTATACAAGTGAGAATAGCACAAAACAATAACAATAATTTTTTTATGTACATTGAACCATTATTGCTTTTAAAATACCAAATAAAATGTTAATTTTTATTTTTTTGTTTCAGGTAAGTTCAAAAATTAATATCCAAATTAATTCCACAAAAACAAAAAAACTGTATGCGGTAAGAAATTTTTTCCCTATAAGTTTAGGAAAAAACGATTTTGTTTCAAACTGTAGAGATTATATACGTACGCTTGTAACCGACAAAAAAAAGGGTTGAAATATTCCCCCTATGCAAAAGTTAAGATAAACTTGCAAGCAAAAAAAATACAAATTACATACTAAAAAAGCCGCTTTACGTCGCCTTCCAGTCGCCGTTTGTAATAGTACTCAACCGCTGTTTATATCAGTTTCCAGTCGCCGTTTGTACTAGTTTGTACTAAGTATTTTCTAGAAAACTTTTATTTGTTTTTTTCAATTTTTCAGACATACTACTCTTGAAGCTACCTAAAATTTTCATGTCTCTCTATCACTTATATTTTTATAGAAAATGGACATCAAGGTTTTGCCCTAATTTGCCTTCTCACGAGAAAACAATGATGTTTACGAAAAATTGTTTCAAACAAAATTTGTTTATTTTTTTTATAAGAAACACTTAAACACTTAGAACAAAAGTTTAAATGTAAAAATTTTTTTAGACTTTTGTTCTATCTCTAACGGTTTAACATACCAAAAACTCAAAATTTTAACATTTCTGAAAACCGTGCAAATTTTTCAAGCATCATATCTCAAAAACTATTATACATACGCAGCTGTGGTATACTTTCAAAATAATACAACTAATGTCAAAAGCTCATAGGTTTTGAACTAAACTGCAACAACTGAAAAAAGCTCGAAAATTTTGCAATTTTCACGGATTACATACAAGTTTTTTTACTTGCAAAAAGTAGTTTCACAATCCCCTAACGGGTTCAAATAGAATAACAAAAAAAAACAGCTTTACATCGTGTTTTGCGATTTTAGTTGTTTTTTTTGTAAAATTTTCCTGGTGTATAAGCAATAACTACGCAAAATAGCTGAGAAACGATATGAAATAAATTCTACAACTATAATTTTTTTAACTTTTATGGCATGGACTTAAATGTAATTAAATTAAATAAATGTAGGCAATTTAATAAATATTCAAGAAAATTGATGTAGACATCGTGAAAAAATTATAATAGAAAATGTTACCTTATTTGGAAATATGAAAGAGAAGGCACTTGATAATTTAAAATATAATAAAATTTTATTTATAAGTTAACACGTTGGCATTACAGTAATTATTTTTTATGGTAAAACGCTCTATACTACGGAGGCTGGCGTCGAAAAATTATCTAATATAGTGCGAGGTGCGCGAGATAACCTTGTATACCTTTATGTGCTTCAATTCGAAATTACGAGTTTATTAAGCTGATATATGCTGCAGTTGTTTGTAATCTAATTTTACAAAGTTGAGACTTATAGTTTATATTTAATTTATCCAATGTTATCATGAAAACTTCACAAAAAAATTCGTCAATAATTTTAGTTTTAAGTTAATGATCTCTGGTCGCTCTATTGGTTAAAGCGTAACCAATTCCGTTCGCGGTATGATTACTAAAATTAATTTAAATAAAAGTTGTGATGGGCTGGTGTAGTGCATGGTATATGCATGCAGGAGGTGCACTAAGCCTCTGAAATTGAGGAGCTGATAAGTGAAATTATCAGCGGAAAGGTATAAAACACATAAATGGTATCACAATGGGCTCTATAGCCTAAGTGTGTCCTTCGCGGACAGCCAATATAACGTTACCTAACCTAACCTAATGAACTCTGATATCTATCTTTGACAGTCTGATCAGTATTAAGAGAGCTTATAAATGTTACACTATCTTGTGAACAATTCTTAAACTTATTTTTTTACAGGGTTTGATGTATGAATTTAAGGATTCAAAGATTGTAGAGATTAATTTTTAAAGACTTTATTGAGCTTGAATCTTTTTTGCACAATGTAAAAAGCCACCTTTTCTATCACATGGGTGATGTTCTCTAACTCTAAGTTTCATGTCTTGTTGTTAAACTCTTTTTCATTCATCATCATCCAACTGTGTTTTGATAAACATTTTGAATTTCATATAATATTATTTATTTTTGAACGTGAGACTTCTATTTTATTGTCAATCAAATAGGATATTAAATATTTGAATGGTAATAAAAAAAACTTGAATAATTCTTTAAATATATATACACGTAAGTAAATATCTACGTACCCTATAGCACAAGTAAAAGAGAAATTGATTTTCTCTCACATCAAAAATTTTAAAAACTCGCTGATAATTTGGCTATGAGCAGTTAAAATGACGCAAATCCAACAACAAAGCTTACAGTAACTGAAAAAAATACAAGTGAAATTTACAAAATTTAAAAATCCCCTACAAATTTTCGGGTACGAAACCCTAAGCTGGCACTTGAAACGTATCTAAGAACACTTTCCATTAAATTACCTTTTTCCTTAGAGCCTTCTCCAAACTGAACCCATTTTGAAGATCATCACCTTTTTTTCAATTTTTTCGAGTACGGAACTCTAAACTCGCGCTTAAAACATAGCTAAAAACACTCCCCATTAAATTACCTTTCAAATCGACACAAAAAAAAATCCAAATCGGTTAATCCGTTTAGGCCCTAAGATGTCAGAGACAGACCCTCACACATAGCGGTCAAACTTATAACACCCCTTTATTTGGTTCAGGGGTTAATTATTCAAAGGTAATTGTGCCTGACTTACCTTAAATATACATTTTCTAGTTTCTAACAATTAACGAAGCTATGCTTGCTAAATTTTCAATTTTTACGATACATAATTTTTGTCATATAAGCTGATATGCGCCGAAGCCTCTTTATCAATTTTCCGCTTGTAACTCAATACATTCAATTTAAAATAATCAGATATCACTATAAATCACATCATATAACAGAGATAGACAATCAAATCTCTTTGTTATTTATATATTAGCGTTATAGTAATATACCACCTTATTTTCAATTAATTTTACGGTTTGCTAACCGAGAAAATACTCTATTTTCCATGGGAAATAATACTTTTCGTAGAAAGTAGCATAACTCAGCCACTTTTGATGCTAAATGTCAAATAAAAAATGAAAAAGCGCAGAATTAAGCAAGTTGGTAGTCGCAATCTGTTCTTTCAATTTTAATTTTCCGATTTTCTCAAAAAGCTCCAAGTTTGACGAGTAATTTTACATTTTTTTAATGAGTTATTTTTGGACTCAAAAATTGTATTTCTTGTACTAATTCGTATTTGACAAAAAAAAATGAAAAACCATTTCATTGTAAAAACTCCCAATCAATAAAAAAAAAGAAACAAAATTATTATAATATTGTGTAACCTTCTATGTAACCTTCAATTTCCATGTTTATACAGAGCTTCTCCATTTTAAATAAATTGATACTTAGGTACAAAAACACATTTGTCACATTATAGGATTGCCTTACCCAACTTACAAATATTGCACTTACCTAACTACAAATACTAAATTCAAAGTATCAAAACGTAACGTAAAAGTAACATTCACAGTAAAAGACCGTGTCAATTTTTAATCTCAATTCTTTTTATCCCTTATGTGAATGACGGGGCATCTTTTGCATTTGCAATTAAATGAAAAGGTATATTTTACGTATTGTAAAAAGCTGTGGTTTCCTGAGAGCTCTTAACCTTTCGTCATTGAGCAACATAGGTTATTTGTACCTTAGTTCTTAATTAAGCAACAGAGGTTAATTGTGCCCATCTGGTAAGCCGTTATAGATAGAACAAAAGTTAAATGTTAAAAATTTTCCTCCAAAAAAATTAACAACTTTAGTTTGGAACATTTGTTCGAAAACTTTGGTTGGTGCCCGTATTCTCCAAAACTATAAAAGGCAGGTAGTTGAAAATTTGTAGATTACTTCAATTAGCGACCTTCTAATTGAAAAGATTCTAGAAAAACGAAAAATATTATAGAAAATACTTTTGATAAATTTTCGAAAACCATGACAAATGGCTGCCGCAAGGCCTCTATAATAGTGTTGGTTTTTTTACACTTTTCGTATTATTAAAAATAATACAAGCACTGACATCCATCACTTTTTATACAGAGTATTTGAACAATTAGCTGAGTCAAATGTTTGTTTTCACTTAAATCTAGATTATTTCAAAACACACATAATGTTCAATTTTCAGAGTGTCATCCTGTACAATTATTTTCTATTAAACATCCCCTACTTTCTCGGTTAGTAAACGTATATCGAATATATCGACGATATGTATACTAAAAATATTTCAATAAAGACGATAAGTCTCTCAATATAACGTGTAATAGAGAGAAGAGACATAATGTATTTACACTTTAGTTCAAAAATATTGATCCTATTCGCACCGTGAGTTTTATTGGAGGTGTTTCCATGGTAACGATACACTACTTTAATTATAGAATTGTATGGATGCATATTAGTCTAAGATCCCAATTAGGATCGACCTTCACCCATCTGTTTACCGGATGAAAGTTATTTTTTATGAAATATAAAATGTTAACAAATATCCCTGCAATGGGTTGCCTATAAAAATGTGGTCCAGACTACTTTTAGTGAAAATATCAAGAGTAAAATTTTTAGAAATTTTTCACTGACTTGCATATCTTACGAATTTTGATCTACTCGAAAGTAAAAGCCATAAAGAATATGCAGCAGCTATGTTGTTTGCCTTTTTTCGTTCACTATTATCGCATTTATACAAGTTGAAAATAGTAATTACGTGCATCTGTTAATTCATTGACTCGCATATCTAAATAAAGATAATTTTGTTACAATTACGGTGGCATATGATTGGCCACAAAATATTGGTCAAAAATAATGTTTACAAGCTTTCCAAGTTTTGATATTTATATTAAAAATGGTCTGGACCATATTTTTTAAGGCAACCCGTTACAGGAATATTTGTTAATATTTTACATTTCATAAAAAATAACTTTCATTCGGTAAACAGATGGGTGAAGGTCGACCCTAATTCGGATCTTGTACTATATATAATTGTATGGATTAACAAATTTAAAGAAATATTTATGATAATTTACATTTGAAAAATAATATTTGTGCAATTTGATTTCTTATTTTCACAATTTTTAATGCATTTAGTTTAATTAATTAGTGTTTTTCAATAATTTTAATTTGACATTTTCTATAAGATTAACATGTAAAAAACTTCCAATTAGTCATAACAGCCTCCTTTATCGCTAAAATTTTTCTGGAAGAATTTTAAAATTTCACTGGAAGCGCTAGTATCGATTTTATTGTCCCTACCATGACGCACACAACGAATATATCGTTACCATCGTTAATATCAAGTCAATTTATTATATTTCTATGGGACTTACTCGGTTATTTTTTACTCTTAATTTATTTTTCGATCATTTATATGATAAAAAATTAGATTAAACATACACATTTATACAGTTATTTAAAGCAATAACTTCTTGGTAAGACATAGTAAATATTATGTGAATTGTATAAACAGTAATATTCATTAATATAAAATATACTTCTAACCATAGACAAAAATCTGATGTAGCCCCTACTGGCAACCCCATCTAATTATGAATTGGTACATTTCCCGGAAAATGGTCCATTATTCGTTGGCTCAAAATGAACTGAAAATAAATTGGCAGTACATTGTCGGTGTGGTACTGAAGTCGTGTGAGTGCGAACCCTGTAGTTCACACGACTAACTTCCCAGAAGGGGGGGAAACATAAAAAAAGGTCTTGTTAGCCTTCATAGATTATTCTTCGAACATGTACTACAGCTTATGTTGGAACGATCATTATCTCCATAGAAAAATGATGTGTTTTATCCAATTTTCAGATTCTGTTTATTCAGTTTTTTCCAGTTTTTTCATTACCATTAAAAAACGACTCAACTTATTCTGCTGAAAACTCTTTCAGTTCTTAAATACGCGATAAATCGTCGAATAAGCCTAGTCACGTGATAGTGTCATAACTGGTTCGCGAGATAATCAAGCCGAAATAATCCGAACGAACATACGCACATACGTACACACACATACACACACACACGCAGACATCACATTGAAAAGGTTCGATTCGGACATTGCGGACTTGAAACCGCGGAGATGTAAACCTGGATATTTTCAAAATCGGCCCCATTTCGTTAGCTTCCTCTGGGAAGTTAAAAATTGTAAGAGCGCCGCTTGAAATCTAGAGGATAGATGAATAATAAATAAGGCTAAAATTAATAATACTACTATTTATTTCTAGCCTCATCATACTGATTTTTTGTTAGTTCAAAAATATATACATTTGAATATACCTACATCCATACATATTAAAGCAGTGATATCATCTTGAATGTTATTTACGCAAACATAAGTGCGTGTGTAATTTAAAATACTTTCACAAATACTCTCCAGAATATATTTATTTCTATTTTTGTTCAAATATTGGCATAAATTGATTTTTTTTATTACCTGTAGTATCTTTTCACAAAAAAAAAAAAAAAGAAAAAAAAAACGATCGAGTAGCATTCAAATGTTTTTTTCTTATTAAATCTTTTTTTTAATTTCACAAAAAAATATTTGCTTTTGTTTTTGCTATCTGTATTACAAAATGATTTGTAAAAATTCAATAAAAATACGTTTTTATTTTGCAATTTAATAAAGAATGAAATTGAAAACTACAATTAAATTCAAATTCAGGGCTTTCCACAAAAAAAGTCTAAACTCACGGTCTAAAAATATACCGCTTCACTTAAATTTGAGATTTAAAAAAATCTCAAATTAACAAGTCCCAGAGTAATAAAATTAAGTGTCATTTTGAATAGGCGAATATGATTCGAATGAAACAGTTTTTATAGATGTTCTTCTAATACTGACTGCAACAATTAACCAAATAAAGAGTAACTAACGTTTATTAGGAGAATATGTTTCAAATTGAACTATTTTTGAAACATGTTCTCTTAATACTAATTTAAGGAACGGAGACGGGCTAGCCACAGATACCACAGGGGTCAAGCAGGTATGAGTGTATTTGGAGAATGCCGTTTTTCAATACTGTGTTTTATTGAGATTATTTTCATGTATGCCTAATACTACTCCAATTCTCCCTTACATGCTGTTCCAATTTATTCCAATTTACAAAATCAACAAAAATTTTATCCTTAAAAATCAAATTACAATTCAAAGAAAAGAAATGATTCAATTATAAAAAGTTATTATCATTACGTAAGTACTTCAAGTAGTTGGAAGCAAAATCGAGATACATTAATTTTATTGTGCAAATATAGATAATAAAAATTAATTTAACCATTCAAGTACATCGTTGGTTGTTGCTTAGTTGGCTTGCTAATTTTTATTTTTTTTTACATCATTCATTATATTATAAGTTTCTCGAAATGAGATATAAAAAAACATATAATAAGATAACGGTTAATTTGTGATATAATAAAAATCATATAATTCTCTTAACTATAAATAATAGCTTTTTAAGTACATTAAAATACGGGTAATTTTAGTTAAATGGCGATTATTAAAGGGTCGTACTGAGGTTTATTTTTTAATTCTTTGAATAAAATTTCCGTTAAATGCAAATATTAATCATATGCAACAAGATGTCTTAGAAAATTTCATAACAGTTATAAAATAAACTAGCTCAATTCCTGCGGCAATATTTTAGTGAGTAATTTACTTTCTTTTCATTTATAGGCAATTTTATTACAGATATGATATATAAATTACATAAAGAACAAAATTTAATTATAATATTATTTCTCTAGCCTTTTTTTTTCCGAAGCGGTACTCCTTAGACCGTGAGTGTATTTTCGTCTTTAGCCAGCACGATAAGCTTTAAAATGAGGGGAAAATCATGGAATTTGGTAAAGGAATAAGAAATATTCCAAGAAAACCGAAAAAAACAAACTAGAGAAATAATATATAAGATTTACCTTTAACAATGCCAACTTAATTCCAAAGACCTACTTTCTTTACAATCAAATTAGAGATTAGAGACATCAACATCAAGTTAATTTACTGAAAAACATTTAATTTCTTAAAATATTTCCCGAAGAGCGTAGACATAAAGATTTAGGTACTTTAACGTCCTACTTTAAGTGCATACTGATTGTTACACCCCTATACATTATTTTTCCCCTATTTTACAAATTTTGATCGAAAAAAGTATTTTCTTCTAACCTTAAAATAAAGATGTATACATTTCAAGCTTGAAAATCACACGCACAAAAACGTAACAAGATCTGACCATGACTAATAAGTAGTTAAAATAAGATTAGAATTTTCTCAATTCCTCTTAATTCTTAAATTATGGAGACGTATACGTTTTGATAATTTTTCACTTATCAATAAAAATATTTGTAGAAATAGTAGAGCTTTTATCAATCTCAACGGAAATCTCTTCGTGTTCTGTCTTCATAAGTGAACTATTTCTCAACAAAAGCTCATATTTATTTTTGAAATAACAAGTAAAAACAAACAATTGACTGAGTTAATTGTTGAAATACCATGTATAGACAGTATTGATTACGCATTCTTTTGTTTTCATACGTCATGTAACTAAAGAAAGGTAAACAAACAAACACATACAGATATTTACCTGTTCGTTATGAAAATACCTGTACTATGCACATACTATATAATGTTTATAAGCTAATTTGCGCCCTCACGGGTAAATCGTGATGTTTACGAAAAAATGTTTCAACCAATAGTTTTGTATTTTTTTATAAAGAACATTTTTTACATGTAATCTTTTGTTCTATCTCTAAGGGTTCTCTAACGGTTTACAAGATGGGTCCTACCTTTGTATATAATCTATACCGTGTAATTTTTTATTAGAACTTATAAATAACGCTTTCCGTATTAGGTGAAGTAACTTTCGGTTCACCATGAATTTATAATAATGATTTCCTGGCTTGTATTGTATATACACATACTTTTCATGAAATAGGTAAAATAAACACTCTTATTTATTTTTTTATTTCAATTATTATGTACACAAAAACTACAAATGTTTTATTATGTGTTGTTCGGTCGTAATAAGGTTGAGTTTTTTTTTTTTCTTTTTGTTATCATCAGTTACCAGATAAAAATAAATGTGAGTGAATTAGTAGTAATACTCTTAACTCGAATGAAAGACGTATAAAATGTGTGTAAATTCTATGTGTTCGTTCTTTGTCTTCGTCTTCGTCTACACTTCTTCAGTTGCTACCGAATAGATTTGTCAAAACAATTATGTTTATATATACTTAGTTACTACTTGACATGATTTGTGTTTTAAGCTCGCTATTAACAGAAAGAACAAATATATTCTGCTTAGCTATATACATTTTTTAAACATTTTATAATCCGGCTCGAAGGACCATAAATAAATGAATATCGTGCCACTCATATTAAGAAACATATCGATTTTTCACTTACTTTTTGTGAAAAATTTTATCTTTATTTGATATCTTATATTGTTATGGTATATATTCATAACACCAATGGGCAATATCTGTAAGCTGTAATCGACTAAATTTGATACAAAGCAAAAATGTAATTACTTGAAAAATATTATAAATTAATTCTAAACAAAAATATTTTTTTAAAAACTCGGCACGACGCAAACGGCTTACGTCATAATTCATTTTGTATAAGGTCGATCAGGTCAATAATTTTTTATGAATTCTGTCGAACAGGTTAAATAAGGTGCGTTGCAATGGATTATGCAATACATCCTCAGCATAATACTTGCAGATTCGACGCCCTGATCTGTTTTTTTCGAACTACCAGTATAATTGTGGACTAATCGTTTTTGACACTTAAGCGGTTAATGCTAATACTAATATTGTTTTTTACAAAAATTTCTACCTTTACTAAAGAGATATTTATCATAAAAAATGGATATATTCTGAAAAATATGTACACATTTTTTACGTAAGGTTGTTTAAAAATGAGTTTATGAAAATATTTGAGACTTAAGTTTCAAATTTTGAGGGTGAATTTTGTTACAACTTGAAAAAATTAGACGAAAATTAAAAGTAAAATTTTTCGATACATATATCTACCATAGTTTTTTAAATATTGGCCAAAAGATTTAGAGAAAATCTCTTATAGAAGAAATAACACACAAACGCCATTCATTACATCACTTTAAATGTATTTTATGGAAAAATTAGTGCCGCTTGGTATAATTTTCTTTGTACGAAAATATTTGTCATGTTTTTAGCTAATAATAAACATTAGTTTTCCAAATAAATCTTTAGAAAATTAGCCCTATTACATAATAAAGCATACTTTTAAAAACAATATATGTTAAAAACGCAAACTTTAACAGCTCAAACCTATAAATTTAACACCGTAAAGGATATCAAAAAATTTATATGCTATAAAAGGTATTAATGAGAATGCATAATGCATGCACGATCCTAAGAAAACGTGATTCTTAGGGAACATCCTTAAGTGAAATGCACAGACAATGATTGTCTTTAAAGATGATTTGGAAATAAATAATGCTAAATTAAAATGGAATTTATGTAAAACCATTATCAAATGTTCGCGCTCAATTTTCTTTATCTGAGGTAGATTATCATAAAAAAAATGAAAAATGATATTCTAATGTTGAAAAAAAAATTGGGTTATGCGACCACATCCTTCTTCTTAGACACCATAAAAAATATTTATTATACATAAATTAAAGAAGACACACTCTTTTATAATTGGATGATATAAGAAATAAAGAAAGAAAATTTATATAGATATGAAAGAAAACCACTCTCTAGGACATCTTTTTAAGACAAGCTCTAGTAAAAAGTAATACTCGACGAATATCCTACCGACTATAGATGGTCGGTCGACAATTGTTAAATTGTAACCTTCATACGATCTGAGGAAAGAAACTATAATACGCTTGTATCTACTCTGTGTCATAAAATACGTATGCATAAAAAATTTCAACCAAATTATGAAAATTGTAATTAGACAAGTGAAAAAAAACAATTGACTGAGTTAATTGTTGAAATTGTATAGACAGTGTTGATTACTCTATCACATTACACATATACCTGTCACACATGCATAACTGATATTCCCATATAATACATACTATACAATTTGCACATAATTTGCGCTCTCATGGGTAAATAATGATGTTTACGAAAAAAATTTTCAAACAAAATTTGTTTATTTGTTTATATAGGAACATTTTTTACATTGAAACTTTTTCTATCTCTAACGGTTTAAAGATAAGTCCTACGGACCCAACACCCAATTGACCTATGTTGGTCATTTACGAACTTGACCTCACTTTTTACGTCCAAAGCACGGTATAAAAATTCCTGCTTGACATCTCTTTTCGTTTTTGAGTAATCGTGTTGACAGACGGGCAGACAGACAGACAAGCAACCGGAAATGGACTAATTAGGTGATTTTATGAACTCCTATACCAAAATTTTGTTCATAGTATCAATATTTATAAAAATTAACAAACTTTTTTTTAAGCATTACAGAATTTTGAGAATATGCAAAAATATTTTACTTATCTGTCAATTTGTATTTTTTCTCCAAAAATTATGTTTTTTCATTAAAAAAAAAATGAGCTGTGAGAAGAAGAACTACTTTTACTCGGGATGTTATTTCCAAAAACTCTTCCAACTTCTAAGAAATTTCCAAGGAGAAATTTCCAATTATCGCAGAGGAATAGTCCCCACATTAATGGTAGAGTTCGTTGTATCCTTTTCTGGAGGTAATTATGATTACGAATTTGGCTATTGCGAAAATCTTTGAGATACTCTGTAATACTTAGGTACATATATCATACGACATTTTTCATTTCGTTTTTATTATTATCTTTGTTATTTTCTATTAACTTTAATCGTCTGTTTGAATCTCGTCTTTCATTTGTTATATGTATAAATGACATTCTAAAAAGTTCTTACGAAAATCCTAATAGTTTTTATATTATTTTAAAGCGATTTGAAATGTTTACTATTTTGTTATTTAGAATTCCTCTAAATTGTCTTCAAATATAGCAGTGCGGTGTCTTAAATAAACAAAAGATCTTTTCGAAAATTTTATCTGATAGGTGAATCTAAATTTTTCTTAAGTGTGAATCGGATAATCGTCTTTCTTGAATCTACATTTTTCAAATGAATCTACATTTTTAATCCTCATTTTGCAAACAAATTTGATTCTTTGGTTCGTTATAATAAGAACTAAACAATAAAGGGTTCGAGTCCTGGTTCGAGTGTATTTTTTTCAATTCTCTTTAATTAAGATTACTAGACAAGATATTTGTCAATTTAGTTTACGCGGTGTGTATCATATTAAAAACATTAATTATAATCGAGAGACCATGATGTAAATAAATATCGTATACATGATTAAAGTAAACAATAACAAAAAGTAATAATAAAACTCCCTATTTTTTTGTATAGGGGTAAATTCAACTCCAAAAATTCTGTATTTATTAAATTTTTTCTAAAAAGTGTATAAAAACCATAAAATTAAACTTTTAAATAAGTTTTCGTATAGTTTTGAGACTGACAAATCCAATCGCGTTTGAAATTTAAACAAATTTTTTAAAGGAAGCGATTAAATTAAATATAATCAATTACTTTTTGGAAGACGCTTTTATAAACTTTAAGGCATGTACAATTACATCTAAAAGGACTCATATTTATAAATATAATAGTTTTTTTTTTATATTCAAAAAGTGTTTTTTTGCAATTCTAAATGCGAAAGCCTTCTTCTATTTATAATATGATTTAGACTGAGAAAAAGAAGTCATAATGAAATTCTGACAAAGTGATCAGAGGAAATTGGCTTACAAAAATAATTAAAATTTTTTTTCATGTCTTAAGAAAGCTGAAAAACACATTATTTATAAATTATCTACTTTAAAAAAACCAAATACCTTTTTTGAAGTTTAAATCCTTAAAAAAGCATACAATTTTAAAGCGTTAAAGATTTTTGTTTCCATTGAATAAATTCCTCGGATGTTATTCTTATCGGAAGGTAACACAATGGACCCCTCTTTATGATTTATACGTTTTAAAAAGATGGATTTCTGTCAAACTCTATAATTTATTTAAGTGTTCAACATCCTGCTAAAAGGATACATTATTATTATAAACATATCTTTCCTGGGAAAAATTATTCGCATAAGTTATTCACAAAATATGTACATAATAGAAAATAATAATCATAATCATAGGAGTTTCGGTAAATATGCAATCTGCAGTATCCTCTGGGAAAATATATTTCAAAAGCTGCTAGGTCAATTGTCAGGTGAGGCAGATCTTATTTCAAAAGATGCTCGATATTTATTATATTTTTCGTAACATTAATAAAATAATGTCCATTCTGATTTGAAGAAATGTAAGTAATATGATTCAAAAAGAGTTTCATAACATTCGGTCGAACAGTTTCGAGTCAGGCGAGTTTCTTTTTTTTGTAATTTTTTGTGGATTGACATCGCACGAACAAAAACTGATATCGACTTCGTTGAGGTGTCGACCGAAGTGTAGTAATTTCGAGTCGGTCGAGTTTTTATTTATTTTTTATTTTTTTATTATTATTTATTATGCTGGAAAGTTATTCGTGTGGACCCTCAAGGGTCGCACCAGACCCAACCCATGGCTTGTTAAAATGATTAAATAGGCTAAGAATAATAGTGTGACAACAAACATACAGCGTTTACACCTATATAGAATAGAATCGTAGTTCAATAATCCGTATTGATAAACACAAGTAGCATTGATATTTGCAGTAAGTGGCCCAAAAGATTTTATACCATAAAGTATTGTAAATAACGCTATATTTATGGAGTATTATCTGATACTTTTTGAGTATTTGTCCCCATACCATACCAGCATTGTAATAAACGCCATGCATTTCTTACCGTGTAGTTATGTTTCAAGAATATCGGTTCAGTTTTGTGAATTTCACTTCTATTGATAAAATAAGAGTTGTCTTTTCAACGTGATTTTTTCATAGTAATTTTATAATTTTAATCCAATACATACATTATTATGAATAGGAAATAAGTTTTTGATCCATACGCCCAACACCCTACAACCCCCCACAATGCGGGTAAAAGTTAAATCTTTAGTGCTTTAATAATGTGTGTTGTATACAAGGCGGCTACCAAAAATGTCGGAAATACTCAAAATATTTTAGAATCAAAGACTTTCTTCAAAAAATTTTCTTCTGATCATTTTAGAAGAATATATCTCTTTTCTCTAAAGAGTATGCTGTGTTCGAAAAACATTTGTATGCGGTCACGATTTGTGACGCTATTTAATGTCAAGGAAACTTTATTTCAAGAAATATCTTATAAAACCATATAACCAACAGAAGAGTACTTTCGGTAGTGAAAAATAAATTATGGAATTTGAAAAGAGTTAAAATTTATGTAAAAATATACTTAAATATTCTGATTTCGAGTCATAAAAGCACATTTTTCTTTTATAATATTAAAATTAAAAATTGTAATTTTTAAACTGTATATCACGTGACCTAAAACGTGGACAAGCCCTGATGTGATGTCACATCGGTATGAATCATAGATCATCAGTTGGTTCAGTGTAGACAGCTGAGTATAATATATCTATAGATAATAAATATTTATATTTATTATAATTAGTTGTCTATGAATATATCTGTCAAAATTGGATGCCCGCGTTTTTGACAGTTTAAAAAAGGTTTAAAATTTAATTTTTAAGTTTTTGGCAAGAAAGCGTGTGTATTTTTCCGAAATTAATTTTGGTGACTTCTTATTAGCAAAATAGACATTTTGCAGTACTTTTTCCAATATAGTAGAAAACACAATTTCCTTTAATAAAAAGCAGGGTTGATCATTTTTTGTTATACAGCCTGTATAAAGAAAGCATGCGTGTATGTTGTTTAACTATGATAATAATGATGAAATCTAAACAATTCTGTTCTCTCTTTAAGCAAGAAGTTAATAATAAATTCTAACAAGGTATTATTTTCTACATTGTTTTATGTCAATACGTCACCGTATAACCATTTTATGCATACTTCTATCCTAAATTCGTTAACTGTGTTAGGAATTTGATTTGATGATTTGTATTACAGGATGATTGAATTGGGTTTTGACTTAACACATTTGTCAACAAATTTAAAGAGCTAATTGTTTTTAGGTATAAGTCACGGCAGAGGTAATTATAATACGGTATGCTCTTAGTTCGCGAACTTAATTTTACAGTTGCATTTGGGTATATAAAAAGGGTGAATCGTTTTCTTTCATATAATCAATCAGTCAATAAAAATGACTAGGCAACGTTTGCCAAACAGACTAGCACATCATTAATTAATGTTTTTACAAGTTATTCAAGTAAAATATGGTAGAAAACAAGTGAAAACAAGCAATTGACTGAGTTAATTGTTGAAATACCATGTGAAGACAGTGTTTATTAGGCAATCGTTTGTTTTTTTAACGTCATGTAAGTAAAAAAAGATAGCCACACCTAGGCAGCCACATAAACATATATGTCACATACATAATGATATACCCATATAATGTTTACCCTGACGGGTAAACAGTGATGTTTACAAAACAAAATTTCATTCAAAAGTTGTTTATTTTTTTATAAGGAACATTTTTTACATTTCAACTTTTGTTCTATCTCTAACGATTTACAAGATATGTCCCACGGACCCAAGACCCAATTAACCTATGTTGCACATTTACGATCTTGACCTTTCTTTTTATGTCCTAAGCACGCTATAAAAAGCTTGACATCTCTTTTCGTTTTCGAGTTATCATGGCGGACAGACGGACAGGCGGACAATTGGAAAGAGACTAATTAGATGATTTTATGAACGCTTATACCAAAATCTTGTTCGTAGCATCAATATTTTTAACCGTTACAAATTTAGGACTAAACTTAGCATACCTATATATATTTCATATCATGGTATAAAAACGTGAAAATGATAGTGATTGAAAATTTGGCCTATTTTACCATTGCCTGGAAACGAAGTTTGTTTAATCAAAAAGAAAATTTTAATGTGAAATAAAATTTTGAAATCAGTAAAGTTTGTGTAGAATCCTTTTTGTGAATCTCTACACTTGACACTAAATTTGAAAACAGTACTTAAACAAGTGAAAACATACAATTGACTGAGTTAATTGTTGAAATACCATGTATAGACAGTATTGATAACTCTGTCACATTACACATACATACATGTCACACATATATAACTGATATTTCCATATAATACATATTATACAATTTGCGCATAATTTGCGCTCTCACGGGTAAACAGTGATGTTTACGAAAAAATGTTTCAAACAAAAGTTGTTTATTTTTAAGGAACATGTTTTTATGAGGAACATTTTTTATATTTAAACTTTTGTTCTATCTCTAACGGCTTGCAAAATGGGTCCTACGGACCCAAGACCCAATTGACCTATGTTGCTCATTTATTATAGCTCACGCTATAAAAATTTCAGCTTGATACCTCTTTTCGTTTTTGAGTAATCCTGATGACAGACGACAGACAGACAGACAACCGGAAATGGACTAATTAGGCGATTTTATGAACACCTATACCAAAATTTTGTTCATAGTATCAATATTTTTAAGCGTTACAAACTTGGGACTAAACTTAGTATACCTTGGTATATTTCAGATACATGGTATAAAAAAATTAAATTTATACCTACCTTCTAATATAAATATTATCGTGCAGTCCGCCACCAAATTAGCAAAGAGTAACATTCACTAGCTAATTCTTACTGATGATGACTACTTGGTAGTCGAAAATACGTATTTTAAAAATACAAAAAACTGATCTAGGAATTGGGGCAAAAATCGAAATTTATTATACCTACCTTCTAATCTATCTTGTAAGATCAAATCATTTTAAATACATGCAAAACAATAGCTCTGGAAAACAAAGAGTGCTTGGTTTTAATGAAAATCCACATTATAAATGTAGATAATATTTTGAACTTTAATAATTTTATTATGAACGACAATACGACACGGAGCTGGAGAGAGAAGATACTTTAAAGTAAGAAACAAGGTTAAATTTTATTTATTGTTTAATAACGTGTTTATTAACCCAGTTTATAGCTTCGTAAAATGTTATGTTTTTCCTGAAATTATCCTTTTATACGACTGTTCCTTTTAAAATGCCATTACTTTATCATGATGATATTATTTACCTATTTTTATTCTTTTGTTTCAGGTAAGTTACAACAATTTCAAAAACATAACTAAATAAATTCTACAAAGTAAAAAATGTCACGAGTAAGTTTTGAAATTTTTTCTCATGGATGTTAGAACGGGTGGTTTAAAAACTTCGATTTAATAAAAAAAACTAAAATGATGCATATATTGGAGTTATTTATATCCCGTGACGGTTCTACCTTAACTGCACTCGTGCATTGAACTACCAAATTTTAATAGATTTAGAAAAAACCCAAAATATTTAATATATCTAACTATCTGCCCGTTTATAAACGAAATGATAACGGTACAATTTAAGCTCTTTTCTAAAATATTAAGACTTTTTTTCGTTATTATTAATTAAGAAATTTTGTATTGCTAACAAAAATGTAATTTGAGTTTTTATTCGAAATATCTCACCGCTGCCTCACATTATTGGTCTTCTCATAATTCAAGGCGACTCTAACGAGTGTCTGAACCATCTCGAATGGCATTGTGTTTTATTTACAAACACTAGACTCGTCATAATGAAGCCACATACGAAAACTGTATCATTAGTCTGAAAAAGTAAGCCTAGCCCGTAAAGGTTAACTTTACCGATTGGGCTTTTATAGTCATATACACCACTTTTAAAACGTGCTCCTCTTTAGATGTGTATTCGCTTTCTAATTATTAATACACTGAAAAAAATTCTTAATACCAACCGATATGAGGTTGTCTCAACCTCATGGCGAGATCAAATATAGCGAAAGGTGCCACGAATGTGATACAACTACCGTACGTGGTTGAGTGGTGCAGTTGACAAAAACGCATGAGTTTCAAATATTGTTGTTTTGAAATGCATCATAGTTTTAAACAATCTTTTTTTGATTGGTTCTACCACTTATAAATATTATAACAAAATAGTGATGTGATTGTCACAACTACATGCAGGTAAAAAAATAAAAAGTTTATACCTGCTAATAGGTTTATTTAAAAAAAATCCTAAGTCTACTGCTTAAGGAACTGCGCTATCAATGATTGTTGCATATATATACCAAAAAATGGTATTTATTATAAAAATGGTCAATAAGTTTATTTCAAACTTTCTGTGAGTTAGTAGCAACAATGTTCATGTAGTTGGCTCAATCACATATGGACGAGACATGATAGATATGCGATCATTATAACCAAATCCTATATTTAAAGCAAACGCAAAGAAATTTTCTTTTAATTCATCGGTTCGCTTTATTTGCAAGATTATATATTCCAGCTAAGTACAATTTTATTTTCCATCAATAAAATGCATGACTTTTATCTAAAATCAATCTCTTTCATAGAAGTCACGATTTTATTTATTTAACTTCGGTGATTTTGTATCAATGAATTCATATTTAAAATTCAATCTTATACAAACATTTATAGCTGTACTTGTTCCAATCCTTAGGAAATTGTTTGAAAGTATTTTTACTTTATTTCAATATGAAACGGCCAACTTCGGTATGAGGTTGTCATTATTTTAATTTTTTTTCAGTGTTAAATTAAATTTCGTTTAATTAATTAACAATGACGATGAGACCTTACATGATCATGGTGAATCAAAAACGTTTCATTACAAATAATTGAAGAACTTTAAAAAAAATCGAAACAATTATTTTGTAAACCAAACGAACGAAAACCAGAACACAGTTTCTATGTCTGTGAACACATGTCTCTATAATATGTTATTTCTAATACGCTACTGATAATAGTGGCAGCTCGATCGTAGTCGATTTCTACAGAATAACTTGATTTAGTAAAATGTTATTTTGAATAATTATCAATTTATACATGTTTATTATCAATTCATATCACAACTAATGTTAAGATGTCAGGTATCTAACTTTAATTAAACCAATTTAGAACTAACAGCGTTCACATACATGCTACACTGGGAGACTTTTTAAATGAAACACTAAAATTATTTTTAGTGAGAGTACGATGTTTTGCGGTCTCAAACGGTGTTGATATTGTTTTCCGGGACAAAATACCCACCTAAAAATACAGTTTATTATCAATACATTGACGTAGAACGTAGGGACACTCACGTCAAACATATAAATCATCAATCAATACTCTTTTTTTGTCAGCGGGTTAAAAAGTAACATCTCAAATTTTAAAAATGATTTTCCGGTTCAGCTATTGAATAAAAAGATCCTATCGATGTAGAAAGAAGTGAATTTGCTATTCAGTCATAACTACTTAACAAATTTTTGGTGTAATTACTAATTAATTACGCATTAAAAAAGAGATTACTGAGTTATGATCATTCTGATATACATATTTAGTATTAGCTAAGATTGTTAACCCAATTATGTATATTTTGCAGGTTATATTCGTTAAATTTCGTTATAAATAAATATTTACACGTCTTAATTGTTAATTTAATAACAATTTTATCATTTACATTATCTTTGAACGTTTGAAAATTAACACCTCAAAATATCGTATAGGGTGATATTGTTGGGTTTATAAATTTTTTTTGAACAATGCAATTTTTATTTAAAAATGATTTCATATAAATGAACACCTTTTCGTGGTAACAACGAAGCTCAAATGCATTCTTAACTCCATAGCGCTAATGTTGCTTATTCACAAAGTTATTTAACGACAAATAAGTATTATCGATTTTTATACCATGTATATGAAATATACCAATGTATATTAAGTTTATTCCCAAGTTTATAACGTTTAAAATTTTGGTATCTTTGTTCATAAAATCACTAAATTAGTCCATTTCCGGTTTTCTGTCTGTCAGTCGTTTGTCTGTCAGCTGTCCGTCTGTCATCACGATTACTCAAAAAAGAAAAAATATATCAAGCTGAAATTCATAGCGTGCTGAGAACGTAAAAAGTGAGGTCGAGTTCGTAAATGAGCAACATAGGTCAATTGGGTCTTGGGTCGTAAAATTATTAATATCTAGCTATTATATTTATAATTTCAATTTTCCAATTATTACAATTTCAATTAAAAGAAAAACAGTTATCCCAAAGTTTTAAGCTTGCACTTCTATTGACAGTCCCCATGATTGTATATCATTTTTTAATTATTTCTTGTTTTTCCATAAATCACTTCTATTACAAATACAAAACTTGATACCAGTAATCCAATAATTAAAACTAAAAACACTTCTTCCAAATGTTCCATTGACAGTATAACTTGATCAGAATCAGTTTCTTCAACGTTTAACCATGTTAAATTCCTCATGATTGTATTAAACTCAAAATCCCATATGCCACTCTCAACCCTTCGTATAAATAAATCATTTACTTTTTCAAAAATCGGTAATCCTTTTCGAAACACTGTTACAAATGGCATTGTAAGTATATGATTTTTGAGTGGGTAAATTCGATCATTTGCATGGGGATCGAAAGATATTAGTGTGTTGTCAATGTATCCTTCCAAGGTAACCATATCACGCTCATAAGCTGTACGATATACACAATCGTCGTGACTAGCACACCACTCAGCATTTTCAACAATTCGATTATACACTGGTAAATTAAATTCGTTCAGTATATGTCTTCCTCCTCTTCCCAATCCAAACTTTAAATCTGATTTTAAGATTTCAGGAAATGTTTTTATTTGATGTTCATAAATTGGAAGTGTAAGTACTCTAATTAGTATTGAATCAAAAGAGGATTTTAAAATTAAATTAGACATAAGGAAGAAAATTAGAATACCACGAGTTAAAAATTTATTTAAAGACAGCTTGAATGTTGAAAGATTACATAAAATTAGTCCCCAAACATACAAGAGGATTTTAGTGATGCTTTCCTTATTTTCAACTTTATTTATTAAAATAAATACAAATATCACACTTAAAGTAGATGCAAATATTGCATACCACACTTGAACATCAAACAGATATGCTAAAACTTCATTCTTAGGAACAAATCTAGCCCTGGGTACAATCCATGTGAACTTTAAGTATTGATTAGCGCCTGACGCGCAATCAAAACCTTGGCAATACAAATTACTTTGTAAAACCCACCACAAAACATCAGCAGTATTGTTTTTTAAAAGTACAATTGAACCAATTATTGTACCATTTGGTAATATTCGACCAAGAGTATTGTGTGGTAGATCTATATTTTCCGTCGTGATATTTAAATCCTGTTTAATTTGATCCAAACCATAAAAGCCATCATTTGCCAAACGTCTTGACCCAAATACTACTTTATATTTCAAGAAATTATAATCAGTATAATATTTTTTTGGGAACAAGTCCTTACTTTGTAAAACCGAATTCGTTCGAAATAAATTTAATGTATTTATAAAGTCAATTGAATAATTTGAAATACGATAAACTTTACTTAAATCATTAATTTTCCACGAATATATGTCCAATGAAGCATTTTTGTTAATCACACAAATTATAAATTGATTAATAAAATATTTTTTTAACAATTTTGAAATGTTTAATTTATGATCAATTTGATTTAATGTTAAAAATATGAATTTTGCTTTTGGATTCCACGATAAACTGTTGATAAACACATTTAAAGTATCTTTTAGCTGTACAAAATTATCAAACCATATTAAATAATTTTTTGGTCGCTGATAATAATTATCAGGAGGGATACAATTAAAAGTAACAAGTGTGCGATTATTAAATATTCTTGAATTAATTGATTGAATAAGAAGTAAATGAACAAATGTTAAATCAGTTGGATTTATTGTAGTATCCACCATATTTTTTAATTTATTTAAGATTTCAATATAATCGTTATTATCATTTGGTAGTGAAATGTTTCTTGATTTACTATATTTTATATAAATCATTAATATAAAAACTAAACTAAACTTGATATTAGCCATTTGATTAAAGTTAGCTCACGAGATTGGAATCGCACTTTCTAGAAGAAGTATTTCTAAATATACTTTTTTTAAATAAATGATTTAATATTTTTTTTTATATTTTTTCATTTAGAAAATAATCAAGTTTTAAAAATTAGAATGGTTTTTTAAAATTAGAAAATTCGTTATCGTACTACTAATAATAAGTAGTACCACTTCGTCATTTCGAACAGAATAACAGAATAAAATTTACAAGAAAACTTTTTCTATTTCTTACATGCTTTTTAATAATAGCACTTATAACTAATGGAAGGGCATATAAAATTTTAAATTAATTATATTATGAACGTTTTAGTGCGGTTGCCTACGGAAGCCTGAATGGGTCACTGTCAATTTATGAGAGGCGCTACACTAGCTTATTTTTTAAATGTGTACTACCCACAAGTATAAAACCAACTTTTTAAAAAGTCACTAGTTCACTTTCAATAAGTGCACTTGTGACTTGTGACATTATGGAAACAAACCTTTTGAAGATGTCAATCGGTGATGACTATCCTTTAAGTAGACACTACCAAAACTGTCTGGAATTATTAATAATTATATGTCCGGATTTAATAATAATATGATAATGTTAATAATTTATGTGGTTAGTTAAAAATTTTCTTTCCTATTATTTAAAAAATATAGTGCTTTAATTGTTGATGTTTTTCTTTTGCATCTGCATATTTCTAATTTCTAACCTTTAAAAGTATTACTAAGTGTTTATTATGACGTTTAATTAGAAATCTGTACATGACAAAATACTGACATCTTCAAAAAGGTTCGTTTCCATACTGCCACAAGTCACAAGTACACTTGTTGAAAGTGAACTAGTGACTTTTTTAAAAGTTAGTTTTATACTTTTGGGTAGTACACATTTAAAAAATAAGCTAGTGTAGCGCCACTTTCTCATAAATTGACAGTGAGCCATTCAGGCTTCCATAGTAGTCAATGCTTATTAAACAACAAGTCACGTTGTGTACGACCTTTTAGAGGCTTATCTAAGGAATAACTATATTAATAAAACTGTTTAAAACATCTATCACATGGGAAACCAAGACTGAAAATGTGCAATATGCAATGGCATGCAGCCAACACTAGACGTACATAATATATACGTGGTGGATT
The DNA here is from genome assembly GCF_905475395.1 of Chrysoperla carnea. Classification (NCBI taxonomy): domain Eukaryota; kingdom Metazoa; phylum Arthropoda; class Insecta; order Neuroptera; family Chrysopidae; genus Chrysoperla; species Chrysoperla carnea. The sequence goes on along the minus strand of NC_058338.1, from coordinate 45,696,514 downwards.
TTAAAGATCCATACACAAAAATGGAACAAAAAACCGAAACAGATGCATGTATGCTTACTTCCGGACTAAAGTCGTACCTAATACAGTAAATGGAACAGATAAAACATAATTATCGACACATTTAAATAGTCTAGACGTTTCTAATTGATTATTTTCTAATAGATTAGACGTTTCTAATCACTTAGAAAGGGTTAAGAATATTTATAAAAAAAATTTGTTTCATTCTAATAAAATGTATTGTAGCAAGCTTTTATCGCAATTTTATAAAAATGAATTGATAATTGAAGCGACGTCAAGTTCTTTAGTAAAAGTATAGTTCTACTTCGTGATTTTCCTACATTTTTTACCACATAAACTTCCAACAAAAACTTTTCTATTCCGTAAAGTTTCTTCGAATTAGTGATAGTTTTTAATGTGCAAGTTATATAACTTCTTCATTAGGAGTAATATATTTTTTTGTTTTTACTATTCTAACAAAAAGCTTATTTAATAACGAATGTAAAGCTCTTACTCTTCAGAACAGTATGTAATAATAATCAATTTCTAAGCTTTACACGTAATTTCAAAGTTTTTGAACTGCGTGCAGTATTCTCAAATGTTTCAAATTCGTTCAAGACACAAAATTGATGGTAAAATCCGATATAATATTTTTTGTAAATTTTTTGTATCTTCCAAACGGCTCGATGGACTTCGACAGTTAAGGTATTGTTATATTCGACCTAAAAATCCAAATGTCCTTAGATAGGTGTTTGAAAAAAAACAACGGTTTTTTGGGCGTGAAATAGTGTTGCCTTATAAAAGTGTTATCCAAACCCATCAAGTAGGGTTTCAAATCAAAAACCCGACTGCGTTAAATAAAATCATGAAAAATTTCTTATGAACAAAACAATTAAAATTAATTTAATTAAGAATAGCCCTGAACATTTTCCAATAAACAAGCTACCATAGGCGTGAATGAAAAAAATTTCATAAAAAATGTGTCTCATTTGGTTATCAGGGTGAAGGTCGACCTTATATTAAATTACTAAGACTAAATGACGGTTAGTAAATTAATTCAAAGAATAAATTTTGATAAATTGGGGAAAGAGAATCTCAATTACAATGCATCTCAGAATAGACCTTACACCGTCTCCTATACTGTTAATTCGAAGAATAAATTATGATCGGTAGGGAAAAAAGTTTTTATCTCAATTATTATGCCTCTCAGAATAATACAACATACAGTAACAAAACTTTCGCTAAAAAGTTTTTCTTTTTCAATTTTATTTGTTTTATAACAAATTATTGTCAATAATTGACAAATCTATATACCTGAGTGCTTCAAAACATAAATTCGGTAACCAAAGTCGTAAAAGAATTGAGAGAAAAAAATTGAAAAAAAAAACCATTTTACCATGAAATTAGATATAAAAAGGGTAAAACCAACACAGAAATTCTATATTTATTATATATATGGAAATAAATAATAATACCGTGTGTAAAATACGATTTTCAATAAACCAATTCGAACTTTCTACTTGTTTTATTCAGCATTTATTAATTGTCATTGTTTTCATTTTACTGAAAATCAACCTCATCTCGTGGAATACATGTTTCGTACAATTTTCATGATTATTAACTCGCTTTTTGTATGTTTCGTGTGGAATTTTGAAATGGATTTTTAACTAACTTACCGAGGAGCTAGAGACTTGAAATTTGGACCATAGCTAAGAACTAGATGACAATGCATTCACATAACCCTAGAAATCAGTAACCCTGCTAAGCAGACTAAAAAGTATAAAATAATAAATAGCTATGGGGTGCATGCAGCAGACAATACACTCTTTATAGTTTTATTTGCATACGCCCCATGTTTTTCGTTTCCAATCTTACAAGTATTTTAATATGTTATTTATTATTTTATACTTTTTAATCCGTTATAAAAACATGCGTGCTTACATTGAAACCATAAATCTATTCCAATATGAGTTTTGGCTCATCTAACTATTAGGCACTAAAGAGTTTAATGTCATTCTACCACGGAAATACATGTTTCTTAAAAGGAGCATTCCCGCTCAGTCCAACAGCGGTTCTTGTATTATGTTATATCCAATAAAATTTAACGTATTACAGATTAACTCACAAGTTTTGTTGTATTAAACGAGCTCCCCTATCCAACAAAGTGGATAAAATTATAACATTTCTAATTTATTTGTTTTAAACATGATTATATATTATTATCGAAAATCATGTATTTTATTTGTTTTTTAAGAGTTTAAGAAACAAATGTAGACGATGTATAACTTTAAACTACATTATGTAAGGAAAGTTTAAAGTTAACGACCCTTTTTATGAATAAAAAAGGGATGAAGGGCCTATTTTTTCCAACCGGTATAGTTAAGCTTAACTGCATTTTCTTCTTTACTTCGAAAGCGTCTGAATATGTTAACCTTTTTATTTTCTCGCTGTGAGTATTTATATAATAGAATTTACAGAATGAACTCTGCGAGTCCTCAAGTAATTTCGATAAAACTGAGAGACGACAATCTATTTTTCCTGTCAGTAGGAGACATAATCCTTATTTTTTACTATTGGTGAAGCCGCAGACATGGCCCTGTCTGAAAATTGGCTTTCCTGCTATTAGCGGGTTCAAAAAAAGGAGATCCTTGGAGATCTATAACAGCGCCATTAACGGATTTAATTGAGAACCATTCGATGGCCTACTTAGACACACACAAACATAATTTTATCAAAATCGATGCACTATATAAAAAAAATATTTTAAATTCTATCTCTGCTCAAATAGTGAATCTGTTCTTAAATAAACTAAAACATTTTGTGGCTTCACACAGAAAATTAATATATTACGAAGAGAATTTCTCCACGCACAGATAATCCGTTCCGAATGTGAATCATTCGGAAAATGAATTATTAAAATAACTAAATGTACTATGAACTGCCTTGTCTTCCCAACTCTTCCACCATTTTTGTTTCTTTCTTTCCGAAGGGATATCATTTTCGGAAAAAGGTTTTGCAATGTTGATTTTCATCAAGTTTCAATATAGCTAATATATTTCAGATAGCAATGCATGAATAGATAAAATAGTCAATTGTAGAAACTCCTCAATAACAGCTCTGATTTTGATGATTTTTTTCTAATTGATCTTTTTTTATGGCATTTAAAATCAGAAACCTTTCAGATCGGGGAAGTAAAATGAGGGTGGAAAGTTAAAATGTACCGGCTGATATAATAACGCCCAGCCCAAATCGCTAATGACGGAAGTTTGAAATTTCGAGAGGAAATTGATTTTATACTATAGGGGTCATTTAAGAAACAAAATTTTTCGAAATTCATCCCCTAAAGAGGATAAATAGGGGATCCAAATTTTTATTAAAATATATTCAAAACATCAATTTTGAGTTCACTGCTTAATCGATTTTTAAAATATTTCAATGTCGCCTCCCCCTCTCTGAAACGTTTCTAATTGTAAATGACATATAAAAAGAAACATTTGTTTTAAAAATCATCAAAATCGAACTGCTATTGTTGACTTCCGAGTAAAAACATCCATTGATTTGACGATGCATAGATTGTATTTATTTTAACTACTCACATATACATCCTCTTTTTAACTTCTGTAAAGTTTTAAAGTAAATATTGAATGAATGAATGGAAGCTTCCTATATATACCTAGTTATAATACCAACTACCACCAAAACAAGACTAACATATCACCTAGTCAAGAATTTCTTCTGGATCTGGAAATACAGGGTTTGTACGAAAACCGTACACACAATTTAAGATTGCAAATAGCTACAATCAAAATCGTACTAAACAACATTCCAGGAACCAAAAATGCACTAATTACGTACAATTTCATCCTAAAGTAAAATATTGACGGTCGTTATTTCTGGAATGCGACAACTATATGAGAAAAAAAAGCATCATCCTTAAAAAACGCCTTAGGCTAGCAATGCTGAAAAACTGTAGAATATTGAATATTGTATTGAAATAACGTAATTGAAAAAATAAAACTACTGTTTTAAAATTGTTAATTGTAGAAATATATTTAACTAGAGTGATACCCACCCGCTTCGCTGGGCTTAAAAGTAAAGATTGCTCTCGCTTATCCGCTTTCTATAACACTCGAAATAATGGTAAGGATTGTTTAACATAGGTAAAATATATGTATGGTTTTCTATTTTTTTAAATGTATAATAGTCGTAATTATTCATTGAGTATATCAGAAAAGATGACCGTGAAATATTTTATATTGACTATTTCTACAGAAATCTGTAATTTATGGCAATGTCAAATTTAATTAATTTTTAATTATTTTTTTTTTATTAATATATCTTTATAAATTATATCTCATGTGTTATTCTGAAGTATGAGCTATATTGCTGTACAGTTTCATTAAAAACCATTCGTAGTTTTAGCGTGAAAGCGTAACAAACAAACAAATATGCTTACTTTCGCATTTATAATATATAGAGATAGAGATTCTTAAACTGATGTAGTGATTTTGAGACCAGCCTGTATTAAAACAACTTAAAGTAGGTATAAGAAGTAAAAAGTAAGAAGAAGCACTTTAGTTTTATACTTTAAGAACATCGAATACTTTATACACCATTTAGTTAGTTAGTTAGTTATCTATTGAGTTATTTGTTTGCTATTATTTGTGATGATAAATACATACATGCATACATAATAACGTACATGTAGTAACGTACTTGTTAAATATTAAATTAAATTATGATTGGTTGTATTATATTTTATACATAATTTATGTAGGTTTGGAGGCTATGTAATATGTACAATATGAGTTAAAAAGAAACTATTCTAAATATTATTCGAATCATTTTATACAGAATGTTCGATTTACATATAGGCATATAAATATCACGAGTATGACAGAATACATGCGTTAAGCAATGCATCTAAGTGAGAGGTATTATATACATTTATTAAAGCTTCGAAATGCGCTGAGATAATTGTAAGACGCTTATAGAGTGGGAGTTTCTGAGTTAAATAGATAAACTACAACAGATATGCCACGATACAAGTCACTTTTGCAATTTCATATAACACCTATAATATCTCTTACTTAGATACATTTCTTAACGCATGTACTCTGTCATACTCGTGATATTTATATGCCTAGATTTAAATCGAACATTCTTTATATCCTTTTATACCTTACATAACCAATGTACGAGTAAAATTGAAAACGATTCCAAAAAATTAAAATTTCATTTATCAATTGATCACCCGTTAACACCCGTTTGTGTGGAAATCCGTATCGATTCTCTGTACGGTTTATGAGAAATTAACTATCAAATTCAGCATGCGAGAGCTCTTGTTTTTTTTTGTAAAACCATACAGAGAATCGATATGAATTTTTTACAATAGAAGTATTTAAACGGGTGGTTTATTGATAAACTAGGTTTTACACTAGCACTACCTTTTTTTGTACTTATATAATAACTGGCAAAGATCATTAAAAAGTAAATAAAATGAAACAAACAGAGGAGTTAATATTTATGAACATCAGTTCAACCAAATATTAGCTAATTGTGCGATATATTTTTCCCATAATTTACATATTTCCCTTTTATTGTGTGGAAATTATAATTGGAATTGATTTGTTGAAACTATGCATTCATCCCTTTGTTACAAATAATATATATTCCAAGAATCCTACACAAAGGATATTTTAATTTCAAATTTCCAAGAACATATTGAGGGATTAAAAAGGGTTTGTTTATATTTTCACGATAAGTTTTTGAATGTTTTTTCAATTAAACAAAATTTAAAAAAAAAAAAAGCTTAATCATTCATTAAATAACCCCAATTAAAATAAAACAAAAATGAAAATATCACGTATTTAACGATTTTTTTTTAATCATAAAAATTTGACAAAAACACGTATTTGTTTGTTTTTTTTGGAAAACATAAAAGTTAGTTGTGAAAAGTTTAAAATAATTGAAAATTTGATTATCGTTTATATATGTTCGTACGTATATACCTACTTGAAACCCCATTGACACGACTCACACAAAAGTTTATCTAAACAAAAGTTTTTAATAAAAGTTTTCAACATTTATTTCTTAAAAGATTAACGCAATTCATTAAAACTTCCTAGTAATTTTCAATAAGATCACATTTCACTATATGTATACAAACAAAGCACAAAAGCACAGCTGTTAGCTTAGTATGTGCTTTCTTATATAGAAACTTTAATACCTACCTAACTATTAATATTTAATTTTTAATTAGTTTCAAGTCAATATTATTACAGGGCAGAAAGTGTCACTAGAATACTAGACGATGATGTTTCACAATGTTATCATTTTCAATTAACAAAATAGCTTTGAGTTCTTTATGGAAATATCATATTTTTATCTTGGAATAAAAAGAAAATTACTGTCTATTATATCTATAACACATAATCTTTCTTATGATATCAAAAAAGGTACCCGCAAGTGATCGTTTTTCTGCCATATGTCAAAACCATGCAGGAGAGGGATTTTTTTCTCATACCCAAAATTTAAGGTAGTTGTCTTGCTATGGGTATATCGACAGAAAATTCTAAATTTGTGTATACTTATTAGGAATATAATAATACATTAACCAAAAAAATTTGAATTCGATTGACCGTCTCTAACTCGGGTTAAATACAATTAAAGTTCGGATAATTAACATGGAGAGCATAGGAAAGGTTACGATTTGTTGTGTTTTTAACAAGTTTTTTTAATTCTAGAAAAAAACTAGATTTAAGATATTTTCAAAAAACTAACTGAACATTCATGAATTTGTGCATGTGAGTTTAAAAAATAAACCAAAAGTATTGGCCGCTTCATTCTTGAGATATAGTCACTCAAAGTTATTTAAGTTTTTTGTATAACAGAAACAATTATATTTAGAGTATAAGTAGTGTAAGAGAGATGTCTATTATATACAGAATTACAGATGTTTATTATCATGCTATTTTCATACAGAATACGTGATAAATGGACAGTCGAGTTGAAAGCATGGTAATATTAATACTTATTTGAATGTGCTAAGCATATCTATACGTACATACCACTGCTGTATGATGTAGTACACTATTTTTACAATATTGTACAAAGACAAATACCTAAATTTGTTTAAACTTTCGATGTAACGAACGTATTTTTTTATCGTGAGAGGTAAGAACTATTTTTCTCACTCAGTATGCGTCAGTATAATTTAGTAATGAATTCATGATCGCACTTTTACTGTCAAAATGTAAACTAACAATAAGTTACTATATTTAAATAATAATTGTCACATTTTAGAGGCGTAGTAAAAAGAGAAAATAGGTTTTCGTGAGGATTTTATTTTCCAAGAGCAATAAGTGTCTTGTTATTAGTATGTCAAATTTAGCTTTGAGTTTTGTTAGTTTAAAAAAAATATTTCTTGTTTTAAATTTAATTTTTAATAATTTATTTTACCATATAACAACAAAAATGAAGAATAATTAAAAAATAATTTATTTAAAAAATAATAATAATTAATTATGCTTGAGAAAAAACATATTAATGATAAATTGTTTTACTTTGATGAAATTAATTTTCTTTTCATAGTTAAAAAATTATGTTTTTTTCTCATTTTTTGTTTATTTAAAAAAATGTAATTAAGTTAATTTATAATTTGAATGTAATGGAATTTTAACGCTGTAAAATTTTTGAATGATATACAGCAATAAGATCATTTAAAAAACAAGTGAAAACAGACAATTGACTGAGTTATATGTTGAAATACCTTTTATAGATAGTGTTGGTTAAATTGTCACATTACACATACATACATGTGCACACATATAACTGATATATCCATATGATGTTTACGAAAAAAAAAAATTTCAAACAAAAGTTGTTTATTTTTTTATAAGGAACAATTCACATTTAAACTTTTGTTCTATCTCTAACGGTTTACAAGATGGGTCCTACGGACCCAAGACCCAATTGACCTATGTTGCTCATTTACGAACTTGACCTCACTTTTTACGTCTTCAGCACGCCATAACAATTTCAGCTTGAAATCTCTTTTCGTTTTTAAGTAATCGTGATGACAGACGGACAGACGAAAGACGACAGACAGACAACCGGAAATGGATTAATTAGGTGATTTTATGAACACCTATACCAAAATTTTGTTCATAGTATCAATATTTTTAAGCGGTACTAAACTTAGTATACCTTGGTATATTTCATATACATGTTATAAAAATGTAAATTAATTTTTGATGGTGGGTTTCAGCAAACCAATGACTTTCTGTTTATGTAAATATTTTTGTTCTTGTTGATGGACAAGAGAAAAATTTATCGTCTTTTTATGAAGATTCCAAATTTTTGTTGTGTTGAACGATTTTATTATAATACTTTTTTTAGTAGTACCTAGGTAAAAATTCTAGTTTGGTTGTCATCATGGTTTATTTGTAATTTCATCGACCGAGGCTAATTTGTAATTTAATACTAATATGTTGGCACACATTAAAACATAAAATATCGGGCAAAAATTATACGATGGGGCTCTGAAAAATAACTGATTCTCGAAGTGAGAGGTAGACGAAATAAGTTATAGAAGGCTCACGCCTTTTGCAAGCGATTTTATTAAATAGAATACGATACAATATTTACTACCTTTTTTAAATATTAAATGTTTTTTATTTACTGAGTGCTGAGAAATCATTCAGTTACATTGGAATTTTTCGATATGTAGATACATACTTCTCAAGCATCAACCATCTCCCTCTTTTGAAGAAGGATAGATAGAGGGATTAGATAAAATTTGGTAACTTTTCTTGTCATTATCTTACGGTTTATTCGATAAACCTAGATTTATTAAAAAAAAATTTATTAATTCTTGCGAAAAAAAATTTTGAAATTCGAATAGCAACAATATTAAATATATCCTAATCGTATTCCCCCTTATGGCATGTCATAGAATAAATAATAATTGTATAATTCTGAAATGGACAACACCTTTTACAGTAACTACACTTCCTATGCTCTATACTCTATCTTGTTAAATTCATTCGTAGATTAGATTAAGTATATTACAAACATATTAAGGTTATTCTGCAGGGAAACGTGCAGTACCTGTACCTAGAATCAAAATTTACATTTATCTACTATTTAAGGTAGTACGATCGCCAAGGCAAGTTTAGACTTGTGATTGTATCCTATTTTCAACTTTGATGTATTTGTATGTATTTTTAATGACTTGGGGTGAATGAGACTTCCTTTTACTGTGCTTATCGTAATTCCTCGTAATTTAACGTTATGTTTAAAACTGAACCGTATAATAACAACAAGATGCAATTGGCAGCTTGAAAAAAAAAAATAATCAAGAAATGTTCTTCTTCTTCTTTTGAAAAATAATTTTATTTGTAGTTTATTTGAAAACAAAACCACATTGGCAAACAGTCTACAGACTACCTGCATTCTGATCAAATATTTCCTTGTTTTAATAAAAAAAAGCTGTCCAGTAAATGAATACATGATTTAAGGGTATATTTGACTCCTGGTACTACATCTTACCATACTGCATACACATAATTACTTTCCTGAATATACCTACAAAATGTACTAAAACTACCGCTTGATAATATCTTAAAAACTAGCATTCATCCTTTGATGAAAATGCTAATTTAATGATTGTAAAGTTGATAGTTGGTAATAAGATAAACATTTTATTTCCTCTACACTTGTTGGAAGGGGTTAAATTAAAAATTTTTGACTGAAATCGTAGCTAGTTATCGAGTACCAAACGAACCTATATACAAGTGGTAAGATAAAAATTTTTATTTTAGCCCTTTGTTAATCGTTGCTGAAAAAGAGTTCTTGTAAGAAGTTAAAATTAAAAGTTTGTATCTGACTACGTGGTTCTAGACTCGTTTGGTACTCGATAACAACCACTTATAACAGAATTTTTATAATTTAACCCTTTCCAACAGCAGAATACTGAACATTTTAAAAACGCTGGATTTCCCAGAACATTGATGAAACATTCTGTACCAAAAATTTTGATAGAATAGTGTTTGTTATAATGTACGTTTGTGATAAATGTGTAAGTATATATATATTTTAATGAAATGGTACTTTAATCCCCATATTCTTTAGCACAATACCTCTAGCTCTAAAGCTTTAAAATTTCAAGGTACGGATATTTATTAAGTAATATACATCCATATCAGTTGGATTACACATATACTTTACACGTACATGTGTGAGCTTTGGTATAGTCGAGTCACGAAAAAATGGCCAGCTTAAACTTACAAACTCTTTTACTAAATAATTTTTTGATTACTATTAGTTATTACGTTGAAATTTGACTGATAATCATAGTTAAAGGAAATAAAATTTACAGTTTATTCTCTAAGCATTTTTAAATATTTATGAAGTTATTTGCGTTGAAAGTTCTTATATAAAAATTTATTATAATTCAACAATTGTAGTGATTTTTAGGTGTAAAACCTATTTGACAAAATAAATAGTCTTGATAGTCAGTTTAAATAAAAATTTTGTGGAAACTTTCGAATGGGAAAAACAGAAGAGTATATTTTATACCGATCAAATTAAACCAAAAAATAGGAGTGAAGGTACCAAAATTCGCCTCCAACTCAAAGTTCAAAACACCATCATAAATGAAATTTAAAGTGTTCATCGATCAAATAGTTAAAGATCACAAAAGTTTTTCACGATTTTCAGCAGAACGGTAAGTATTATCTTAAAATAGTTCGGGCGAAAATTATAGATCAAATAAATAAATATAAAAATGTCTTAAAAATTTTTTCCTAAGAACCACATTTTTTCAGGTATAAAATTTCTACAATTTCTACAAATATGATCTACAATTGTCGCCTGAAATCGCAAAAAAACCATTTTTGTGACCTTAGACCCCAAGTAAATTATTTCCAGGTATCGGATCACTGAGGACTTAGATTTCATTTATGATGGTGTTTTGAATGTGTAATTCGATCGGATAAATAACCCATCTAGGAAATAAAAGTAAAGATTTTCTTTTTTCATGATCATTGTGGACCGAAGTTTACAATCATGAGATGTAAAACATTCTTTACATGCTCCCCTAGTGTGTATACTATTTTTCAGCTCGACACATGAGGACGTTTAGGACAGCGGAGCGAAAGTTGAAACTTGTAAATTATCCAAAAATCAGGAGATAGATAAATAATAGACGAAGGAGAGGACAGTTTAGTAAGAAATTTTTGCCAAAAAATTCGATGTACAATTAAACTGTATGTATTTTATAACTTTTAACGTAAATATCTGCATAAATATTAAAGTTGGTGAAAATATTAGAGGGAAAATTAAAACTGTATCTTGTTTTTGTACATCGGATCCAAAACTTGCAAAGGAACTTTTTGTACAAAAATCCAAATAGAATTGCTGATTTCAAACATTTGAATAGGTTCAATTTTATAGAACAGAGTTGTGTATTTCGTGAATGTGTGGGTTGTGAGAAAATTAAATTGTAAATGCTTAAGTGTATAACTTATGAGAGTTGTTCTGCCTTTTTTAGCAATTTTCTCCGAAAGAAATGGAGCTATTGGCTTTGTGATGAAGATGATATTTTGAAAAAATTTCTTCAAATGTTCATCTTTTTAAGTCCGATTTGAATACAATTTGGTATCAAGAAAGGTTTTGGTATTTGAAAGGTCAATTTCTTTAATGAGAAAAATCGACAACTAAACAAGGGGGTGGGCAAAGTACAAAATTTTATTATCATTTTTAAGCAAAAAAATTTTTTCTTGTGATCTTGTGTTATTTTTTCAATCTCTCGCTAGGTAATTCGTCTAGCTAACGCAGCTTCTGCGCTATGAATTTTTATAGAGTGTTTTCGTCTGCCTACATAATTCGAAAAGTGTATCAATCATATCTTTATATTCTGGTATTATCACATATTTAAATAAAACATGTGCCGCTCTCGTGTGTTTCATAAAGGCTGATCCAATTTCAGTTTCCTATATTTGCAACTCTGTAAATTAGAATGCTGTGAGTACTTTGTCTTGTTTCAAACGTTGAATGTTAATTTGAAACATTCCATTTGAATCTTTTAACAAACGGATAAGAACACTCGACGCTAAAATTGTTCACTTTTTCTTCCAAAATAACAATTCAGTAAGAACTGTGTATAGACTTTTTCGAGAAGATTAAAACCAATTTAATCGTTCTTGTGAACGAGCAATTGTTCAAAATTTTACTGTTCAAAATTTCGATTATTGTTCAAAATTTCGAGGATATTGTAAGCATTGTATGTTTAGGCGAGTATATCATCGTAGTGTGCGCTTAGACAAGAATAAATCATTTGTTCTTCGCGGGGTTTTCTTAAGAGTCGCATCTATATATCATCAAACCTTCAACGTTAGAGCCAACGTTAAATGCTAACAACCGCCAAGTGATAACCGAAATAAACCCTCCAAACTTGCGATTCATAAAAAAACTAAGATAACTTTTCATTTTGTGTTTTTTTTAAATTAAGTATAGGGACTAGGGAGCTCCATTTGGGTCATCCATTGTTTGTATCGAAAAAGTACATACATATGTTATTTTTTAATCTTTTATTTTGATTTTTTTCACTTTGTAATCTTTCGCCATTGCTTAGTCTTGATCACGCAGATTTAATATAATTTTTTCCGTGAAATAAGAATTTCAACAGTCTATTACAATAATAAAAAAGTTGTTGTATCAAGATAATTAAGTTGAGAATATTCTTTAATGATTCGAATAATGCTAAATTCAACCATGAATAAATTATGAGCAATTTAAAAAAATTAACTATCAGGAGAGCTCTATACAATGCGGAAACTTTTTACTTGAATATGAATAATTCATTAAATCAATTTTCAGTTCAATGAATCTGTTGTGTCTGATTAAAAAATATAGTTGATAATTAACTTAAATTAATTTTTTTAATTTCCAGCTGATTTCCTGAATGTTATTTCTTTTGTGTTGCGAAAATATTTGTCAGAAAAATGGAACTCTAGTTAACCATTAGCAAACAAAAAATGTTCATTTTTTTATATTTCAAGATGCATATGAAAAGCGTTTCTGTAAATACCTTTTTCGGTCGTCGATTACAGCGGGCAAGGCAATTTCGTAATACTTTCACATTAACTCCGCTTTGCGTCATATCAATATATTATGGTTTAAGCCCCCAAATTCTTAATTCTAAAAGTTATTAGCTATTTAGCTTTCATCCTTATCTTATATGATTTTGGTATCTTGTGTGCTTTAAGAAGTGAACTTCTCAAGTGATAACTATTTAAAACTAAATATATTTGCTGGAAGCGTATGTTTGGGTTAATAGGAAAATCTAAAGAGAAAAACCTGTTTTACGTTTGAGATATGTTAGGGATTAAATGAATAGAGGAGTTTGATTTGTTGTATTCTTTATTTTATGATATCAAATTAATAATTTAAAAAAAATTAAAGCGAGAACATGTGTTTTCAAGGTGGCATGCATTCTTACGAAGCTTACGACGTGCCGGTGATGGTGGCGCAAAATCATTAGTTTTGCTAAAAACAACTCAACGTGGCTAAATAAGTTTTTACTTCAATGAGTGTTTTGCTAAATTGAAACTACTCATAAAAAATAAGCTGTTTATTAATGACTATCAAAAAAGGGTGATCGTAATCATGACTATAACATGTAGTAGAATTGTCGCGGTATTCGCTCCTAGATGGGAAAAGTATCCTAGAGAGGAATGTTACCTCTTTTTGTTTCTCGAATTTTGATGAATATAGTCTGGAATTTAAAACGAACAACAAAACATCTTCCAAGTTATACATAATGGTTATAAGTTTGTTGTACAATAACAACTCAATTTCCATAAATTTTAGTTATATCATATTTCTTTATTACTAACTTTACCTTATCAATCCTAAAAAAGACGGACGAAAATAAATCATGAAAATTTCGCTACATTATGAGCTCACAAACTAACAATTAATAAAATTAAGAATATAAACAACCAAAAAATGTCAAGCAAATTTAAAATTATAAATAAAAATAATGGTTAAAACAATACAATTATATTCAAACATTGTTAGTCAAAATCTTTAAATAAAAACACTCATACGGTTGGTTGGTTGACGATGAAGTTCTTTATAAACATTTTGATTTTCCCCATGGAAATCTACTTAACTGTCTCTCAAAACGGTATGGCATCATTTAGGTTCAAAACATATAAATACAAACCTACCTAATATACAAAACTAAAACAGTTCTATATGCTAATTGTAGATATAATTATTTCAAGACACCCAACTTCTAATTATCCTTGTTCCAACATTCATGAAACCGCATTATACACGTATAGTAGAACAGAGTGTTTCTAAATTATTAAATGCAGAAATAATATCTTATCCAAGTAAATTATAATACATTTTGATCTTTAATTCTGAAACGAGCCGATTCTCTACCTAAAGTTGTAGGTTTTTAAGTTCTAAATAAGATTTTCGGGACCCATACTATCGAGAACGATATGCAATTTTATAGGTTTAAGTTGAAATTCGTAATCCTTGTCTTAGAAAAATTTTATAACCAAAATTTTATCGAAATATATTAATTTTGGTTAAAAAGCCACATTATACGAGAGGAGGGCGAGGAGTAAGAGGTTACAACGAGATAAATTTTAATAGTTTAGGGTTGATATTCGTAATCCTTACCCTCGAATACCCATATAACCTATATTTTATCAAAATATATTAATTTTGGGTTATAAAATAACTTAATTTATCCATTTTTAGAGATATCGAGCTGAAATTTTTATAGCTTAGGATGCAAAATAATAGGTTTAAGTTCGTAAACGAGCAACCTAGTTCAAGTAAAAAGAGTCTATAAAACTTTCCATGTAAACTGTATGTATTCAACAATGCCTATACGCTAACTCATTATTTATTATTTATGTTTTGTTCATTAGCTTGCATACAATTTTAAACGTTTAAGCCTTTCAGTTATATAATTGATGTTTATGTATGATACAATGGCGAAACTATAAAGACAAGTAACTTGCCGAGTAATCTTAATTAAAGAGAATTGAAAAAAAAACATCTTGCACCAGAACTTGAAAGCGGACCTCTTGGATTCATGACAAGTGCCTTACCCAATTTGGTAAAACACGCTCTAGACACAGAGTGTAAGTAATTATTTCAACTGATCGTATTTTTATTTTTGTTTCTTTGTCAACATTTACTCATTATTTATCATTTATGTTTTGTTCACTAGCTTGTATACAATTTTAAACGTCAAAGCCTTTCGGTTATAAAATTGATGTTTATTTATAATACAATGGCGTAAACTATAAAACAATTAACTTGCTGAATAATCTTAATTAAAGAGAATGGAAAAGATTAGATTTAATTATAAAAGGTAACTCAATTTTTTTAATTATGAATGAATTAAATTCTAAGTCATACTTGCCTAATTCAAAATTGCCTGTTTGACAGCAATATTTTTCGCTGTTAGGAAAACATAAACTAGAAGAACGAAAATTGGTCTATTGGTCTACTTCTAGCTATCTTACTTCTTTTATATTGTTTGGGTATTATTTATTTAAAAAAAAGAACAAGAAAATTCTGATCGATTTTCACCTTTTTTTGTCTCTTATCATTTGTTTGGGATATTATTTAGCTTCCTGAGCCTTCTTCCTCTATGACCATAACGCTGATTAGATCGATCATAATGTACACGTGCTACGAAAGTCCACTATGTTCAATTACATCCAAGTTATACCTATTTAGTTCTACTTTGAATATTTCGGTGTCACTGATTAAAGCAAAATTGTATTTTAATGCATGAGTGTTTGTATATAAAGGACTTTTGTTTCTACAGTTATATATCACTACCACCATATTATTACTAAACATTGTACCTACTTTTCTGAATCACATTGAGTGCGACGATATGGAGATACTTTCTTTAGTGTTAATGTTAATGATACTTCACACAACTGTGTGTTAGTGGACCCCCTACAAGTGTTGTGTTTTAAGCTCTCTTGAAAGTATATCATGGCAAATTATTGAAATATTGTCTACAAAATTAATTACCTTTTTTTTTCCAACCACATAATAAATGTAAATATAATTTTGTTTTTATTATAATAACAAAAATTAATTTACATTTCTTTTACGTAAAATTAAGTGGAAAAAAATTACTTTTGATATTATAATTAATCATTTTTTAAAGTATATTTATTTTAATTTTCACATTTTTTTATATAAATATGAGTATTTTTTGTAATCTCTCGGGTTCTCCCTAACTAATAGAGTAGTGACAATTTGAATCGAAATAATGTCAATGATTACTGTTTACAGACTAGTTTCAACAACTTTTTTAAAGTGTTTTGTATGTGTGTCTCCACTACGGCTTAATGATAAATACAAGTAAGACAAAGCCATAATACCGTGGTGGAAGAATTGAACCAATATGTATACCTTGGATCTCTTATAGTTGAAGACGGCAGATGTGTACATGAGATCAAGAGGCGTTAGATTCTCGCAAAAATGACTTTAAAAAATGCCGGTCGCTACTGACAAATACAATTATTTCAAAAATATAAAAATTACGGTGTTATGTGTGGCCTGTTTTATTGTATGCCTGCCAATCGTGGACTGTGACCAAAAGAACAGAAAAATTCCTGGAAGCATCGGAGATGTGGTTTATCGGCAAAGTGAGCGTATTTCGTGGGCCAAAACATTTCCAATGACAAAGTGCTAAAATTGTTTCGTATTAATAGTGAATTAGTAGGAACTTTAAGAAAAAGGCAACTTAATTTTTTGGGGCATATTCCCCGAGCTAGAAAGTTAAATACAATTTACTAACTAGAAAAATTGCAGGATCAAAAGCAAGAGGAAAAACTCGAACTTCATTAATAAGTACCTTAGGTTATAATTACATGAAAAGGGTAGACTTCCTCCGTCTTGCTGATGACCGTATGGAACGCTATGATTACCAAAGTTTGCACATAGCAAACATGGTACTCGTTATTATTAATATCTGGATGACCGAGCTTCGCTCGGTTATTCGCCAATAGATGTCAGCAAGAGTCATATTTTTCACTTTAGACTACTCAAACGCCTCCTTTTTGTTATGTTATAATTTGCATTGTATTTCATTAACTACGTTATACACCAATAGATGTCTGATGAATTTTTCATGAAAAGACGGATAAAAGTACATTTCTGATAAATGAAACCTAGCTAGATCGACTTATCGCCCCAAAAAACCCCTACATACTCATTTTCATGAAAATCGTTGGAGCCATTTCCAAGATCGTTGATATATATATATATATATATATATATATATATATATATATATATATATATATATATATATATATATATATATACAAGAATTGCTCGTTTAAATATATAAGATGTATCTGATATAAACCTAGAACCCTTTCTTAATCATACTTTGTCATACTGTACTTCCCTGTACTTCAAACGCATGTCATCAAACACACCATTATAATAAATATTACATCAATAATATATTATAAACCCAAGATGGATAATATTGTCAAAAACGTACGTGAAATTTGACAGTAATATTTTAAAGAACTTTGCTGTTGCTCTTCTATATTATAAAAAAGACACACAAAATACAATAAAATAAAATGAAATCTTTTTTTTTCTTTTATCGTTTACAATCATATAAAGAGAAAAGAAATATCATTTTCACATAGTCAGCACAAAATAATATATTTTTATATATATTTTAAACAATATATCACTTTCAATAGAAATAAATGATTTTATATGAAGAGATACATATGGGTGTACATAGTATAATTATAGATCAAGAGCCTGTATGAAACAAGTGAAAGTCAGTCTTGGAACACGGTAGGAAGTGTGTTCCTTTCGTTTTAAATTACGAAAAGAACATACTTCCTTCCGTGTCCCAAGACACCTATCGTTATTTTTTCGCTTTTCTTTATTTTCCCACTCATAAAATGTTCAACATTTATTTAAATCAAAAATATCTAATATATTTTAGTTCAAGTTGTCCTGAACAAATTAAGATCTTGCGGCAGATTATCTATAACTTTACTTTGTTTAATCCTGGGTCCTTGACTATAATTGAGTATACATATATAAAAAAGAATGCATAATAATAATATACTGAGAAAATTTTGATGTTTCAACCTCAATAGATGGATACAATATATGGATAAAAAGAATAATACAGATTTTCATCATAAAAACCTTGTTACATAAATAAAATCGGTGAACGTCAAGTCTACATTAAGACTACATTACATGAGGGGCAAAAATTTCAAATTTCTCTTTTAAATTTTATTTTACCAATATAGTTTTATAGTTATTATCGTTATCGTTTTTAGTCATTTTAGTCACAATTTATCGATATTTATCTGTAAATGTCAGTAGAAAACTGTAGAAGATAAAATAAGGACTTCAATTCTAAGAGGAAAGAACCAAATTTAAGGCTTTTAAATTTTAAACATTCTTTGATGCGTGAAACTTTATTATTTTTTTAAGAATCCTATTAAATATTCATTGGTTGAAAAAAAATTTATAAAGAAAAGTGGTTTAAGGAATCAAAAATAATAATAATTAAACTAAATTAATAATTATTAGTATGAACTGCTAATGACATATCTCAATTCCTTACGGAATTGACAATATCGACCTGCCAACTGCGTTAGGGAATTGAGTAAGCGCCTATGCGAGCTTCGCCGTATCCAACTCCTCCGCGCAGTTGAGACAACAGAAAATCATTTGACTCCAAATATCTTTTTTCTCAGTGTATAGTCCCAGGGCATGTAAAAATACACTTTCTTTAAAAGTTATCTTTCACTATTTTAATGAGAGGGTACCTGCGTGTGAAAAATAAAAATTTGGAAAATTTAACAGAATAAATAACAGAATTTTCGAAAAATCAAAAGTACAAAGACAGGTAGAATATGAATATCTATAACATTTCTAAATTTCAAATCGATAGAGCAAAGAGTATAATCGAAGTGCTTGAAATTCAATTGTAACTTTAACCATTCTAATATGGAAAACCGCTTTTCTTTATAATTTTTTTTCCAGCAATTAATATTTAAGAGGATTTAAAAAAAATTATATTACGTTTTACGCTAATCATAAAATGTTTCACGCCAATCAAACATTTATACAACATATCGTACAAAACTTTTATGTCTTACAAACCTTATATTTGGCATCTAAGGTATTTGGAAGCATTTATTAGAAAATAAAGTGTTGGGCTATAAAATTAACTTTCTCTTAATTGCTTATGATTGCACGTGTCGAATGTATCCCTTCTATTCTCGTTAAGTATTGTATAGCTATAGTGTTTGTACGCAACGGACCAAGGAGTCGAATCATTTTTTATTTTAATATTATTCCACAACAAATCTGCTTGTACCTACCACAAATCTTTTTCAATTTAGAATATAAATTATCAACAATTGATATATACGGATCATAAAAATGAGAACGTTTTTCAACTAAAGCAGTCTTGAATAGAGCAGCACACAAAAAACAATAAATTAACAAACGATATATTGCTACTTTACTTTTTTATATTCTATCCACACATAAAACTCTTGCAGAATAGTGTGTGGTTTTTTTTTACTACATAAAATGTTTTGTAAGTAAAAAAAACTATCATATAGGTCCCAGGAAACCTCCATATCCAGCTTTATCTCTACAAAACAGCGCCAATCTGTATATTCAAGAAAACGAAAGTATCTCATCGTCACAAAATTTGCACTAGTTGATTATCCATATTTGTCGCCCTATTAGGTCAGTTGGTTAAGGCGTAACCAATTCCGTCCGCGGTATGCTTAGGGTAGCGGGTATAACAAAATTAATTTAATAATAGTTGTGATGGGCTGGTGTAGTGCATGGTATATGCATGAAAGAGGTGCACTCAGCCTCTGAAATTGAGTAGCTGATAAATTTTCGTAATTTTCACATTTTCAATGATAATCTAACCCAAAAAAGCAAAAATCATCATCAACTTTAAGGTCGTCACGCAATCAAATATTTGCCGAATTCGTAGCGCTCTTGCTTTGTTGTCAGGCTAGCTAAAACCTATGTCTACATTAATGTCGACGTAACCTTACTTTGGCCATACACTTTTTGAGAGTTTGATAAAGTAAAAATATATTTAATTTGTCAAAAAAATGAAATAAACAATAAAAATAGACATAGTTTCTATCCTAAAAACCGTTTTTAGTAATGCTCTGAAAAACTAATACTTAATAAAACAATAGGAAAGTTTAAAAATTAAAATTTTTTTTATCGATTTGTTGAAAAAATAACAAAAATACAAAAAAAAAATATGCAGTTGTGTGTACATTACCTTAATTGATTTTTTGCAGATAATTTCTGAATATGTATTTATAGTTTATGAGTTCAAGTTTTGCATAACACCTGGATCCAAATTTTATAGCATGGAAGTAAACAAAATACAGCTGAATAAAACAATATTACAGTATAAAAGCTTTAAACGCTACTAGTGATAAAATGTACTTTATTGAGTATTCAGTGATGTATATTATCGTAGTAATTTATGATTCATTGGTCGAGGTTATATGTAACACCTTTTGGAATAAATTAGTGTTTTACCTATTAATTAGTAAATTTTATGGGCAAAATTTTTTTGTGGGTAAACAATTTCTTATTTACTTCTCAGGATTCAGAGGAGCTACTGTAATTAAAATATAAATTAAAAATTAATTGTATAGCGGAGGGTGGAAATATAATTAATATCATGCCCTTGAAATTAATTTGAAGGTCAATTCGAATTTTTTTTATAATTTTCTAGGCAACTTGATCTATATAGCTCAATGCTTGTGTTAATTTTCTTGACAAGATCGACTTTTTCCGCAATTTAAACCACGATCTGTATAAGATATAGCCGCCTTATGAAAAACCAACCTATATTATTACAGCTCTATTTTTCGTTTTTTATAAAAAATTATTGATTTCTTCATTAAAAATTAATTATTTGAGGAAAATTGAAAAATTCATGGTTCTTCTTGTCTGCCCTCATAACTGCTCTCATGAGGGTTGATAAAGATAAGTTTGGTAATAAAAAATTTGTAGTTTTTACTTGTACTCGAGTGCCAAATTTATAAAAAATGGTTGAAAAAATAAACCCATTTTCAATCTTTTCTACATTGGAAAGCTTTCTGCCATTTTTTCAAATAGTTATTATATTATCAATAACCTTTGGTTTAAAATCGTCAAATCGTAAATCGTCAGGACCGTGACCTCTTTCATCGTGCGCTCACGGTATAATCATTTAGTTACCATGTAACATTGTCACATTACAAACGACATATAGTGTCACTGTATAGTCAAGTCACTACATTATAATAAAATATACGGTTGATAGATTGTTCAACAGGTACCTTCTAAATATATTTTTTATTTGCAATACATTTTATTCTCACAAACATTTCGACATTTTTATTAGATTTCTAGGGAATTTTAATGAAAGTTTTATATTATATGTTGTTTTTTTTTTTTTTTTTTTGGAGAAACAGAAAATACTATACAATTGACTGTACTACTAACAACGTTACACTAGTTTATAAATGACACATTAAAAACGTGACGAAAATCATTAAACATCATAATATATAAACTTAAATTTTTTTTATATACAGGGTGTTTGGTAATTTGAAGGCTACATTGTAGGAACTTATACTAGGATTCATTTGCAACAAATTTAGCGTTGCCACCTTTGTCAGGTCTCTCGCCCAGCACATAATGAAGATGGTGTCCTGGGGGAGGGAATTGTAGTGAGAAGCGGGAAATTCAAAAAATTACAATTTTTTCATATTTAATTTATTTCAACTACATCAAAAATATAAGTATGAAGTATAATATAAATATATTAGAGTTTGTTTTGGTAGTAATTCTTAGGTACCTATCAGGGCTTAATCACAAGGTGCAGACATGAAAATTTTACACAAGCATGGCTCGAACAAAACGAACAAACATGGAAATTCTGCACGAAAGTGACTTAAATAGAACGAATAGAAAACTTTAACAACGGACTTCTTATCGTGATACCAACAAAATAAGCTTAAAAGTCCTATAAACACTAAAATCATGAACAAAATCAAGTCTCACTACTCTAGTTGCTGATGTCAAATTCATCGTGGAAATAGAACGAATAGAAAACTTTAACAACGGACTTCTTATCGTGATACCAACAAAATAAGCTTAAAAGTCCTATAAACACTAAAATCATGAACAAAATCAAGTCTCACTACTCTAGTTGCTGATGTCAAATTCATCGTGGTCGTGATTCAGCAATCACAATGCCAATTTTGATTCCTAACCCTGTGGTAGCCCAACAAGACCTTCCCAGCCCGTCACTGCCGGGCAAGGGAAAGAAATAGTGAGTGTGATACTCATAATGACACTAATTCCGGAGTAGTTAAAACAAATATTTACGCAGCTTCGACGTGAACTAAGCTGATTTTTATTTCAAAATTTACACATGAGCAAAATTTCACCAACATACACCAATACACCTAAAAACTAGGCCATTCCTCTCTCGAAAACCACATCGAAGTATGAACAATTTTCTTCGCTATTATCTCCCATCCACTATTCCTCCATAATACTAACGAAGCGGAGATTTTTCTTTTTTCAAAATCGGTCAATATCTCTTTTTTCATTGGAATATATTTTCGTCCATTTCGTCAATCGGATACTCCGAAAAAAGATTATATTCAAACATTTTTGAATGATTTTTAATCTTCTTCAAAAAATCAATAGTTATTGCACCACCTTCACACCATGTAATGATTTGAGGCGAGTATAGTATTATACGGATTCATTGACACATATCTGTTAAGGCGCACTTCCACTGAGGCAAGATGTAGCATGCGGCATTGAAATATGCTACACACAGTCTTTCAATAGAGAACACAAAGCGACTTAAAATATGTCTCCTTGCCGCATGCTACAATTTGAACAGTATGGTCGTCGTCTATCCAACTGTGAACGGATCGGTGCGGATTGTAGTATGCACAATGGAATCTGGAAAAAAGAAATTGAATTTTATGCTTCGTTGTCACACGCCTACAATAAGTAACACTTGACAACAAATATCGAGCCACATGTTGCTTCAGTGGAATTTCGCCTTTATATTCTCCTCAGTTATAATTTCCAAGTTTTTGAACGGAAACATATGCAAATACTCAACGTGCTCTAATTCAAGAGCCATGCAGTTTCAGCATATAGTTTTAAATACCGAACTGTTTTAGCGAAAATTAGTTTAAGTTTTTGAGTTATCGCATAAAACAGAAATATGTCAATAGAAATCTATGACAGATAAATATCATGAATTAAAAAAAGAATCTGTAATAATTATGTTATCTTTATTGTAAAAAGATATAGAAGAATTGTATAACTATCTTAAATTCGATAATTTTTGTCGAAAAGAGCGATGATTCGGAATATCAGGAGTCGTGATATTAATTTTTCATTATATGGGAAAAAAATTCGTCAAAAGTAAATTCAATAGTAAATTTACGGAAAAATTAATAATCAAATTAAACCACCATTTGAATATTTTGTAAAGTATAAATCTAATAAATTTCGATTATTATCAATAATCAGATAAAAACATTACACAAGTTTAATAAATCATTGGTGACCATTTATTTTTAACGAATAGGTAATACGTGCTATGTCATATTACCTGATACCTGCTACGACAACCACCAGGAGGTAAATGAAAAATTTTATTTTCAATGACTTGAATGTAATATTAAGTGATTTATTATAATAAGTTGATTTTTAATTTATTGTTTTTTATATCTATAAACTTTTATCTATAAAATAAAATATTTATTTCTAGAAAATTCAACTGCGACTTTCAACAGAAACATACCCTCAAATATATTTGAAACCACAAAACTCTTGAAAATGTATATACTAATGCATCTTTTTTTATTATTTACAGTTGCCGGACGGAGTGCAGTTAACCTTAAGCGAACTGCGCGACATGGCTTACCGGCAGCAACATCAAATCGAGTCGCAACATCAATTGCTAGCGGCAAAAGAGCAACGATTACGGTACCTGAAAGAACAAGAAGCACGACATCAACGAGTTGCGTCTGAGAATGAACGATTAAGACGGTTGCGTGATCGTGTTGAAGCTCAAGAATTAAAACTACGAAAGCTTCGTGCACTTCGTGGACAAGTCGACCAAAATAAACAGAATAATGCCTTACTTAGTAAGTATTTTTACTTTATTTGTCAACATTTTTTTACAACTAGAATAACAAATATGTCAACCCATTCAAATTAGCTAATATTTGCTTAAAGAATTTAGATGTAATTGCTAAACTACAATTCGTTGACTTCCAACTACTATTTAGTATCAACGAATTCTGGCTGAATTTCGACAGAGTGTCTAAATTTTATCCTTGAGGAATAATATTTTCCTTATTAATGAGGAGATACAAATTAATTCGAATAAAACAATAAAGAATAAAACAGACAGGTATGAGTTAAAGATCAGGCATTAGATGGATCATTGGATCATAGATGGATGGATCATTGGATCATAGGATCATTAAAAACGTGCCAGTCTAATGAGCTGTCATTTTGGCATTTCAAATGGAATTTTTTTGTTCTTTTACTTATCGGGACAATGTTTTTTTAAATGTTATGGAAGGTGCATAGATTATAAAATCTACATCTATGTTGGTGTCGCTAGAAATATTGTTGAATATTTACAGAATTTTGCTGCCTTAGACCTGGTGGGAGTATATCCGAACTCTGTCTTCGAAATAGTTTTCAGCGACCCCAAAAAACTCCCGAGTATACCTTTTTGTTCCATTTGTCGAATAGTTACATAATGTTGTTGGTTTGGATCATCAGATAATGAATTAGCCCAGGAGGGGGTAGTATATCGGAATCCTGACCACGGAATAGTGATCAGCGACCCCGAAGTTCAAAGTTTTAAAATTTTCAAAAATCACCTTAAGAATTGATTCCAATAATTGACCTATTTGGCCAATAGCAATGGCCAAAGTTTCTAGAGGAATCAAGTTAGATGTAGATTTTAATCTAGGCACTTTCTGGGACATTTAAAAAAAATTGGCCCAATAGCTTGAGGTACACAAAAATTTCTAAATTTATACTTTTTTCGTCTACTTAGAAATACTTAGAAAGTGACTTACTGTTGCAAATATATTGTCACTGAGATACTGATGACCTAAATATAGGGTAAAATGTATGATAAAATCTCTTAGATATGGGGACTTAAATTGAAATCAATAATACGAGGAAAGTCGTACCCACAGTTGTAACTAAGGAACTCAAAAAAAATTAATTTATGTAAAACAATTATTTAAAAAAAGCACACATGAAAAAATAATAATTTCAGCACTCGACCAATATGGAAACATATTACACTTTAATGTTATTAACTAATGTGACCGAGTTAGTTGTTTAAAGTAAAATATTAATTAGCGGAGAAGTATTTTCTAAATTCAATTTACACCTACGTGTCTCATTTTATTTAGTAATCACTTGCACCATTTTACAAGTTAAAGAATAATATAAAAAAAACACAAACAAAACATAAAACTGGCAAAAAAAATTTTGAATAAATCCTTCAAACAAATGTAGAAAAAAACATATTATTTTAATTAACAAAATAAATCTCTTTGAATATGTAAAATAGCATGTAATACACCTCTGCCGTTCCCATATGTGTATTTTAGTTATGTGGTTTTAACATAATCTTGACAAACATACAACATTTTTGTCATTTCTTTTAAACAAGGAATGTATTAAAATAATTACTAAAAAATTTGAACCTAAAATATAATTTTATAAAAATGTAATTAATTTTATTAATCGCAGTCTCTGTAAAGTGGATATAGAAAGCTCGAGCAACATACTATTGAAATAAATAAATAGAAATTTAATAAAAAGAAAACCGACTTCATAAGAAAAACTTTTCCAAAACCAATTTATACGCACTAAAAAGTAAAAAAATAACGATAATATAATGTAGTTAAAATTATTGTTATTTTTGGAGTCGGTCTCAGGAAAGGAAACAACTCTGCCAGAACAGTTTACAGAATACATTATCTTGGCTGACACCGACTCCAAAAATAACAATAATTTTAACTACAATATATTATCGTTATTTTTTTACTTTTTAGCGCATATTAATTTGTTTTTGAAATATTTTTCTTTTGAAGTCGATTTTCTTTTTGATCCACACCAAAAAATTAAAATGAATTGTAGCTGTATCAAATTGACCTAAAGACCAAGCATAGTATGGCTATTTATGAAATGGAGTAACTGGAGATGCATGTCAGCGCAGCGAGCTCCAAGAAGTAGGGCGAATAATCGTGGATAGACTAAGCGGCCGGGCTAAGTATAACTTTTAATGAATTGGGTAAAATGAACCGCTTCAAATAGCAGAATAACTATTAAAAAGCACTTCCCCAAGGGGGTTAGAATGGCGGGATAATATTTGATATGAAAATACGTCAATTTTTGCAAATATAATGGACTACATTTTATTTTCTAAAAAATAAATTAGAAGCAAATTTACCACATTTTGGATTGTATACCCTATAGAGAACGAAACGTACTGTCTAGAGTATGCGAATTATCGTATGTATTCTGTTTACACAATCATCACCAAGACCACCTCGGGATACAAATATTAATGATAATATTGCAAACAAACAAAGCCACACTTTTTTCTATTTACATAGAAAATGTACCCTACAGCAACAAAACAAATGAAAATTATTACAGATATAAAATATGTATATGGAAAAATATTTGTTCAAAGAAAATTTATTAGAAATGATTGGAAATTAAAATATAAACAAAAGATAAATTCACAGACATGCTATAACACGCGTACACTTATATTGATAACAAAAAATAAAAATTTTGTGGTGATACTTCAGACTACAGAGAATTTTTTTTTTTGCATTAAATTACAGGAGTTATTCTTTTATTTAAATAGGTTCAGTATCACATACTGAATGTAAATGCACAAAATTCTTACAAAAATAGGCGAGGCTATATCTCCATAACCGTGCTCTTAAGACCTAAAATGGTAATAACCTTTATTGTATATAATTATAAATTTTTTTGTATCACTAACCGTTTATGATTTATACGACTATGACGATTTACTTATTGACTATTTGACCGATATCTCTTCTAATATTTGTTTAGCAAAAAAATGATAATAAATTAACTTTTAAATTCTACAAATTTCCTAAAACAATTACTTTAAACATTTTTTTCTAAAATTAATATTTATCATTAAAATACCTTTCAAACGTTACAAAAAAAAATCCAAATCGGCTCATCCGTTTAGGCGCTACGGTGCCTAAGACAGACAGACAAACACACACACACACATAGCGGTCAAACACTCCTTTTTTTGGTTCGAGAATTTGTAAAAAAATTTTAACCTATAAAAACGAAATCAAATAAATCTTAAGATTTTACAATAAATTCATATCTACAGAACTTTTAACGAAAATTTACACTCCCAATTTTCTTTTCCATGAAATAATAGAATTTAATACCCATAAATATTATTTTTTGTTTTTTATCTTTTTTTATAATCCAGTTCAGCTTTTCACTAAGTATAATAATAATAATGGATATTTTTATACTTTTTAATATAATAATGGTATTTAAACACAAAGGACATTAAAAATAAGAATTATAGTCATAAATTAGATAGACTAGCCCGACTCACTACAAAATTTACTTCAAAAGAAATTATATAAAATTCATAATACAATGGAAAAAATAAATTTATTTTTATTGTATAGAGTGGTTATTAATAAATTACAGTAAGTTTATTTATTGTAAGTGAAACTAATAAAGTTTATTATTTTTAGTAAAAGAAAATATTAATTGAATTTATATTAGGTTTTTGATAGCACATACTATATTACAATAAATAATTAAAATAATAGATACTCCAATCATCTTAGGGTTTCACCACGGAATCTAACGGAATAAGCTGAATTTTTGTACAAACCTGTATTTTGATAGTACAAATGTTGTCTCAAGAGTCACATATTGTCACGCGTGCGCCTTCTTAGATATTCAAGATCAGAGGTCTTGAAAATCACTTTTTTGTGAATATCTCGTTTCTTTTGCCTTCCATCGTATTAACATTTAATATAGAAGTTGTAGGGGATAAAATATTCTACTAATTTTGCAAAAGGTGTTGCGTTCAGCTTAATGTACTTCATTGCTGGGTCAATATTTATAAATATAAGGTATTCAATAATTATTTAAGTAGTATTTAATGATTAATTATGGAAAAAAAACGGCATAATTTACTGGGATTCACGATTGACCTTGTCTATTATACAGTTTTTTCACTTAATTATCGATTAAATACTACTTAATAATTTTTTTTATATCTTATATTTATAAATATTGACCCTGCACTAATTTTTGCCAAAGTTGCGTTCGGCGCTCGAGGTCACAAACTTGAAAATACATAAACTAATTAAAAGTAAACATTTTTTATGGTTTCTATAAATACTATCTAATCTGGTTTTCAGAAATCAGTCAAATGCCTTATTCTCCATCCTTTTAATGTTGAAGTTAAATAAACCCCATATCAAAGTCGTCTTAAATAATAAATCAAAGCCATGTACACTATTGCTGCATAACATATTATATCATGTATGTTTTAATATTAAAAAGTATAATCGTATTTTCAACCAAAAATCATTTTTTCATATAAATTTTTCAAGTTTGCATATTACAGGAAATATAGCTATAGAGTTCATAAAAAAAAATTATTAAACCGACTTTCATCTGGGTACATAATAGATCATACATACATAAATTTTGCTTTGGTGTCTAAAAATGGACATCGTTAAATAACATAACATATTATTTTTGAAACAAAAAAAAATTTCAGTTCAAATTTATTTTATTTTCAATCCGTAAATATATACAACAAAATTCCATTTTTTACCAATTATTTTTATACTCAAAATTCATTCGGTCAGTACCCCAAAACAAGCACCACAATAATTCGTTCGGAACAGCTATCCAAATATAGTGAGAGTGTTATATCGAAAGAATCGGAAATTTGTTAATAAAATGAATGACTTTCGTTAATTTATAGTTATTTTTCCAGCTTTCAAGGTAAACCAGATCCTATGAGACGCAAAAAATTACGAAAGCTCTTTTAGTTTGCGATTCTAAAAGAATTCTATCCGGAAGCGCTAACAAAAGTTTCCGGATAATATTTTCAGTTACTACGACTCTTTTTTTTATTGTGGACTTCATCACAAATAGCAATATCAATTTCGGGATTAAAAAGAAGTTAAGCCTAGCTAAATACGGTAAATACAATGTAGATCGAGAATATAGTTTTTGGGTTTAAATTTCATTACAATGCGGTAATTGCCTGATGTCGAATTTGTCATGTTACCCATAAAAATATATCATAACAAATTAGAAAAAGAAGTTAAAATTTAATTAAAAAAGTTGCATTCAAAGATTTGCTTCGAACAGAGCTTCCAACGTACAAAATTTGAATCATTTCCGTGGGCTTTTTACATTACAAATTATCTTTCTGATATACGGGGCAGGTAAATGTTTCTTTTATATTTAAAAATTATTAACTTTCTGAGAAAAGATTTTTGCACGGATAAACTTTATAAAAAATTTTATCATTACTTAACGTTTTGCGATATTTACAATTCTATGATAAAAATTTGTTTATGTATTTTTATGCGTGTCTGTCCCTCAAACTCCCAACCAATCATGGGTTTATTTTCATTTCATAATTTTATTTTTGAACATTAAATGTACTTGAAAGCTTAAATTCAATATTTTATCCATGAGGTGCTTTTAATATATAAAATTTATTGGTTTAACGTTAGTAGACAAACATTACAGTGATTCGTAAGTTTACGGTATACAATTATATATAGTATTTTGAATCGTTAGTTCATTTACAAAAGAAAAACTAATTAAATTCATATCAAAACTACCCATTTATAAGATATTAGAATACGAGTTTCCGTGTACAGCAGATTATGTATGCTGAGTTACAAAGAAAATGAGATTTCAATATCGAAAGATATCTGTGGAAAATTAATTCATTTATACAGCAGCAAGTGCACCCCACTTCGAATTTCGAGGACACAAATTCCACAAAATTTTCCTTGCAACGATTGTAAGTGGAAGTGCTCCTTGTTTAACTTATCGTTAAGATAAAAAAACGAAATTCTTTTATTTTAGAACTTAAGTAATGGGATATGTTTTTTTTTTGAGGCATGCCTCTTTTCATGGTTTAATATATTTTGGAATGTTTAAACCTTCAATTTTTCTTCACTAGGAATATAAAAAATAAAAACACAAATTTTGTTTTAATTTAGTCAAATTGGTTTACTCGCAATTTGCAATTTTATTGCTTAGAACTACTTTAGAACTCTAAATTTCGAAAAAATGGTCTTGGAAAGTGTCCTAAATATTTTGAATTATTAAAAATGCCAAAAATGATGTCCAGAAACCGTATAGATTAAGAAAAAGTACTGCAAAAATTGCCCATTCGTATCCAGTCCGTACAAAGTATCTGAAATACAAAGTTAATTCTCAAATAACATTAACGAATGTTCGAAAATAAAAGACAAGAAAATGAATATTAACAATTATTTGTCGAAGCACTTAAGAACAACAGAAGCTGAGAATAGAGCGAAGCCGCAGAAAACTATATCTACTCTGTGTAATTGGCTTTTAATAAGTTATTAAATCACTATTTATTATAAATGTGAAAGTGAGGATGTTTGTTTGTTTGTTTATTTCTTTCGCTTTCACGCAGAACTAGCGAATTGATTTGAATGAAACTGTACAATAATATAGCTCATACATCAGGATAACACTTGAGCTATAATTTATAAAGCTAGTTATAAATAATTAAGCAATGTGGCGCTAAGTTTGGTTCTGCAAAACTGATTGTTATAAAATTTTTATTCGTGGTCTATTTTTTATACCGCTTAATATACGCATGATATGCACATATTTAAAATAATATTATTAAGAATTTAATCAACAATTTTCAACTAAAAATAAAAAAGTTAATGGAAACTTTAACCCAATTATTTATTGTTTTGTTATTTAAGTATGTATACATAGTGGCCAAATAAAATTTAACAAGTAATTGTTATTCGGAAAAAGAAGGATACTTCGCTCGTGAAAAGGATACTTAACTTATTTGCTTTTTGCAAAGACAGGATTTTTATGCTACTATTACCTTTTGTTGTCTCCAATGGGTGGTCTTTTCTTTGATAATATTATCTGAACGATTTTGGACTAATTAAAAAATTTTTGGGCTTGACGTTGACTGATTTTATCTGATATACCTAAATAGAGTAAGCAAAGATTGAAATGTAGAAAAACACAATTAGGTTAAGATTCTACACTATTTTTCTGAACACCCTGAATACTTCTGCTATTACAAATGAATTAAAGATAGAATTTGTAGTTATTCAAATGCCGTAAAATAATTCAACATCCGGACATAACTCTACTCTGTACGAACGTTTTCAGTGTGATTTTTTTCTTTGTCATTTGAATACGGTATCAAGTTTTTCTTTTTTTTATTATTGTAAAAGAATAGTATTTTCCAAATAAAATTCACTTTTGGTCTTCACAAAGCAAAATCCAAAGTTAGATAAAAAGTATGTTTAAATTAAAATGGTAATAAAAGGCGACGACGAACGCTAGCTATTACAGCCAATTTGAAAATATAAAAAGTAAGATATCAAATATCTGCTGAAATTGGTTTCAAACAGCAGTAAAGGTTTCAGCGAAAAAGCATAGTCAAAAATTTCATTTTTGGAAAAGCCAAATACTTTTTTGAAAATCTTTCAAATTTCCAATCGAATTGATAATGAAAACAAGATTCGATTCTAATGGCAATGCCAAATATTGACATCATTCAAAAATGTAGTTGAAAAATTGAAGATATTGTAAACATCATATCAATTTTATCACAAGTAGATTTAATTAAATTTTAAAACTAAAAAGTAGAAAATAAAATTTTTCATTGAGTTTCCTATAGAGATGATTTTTTTTCCAGCTAATTTTTGCAAAAACGAATTTGAATATCAAAAATCGATTTAATACAGACTTCTTATTTTCAAGACGAAGGGAAAAAGTGTGCCTAGTTTTTTTTCCGAAAATGTCTTCCAGATCAAACCGGGAAACACTTCGTTTTTTAATTAAACTACATACTCTTTGTGGCAGATACTGGTTGTTTGCCACAAAAACTTCTGCCTAAAAATTTTTTTAATCTGCTACAAAAAAAAATATGTAATTTTATTTAAAAAAAAGTTGACCATCGTTTCACTTCAAAAGCGACCTCGGAAAATAAAACTAAAGAAAACCTGAAAGCTTCGGTGATATTTTCATTATAAAAATGGCGATGAGCTCTCACATTTATCCTTATCCATAAATATATAGCTTAAAACGAAATTTTTAAAGTCTCTTAAATTAAAAGTTCGCTTAAAACATAACAAGCCCTTGAAAACTCATTATTGAATTTTAAAGTAAAAATCCTACTCCAATTTAAAACTCCCTTGAAAACAACACTAAAATAATACAACACTTTTATTGTTGTTGTTGGTTAGAATTTAAAATATGCACCCCTAATAAAAAAACATTTTGTTAATGCAATTAAAAAAATCTTTTTATATCTTTCACTCGCGCTAAAACTGTATATTAAAGTAAATGTATTTTTTAATTATCCTACAAAAAAACATTTCTAGTATCCATACTATCCACCTCTAAAGGATAAAAACTAAATCAATAACAAAATATGTAAAAGAATACAGGATGTATTAATCTGAGGGCAAGTGAATTTTCAAAGCCACAACGTCTGCTAAACTAATGTAGAGCTTACGTAACTTGCCAGAATCAATTTTTGAGATATACTAAAAAAAAATAGAACAAGGGTCTCGCCAAAGCTCCCTTATATTAAATTTATCCAAATTTTCATTAACAACAAATTGTTAATAGTCAGTTCAAGAAATAGATGTCGTGATTATTAATTTTTTTAAATTAATACTTCAATTTTTTTATTAATTATTATATTTTTGAATAAATAAAACGGTAGTGATGTATTAACCTCCGTTGAGGCTGTGAGGCAATCAGTTTCTATGAAAATATGTGTTATAATATAGTGAAAGCGAGCTGAGAAACAAACCATTTATCATTATGCATGTTCTTTTAGAATTTCTCCGTGCGATGGCGTTACGAAAACGAGGAATCTGACTTATAGACTTTTTCTACTTCTATTTTTCCTCAAAGTAGCCTAGAACACTGCATTTCATTTCAAATGCGATTTTCATCATTACCATATATAATTCTATGCGATTTTTCATTACCAAGTTCAATTCTATTTCCTATGAGTCGCTGGCTATTAATATAAAATATTTCTTAAGTGTAAACTCTTGCGTAATTTTTCTGTTTTGATTAGCAGCAATCCACACTATAGTTTCAGTGTCAGTTCTTTTCTAGTCTTCTTTAACACTCTGTTTGTTAGAACGTGAATCTATCATATATGAACTAAATTTTATCCGTAGCTTGGAGATAATGACAATAATAATATAATAAATTTTATTTGGCAATAATATTAAAAAATAAAAAATTTAGAAAAACATGCAACTTTTCTATTATCCTTTTTAGTTAATTTTAAAAGAACTGTAAATGTTAAGTTTTTTAATTCTAAAAAATAAATTTAGAAAGGCAAAACTTTACACTTTAATATGATCATTATTTGAACAAATTCCATCCAAAATAAAAGATAGTGTTTTCCTCCAAATAATAATATGTTCATCTTTTAAACTTAGATCTTTTCTAACTTAATCTTTATTTGACATCCCTAAGTAAAGTAAGAGTAAACTAAAATGGTACCCACTCAATTCCATTCAAAGTATATTATAAAGTTTTGTTTTCGTTTTATTCAATATGTGACACTTTATTATTATATTTATAACGATAGACAGAGAGAGTTAGGCTAGGCTATATGTGTAAATGATAGGGTTTTGGTTTAAACCTTTTAAAACTTTTCGATTGATATACTGTTACTTCTGTATTCCTATTATGCCTTATACATAACACATATGTGTGTAACATATTTTAAGTGATATGTGATTATAGGGTACTTAGAAAGTTCTCAAAATAGGTATTTATATCTCAAAATGTATATACAAACCCCATTGTAGGTACACTAGTCGAATTTGAAAATGTGATTTGATTTTAAAAACTATTAATTCCTTTTTAATTTTTGTTTTGCCTTTAGAAATTCATGTAAAACATTTACGGAATTACGTTCAGGTACACAGCAATATTTACTCAAAGCCAACTTAAATTATTTAATCGCAGGTAATCAATATAAATAGCATATAATTACCAATAAAAATATGGCGAAACATTATATCTATACTAGCTGGGAACTACCCGCTTTGCTGGGCAACATCCCCACTTGCACCCCTCCCTCCACATTTCCTTGCGTTGGATAACAGTTTTGTAATGTACACGTCATGCTCTTTTATTTGATACCCCACTTAGGTATATTTGTAAATATTCGATATTTCCTTCCCACTTTCTCGCTACACCTTTCTACCCTCCGAAGGTTAAAAAAATTTCTAAATGTAATTTAAAACATTCTGACCAAGTTTTGAACTATTAAAAGCCATAATTGAAAAATTTGAATTTTTTATTCATGAACACCCCCGCAACCCCCCTTGTGGGTGGAATTTCGTAAAATCCGTTCTTAGCTGACCTCTACTTGGCAAAAGGAATATTCCTGCCAAATTTCAAGTCTCTAGGTCTTATAGTTCCAGAGATATCGTGATGAGTGACTATCTATATCTATAGAAAGTCTCCTATATATTTATAGATAACATTTTATGTCTATAAATTGGCATATAAAAAGATTCCAATTGAAATCGACAGATAGAGTCTTCCTTAGCAGGACTGTCCAATAAAATCCTGCCACCAAAATGGTATGAAAATCTCAACAAGAAAATGACCTCAGTTTTTTATTCAAATATATGATTAAATATAACGATAAAATCTTAATACCCTAAAGCCTATAATTAGGCTTTAAACTTTATTTCAAAAAACAAAATAATTTACTTACGTGTTACCTTCTTATTGCGTGACACGAAAATGACAAAGTATAACAACTATCAGCACAAAGATGTCCACATTTGAGTCCGCAACACCGGAAAACCTTCCAATTTCTAATAAAATGTTCAATAGTTTTCTATCTATACATAATGTAAAAATAGTGAAGCATCTGTGATTATAAATTAAAATTAATTAATTAATTAATAAGAAATTAAAATTTGATGAATTAAAACCAAATATAAACTCAGCAAAGTGTGTGAAAATATGAAAAAAATATTATAATAAAACGATAGTCATATTTTTTTTTAAATTAAAATTTTTAACCCCCTGAAAAATCAATGTGTTTAAAAGCACAGAATCCGAATCGATAAAAACTTCTTGATTTATTGATCCTTATTTCACACCCATTCCGTTTTATAATATTGGGGGTCTAAACAGCAAAAATTATAATCTCGGTACCATTTAGATCACTTTTAGATACCACGTATTATGTATGTCGAATTGGTTTTTAAAACTTTTAAAATTACTATACTTTAATGGAAAATTTGTTTGTTTTTTTTTTTTGGAATATCCACATATTTTGAAACGCATTTTTAAATAGAAAATTTTGTCTAAAAAGAATTTTTCAAACCCCATCACACAGTATTTGTAACACGCATTTGTAAGCTTTGAAAATTATGCAGATCAATTCTAAAGATATCAGAAAAAGCATATGCTGATATTTACCAAAAGATAAATATTCCTTGTCATTGAAGTTAGACTGATGCCCTCTGTAGCTGCCACCATCGCTTTAACGATATTTAACAACCTTCAAAAAGCTTCATACAATATTTTAAAAAAAGTATCCTGGAATTTTCCAATTAAGATCTTGCTATACTGACCCAATATTCTTGCCAATCAGAATATATGTATATATTATACAGAAAATACGTATATAGTAAATTTCATATATGTAACAAGTTAAGCTTAATATATCATATAACTCAGAGACAACATACAATTCAGCTATTCTATGATATGTTTGAGTTTGTATCATATGTACGGTATATGTCTTAATTGTTTTGGTAGAAGAATATCTTGCAGTTGTTCATTTTTCTTTTGATACAATTAACTTAGTTATAGACTTTTTCTACTTCTATTTTCCTCAAAGTAGCGTAGGTAAGTATAACACTTTATTTCATTAGAATGAAGTGTTACATCAATCTGTAATCGCTGAAGTAGTTCTGTGATTTGCCATTACTATGACAGAGCAGTTCACTCCCATTTCCTATAAGACGCTAGGTTATGAATATTAAATGTTCCTTTTAAACTCTTTTCAAATCGTGTGAGATTAGCAGCAATCCACTCTATAATTTCGCTATCAGGAGTGCCAGAGTGGTTAATCTATCATATACTCGGAGATAATAGATCCCAATAATTTTCATTCATTCCCAACTTTTACAATTAATCTGCTTGAATATTTTCCTTGCCAATGTGAAGAAGCATTTAAAAGTTTACTGGCCTCTCTCGTTTCTGTACTTGGTAAAGCTTCCCCCACATTGTTAATGATCTAGTAGAGTGTTTTCAGACATCATTGAGATGTTTCTTACCTACTCAGTTTCCAGTTTTATTTAGTTCAGCTCTTATCTCGTTTAACCTTAGTGATGAGCCAGATCGCAAGAGCCAGACTAAAACAAAACTGTATTTGACTATCTTTGTTCTTAGTACCGAGTTTTTCATCTTTTTCTTACACTTTAGTCTTAATCTTGAAGGTCTTGCTTGATCTTTCTAATGTGTAAAAGCAATACTAGAGTACAATAACAAGTGTACAAAACAGTGATAGTCAATTATGGAAGAAGCAAGACTGATATATAAGATCAAGACTATAGTTCTTAGTGGGCTATTTAACCTTGAAAAAATTTCGAACTATAGCGCAACTCAACTATCCTTTAGTCACAGTGTTTGTAACAAGACTTCTGAGGAATGGTCTCCTATCAGCCGTATTGCCTTTGATCTACTAATATCCCCAAGTATTTTAGAACCGTACTGTACGTGAAATGAAATAGAATATTCAGTGAATTGGAAGCACAAATCATATCAAACAATATATAATAACGCCCAACAATGTAGTTTGGCTAATATACAAACCAAGTAAATTTGATCTGGTCATTCTATCATAAACCAAAACATATTGATGTTCTTCCAAAAATATATTATATTTTGTTAAAATATGTAACTTGGCTACCAGCATTGACCAAAGTAATTTTATAGGCAACATTTACTTGAGCATAGAATTTGTATTTGATTTTGTTAAATTTGAGACGTGGTGTACCTATGAGTTAATATTTGTTATTTTAAAAAATCTGTAATAATCGAACTTCGTTAAGCCGATAATCAATTTGATAGGAAATTTTAACAGTTGAATACGAAGCTTATATATTTCACTATGGCTATTTTTTGCTTTTTAGTCTCTTATAAAAGTATTTCTTCTATATTAAAAATTTTTATTCACATTGTTCTGGAAATTGAAGGTATTAATTTTAGAAGTCAAATACTTGATGAATTTAATTTTATAGCTACTTTTAGTTTTTTCTGTATGAATTAATTGTAGTATTAGTTTAAATAAGACATACTTCTGATTTAGTAGTCAACCCAATATATGCAAACATTACGTTTGGTTTGATCAGGATATTTATTAGGACATAACATAAAAATTGCATTATACCTGCTGATTTTAAATTTTCTCTGTTAGTTTTAACTCCTGATAACTTTCACAACTCATTTTTTTAAATGATAAAAAATAAAATTTTGACAATAAGTACAAATTGACGGTTATAAAAATATTATTGCATTTTATCAAAATTCATACCAAGCTGAATCGATTAAAAGAGTTTTAGTTTCCTAGGTAATATACATGTCGGATTTTGGTATCTTTTTTTGTTGCACTTTTTCTGGTTTTACCTCCGAACCAGCAAACAAATCAGAATAATAACGTGCGATAAGGAGCATAGTTCCAATAGTTCCAAAAATAACTACTATAATTTAGTGCAAAAAAAAATTATTTGCTATGTGTACTTTATAAATTTATGTTTCATGTATTAAAATAAAAATATATCACCAGTTAGTTACAAATGGTTTAAACTTCGTTGATTTTAGATAACAGAAAGTATATGAGACACAGCTTGAGAAAACTGTTTCTCATATCTGGAGAATTTTCATCTGGTATACAGATAATAGTATTATACAATATGTAACAGTACAAACTGAATAAGACCAGTTTAGATAAGTAACCCATCGTGAGTGGGTTAGAAAAAGCTTCACGGAAAGCCATTTTTCTATCTAATATTCTTTGACCGAGATCCAATCCTCATAAGATTAGTAGTACATTGTCCTTTGAAACAAACTAAACAAGTATCAGATATTTAAACTACGTAAAATTTTGTTTAATAGTTCCTTCATTCTGAAACGTATTAAAAGTTGTGCGGCGTTTTTCAGGTTTGTGTTCTTTATTTGTTTCTATTGTTACAGCGAGCAGTTCAATTTCGAAACTTTTTTAAATCTTTAAATTGCTATTTTTTTACTTAAATTATTGAAGTCTGCTTAAGTTTCTGTTGGAATTTCATTAATATATATGTGTAGCATCCAGATCGGAATACCAACCCATTTTTCAGGCTAAATACCGATTTATAATATTATAGGTTCGCATTTTCTACTCTAAAACAATTACACGTTGCTACTATTAGACACTTTATACATAGCATGTTATAGCACAATAAAAGATGTTAAATAAAGGGAAAAATCGGCTAATAAAGGGAAAATGAAAGAAACCGGTCATATTTTGCTAAAACGTCATGGAATGTATTTTTTAGATGTCAAATATCATTAGTAAGGCATGAGTTAGTGGCGAAAATGTTTCTCTTTGTGTTCATAAATTTTTAATCTAATGAAACGATCAGTGTTAAAGTTCACTTAAAAAATTAGTAAATATGCAACTTGTCTGACGTAAAGGTTAAGTGTTTGTGAAATAAACGAAAACTATTACACATGTATAACGTGTACGTAATTCAAGTTGCCTATTTATTAATTTTGTAAGTCAACTTTAACATTAACCGTTTCATTTAATTAACAATTCATTGTCTATTAACAAATAGAAACATTTCCATCACTAACTCATGCCTTTCTAATGATATTTTATATCTAAGAAACACATTCCATGGGGTTTTTTGTCCCCCTATTAGCTTGGTTGGTTATGGCGTAACCAATTCCGTTCGCGGTATGCTTAGGGTAGCGGGTTCGATTCCTGTCGTTGCAACAAAATTAATTTAATTAATTTAATGGTATATGCATGAAGGAGGTGCACTCGGCCTCTGAAATTGAGGACCTGAAATGAAATTATCAGCTGAAAGGTGGTAAAACACATATATGATATCATAATGGGCTCTAAGTGTGTCCTTAGTTTACAGCCAATATAACCTAACCTAACCTAACCATGGGGTTTTAGCAAAATGCAAGCAGTGTCTTTCATTTTTCTTTATTTGTAACATCTTTAACTGTACTATTATAAAATGTAACTAACATATATTACACCACTGATACTAGTAGTATCACCACTGACTCTACCACCCCCCCCCCACCTCATCTATCTCACCAATAACATAAAACGGACGTGCTTATGTGTGCAATTCGGTAAGAATGACATTCCACATCATGGCTTTGTCATCCATCTTAGTTTTCATTTACTCTCTCATATTCTCTCCAGAAAACCACCCTCGACTCGAACTCTTTACTAGTTAGACTAGCTGTTGTATAGCTTACATTAAATTTATATCAAATACAACAATGTATAAAGGAAAACTCTTATAGAGCTATCCATCTACGTATTGTCTTTTTAACTAAGGTTTTTAGGGTACTGACAGAAACACATAAATCACGTCATATATATCTTCAGACGAAGAACAGCCAACCATATTTTCTCATATTGTTTCATTAAAATATTTCGGAAACATATAACTTACAACGAGCTTTGATTCTTTGTTAGTTGATTTCAAAATTTTATCAGGACAATTACTCAAATTAAAATGAATTTTATTATTAACTAGAGTGATACCCACCCACTTCGCTGGGTTTAAAAGTAAAGATTGATAAAAATTGCTCTCGCTGATCCCCTTTCTATAACACTCGAAAAAATGGAAAGGATTGTTTTACACAGGTAAAATATATGTATGGCTTTCTATTTTTTTAAATGTATAATAGTCGTAATTATTCATTGAGTATCATATCAGAAAAGATGGCCGTGAAATATTTTACAGAAATCTATAATTTATGGTAATGTCAAATTACATTAATTTTTAAAAAATATATTTATTTTTTTTTATTAAAATATCTTTATAAATTATATCTATCTCATGTGTTATTCTGAAGTATGAGCTATATTGCCCTACAGTTTCATTAAAAATCATTCGCTAGTTTTAGCGTGAAAGTGTAACAAAGAAACAAACAAACAAACATGTTTACTTTCGCATTTATATATATAGAGATAAAGATAGATTTGATGGCTTAAATGCATATCATTTATTTCTACAGCTTCATTTCAAAACATTAAAATCATTAATATTTCGAGAATGAAAATAAAACAGGGTATATTAACGAAGATACGGAGATCTGCCATTTGTTTGAATCTGATAAAATTGAAATATTTAAAAATGAAAACAAAATCTGTAATAACTTACCTTCTTACGGAATACTATAGGGAATATTCATGAAATTTAAAATTGGTTCAAATATTTTTTTCCGTAACTTTATTGGCTGGATATTTGAACTAAACCATTATT
This sequence comes from Chrysoperla carnea, assembly GCF_905475395.1. Taxonomy (NCBI): domain Eukaryota; kingdom Metazoa; phylum Arthropoda; class Insecta; order Neuroptera; family Chrysopidae; genus Chrysoperla; species Chrysoperla carnea. The sequence goes on along the minus strand of NC_058338.1, from coordinate 45,655,496 downwards.
TTAGTAATTAGTATATTTTTAATTACTTAAAATTATATTAATAAAAATACAAATTCAGTGAATGAAATTAAAATTTCTAAAACGGACGTGACGTCATAGTATGTGGCTTGTCAGATTTTTTAACATACTGTATGGTATTAATTACTTATATTTTGTATGGTATTACCATGGATATACACTATAATTACTACATCCGTGGATATTACACCTGTAGTAAACAGACATTGACCTGTCACAAATTAACAGCTCACATATTAAAAGAGAGCGCCAAAAGAACTGCGTTTAAACATTACACTTAATTACAACATTTTTAAACAGTATTTATATTTTTAACTATGTTATAACGGTGTAAACAATGAATTAAAAATAATAAAAGAATACATGAACATCCCTCAAAAGAAAAAAGCAAGTCCATTAGTTATCATAACGACTTTAACAGTCAGGACTAAAAATATAGACCGGCTCAAATCTTCTCAATAATGGATCCCGACTGTTATAGTCGCTATGTAAACTTCTGGACTTGTGTTTTTATTTTCAGTTTATATTTAACACAGTCTGGCTTTTTGATTTTTCATTACTTCCATATCTTCTGTAGCACTCGCAAGGTTAATACAAATCGATTGACGTGAGAATCATCAAAATCGGCCCGCGCGTTTGGTCTCTAGTATGCCAATGCCACACAGAAACACACACACATACATATATATATATTGCGCAGTCGGGTAAAAATTCGTATACCAGGATTCGCTCTATTCGAATTTCTGATCTTTCCTTTTCAAAAATCATAAATGGATTTCATTTTCGCAAACTGAATCATTTTTTCTTATTATCTAAATATCGCTATTTAGAGTATTAAATGTAAAAATATTTATCGAAAAATTTCTATTTTTTTCTTATTTCCATTAAAGGTAGGGTGATTTATTAAATTTCGAAATAACTAAAAAGTTAGATATACTGATTTATCCTACAAATTCCAATAAAAATAATTACTAAAAAAGTATAATAAACATTAATAAAATTGAAAATGTATGTAACAATGATGAACTATAATGATTTGGAGAACACAGTTTCAATAGTAATAATAAAATGATACAAGAATTGTAATCTTTTAATAATAATGGCACCTGACATAACTGTTTCCAGATGTTTTGTGTTAATGTGTATATAAATATATGTAATTTCTAGGCTCAAATCAGAGAGTGGAATACCATGAAAGAAATAGTTGAAATATAATTGTCATTGACAAACGGAATGGGGACTTAAATTGTTTTTTATAAAAAAACAAGGGCTTACAATATATGTGTAATGCAATTATTTGTAATTTAAGTGAAATGATAAAACCTATTGGGAAAATCACTAATAACATCAACCATTCAATATGATAGTCATAAGTAGGCTTTATCTTAGAATAAAACAAGGGAAAACAAACAATTGACTGAGTTAATTGTTGAAACACTATGTATAGACGGTTTTAATTGCGCAATCGATTTTTTTTTACGTCATGCAAGTAGAGAAGCAGACACTCTTACACACAAAGAAATAAGAGTATCTTTCTTCTCTATATAAGATCTTTCTTCATTATAAAAATTAATTATCGCGCTCACGGGTAAACAATAATGTTGACGAAAAAAGGAACATTTTTTATAATAGTTATATTTAAACTTTTGTTTTATCTCTAACGGTTTACATGATTGGTCCTACGGACCCAAGACTTGTACCATGTTGCTCATTTACGAATTCGAATAAGACAAAAATAATTTCAACCCTAAATCTACCCTGCTCTTATATCCCTTAAATGGATGGAGACACTTGTTTTTTTCTTTTCTATGCCATTGCTTATATGTTTAGTTTCTTTTAATAAGTTTTTTTTAAATTTGTTTTCATTCATTCCAACTGAAAATTATCAAAAACTTTCAAAATATGTCGTTTTTTGGGATTCCTCCATAAGAGCCAATGTATTTTATATCGATTTTCCATTGTTTTTAGTCCCAAGTTTTTATCCCATGCATATATGTAATATGCAAGGTATACTAAGTTTTTATATCATGCATATTTGTAATATGCAAGGTATACTAAGTTTATTATGCCATGCATATATGTAATATGCAAGGAATACTAAGTTTAGTCCCAAGTTTGTAACGCTTAAAAATATTGATGCTTAGCAAAAAAGGTTGGTAAAGGTGTTCATAAAATCACCTAATTAGTCCATTTCCGATTGTCTGTCTGTCTGTCGTCTGTCGTCTGTCTGTCCGTCTGTCATCACGATTACTCAAACCCGAAAAAATGGGGAAACTTAATTGAAAAATTCCATTACATTCTCTTTAATAGCTAATAAAGCGTGTTAAAAATAAACTTCATATAAAGAACAATAATAATTTTACCAAACCCTGGCACTGTCTTCATCATATACACTTGTATCTCTATGTAGTAATAATATAATATGTAATATTAAACGTGAAGATCATTGCCGTAGGCTTAGCTTGCCCCTATGACCGAGGCTGGAATGTGGTCTCGCAACTTTACATAATATATTATATACTTTATATATCATCATCTCTCATGTAAAAACCTGGACCTTCATCAGGGTGGGTCGCCACACATCTCTAACAGTATATATACCATGTGGATGTGATATATAATGGTTTTTTATTTTAGCTTTAACACTTTTACGCATAAATAATTATACACAAATTTAATTTAATTAAAAAGTATTAGCTTTAATTTAATTTATGTTATTCGTTGTGTGTTTAAACAAGCGTTGCTTTTCGTTTAGGCGAGAAAAAACCACTTTCTAATTTTTGGTATATTCGAAATAATACAATTATGAAACCATTACGCCTTGCTACTTTTAAATAACTTTCAAAAGGAACAATAATTATCAAGTCGAAATGTATTTTTTTATTACCCAGTTATATATGAAATATATATATGCTAATTTTAGTCCCAACGCTTAGAAATATTGATGCCATTAACAAAATTTGGTATAGGTGTTAAAATCAGCTAATTAGTTCATTCACCTTTGTCAAACTTTTCTTCGATCGTACTGATATAACTGCATTGAATGCACTAACAAGATGAACATTTGAATAAATATTTGCAAAATTCCACCCGGTAGGAACTATAGTCCTTTCGTTCCTTGATGCATTATAAATGTAGCGCTTACTTAGAAGTCAAATACTTTTTTGATTCTTTAAAGAATTGAATTTTATAGCTACTTTTTGTTTTTACTGTATGAATTAGTTTAAAAAAGACATACTTCTGATTTGGCAGTCATCCAAATATGTGCGTATATTACGTTTGTTTTGATCAGGATTTTTATTATAAACATAACATAAAAATTTCCTTGTACTTACTTTTAATTATCTCTGTTATCTTTAACTTCTGATTGATGAACACAACACAATTTTTTTAAATGATAAAACATAAAATTTTGACAAAAAATACAAATTGGCATATTATAAAAATATTTTTCCTTTTTCTCAAGATTCATAGCAAGCTGAATCGATTAAAAAAGTATTAGTTTCCTAGGTAATCTACATGAAAATGTCGCTTTTTTTTGCACTTTTTTTGGTTTTACCTTCCAGCCAGCAAATAAATCAAAACGGTAACGTGCGATAAGGAACATCGTTCCAATAAAAATTGACCTAGGCTGCAGACCGTAATAAAGGCTTGAGGATTTTTATCTTGCCGCTAATATATTTGCATCAGTAAGTCATAGTCTGTAGGGTACCTACCCATCACATGTAATGTTATAATAATAACACTTAAAAAGTTTTAACTGATATGTTTAATGACTCATAGAGTATTAAAGAACTAAAGCTGGCATGATTGATTATTTATCGTAGGAAATTGGATTTACAAGATTGGCCTTTTATTTAAACTGCTGATATCTGTCGGCCCTAAAAAGATCGTCCATATCCTCATTGTATCATTTTCCTGCAATTTTTTGTTAGTGTTAAATATACAAAAAATACGTAGACAATAAAAAAATATTAATTTTGTTCTTTTTAATTATTTTCAGCTAGTGACCTTGACTCAATTCGAGCACTTTTTAACGAGAAAGAAAAAGAATTAAGTGTAGCTGTTGCCAAAGTAGATGAATTAACACGTCAACTCGAAGATTTACGACGAGGTCGAGCATCCGAACCACCTTCAGCAGCGGCCTTAGAACTGGAAAAACTCCGTAGGGAATTAATGGTAAATATTGTCTACATTATCTTTTTTAACAATATTTCATAAAAATCAATCAATCAAAATATAATTTTGCTTGTATATAGGATGTAACAAAATTATCGATAAATATTTAACGCCCTAGGCGAATAAAAATGATGTTGTTTAATATAAAAAAGAGAAAACTGAACACTTCACTAAAAGCGTTTAGATTTGGTTTTCGACCACTAGATCAGAAAATATGTGTGGTAGCAAATTTTGTCAAAAGCAAAAACTTAGCAACATAATAAAATGCCATAACCAATTAAAATTGACTAGAAGTTTGGTATGGGTAACAAAAGCTGTTTTTGCCAAAAAAAAAGGGTAAAATACTATTATTATTTACTCATCAAAGTGATAAATGCATTCTAAGCTAAGCCAACGCTAATGAAACTGAAAAGAGAACTTATTGTTACTAGCTACCACAACCTATTTATTTAAGCAGAAACGCAACAAAAATGGCATAAGTAATAAGGACCACCCATCAAAAAAGATCAAGAAACAAGCAATATAATCATAATGTTGATTTCGATGTGAACTTACTTTTTACATTTAATTTGACTAATTTTTAAGCTTCTAATTTTGACCAATTTAGCGTAATTTTATATTTTTGCAATTTTTGCATAGCAATATAGCCTAATTAATTTGTTCATCCTGTATTCAAGTAATAAATAATGCTTTTCATTTTTGACATGCACACATACGCAATTTTCTTCAATTTATAAGTAATTTATTGGAAAATTTACTAGTTATAAGTGCCTAATCAATTTCACGCTTGATGTATTCAAAGTTTTAACCTAACGGTATTGCACTTTTGAGAACTCATCTTTTAAAATTGAAAGAATAGTACATTATCGATTCCTTATAAAATTTTAAGAGACGGGTTCTTCTGAAATGACCATCATCATATTTCCTTACACCTCACTATATATTACAAGCTTATTATTTCTATCAAAGACAAAGGGAATATACAAAAAAAAAAAGAAATTGTATACACAACCATATTTCATATTTTTGTGCGTCGGATCGCCATTTTTAAATTCGGATTCTTGCTGTTTTTTATTTGTAAATTAATTTATTCTTTAGATTGAAACAAAGATTGAATTAAACGTATTCTTTTTCTAATATATCTTTATCCCGTTTTAAAGATGGCGAATTATTGGACATCTTTCATTAAGGTTAGACATTATTATAATATACCATATGTATGCATCACATGACATAAAAGTGCAATAATGCCCATATTGATGTAATCTATCGATACATTGAATCTGAGTTATAAAATTGTGGTTTTGAAATAATGTTTCAATACGATAAGCTCTTTGACAACCTTTACTATTTCGAGGAGTACTACCTTAGATAGAGAAAACGTGTACCTACATCCTTGTTTCACATTTGAGCAAAATCAATTTTTATTTTCCCTTAGTCAAAAAAATAATTCAAATAAAACATCTGTCAATGAAGCTTTTTTACTTCCTTGTTCAAAATAAATGATATCTGTTTTAGAAAATTTGAGAATAAATTTTCTATAATTTTCTGTGATTCAATATTTTTTTTTACATAATGTAAAAGGCCCAATGTATTTTCTTCAATTCTTCAATGTGGCTACAGCAACGGGACTACATATCTCTGGGTAAAATTGTCAACAAAAAAAAATAGCCGTGAATAAGGGCCTCTGGGAAAAACATTTCCGACCAAGTTTTTCTAAAAACCAACTCCTATTGAATATGAGTATTTTATGACAAAAACTCACAAATCCGACAAATTTAACAATTCAGAAAATGTTAGCCTAATGAACTTGAGTTGAATACACATTTTTCCCATTTCTTACCAGTATTTTTTGTGATGTTTTTATAGAAATCCCGACATCTTGACCACAGTTTAAGTACCAATATTTCGATGTATGTAATTCTTAATAGATATTAATCTCTTTTTGCCGTTTTAGTAAATACTACCTATAATTACAAATAAATAGTATATTTTTTATATATATATTCTCTAAAATTCACCAAATTCATCTATTACAATTAAATAAACCATAGAAGGAGAAGATGTCCTATAACGATCCCCCTAAGAAACTATTTAAGACATGTATAACGTCGATATATTTTTGGTTTCTTAATTCAAGTGTTGCAATATTGGCATACCAATTTCTTTTGATTTGTTCAAATTTTTAGAAATATTCAATATTTCACAAAATAGATCGTTTCACTGACCTATTTGAATGAATAGGTGAGTAAAATCATCCCATTGTTTTTTTTAACAAACAGTTCACATAAAATATTAATTGTTCTTTTACGTTACATCAAAGATTAGTACGAAAACAAAAATCATTGGTAAAATAATCTTTATCGAAAAATTCAAAACCCGTCACATGATGGGGGATCATTTTACCTATTATAATTTTACACACAAAATAGGCATTATTTTAAGGCATATAAAGAGGATCATAACGTAATACCGTAACGACTTATTTGAATAAGGCCATAAAAACTGACCTTAAAATTTATTATACGCCTATCAAAATGTTTTATATTACTATTAAAGGCGAAAAATAACACATAAAAAGAAATTTTACGTTGAAATTTGTCTTACCATATAGATCATAAGCAGTTTCTAAAATTAATATTTTTGCTACGAAACACAAAATAGCTTATACATCGCCATAAGTTTCTGTTGAACGATTAATTTGATCACGTTGAAACCATCTATCGATAAATATACTAGATGGCTTTAATGGTTCACTTAAAACAACGAGGGATCATTTTACCTTGAGAGATCATTATAGAGCACTTTTCCCTACGTGTACATTTTACAAACATTAAAATTACTACAACAAACATAAAAAACAGTATTCTTAACAAATTTAAAACAAAAATTACTACAATTATTTATGGGCATTATTCACTTGTTTTCACATTTAAATTTTCATGAAATGTTGGTGAAGTCCTAGCGTGTATTTTTTGTGTTTTTCTGCATGTATCTATTTCTGCATTTCAGGAACTATATTATCATCTTTGGTAACAGCATTTTCTTAAGTATAAGATTAAAAAATTATATTTTTTTAATTGGTTATAGTTTAAGAGCCGATTCTAGTTAATTGGTCAAATATATAGGGCGTTCCAAAAGTGTCTGGGTAGTGTAAGGTAGATTAAAAATTGAATTTGTACCACCTATGTTATAAAAAAAATTTGTACCATAATCGGCTCTGCTACCATTCCATTATATAGAAGTAAAATTAATGAAACGAAATTAATTTGATAATTTTAATTTGATTAATTACAGTATAGAAATAAATTAAATGAACAACAGAATGCGAGATTAAATCAACAGCGTGAAGCATTAACACAACGACAAGAAGAAATGACGAATATAGATAAACGAATATCTGAATTACAAGACCGACTACATCGAAAACGTATTCTTAATCAACAACTTGCTAATCAAATCACTGCTGCTTCAAATAAATCATCACAACTGCCCAATCAGTGAGTATAAGTAAAATTTATTTTCATTTTTTTATTGAAAACGAAAAACTAACGAAGTTTAAGTATCTACACCATCAATACAATATTTTCATTTAATTTAATTTGATTTTATTAAATAATATATTTTTATTTTCTTCGAGATAGTAAGGAAATATTTTTTCTTCTCCCATCTAATTTAATACATACAATAAAAGGAACATTTTCTTCTTTTTATACCATGTATATGAAATATACCAAGGTATACTAAGTTTAGTCCCAAGTTTGTAATGCTTAAAAATATTGGTGCTACAAATAAAATTTTGTTATAGATGTGCATAGAATCACCTAATTAATCTATTTTCGGTTGTCTGTCCGTCTGTCTGTCCGTAAGCACGATAACTCAAAAACGAAAAGGGATATCAAGCTGAAATTTTCATAGCATGCTTAGGACGTAAAAAGTGTAGTCGATTTCGTAAATGAGCAACATAAGTCAATTGGGTCTTGGGTCTGTAGGACCCATCTTTTAAACCATTAGAGATAGAGCAGAAGTTTAAATATAAAAAATGTTCCTTATCAAAAAATAAACAACTTTTGTTTGAAACATTTTTTGTAAACATCACTGTTTAATCACGAGGACACACATTAGATGCAAATTTTATACTATGTATTAATATGGGATTATCAGCTACGTATGTGTGACATGTATAGATATGTGTTTAATATGATAGAGTAATCAACACTGTCTATACATGGTATTTCAACAATTAACTCAGTCAATTGTTTTTTTTCATCTGTTTTATACATATTATACCTTTTTTCATGTAATGAAAATATATTAGATTTTTTAACACTGTACTAAAAAGTGTATTTATTGACAACAGTTACAGAAATTTTCCATTCTCTGTAAGGCGTATTCAACTCCATGGCTTTGTAATAGTAATAAAATGAAAATAGCATGTAAAAATTATTCATGTTCTTAAAACAACTAAATGATTTCGCACAAAAGGAATGTAATAAAATACTGTTAATTATCCTAATAATTGTTCATAAGTCAACGTGATTCAGAATTCTAGTTTACGGTTGGTCCAGCAAAAATTATGACACAAATCAACCCGATTTTCTAAACAAAAATCACAACTCTATGACATTGCATATTGTCTAAATCGATTCATATTTTGACAAATAAGTGCTTTGATATACATACTTGGTTTTTTAATGAATACCAACCAATTACAGGCAATACACATTTCAAAAGTGCATGATTTTTTTTATAGGAAATCTGTTTAATATCGTGAAAAACCTCCGTTTATTTGATATATAGGTACGTCTAGAACGGAGGCCACCCCCATCATTATTTGTTAATCTTTATTTATTTAACTACACCCATATTTAAAATTACATTTATGATGTGAGTGGAATCGGTTACTTAGTTCTTATCCAAGCGACAACAATGTGATCAATTCTACCTCCCCAATTAATTATAATTGTTCACACTACCGCTGCCTGGATTCGAACACTTAAATTAATTCTATGTAGACAAACGGTCAAAGTCTCATGAATTAGACCGCTCGGCCACTTAGGCTCTATCTCAAGGTAATAATAATTGGGACGACTAAGTCCGACATTCAACAGATATTTGATATCAACCAATCTTCCAGGATAGAATCTTTTTTCTTCGAGATTCATTAACAGTCGAAATGAATCTGTACCCGCTCGAAACACAATCTTACATCGGGTTGATAGTCTTCGGATCCAAGACTCAAAGGAGGCTTTTTTTCATTATTAATCCGAAGATTATTAGCCCACTTAAGATAAAGAAATTTTTATATAAAACACCGTTTTAAGAATAATTCCACACATTTCACAAGTACAAATTATATTAAAGTTTAAAGCTTACTTATAAACTCAAAATTATAAAGAAATTAAAATTAGCAAACAGACAATTTCTTAAATGAGTCAAATTGAATTTTTAGAAATCTTATAACCTTTTTTAAAATAGATAACAAATATTATATTTAAAAAAATTAATAATCAATATAGAGCAAGCTTTTAGAATAATCATATCAGCCTGTTTGAAAACTGTTCTCCTTATATTTTATAAAAGTCCTTTTGAATTAGATCATTTCCAACAAATAATGATTCTTGACATTAAAATTCCCAAATGAGATGTTACTAAAATTTATTTATAAGTAACATATATTTTATTATAACAATTATTTCACCATGAACCAAATCTAAATTTAAAATAATTTCAAATATATAGGCCAACATATAATGTAGGTAATGATATTGATAATACTTTTATAAACAGCAAAAATAAATTTGACATAATTATTTTGATTATCAGTATTACCTATTATTGATTGTTGTAATAATAAGAACAAAAATATTTATTATATTCTGTTTAAAATTACATCCACCAACAAATAAATAATTTTAATTAAATTAAATTAAATTTTATCTAATTATTAATTTTTGTTTTTATTTTTGTGTGTACCTATATAGAATAACAAATCATGGAATGTTAAATACTCAATTAATCAACAATAATCCACATAATGTATTAAAAAAACAACAGTCAAGAGGAAATATTGCTGCTATTGAACCATATAATCATATACCATCATCCAATACAAATACCAATACAAACGATCATCATTTTAATGATAAATTATTACAAAAGAATTATTTTATACCTGTTATATCAAATCAAGTAAGTAATTCTTTTTCATTATCATCGATACTTTTAATTATTAAAATTGTAAATGGATTTGACTTAAAATCAATTTCAAGGATTTTAATAAAACTTATTCAAATAACTCATATAACTATTATAACTCATTTATCCAGAAGTGCCCACATTTTATTCAAATATCAAGGATTTTAATAAAACTTATTTAAATAATAACTCATCATTCCAGAAGTGCCTGCATTTTATTCAAATTTTATTCAAATATTGATTTAAATACTCGGGTGTCTTTAATATCAGCTATTCTCAACGTGGTAACCCGTAACCGTTGATTAAATTAGTATTAGGAGAACATATTTTAAAAATAGTTCAATTTGAAATATATTTTCTAAATAATAAACTTCTATAAAAACTGTTCGCCTATTCAAAATTACAATTTTGTTACTCTTGGATTTTATTACAGCAGATTTGAGATTGCAAATCTCTTTAAAAGAAGTGGTACATTTTTGGACCATGAATCTATTTTTCGTCATTAGCCAGCACGATAAGTGAGGGGAAATAGAGGGTTAAATCATGGAATTTGATAAACGAATAATTGACTCGAAATAAAGTCAAATTAACAGAAAAGTTCGAAAAATCTCATTTTCCACAACGCACCCCCCCCCCGGAAAAACAAATTTTTTCGATTTTCCGGAGGGTTGCGATGTAGGTAATGAAGTTTTCTGTTAATTTGACATTATTTCGAGTCGATTGGTGAAAATCCCATTTGAATGTTTTTTCGCGCGCTCTCTTAACAATTAACAATCAAGCACTTAAAATGTAATTACTAATTAGGCGAAAAATTTTTGCGGGATGTTGTTGAGTAAGTTTTACGCTACAAATAAAAATTTCATACATATTAAAACTCTGATTTTTTAATATACTTTTTGAGGGATGAAAATCGTATAGAACGTGTTTTTTCAAATTTTTAGAATTTTTTTTTCGAAAACTGATGCAGGGTTTAGAGAAAAATGTCTAAGAACATTTTTGTTACTTACACTGTACTTTTACGTTCAAGAGCATTTTTTAAACGGGATCCTGCAAAAATTTTCCATACGAATATTATTCATGCTCAATTACGTATTTTGCCGGTTCTATTTTTTAATCTGATTTTTATCATCATGAAATAGTATCCGCTTGTTTTTACGTCAAATGGCTGTATAAACTAAAAAGCTAAAATTATCATACAAAATATAAGCGCATTTGTTTACACATCCAACCGACGTAATGACCACAGAGCAATATGGAGTCTATTGCGTCTAACGTTTTTGTCAAATTACGCGGAAAATTTTAAAATTTAAATGCATCTTTATGGGCACTTATCAAATGAATAAATATTTTGTGTTTTTTTTTAGTGGTTTATTAGCACTGTAGAATCTAATTGATACACTGTTCAAAAATAGGTGTAATATCCTATATTCTAAGTTGTCCACTACTATATTCATCCTTCCATCAACTGACCATAAATTTTCCGCTTTTCTCAAAAGGTTTTTTAACTACGCCCTATCCTATATAAACCTATATATACCTCTTTATTCACTTATATTTAATGAAATGAAACTAAAACTTCTTTTGTTTTTATAGCTAAAAAATACAAATTTAAACCAAAATGAAAATATCAACATGTACAAAAATCATAAAGATGAATATCACGAATTATTAAACAATACCAAAAAGAATAATACAAATCAACAATATCAACAACATTTACAACAACAATTACAACAGCAACAACAACAGCAGCAATTACAACAACAAGAGCAATCTGAACATCAACAATATATCAACAAAGGTGGCGAATTTAGTAACGATTACATAACAGAATTTAGTGCAACAAAATCAGATCCAAAATATCAAACACTACCATATAATACAAAATTCTCTGTAAATTTTCTACAAAAAAATAATCGTGATAATAATATTGAACAAGAAAATAAAGATAAACAACAACAACAACAACAACAACAGCAGCAGCAACAATCAACAATACAACAAGAATCAACAGATAATATTCAACAACAATTTAACAATAATATATTAAAATCACCTCCGCCGTCAACACTGAATACACTTAGTGGAGGATATCAGCAACATATGACTGTACATAGTACACCTTTGTCAACAATTAACAAAGGTTTAGCGGTGCCAGTCAATCAAAATGAACAATTAACGAATCAGCAACAAGAAAAGAATTATATCAAACAATTTAATGAACAACAAAAATTACGTAAGTGTTTTAAAATTATAATCTGCCAGCTTGGGGCAATCGCGTTATTTCCAATGGGTGTCTTCAAACATCCGTTTATTATTATTATTATTATTATTTTATTTAAGGTCGCTTTTTAACAACTAGGACCCGTTAATTTTCTGTTTAAAATTATCGTTTCCACATATCGTAATGCGAAATTAATTATTTCCTTTTAAAAATATTCTATGGATCAAAAGGAATCAGCTCAATATAAGAACTTCTTCCCTTCTCAAATCCCTTATCAAATCTGTTGAATACAATTGATAACGGAATTTCTGTCGTGTTTTTATCTTCAATCCCATCAAAATATACCCTAAGTATGAGATGATGTCTTACTTTTGTTTTAAATTTTTTCATTAAAAGTGACCCAACTTTAAGGCTGTTGTTTCGCTATGGGCATAGTGTCATAAAATTCTTATTTTTTTATAAGGATATTATATTACAATTACTTACCATAAATTTGAAGTCATTACCAAAAAAATTTTTGCCCTCATGGAATAAAATCTTGGCCAGGGCGTCATATATTTTGTAAACATTTCCTTTGTAAGAATGCACTATATTGATGATAAGCGAGTTTACACTCCGACTCGTACTTGACCGATTTTCAGGTGATTGTGGCTACTATTTTTGAGGGCTGTTGTTCTTAAATTACCTAATACAATTGATCCCAAATTTATCATTTAAAATTATTATTTCTTCTTTTTTTTTGTACTATGATAATTTATTTTTGTTGTTTTATTTCAGTTCAATCTAGCGAGCCTAATAATCATGTGCATCCACAACTAATCAGCACAAGTAGAGGTCAACCGGTAGGTGGCCCATCGTCAACTACATCCACATCAGCCACTTTATCAACTACGAATAGTCAAAGTTTAAGTAATAATCATATTCAGGTAAATATTGCAATTTTCGTTTGTTAAAATGAGTATATATAAAATAGGCTTTACAATAGGAATGCTAGATATAATTTATAAGAGGATAATAATCAATTTTGATTTCTTATTGCCAAGAAATCATCAAATAACGTCCCATCATCAACAGCTCCTTCTTTACTTCATGGACCAAATAAATTATCAACAATTTATCAAACATCATCAACTAAAATTCAACCAGTACAACCGCAAACAATACAATCAACAAATTTACAGCAACAGCAAGTAATGGGAACAACACAATCATCTTCATCGATAGCACCAACTAATAGTAGCAGTTCATCAACAATTCCACAATCTGATTTAGCTAACTACAATAACAATGATAAATCACCTAAACCAATTCTACCACCAAAACCTGCAATTAAACCACCTCCTAGACAAACACAACCAGCCGGTTCATCGTCTCCAACAACAGAATTAGATGTAAAAAATAAAGAACCTCCTCCTCCAATACCGACATCCGATATTCCACAAGATAATAATCCATCAACACCACCTATTCATACAATAATAAAACCAAATTATGATAACAAACCAATCAAAGCGAAACCATTGACAATTAAAAAGCAACCTCCTGGAGAACAACCAAAATTACGCGCGATACCTAAAGTGAATGGGGTTCATGTTACGATAAATCGACGAATTGAAATGCCACCTGCTTTCCTGTTTCCTGAAAATGAATCACCTCCATCCGATTTAATAAATTCACAAGATCGAAAACAATCATCGAATGAGATATCAAAAAGTAAGAGTCTCGACACTGTAGATCGGATTCAACAATCGGATGAAAAGAAACTGCAAACAACTGATTTAGATGACGAGAATAAGAAAAACATATCGAACAGTGATATCACTTCAGCATTGGATAAAATGATATCGATGAATATCAATACAGACAATGTAATACGTAGAGTAAATAAGGGTAATTTAAAACAAACGGGTAAAGTAAATTTATCACGACGAGTTAGTTTTGATCCACTTGCCTTATTATTGGATGCGAGCTTAGAAGGAGAATTAGAATTAGTGAAAAAGACAGCAACACAAGTACCAAATCCAAGCGCAGCTAATGATGAAGGTATTACAGCATTACATAATGCAATATGTGCGGGCCATTTAGAAATTGTACAATTTTTGGTTGAGTATGGTTGTGATGTGAATGCACAAGATAGTGATGGATGGACACCGTTACATTGTGCTGCAAGCTGTAATAATGTAGCAATGGTACGTTTTTTGGTTGAACATGGTGCATGTATTTTTGCTACCACATTATCAGATCATGAAACTGCAGCTGAAAAATGTGAAGAAGATGAGGAAGGTTTTGATGGATGTTCCGAATATTTGTACAGTAAGTATATTATTAGTTACCTACTATTTTTACTGCGAATTGGGGAGTAAATCTACAGTCACGAACATATTGCATTGCATAAATATACTTGTTAACATTACCCCTGTAAAAAGCTACGACCAAATTTTATAAAACTAACATAAGCTGATTCAAATTGTAAAATGATCCACCAAAAAAAAAATTAAATAAAAAGCATAGTAAATTCAACAATGGATGTATGTCGTCAAGGTTGGCCATGTTGTTTACTTTTGTCCACAATGATATGGTATCACAAGATAGAAAAATCGGAAAGGCCTTTGAAAGGAATGATCTCTGCAAAAGTAACATGAATGTTATAAATTAATTTGGTGGAAAGTGAAAAAGTAAAACGCATTTAATAAATATTAAAAATATTGTCAAGATTAGCCGTCATACTATTTAATAGGCAACGGCGGTAGTTCGCTTGTTCTGAAATAAACCGTGAAAATAAAAATTAAAAAAACAAACCAAAAATCACGTTATTACGTTTTAAAGAATCGAAAATTAATGAGCCAACCAATTTCACAATAATGACATAAAAAGAATTCACGATACCCTGGGTTCGTGCCAGCGACATGTGATTTAGATTCTCAGCAAAATGTCTATATGTTTATTTCAAGTTTATGCGAATGTTTATTTCAAGTCATTTTAATATTTTTTAGGTGTACAAGAAAAATTGGGAATATTATGTGGTGGAGCTGTATATGCCGTATTTGATTATACTGCTCAACAACCGGATGAACTAAGTTTTTCAGCAGGCGATCAACTTACAATCATTCGAAAAGGAGATGAAAATGAGCGTGAATGGTGGTGGGCTCGATTGGGTGATCAAGAGGGATATATTCCACGGAACTTGTTGGGGGTAAGATGAACAACTTTTTTAAATTTTATATCGAACGTATCACGACTCAAAATATGTGTTTTAATTATGAATCTATTCCTTCTTTTCTATTTGTATCTCACTTTTTGTAATTTATATACAAACATAAGAATTTAATCATTATTCCAAAAAAAAAAAATTTACAAACTAAATAGAACTATTGATAATGATTATATCGAAATCTTAATTTCTCTAGTTTTCAATTTGAATTCCAAATCTATTCGCTCCGTGCATGAGTTTTATTTCTGAGAGATACCGCAGTAGCGACATACTACTTTATTAATATAATTGTATCTACTATACCATTTACATTGAACAATTGAAAATTAGTCATATTATAAATAAAACGCATGATTTATTGTAAATTTTATAAGATAACAGTGCAGTCGATTTAGATATCCCACCACTTACCATGCTCCCTGTCAATAATTGCCTATTCGAAAACTATAGGCTAGATTGAAAAGGAACGAAAAGTCGCTACATACTTTCCATCAATCCGTCGTCAAATGGAACAATTATTAAAAATAAATAGACACATATTACGATACCACAACAAATTTTTTAATTAGACTTAGTAATAATTGAGATTTTAAATCGATTTTAAATCTCTACGCAAATTAAAGTCATAAAAACCACAAATTGAAATCAACATAATTCAACTAAATAATAAAATAATTAATAATTTTTCTTTTATTACAGCTCTATCCTAGAGTCACACCGAAGTCAACGAACGAATAGTAATAAAAAATTATTCTTATAAAAAATAAATTTGTATATGCTGTAAATGAAAATATTAGAAAAATAATATTGCTAACATGATTTACAAATATACAAATTTATTATTAAAAAAAAATTATTTTATATAAAAAAAAATTGTATAATTTTAGAAATCAATGAAAAAAAATACAGTAAATAAAAATTTAAACATTTTATGAACTGTATTTTATTTATTGTTGAAAGCATCACACATAACTGCACAATTATTTTTGCCAGTGCAAGTTAGATTGTATAATAACAGAAAATTGCTTTCAAAAAAAATTTTTTAATGAATTATGAAATACTCAGGAACTTTTAATTAATTAAACATTATATAAATATATATATATATAAAATATTGTACACAAATTCAAAATGTAAATGTATATCTAAATCCTTACTAATTAATATGAAAAAAATTATTATTATACAATTTAAAAAAAAATGTAAATTATGTAACTAGAAATATATAGTGCCTTTACAGAACAATATATAAAATATTAATTTAATTTATTCAATTTTTTTAAATATTTATTTATTTTAAACCTTTTCAAATCCTTTCACCTAATACTAATTCGATATAGTAAGAGAGCTAGTGAACCATTCGACTAATTAACCCGTTTTAAAACGCAACGGGTGAATTTAACCTTTCAAACTTAAAACTAAATAAACAGTTAATTTAACAGTAAATTTCCTCTTTGTTTTATACATAAGAGAGTCCATGAAAACTCTGGCCTTTTCTTAATTCATATATTATAAATGCCTAACGAGATGGCAACACTGTATACATATATATTATAGAAGGAACTCTCCTTTTTTTAATTTCAACACGATATCCCTTAGTTTTTGAACTATCGCGGTGACGGACGGACGGACAAATGAAATGAACTAAATACTTAGTTTCATGAACACCTATACCAAAATTTTGTTTGTAGCATCAATATTTCTAAGCATTGCAAACTTCTATAACAAATTAGCATTTATTTTAATATTAACATATTTAAAATTTTTTACTAGTTTGATGTAAGTTAAATGCAATTTCTAACCATTTTAGTTCGTTAAAAGTCAATAATAATCACAAATAAACACGACCTGCAGGTAATCAACACGATTTATAAGACCTAAATACTAAAATAAACTTAGTACATACCATAAAAAAATCAGAAAATAATATAAACACACCTAAAACGACCAAAACTCAATTACACTAATTAGTTAATAAACTGGGGCACAATAAAACGGCCTAAACACTTAAATAGTCACTACACAAATGGTCAAAAAAAAGTTAATAAACGCAATCAATTGAGAATACACGCAAAGAAACTTAACGAATTTTAACGACATGCAAAATTTGAAAGATATATTGTTTATTTATTTAAAAATATATAAAATATTGTTTCCCCAACAACTATCGAAATAGGTCAATTATTATTCAAACTAATAGATGGCCCTAACATATATAATCGTGTAGAGCAACCTGGAGTAAGGCACCTTCAGGGAACTAAAATAGTAAAAATTTAAGAGAAAATTTTACAGAAAGTTGCGCAAATTAAAATAGTACTTCAAAATCTAAAGCAAATAATAATGTTGTGTTATATTATTAAAAAATGACTGTTAAATAAAATGCGAATAAAGTGCATTTGTGAATGATAAAGCTATTTTAGAAATTAATTCTTTACACGCATATTTGCTTATATTCTTGATTATTATTTTGGTTTCCATTTACAGGTGTAATGCACCTGGTATTGATATTAGCGGAATTAAAATAAAAAATACAAATAAATTTTTGAAAATATTTATTTCATTAAAAATTTAGTAAAAACTTTATTTAATACAAAAATAAATAATATCTAAGGGGTGGGATTCTTATGACCTGTTCAAGGATAACTCATTTAATACAGTGACAAGTTTTTAACGATTCATTCCCTCTTTTTCTCAGGATACAAAATTTTGAGAAAATATGTTGGACAACTCTATTCTATGCCTTTACAACTTTTCGGACATATTATTCAATTAATTTTAGTATTAATAATGCTAATATTGCTGAATAAAAGTATTTATTTGTTAAGTTACATATATAAATAAAAAAAAGAAATAAATTATCTAAAATCCTTCCTTATTTGTTACAAATGTCAATCCCGTGTCCATGTATCAAATTTTAGTATTTGAGGCTGTAAATTTCGATCACCATTAAGTCACTAATAAACATAAAATAATTCATCTATTATCAACATTTTATTTGAATTTTTAATAAAATTATAAAAATCCAAAGTTAATGTATTGTCCACAACTTTGAGCATCATTTTTAATATAGTAGCTGCAGATTTTATAATTACTTAACCTCCTATAAACAAGAAAAATTCTAAATCCCTTATGTTTTTCAATGGCAGCCTCATCAAGATCTAGATAAGCTTGAGTTATTCGTAGTTCTAGATCTTCTACTACCTTCCCTGGAAATTTCTTTCCTACTATAAATCGAGCAAGAGAGTCCAGACTTAAGGCTTGTTTAAGCGTGGAAGGAGCACAATTTCAACAAATCCTTTAATAAAATACGGTAAAATTTTTACATTCAAAAGTGTTAATTTTAATATTTTTTTTTCACATTTAAGTGTCATAACTTTCAAAAATAATAAGTTATTTTGAAAAAACAATTTTTTGTTAACAGGAGCTTAAGTACTTTTAAATTCTGAAAAAAATATATAGTGGTCCATTTGAAAATCGAAAGATTGATGCTGTATTCTCCTAAGATTATGCATTAAAAAAATAAATTTTTTCGCTTAATATAAACTAGATTAAAAATGATTAAGAAAAAACCGGGCGTGCAGCGTTAAAAACTAGTCACCCGGTTTATACAGTGTGTCTCAACACTTGTTAGCCATAATTTAATTATGTTTATGTTTTGTTAAAAACCCAATAGTTAAGGAGTTATGTGTACTATTAAATTTAATGTATAAAGACATTGTTAATTAAAGTAATTAAGAATACCCGCTTAAACTATGGCCATCGAGTAACGGACACTCTGTATAATTATGGAAATTTACAATTTTTCATATATAACAGTGGAAAATTTACAATTTTTCTTATATAATAATGGAAAATATTCAATTTATAATCATTTTTTTGATCTACGACATTCTGTTCGATTTACCGTTGAAACACCTTCTACAAATTGTGTTCGAAACAAGACATTTGCATTATTAAACATACCATCCTTCAAAGAGACCACAATAAATTGAGAATTTCGAAAATGTGTTCGTAACATGTTACCAATATTTTGAGTATGGGATAAATCTAAAGCTGCATCAACTTCATCCAAAATATATAATGGTGCTGGTTTAAATTTTAACATAGATAATATTAAGGATAATGCGATTAACGAACGTTGGCCACCACTTAATTCTACCAAACTTTCTTTCCAAACGCCTCCAAAACTGACTTTCACCTGTAACAAGTTATCAAATATTATTATACCAATTATAAATACCAATCCTATGAAAAAATTGCGTACAAATTAAAATAGTAAGTAAATCAAGGTGCTAAACTCAATTCACATTGCATAAATATCTTCATCCAAATCTTTGCTTTAGAATTTCAATAGAAATTCTACGATAAACAGTTTCGAGTCGGTAGATATTATAAGACAGACATTATTTCCTCTTTGATCCTATTTAATTTACAATAATATTATAAAGAGGAAAAATTTTATTTGGTTAGGGAAATGAATTTTTTTCTTTTGATGTTCGAAACGAAAGTTGCCCCTTTCTGTATTAATATTCGAGTTGATTTTAAGTTATCTAATAAATTATGGACATTTGGACACAATTTTTTTATTTTACTGATTTTTTTAAATATAATATTTACCTCCAAACCCTCTAGAATATTTTTTGGATTACTTGGTTTTAATTTCGCATCAGTGCCGGGCAATAATGTTGAAAAAATACTTCCAAAATTTTTATTTACTTCTTCCCATGCCTTAACAATCGCTTTCTCTTTTTTCTCATCTAATGTTCGGATTACGATAAATATTTGTTTTTTATCATCCTCAAGGATTTTTTTACGTTTCACTAGTTTCTGGAATAATTCTTCCTCAGTTTCCAATAATTGTAAAGCTCGCGCATTAACTGTACGTCCTAGAGCAGCATATCTATCTCTTAGTTGTTTCACTTGATTTCCTAGTTCATTTCGTTGACGATCGGTGAGTGATTCAACTTCTTGGGTATAACGAGTATCCGAAACCACCCATTCGTGTTTATCGATTAAACGTTTTTCTTCTGCTTGGCACGACTCGTTATCTTTTTCTAATTTTTCTAATTCTAACTCTAATTGTTGGATTTCAAGTTGGATTTCTGCATTTTTCTCAACTAATTGTTTTTTTGTTCCATTTATTTTTTGTATTTCTTTTGTTTTCTTTGCAATTTCATCACGCTCAAATTTCACTAGAGCAACGGCTTCAGCAACGACCCGTTTCGCTTCTTTTACTCTCTCAGTCACTTCGCTTAAGTTCTCGTTAGACGATTCAATTGTTTTATTAGTGCTCTCAATTTCTTTGAAAGTATTTTCAATAGATTTTTTCATTTCCTCAATTTCTAATTTTAACGCCTCATAAGCACCTTCATTGTTTTCCCATTCTTTTTTTGATCGATCTGCTTGTTTCTTTAAGTCTTGTACTTGTTTTTGGAGGTCTTTCAAGATTTTTTCACGATTTTTTTCTGCATTCTCAATTTCTTTCATTAAATTAGTTATTTTCTTTTTACATTGATCATAACTGTTTTTGGATTCTTTCAGCCGAGTTTTCATTTGATCTATAAATAATAATTTGATATTAATAATAATAATAAAGCGACATCGCATCCGTTCTTGAAACAATCAGTTTGTTAGAAGCATTAAGGATTCATTTGTTTAAAAAAACGAAGTTAAAGCATTCTTTTAAACATAAGAGGCGACGTGAAAAAAACCAGAATAACAATTATGTAATTGGCAACTTGAAAAAATTAATTTATTAAATGCATGTAGACTGGGATGTGTAGAAGATTCTATCTAAATAAAATACTACTTTTGGCTTTATGAAAAAAATTTGCCTTGTTTTTTCGGTAAAAGCAAACAAAAAAGTCTGTTGATATTTTTCTGTAAAAAAAACAGTTTTCGGGAAAACAGCTGAAGGTGTATTGTCACGGGTGGTAAATTTTGTCAAAAAGTTTTTTTTTTTTAAATTCTATTTGAAGTAAACAAATTGTACGAGCTCTTTATCGTTAAATCAATAATTATTTTATCTATTAAAATAATAATTAATAGCGGACAAAAGAAAAAATCTACTAATTAGATATGAAAAGAGACTTTTTTCCTGTGTCACGGGCGAGGCAAACTTTGTGACACCAGAAAAAATAAATCACTATGCATCAAGAAAAATCAAAATCCATAGTTTCAGAAAATTTTACTTAAAGCCATTTCTAGTTACAGCTCGACATATGTAAAATATTCGCTTGGAGAACCGTCGCTTTCTCAAAGTTTATTTACTTTATTAAATATTTAAGAATACCGCCCTGTTTATTATTTTATTGGAACGCTGAAATCAAATGCTTGATTTTTTTTTAAACTTACCAACAGCCGCTTGCAATTCGTCAATTTCTGCTTGTTTCCGATAATGATCACTTTGGGTAATACGATCGTTTATCAAATTCAATTTATGATTAGCAAAATCAAATTTTTCTTTCATAACTCGATGTTGTTCAGCAACGTTCGCCATTTGTCGAAGCTGTTGTTCAACTTGGTCTAATTCATTTTGCATCTAAAAAGAATTTTTCATTAAATGCTCACTGCGATATAAGACAGAAAAAGAAAAGACACATAAATTTATGAGTTTCTGTAAAGTTTATTAGTCTTAGTTTATTTGGAAAGAATTTAAAACAGTGAATTTTTTACACTTTAATTGTTTTAACTCGCTTTCCCCCTAGACACTGGGACATCACGGATATTTTTAAATGTTAAATGCATACTGGAAACTTTATGAATGGCTTCCTTTTGACGAATCTACCAAACTTTCCTCTACGGTTATTTCGAAAAGGCTGCGTTTTCAAATGAACATGATATGCGGCATATTCGAGTTATCGTTTTGGAAAAACGCAGCAGGGAATTTGTCGGACACTATTCGATAATATTAATAATTATTAAACACTCCACGAAAGTAAGCCATTCAAAAGCCAAAAAAACTTAAGTACGGAATGCTCGAGGTGGTATACAAGCTCATCGGTGCAGTACTTTTGTCGGACGAAATATTTTATTCTTTAATATTTATTAATGTTGTCAAGTGCCATAGTATCCAACAAGTTCCCTGTTGCGTTTTTTCAGAATGGTAACTCAAATATGACGTCATCATGCTCATTTGAAAACGCCGCCTTTTCGAAAAAAAATTGTAGAGGAAAGTTTGGTAAACTTATCAAACGGAAGCCACTCACAAAGTTTCAAGTATGTATTTATCATTTTTTTTAAAAACCGTGGTGTCCTACGGTCTACCCAATTTGTTTGGGCCAAAAGCAATTGTATCCCCAGCGGATTACGCATGAAAAGTTACAAATGTAAACTTACCGTATTAGTTTCTTTCATTGATTTACTCAATTTCTTGATAAGAGTTAATAATTGGCCTGCTGCACCCACAGCACCTCCAGAAACAATACCACTTGGATCAAAGCTATCACCATCAACTGAGACACATTTAACGTTAATACGTTTATCGTACGCTAATTTCGCACCAATTTCATTCGACGCAACGATTAATGTTTGCCCAAATATATATTGCATAACATTTTGCAATTTACTATCAAAATCAATAAGCGATATTGGAGTGAATACATTGTCCGAACCGGCTATTTGTTGTGCTATCCGTAGTTTATTCGCATCAAATGATTTTGCGTTAATTTTATTCATCGGTATAATTGTTCGACGACTTTGTAGCTGACCACGTTGAAGCAGTAACTTGCCAGTCCGTTCAGTATCGACAACAACATCGTATAATTTAGATCCAGCTGCTATTTCTAAGGCTGTACAAAATTTATCATTTTTTACACTGATTAATTTACAAGCGACACCCAACACACTTCGCCGATCAAAATTCGGCTCAGGATCTGAGTAATGAAATGCAGCACGTGGAAAAGAGCCTTCAAACTGCTGTGTGGTTTTCTTTAGCTCGTTGATAGTCAATATAAGGTTGTGACGTCTTTCTTTTAAATCTTCAACTTTTTCTTCATTAAAATTTAGTTTTTTTAATGCGTTCTGAAAAATTCAAACTTTTATCATAATTTTTAAATTGTTACTGGCTATAGGCTTTTACGAGATAAAAGTAGGACTCTTTTTATTATTACTAGTTAGGATATGAATTGCATAAATCTTCAATTATACATTATCAGTTGAGCATTTGTTTACCTGTAAATGTTAAGGTTACTCGGTAACTAATTACTTTAACCAAGTAACTTTCTTAAGATAATTTTGAAAAAGTGATGTCACTTAGGCAACATTGTTATAGTGCAGTGGAGGGAGTTTCAAAATATCTCCAACAACATAAAAAATAATTAAATATTATAGCCAAAAAGAACGTAATTCTCTACAACAAGATGTTCTAATCAATTTTTTGTATTATTCACATAAACCAAGTGAAACGTAATTGAAATGTTGTAAGATATGTGTTTTTGTATTGTAAGACTTCCATTATAAAGTTTTTATCATAATTGTGCGAACACTGCTTGCAAAATCACCGATACCGCGGTCTTACAGATATAAACTATATATCAGTTGTTTTTGTTCAGTTGTAAGTGAAGGGAAAATGCTATTATCGAGAAAAATAAATTCATAAATAAGTAATATAAATATAAAGTGATGATATGAAAATCAAGTGATACAATGTGGTAATATTGCAGGGTCATTTCTACAAAATTTTAAAAGTTTCTACACGGAAAGCTTTTTGCTTTAGTTTTTTTTTTTTTGTATTTTTAGGATCCGGCTTTACGATTCTAGGGAGGGGATTTTTTTAGCAGAAAATGCATACTTGTGTCAGTTGAACATCATTTTCAAGCTGAGTCAATAATTCTTGATCTTGATCTAAATCATGTACTTCCCCATCAAATTGTTGCTTTAAAGCTTTTAATCTCTCCACTGCGTGTTTTAATTCTATTTCCGTTTGTTGTATGCTTGTTTGAATTTCCGTTTCTTCTTGTTGAAAAGCTATTTACGAATTTAAATGAAATATTATAACAATTAGGTTTTCTTTTACCAGATTAATCTTAACAAATTAGAACATACCAATTAATTGAGATTGACTTGTTGCAATTTCACCATCACTGCCAATTATTTTTCCGGTACTCGCAGCTTCCAAACGTTTTTCAGCATCTTTCAACGCAGCAGCATCATTAGCATCTTTTTCTTTTAATTTTCTAAAAACTTCATCGAACTAAAAAAATGAAATAATATTTTATAAAAAATAGTTTCGAATTTACACGGTGGGCTCCAAAAGTTACTAACTTGGAAGTATCAGAAAAATACACTTTGGAAATTTGTAACCGAAACTTCATCGAGCTCGAAAGTCTTCCGTAGCTTATTGGCCCGACCATTTAAGAAGAAAAAAGGCCGTTTTATGGTAACTTTTGGGGTAGAATGAAAACTAAAAAAAAAAAGGAGGGTTTCGGCATCCAATAATTTCGGCAGTGTAAAACCGTAATAAGGCGCATGCTTCTAGTCCTTTATCTTTACTACAAACACATGACAATAAGTAATAGAGGTTTATTTTATGGTTCTAATTTATACATATATTTATTTATATTTTATCTAAATTTATTTCATTTTAATCTGTGAAAAAAGATTTTAAAACTTTTAAATGTATACAACAAGTGACAGTGTTTCAGTACATAAAACGACCTCATTGAAGTGTTATTTTCTTATCAATTTTAAGTTTTAATCTAAATTATTTTGTTGTTTTATTTTAATATTTATTGAAATTTATGTACTATTTGGTTGTTTTTGTCATATATTTTTTACATTATCAAGGCTATTACTTGTTTACAACACAGATTTGTTACCAATTTTAACATTAATTTACATTTTTACCCTACTGAGCAACGCAAAGTCTATATATGTGTGTTCCTACATGGAACACTAAAGTTCAAACGCGTCGACCGATTTTGAAAATTCTGACGTCAATCGATTTGTCTTAGCCTTACGAGAGCTACTGAAGATATGGCATGGTCGCTATATAAACTTCTGTTTAAATTTATCTTTTATTTAAAATGGATTTTCACCGCATAAAGCTCGATAATATAAAAAATAATCTGGTCGTACCTGTTCAAATTCTGCTTCTTTAGTCGCCAATGTTTTCTTATCAGCATTAAAATCCTTTTCTAATTGTTTCAATTTTTTCTGTTCACTGGTAAATGCTTCTTTCAACTGTTTAAGTTGTGTATCAGCCTCAATTTCCACATTCCGTTTCTCTTGTAAATCTTCATCAAGCTTTGATAATTTTCCACCCGACTGTTTATCAATATGTTCATTAATTTGTTTCACTTCATTTTCAAGTTCAGTTATGCGTGTTTTATTTTTTTGTATAATCTGTTGTTTCGAAGAAACATTATCACGAACAATTTTTAAATTATTCTCTGCTATAGTACTGTTTTGGCGTAATGCTCGCAAATTAGCGATGATAAATAGACGATTCATATGCTCCACTTCACGCTCAATACGTTGGTACTCCAAATATTGTTGACGTTCAGCTTTTAATTTCGTTAATTTTGGTCCAATATCTTGTTCCAAAACCTATTCAAAATTGTATTAAATTATTGCTTCAAAATGGAATAATTTTAGGAATTATACAACACAAACATAGTATTTATATCTCTATAAAATTAGCTCAAGCAAGAAATTTGGGAAAATTATTGATCAACAGGAATTACTATTGATTATTTTGAGAAATGATAAGATAGCAAAGATAGCACAGCTTAAAATAATGCAACTATTTCGAGAGTGAAAACGATGTCGAAAAAGGAGAGAAATTTTGCTTGTTATATATGTCTTAATATTGTTTCCTCTATATCCAAGAAAAAGCAACGACATATGAATGACGTTGATAGGTATTTTGAGAACATTCGTTTTTTCATTATCGTCCATCCGCTATTTAAACTTTAATCCGAATTGTACACTATTGCAGAAAAGCCAATTAATACCTAGCACTATTGAAGAAATCCCAATTAATATCTATATTCTCGTGTGCAGTCAGGCTAGGCCAAACATATTAGGCTGTTTTTTTTTTCATATCAGTGCAAAAACAGTAAAAACTTCTGGAAACATTAAGTTAATTAATGATTCTCTAATTTCATGCTAACGTTACGACCAAGATTAACTATATGGCTATAAAAGCTGTAGTCTTAGGCCCTTGAAAATTTTCGGCCCGCCGACCGTCGAAATAATAATGAGGAAATAAGTAAGAGTAATTTTGAGAAAATTTTATTCAGGGAAGAGACTTATTTTGATTCAAATGATAATGTGAATTATCAAATTTGTATTCCATATTACGTGGATATTAATTCAGCGGCAAAGCATCAAAGTTCTTAATTTTTGCATATCAATAGATCGAAAAAAGTGTCCCAATATTTGGCTAAGCACAAAACTCTACGTTTTTTATTCCGTTTTTATATTTAGATTAGCATCCCAAATTTCAGAGCTACAAACCAAGAATAATAATAATAGTTAATACTTACATCAACAATATTCGCTAATTTCATGTCTTTTTTCTCTATAATACGTTCGGCTTCTTGTTTCTTCACTTCGTACATATGAGTACCAGCTGCTTCTTCGATCATGGCTAAAATCTTTATTAATGAAAGCATATTTTTAGAATATTATCAACATAAAATCGAGTTCTTTTTATTTTAAATGATCTATAGAAATAGTTTTTTGGATGCTTAATCAGTAATTATGTGGGGATCCACAAAGAAATTATAATTTAAATATGAAGTGGTAAAGCAGCATCTGATTGGATTACTCAAAATAGATTTCAATTTTTACCTCTGGTGGTTTCATATTTAATACTTTAGTAATTCGTCCTTGCATAATTAAAAAGTTTGGATTGTTTACATTTAATTGAACAGCACAAAATAAGTCTTGTACACGTTTATTTTGAACGTTTGATCCGTTTATCAGATATCTGTTTTTACCTCCAATTATCACCTAGAAAAATGAATACATTTATAATTAAGATATGTTTGCGGCTTCTGTCGTCTTTAATATATTCTCATTGGAGTGGCGTATTCGTTTTTGCAAATGTATCAAAAATTAAGTAGGCTTCGAAAATGAAAATTGCTTCTCTTTAAATACGCAATTAACAAGCTCAATTACAACACGCTATACAAATTTCAGCTTGATATCTTTTTGTTTTTGAGTTATTTTGTTGACGGACGGATAGACAGACAGGCAGACGAACGAAAATAAACTAATTAATATTATGAACATCTATACCAAAATTTTGTTCGTATCCTCAATATTTCTAAGCGTTATATATACAGGGTATATAAAGATCGGGAGGTTCGTAAAAGGAACTTACTTGTCTTGTAATCACAATTTCTTTAAATTGTTCATAGCCAGGTGGGCATTGAGCAGGATTTGAGTTATCGAATGTAATAGTAACTGTTGCTTTTGTAATACCAGCTTGTCCATTTTTAAAAACTAAATCCTGTAACTGTGTAGCTCGCACCTAAAATATAAAACAAATTACTTTTTTGCTGAACTTGAAATCTACGTATCGTTCATTAAAATATCAACGATAAATTGAGATGCTCTGTTTGTTATTGAATTGCTCTGTACAGATTCGTTACTATTTAAAATACTTATTTTCATTATAAGTGAAGAGAAAGTGTGCCAAAATTTGGTAAAGTACTCTGTTATATAAGTATTATCAAAGATAATACATGAGAACTCTAGGATATATCGAATTAAATTTCGATTTGTTCTCTGTATTAATTACTCTTGTAAATAGTGTATGTGACTCGTTGCTAATTGTAACAGTAATTACGATTAGCTAGTTCATACTGATGATGACTAAATGGTATTCGAAATACTTATTTATATAATATAAGAATTGATCAAGGAAATTGGGGAGAAAAAATCCAAATTTAATCATTCTAATGAAGATAGCATATTCCAATGAAGACAGCATACCTGTGATAAATTTGTTATTCCTAAGACAAAGCATATCGAATCCAATATATTTGATTTACCAGAACCATTTAACCCAGTAATTGCATTAAATTCTGGATCGAAATTTGGAACCTCTGTTCGTGTACGATACGATTTAAAACCATCTAAAACAATATTTTTGATGTACATTTTCAATTTTGTAATAAAAATGCACAACTCAGTAATAAATTTTATATATAATTCATAATTTTTATAACTTTAAATAAAATTAATACATTGGCGGTTAATGGTAAACAATTATTGAGGGAAAATAACTTTTTTGAATTAGAATAAAGTTTAGGAATTGCATCTACGATTGACGTATATAATTATTACGACAATAGGTCTGTTGATAAATATAATCCATGACAAACGCAAAGAAATGATAACAAATCGTGACGGACAGCATAACGCTTAGATCAGTAACTGCTGATTTGCAAGTAAATTTAATAAACACTTCAATTCTGTCTGTGATTTCAAGTAAAAGTCCAATTACGAATCCTACCCTAGTCAGCGGATAGAGGTCGTTGGGAAACGCACTGAACTGGGACTGACACCATGCTGGTGAATCGTTCCGAAATATACTGGCCAGTGCGTATATATATATTCTTATTGTATTCATCAATTACGAGTAAGTCTTTTTAAGACGCCATTATTCCTTCTAAATGAATAATAAATAAATAAATTTCTTGCACAAACACTCGGTGAACGTATGTACATTATCATGCCCGTTTTACCAGTACAATATGGCGTCGATTTCTGACGTCATGAGCACTGGCCAGTATACTGGTGAATATTACGAAACACACCCTTAATAATAATGTTAACTCATATGACTGACGTTCGTATTATATGCATATCGGCGCAATTCCTTGAAAAATGTTGAAAAATCAAAACTGACGTGGCCGGGTTTGACGTCCAAGTCCAACAATTAGCATCCACGAATGAAATATTTTGTGAACTTGTAGTAAAATGCTTTATTAAAGTGTAATTATAATTTAAAACCATATTTTGTTAAAAAAGTGTTTATATAAATATAAAAAATGGCTACATACGAAGAATTTATTCAACAAAATGAAGATCGAGATGGAATTCGTTTTGCTTGGAACGTTTGGCCTTCTAGTCGAATTGATGCAACTCGACTTGTGGTACCCTTAAGTTGCCTGTATCAGCCCTTAAAGGAAAGACCAGACCTACCTCCAATTCAATACGATCCTGTATTATGTACACGCAACAATTGTCGAGCTATTCTAAATCCCTTATGTCAAGTTGACTACAGAGCTAAATTATGGGTTTGCAACTTTTGTTTCCAACGAAATCCGGTAAATATTCGTAATAATCATTGCTTTGAAATTGATTTTATAGTGTATCTTGTTTTAGTTTCCTCCTCAATATGCAGCTATTTCGGAACAACATCAGCCTGCCGAATTAATTCCATCTTTCTCGACTATCGAATATACAATAACCAGAGCTCAATGTTTACCTCCAATATTTTTATTTTGTGTGGATACTTGTATGGATGAAGAAGAGTTGGGTGCTTTAAAAGATTCTTTACAAATGTCTCTGAGTTTAATACCTCCAACAGCTCTTGTGGGATTAATTACTTTTGGAAAAATGGTGCAAGTTCATGAATTAGGTAAATTAAATATGGAAAGAAGTTTGTTTTATTTCAATTAGCATTATGTTCATTAGATTCAGAATAAAATAACAATCCATTCAATAACGTATTCATAAGTGTTTACCCAAAAAACATGGGCCTTGTTAATTAAGTGATGCAGGTAACATTTTTAATTTGTACTGCTTATTGTAGTGGTAAAAATTACCTAAGAGAATTATTTCCGTTTAAAACAAGCTAAGAGAAAAAAGGCAAATTAAAGTTTATTATGGCATAGTTTATTTAAATACTATTGATGAGCTTTTAAGATAACTGAAGTAAATTGTACGGTTTAAAAAAATTTTTAATTTTTAAGTAATCTTCAATATCTATATATTTCATTTAATTGAACTTTTTGATGCTTGACGTAGTCTTGAAATCGTTATTCAATACCCATTTTAGTTAACATTCATTAACTTAATAAAACAATTTAATACTGTGTGTAATTGGTAATGCAAACAAAATCAATCGAAAAAAGAATCATTGTGAATTGCAGATGTAGTTATTAATTTATACTGGTAAATAATTTTTCTTGATTCTTGTCAAGGCCTTGAAATCGATATTCATTCATAATGTTAATCACAATATCGTGGTCACTTTAATATTACTAAACTTTGTGGTCACTTTAATATTACTAAACTTTATACAACAATATAATCTTCGACTTCGACCAAAAAAGCCACCTTCGGTTGGAACCCGACTGAAGCTGAAATATTATTATTTTTGGCAAATTGCAATTCAAGTCTAAGTAAAATTTAAATTGGCCTTGTAATTTTACAAAATATTTTCTTTAATGTTGCCGAAAACGTCCTTCGACACTTCAGTTTAGCAAGCATGATTCTATTAAAATGTAGAAAATGGGGTATTAAAACATAACGATTTTAGGGAATAAATAAAACAAATTTTTTATTTATTTTTTTCAATAGATGGTGTGATTCCACCCCAATTGGTGGAATGTTAGGAAATAGTACCCGCAAACCTGTGCTCATATTCAAATTTGGTAACATGAAGTTATGCATATCGTAATGATAATAATTATTCGAAATCAAATAGTTTTCATGCCCCATTCTGTATATTACAGTTTTTTTGTTTTTGTTTTTTTTTTTTTTTTATAATTAATGTCGACATTATGTTACATTTTCCTATTAGAATGCATTTTTTACGTAGACTAGTTGTGAGTTAATTTCAATATTAATTCAATAATTAGGATGAAGTGAATATTTTACAGTGAAAATAGAACAAACTTCTGAACATATTCCAACCTTTTATGACAAGATAAAATCTTTTTTTAACTTCAATGTATTCACAACAGGATGCGATGGATGTAGTAAATCATTTGTGTTTCGTGGTACAAAAGATTTACAAGCAAAACAAATTCAAGAAATGCTTGGTATTGGAAAGTATGCGGTTCCAGCAGCACCTGGAACTCAACAAATTCCTGGGCAACAAATACCTGGCCGACCTGCTGCTCCAGGTAAATTAAAATTTATTGAAATCAAGAAATTTTCTAATGAAAGGTTTTTTATAGCTGCGCCAGGTGGTCGTTTTATTCAACCATTATCTACATGTGATATGGCATTAACTGATTTGATTGGTGAATTACAACGTGACCCATGGCCTGTTGGTCAAGGAAAGCGTTACTTACGTTCAACTGGAGTTGCATTGTCCATTGCTATCGGTTTATTAGAGTGTACATATCCAAATACAGGAGCTAGAGTTATGATGTTCCTTGGTGGACCTTGTTCCCAAGTATGTATTTAAAATGCAATGACTACACTTTCTTTATGGAAAATTGCTTCCGGGCCAAACTTTCTGAAATATTAGATTCTAATAGTACTTGATGAGTAATCAAAAGTCGTAGTAATCCTATAAATTCAAGTTTTACATAATTGTTAATGTCTGACTTAATAGTTGCCCATGTAAAAACCTTGAATAGAATAGAAAATAGAATAAAAGAATGTCTTTTATTCTATTTTTAAAGCCCTATCTAAAACAAAATTTCACTTATCCGTCAATCTTATGTACAGAATCTTTCTCTTGTGAACAAAACTGTGAAAAGGGTGGAGTCCAAATTTGTAGTGTTCTTTACTAATAAAATTTGTTACAGGGACCTGGTCAAGTTGTTAACGATGATTTGAAACAACCAATTCGTAGTCACCACGATATTCATAAGGATAATGCAAAATATATGAAAAAAGGCATTAAACATTACGATGCGTTAGCTTTGCGTGCCGCTACAAATGGACACGCGGTCGATATTTATTCGTGTGCTTTGGATCAAACCGGGTTGATGGAAATGAAACAGTGTTGTAATTCCACTGGGTGAGTAGAAAAATATTCTGTTTTGTTATAACGTAATTTTCAATTTGACTTCTTTTGTTTGTTTTAGGGGTCATATGGTAATGGGAGATTCTTTTAATTCATCACTTTTTAAGCAAACATTCCAACGTGTATTTCTGCGTGATCAACGAAATGACTTAAAAATGGCGTTTAATGGAATATTGGAAGTTAAATGTTCTCGGGAATTAAAAAGTAAATAAAATTTAGTTTTTATTTAAATTACGTTCATTTGTCAAAAAAATCTTAACTTATTTTACCCTACCTTGATCTTATTTTCTATATCTCAAACATGCCCGAAAGCCCCCCTTATTTAGATAATAGAGTGTTTCTAATAAATAAAGAAAGAGTATAGAAGGTTTGTTGGTTTTAATGAATAACTAAAACATAATTTGCCATGTATATCGAATCAATTGTTATTTTCTTACTGATCAGTATCAGCGTTTGATCTCAATTTATGTTGAAAATGGCATTAAATTGCAGAATAGTAAATACTTGGTTTTTTGTAAATGCAGCTAGCAATTGCAAAATATACAGGGTTTTCGTAAGATGTTCTCTATCTTTGTTTAACCTACTGACTCCGTGTGTTTAATAAAGATAGAAACATCTTACTGAACAACCTTGTATTCTCCATCATTAGATCGAAAATTTGAAGGTAAAATATTTTCATAGAGTTTTCGTTGCAAATGATTACCCATAGTCAATTTTGAAAATTAATCTTTTTTTTTCATTAATTATTAATTTAGTTAGTGGAGCTATTGGATCATGTGTATCATTGAATACAAAATCACCAGCTGTTTCGGATTCAGTCATCGGATTAGGCGGAACATCACAATGGAAATTCTGCGGGTTAGATCCAAGTTCTACAGTGGCCATATTTTTAGAAGCAGTTGGAGCGCATGGACAACCGGTTCCACAAGGAGGTCGTGGCTGTGTACAATTTATAACACAATATCAACACAGCAGTGGTCAAAAACGTATTCGTGTCACTACTGTAGCTAGGAAGTAAGTTTGTGAAAATATTCTAACTAATAGACTCTCAACTAATTTTTATCGGAGACGTCGCTTCCGTATTCAGGGATGCTTAAAATAGATATATCCGTTGAAATCTCAACTGTATTATTTTGTTATTGAAATATTTCCTTCCCTTTGTATAAGCAAAATAAGAATAGAAAAATTAATAATAGCAACCAAAAGCATTTATGACAATTTGTTTGATATTTGATATCAGCCAATAATTGTAATCTGCAGATTTGGTTCGAAACCATCGGTGGAATGCTTTGTGCTTACTTTTAAGGGCACTCAATCAAAACTGATTGATTTAAATTTCTTACCAAACGATAAAATGTCGATTCAAATTTACGATATGAGCTAATAAAAATCATATGGTACCCGGTAAGAAGCTCAAGCTAAACATACATTTTGGTAATGGTGATTTTTCCGATATTATATCACCGTCCATCAAATTTAAGGGTTACATTTGATTCGTATCATATATCAAACAAATATTCTCTTAAAAAAACAGTTATATCTCTCAAAAGTTGTTATACCATAAATATCAAGGTATGCTAAGTTAGCCCCAAGTTTGTAACACATAAAAATATTGATGCTACAAACAAAAATTTGCTATAGGTGTTCATAAAATCACTTAATTAATCCATTTCCGGTTTTCTGTCTGTTCGTTTGTGGGCACGATAACTCAAAAACAAAAAAAGATATCAAGCTAAAATTTTTCTAGCATGCTCAGGACGTAAAAAGTGAGATCGAATTCGTAAATGAGCAACATTGGTCAATTGGGTCTTGGGTCCGTAGGAGTCATCTTCCCATTACTTTTTCGTAAAAATCACTGTTAACCCGCCAGGGCGCAAATTATATAGTATGTATTATATGGGAATATCAGGTTATGTGTGTGTGTGACATGTATGAATGTGTGGCTATCTAAGAGTGGCTATCTTTCTTTACTTTCATGAGGTAAAAAAACAAACGATTCCATACTCAAAACTGTCTTTACATGGTATTTCAACAATTAATTCGGTCAATTGTTTGTTTTTTAAGTTAAAGTTCCATCATTTTAAATAAAATGCTCTTTATTGATATAGATTAATTAAAAAAAAAATTATAAAAATTATTATTCTAGTTGGGCTGATGCTTCAAGTAATTTACAACATGTAAGTGCTGGTTTTGATCAAGAAGCAGCAGCAGTTTTAATGGCACGTATGGTCGTTTATCGAGCAGAAAGTGATGATGGTCCTGATACATTACGATGGTTAGATCGGACATTAATACGTTTATGTCAGAAATTTGGAGAGTATAATAAAGATGATCCAAACAGTTTTCGTTTAGCTGAAAATTTCACATTATATCCACAATTTATGTATCATTTACGTCGCTCACAATTTTTACAAGTTTTTAATAATTCACCAGATGAAACGTCATTTTATAGGTTTGTCTTAAACATCTTTGGCAGAATTATTATTATAAATTTAACAATTTTTGTATTTTATTTTAGACACATGTTAATGAGAGAAGATTTAACGCAATCATTAATCATGATTCAACCAATATTGTACAGTTATAGTTTTAGTGGACCACCAGAACCTGTTCTGTTGGATACATCATCAATTCAACCAGATAGAATATTATTAATGGATACATTTTTCCAAATTTTAATTTATCACGGAGAGGTACAGTTGAAGTAGTATTTACGGAATTAAATTTAGATTTTGCCCTTTCCTAGACAAATTTTTGTATTATATAACAATATCTGGATGACCGAGCTTTGCTCGGTTATTCGCCAATAGATGTCAGCAAGAGTCATAACAGACTACTCAAACGCCTCCTTTTTGTTATGTTATAATTTGCATTGTATTTCATTAACTACGTTATACACCAATAGATGTCAGGCACAGTCCTATTTTACATTGTATGTTTAAATTTTTCATGAAAAGATGGATAAAACGACATTTCTGATAAATGAAACCTAGCTAGATCGACTTATCGCCCCAAAAAAACCGTACATACTCATTTTCATGAAAATCGTTGGAGCCATTTCCAAGATCGTTGATATATATATATATATATATATATATATATATATATATATAAGAATTGCTCGTTTAAATATATAAGATATTTCGATTGCTAATTTTAATTACTCTTATAGTGTATGTAACTCGTAACTCATTTGTTGACAGTCTGCACTGCAAACTACACTTGCAGAGAGAACATTTGCAAATTTTTTCAGTATTTAGTAGGTTTAAAAAATCGGTGTGAGTAAAGGGGGCTGACAAAGCTGTCTGCTTATTGACTTAGTGTGTAGTAGCTGCTGAAGAACGCTGTCCATGAAAGAGGCGTACCTTGACTACGCCTTCTAATTGGGATTTTGGACCAAATTTTTTTTTACAAAAATGGAAATATCATATATAACTTTTATAACAATACTGTTTATATTTTTTCATGATAATTTTAAAGTTACAGACAGATTTAAAAAAACGTCCGCCAAAAAAAATGTTCGTAATACATCGGCGTGACGTAATAGTGTTAATTGAATAGTATACACTGTATACAATTATTAATTAACATTATGACGTTACACAATCTTTTACGAACATTTTTTCTGTCGTGCGTTTTCGTTTCTCTTTTGAAAAGTTCTTTTAAAACTGCCTAAAACTTGAAAATTATTATGAAAAAATAAAAACAGTTTTGCTAAAAAACTTGTACATGATCTTTCCATTTTTGTCAAAAAAAAAAGAAAATTTTTTTTTTCTTCAAAATTTCAATTGGGTACGAACTGAAAGATATACTCTTATTTCGGTAATAATATAATTATATTACGACCTTTTGCGCGAGAAAATTATTTCATAATTCATACGCTTTAAGATTAACATTTAAGTATCTATTATTTCTCCTAGAAATAGCTAATCAAACTTTTTGGGTTTTTTAGACAATTGCACAATGGAGAGCCTTAAAATATCAGGATATGCCTGAATATGAAAACTTTAAGCAACTATTACAAGCTCCAATAGATGATGCCCACGAAATATTGAGCACAAGATTTCCAATGCCACGATACATTGATACAGAACACGGTGGCTCACAAGCCAGATTTTTATTATCCAAAGTGAATCCATCACAGACGCATAACAATATGTATGCCTACGGTGGGGTAAGTAAAATATTTAATTTCAAAATTTTTTTAACGAAAATATGTGATTTTTTTTAATCATTGTTATTTACAATCACAGGCGGTGCCAAGTTTCCAAAGTCCCTCGGTATATATACAAATTTTATTTTATTTATTTTTTCTAAATGGGTCCTTTTTTATATAGCTTTGGTGTCGGCGGCTTTAAATTTATTTGTATACAAAATTTTACTTTTCGATTTGAACTTGGGGAATAATTTTTTTCATAATTTAAGTGGCTTAAAATATTTTAAAAGGCTTTTAAACATATTTGTACAAATAAATTGCACATTTAAATTTAAAATGTACTTTACTTGTCACGATCAATGTGTAATGATATGTTTGTCTTTTCACACATATTATACAATTTTTTCTTGAAAATGAATTGGGTTCATGTTGACTCCTATTTGTTATTTGTCAGACAAATAAAACATCAAACCTTTCAAATTTTAGTATTGAAGTTTAAATGTTTTTTGGGATTGTTGAACTATAAGTATTTTATGGTTTGTGCAAACATATTTATCTAACCAACATTATAAAATGTTGTTCCTAACTGCATTGATGCTACATGTTGATACAAACATATCTATTTTCCATTAAATCATATAAGATGAAGTTATTTTTTTCTTACTCATACTTATCTATACTAAAATTACTTTTAAATAAGATGGCGTAATATTGGATTAAACAATGTTTGGGAAAACTTTTTAAAAAAACATGTTTTTTTTACTTTTAGATGATCCATTATTTGTTTGTATAATTAAGTATGATCAACTTATAATTATGTTTAGGAACACATTGATGGGTGACCTACTTTGTGTGCTGGATTCATACCACATGCATTTCTCAAATCGGCATATTTTGTACCTATTGATTATAATAAATTTATTTTATAGTTTTTTTTATTAAAATTATCTT
The DNA here is from genome assembly GCF_905475395.1 of Chrysoperla carnea. Lineage (NCBI taxonomy): Eukaryota > Metazoa > Arthropoda > Insecta > Neuroptera > Chrysopidae > Chrysoperla > Chrysoperla carnea. Next base: position 45,617,614 of record NC_058338.1, on the reverse strand, counting down.
CAGCAAATCTACTATAAAACCATTAACAAAAAATACAATTTAGATAGAACCTACGAAACCATATTTACACTTTTTTTATCATTCTATTTCCACTAATCAATGAATAATATATATATTCACGCTGACGCATCACGCTGATCCATGATTTGTTTAAATCGTGGTTTGTAACTTGCTTTCCGAAAAATTATGAAGAGGCGGAATATATGGTTTTCAAAGTTAATTTTCGCTTATTCGATTGTGATATAATTCACAAGTCTTTATTGATTATAAATATCAAACACGTAATTTTTCAACTGCATTTCATAAATTCTATCTAGTTCTATCTAAGTTATAAAAAACGAAGTACCTATTGTATTTAGTCAAACAATGTATATTATATGCTTATAATTTATTATTTATTTTCGATATTAACATTATTAATAATGAAAATGTTTTTTCGAACATTTCATTATTCGCCGTAGCAAAATTTGAAATAAAAATATACTAATAAAGAAAAAATTTTAATGTTAATCAAAGAGAAGGGACATTTATAGTAGATGTATACTTATTGAAGCCAAATTCTCCGCCATTTGTTACAAATAAGGCTTCCGTTAATCTGTCGAATCATAATTGTTCAAAGTAAAGAGGTTGGTCTTCGCGGACTAAAACTAGAACAATTCATTAAACTTGTCTAATAAACTACAATTTTCAAACACTTTGTTGCGCAAAATTTTTTGTATTATCCGGTAATCAATGGAAAAAACTCGGTACAAGCGAAAATCCATTCAATGTTTAAGGAGTGTGGCATGTTTTTTATTATTAGATACTGTAAAATACAACATCTTTTATGTAAAAATTCGTCTGAAAATTGTAATTCGATTATAACTACTCTCCTTTTATTAATTATGTAATTCCATCTATTAAAGATTGCCATAATTGTTACAAGTGATTAAGAATATTGTGTCTCGCCGTCCGTATTGTAACGAAGAGTTGAGAGAAGAGATGTTGAAACTAATAATTTCAATATTAAATAAATTAAAATTTTAAAGAAAATAATTCCAAAATTGATTAACATTAATTTTATTTTCTTAAAATCTTGCGTACTATATGAAATAACATTTCGAAAAATTCAACGCTTTTTATGGGAAACTTTTATTCAGGATGAGAACAATTTGAGGAATGATTCTTAGAGCTACTTTTTATTTGAAAAATTAATTTCGTTTGAGTGAGTAAAAGATGAAGGTATATAATAAAAATAATTTTTTTTCCTGTCGTAGGTTAAATTTTAGTCTGTTTCTATTTCACCTGTGTGCACCTAACGCAAATCAATATTTAATTTCTAAATTTCTTTCTTATTGTCTTTTTTAAGCTTTTATTTTATGCTAAAATTACTTAAAGGATAATTTTTTTTTATTCAAAGAAGGAGATAATTAAATAATAAATATAAAAGTTAATTAGTTCGATATGTTACAAAGCAGTCTCCGCCATCCAACGCAGTAAAAATTACAATTTTTGGGCAAAACAAAGCCACATACGAAGCCTCCCTGTTGTTAATCACTTGTGAAAGAGCGTTTTTGATTGTAGACTAGTAATTTCATCAGTAGAAAAGAAAAGATGTCCTACAAGAAGTGACTACTGAAAAATCAAAAAATTTACATTCTACCTTCTACTGCTAATGGTTTTTGAATTATGTTACATAAGTATATACATGTACTTCGTACAAGAAAGTAAATATAATGAAAGAATCAAAGAATCATTTCTGAAACTTTCTCCAACTTTTCAAGTTACATCTGCTTTATTTGCAATGAATAATTTCATTATTTAATTATAGGACGGTGGTGCACCTGTATTAACTGATGACGTATCACTACAAGTATTTATGGATCATCTTAAAAAATTAGCTGTTTCGTCTACATCGTAAACTGGAAGTTTTATCAAAATTCTCATTGTTTTTCTTTGGCCAATATATTATTAATACAACTCTTGAACAAAATAAAATTATTCATTTAAATATTTATGATATATATAAATATTTTCGTTTTTAGTTGAATGTTTTGTATTTATCGAAAATAAAAAATATAGGTCCTTTATATTCGAGTGGTTAATTAAACAAAAACAAATTTAATTATTTTTATTTAATTTTAGCTATTATTTTTAAGTGATTTTAATGTAAAATTGCGTTAATGTATATTTTTGAAAGTATTTTCCAATATAATTATTGAAAAAAAAATAGATTCTTTTTTTTTTCATTTTATAGTCAAAAATTTTGATTCCTACAATGTCAATGATCATGTTCTTTATAACCAATGGTCGTTATAAGCGATAAATACATTTTTATAATAAAGTAAAAGTATGTGCATGTCGCTCGTTATTGATGATCTATTTCAATGACGATTGGTCGCCGCAACCGATATTTGAGTTAATGATGTCCAAAATAAATTTAATAAGACTCAAATTAAAGTTTTTAAGGTTCAAAATAAGTAGTACGATGGTGTTTTAAAACTGAAAAAGTATTTAAAAAAAGAAGTTTTACATGGTCGTTATAACCGATATTTTATTATTACAAGCTATTATTTAAATTGCAATGTAGGTATGTATGTATGTATGAATGTATGTTTCTCCGGGTGGAATATTGCAACTCAATTTTGAAATAGTTATCGATTGAGCTGAAATCTTGCACGCTTAGTTTGGATGACAATGCATGACTGATTTTCCCATCGGTTCCAACATGTTTGATATATATATATATCAAAAGGTAATATATATATAAAAAAAATATCAAAGGTAATATATATATATATATATACATATATATATATATATACATATATATATTACCATGTATTTATATTATAATATGTCAACATTATTGATGAGTTTAATATGTCATAAGTGTGAATATGGAGTAGTGGCTAGCTTAGTCTCCTCCGGTTACAGAGTACATCGGTTCGTATCCTACATTCTCCCGATAAATTTTTAATTAAAAAAATTATGCCGAGATAATGTCCTTTTTTTAAGATAATTGTTATGAGAACCAAAATCGATAAATAAGTAAAAGAGCGAGGTATATTTTATGTAATTTTAATTCCCACCCCCTGACAGAAGAGTGATTTTAGGTATAAGTAGGTAAGTGGGGCTAACACAATTAATTTTTTTTTTGCGAAATAACATGTTCTCCTATTACAAAATTTCAAATTTTAGTCTTAACGAGCGATTTTTTAATTTTATAGCACCGCGATCTTAGCACCTCATGTGCGGAATTTCGATTGACCAATTATACCATCTGAAAGGTCAGAAATTGGTCATAAAAGGTCAGTTGGTCTCATTAATTGGTCAGCGTCAGAAAATTTTTTATTAAAGATTGAAAAAACTCCACCTATGCGTGATCGGGAAGCATTCGCTGATAATTGGTCAGCTAATATAAATAATTGGTCAGTTTAATTTTATATTCAAAAAATAATTTAATTTCGAAAAAATTTTCAATTTTTTCAACATTTGTACTAGGAGAACATAAGTGGGAATTAGTAGTTCCTGATAAGGAGAAAGGTGAGTAAGTGTTTTCACCCCGAAAGTCTAAAATTTTATTTTGGCAGAAAGTTATTGGTCTGCCCACTAGAGGTCACACTCACCAAACACGGGTGTGCAGACCACTAACTTTCTGACTTACGAGGTGACAACAATTACCTTGCTATCAGGTACTACTTATTCCGTCCGTCCTTGATGTTCTCCTAGTAGAAATGTGAAAAAAATTGAAGTTTTTGAACGAAAAAAAACTAATTTTTTCATCATTTACTAGGCAAACATGCTGTGGTGGAAATTTGAAAAAAAATGAAAATAAAAATCAGATTTTGCTTAAAAGATTTAATGAACTTTTTTTTAATATATGTCCTCACCTAGTTTCGAACCAAGGGACTATTTATTCGAAGTCAGATACGCTAACCATTATACCATTATGGCTCTGTTATTCGGCTTAATAAATAATTATATTCATATTTTCGACTTTCTTAAATTATAACAAAAAGTAAAACTCATTTTCGGAAAATTTTGAGCAGTATTATTACAAAAAAAAATGGCAAACGAAGTTTGAAATACTTACCTATCGTGAAGTTCGAAATACTCACCTATTTTTAACAGAAATAATATTGTATAGTTACAGAGAGATGGGGAAAAATAAAATAAAAACAGGGTTTGAGTTTTCAACTTTATTTAAATGAAATCAAAATACATAAAAACTATTTACGAATTACTTGCACATAATTCCATATAATTAATTTCATCTTAAAAAAATTTTTTTGCATCAACTTTTTTTTTACAAACCAAATACCACACAAAAATAAAATGAAAATCCAAAAAGAATATTACGTATTTACAATCCAACTTCTTTATCTCACCTATATTTTATAAGAATTTGTTTGTACCTTTACTAAAAAAAAATTAATTAGTTAATTAATAATTTTGTTCTGAAAGGAAAAATGGGATAGAATAAAATAAAACAAAATTTAAAATTTATTTATATTAATTTGAAAACGTTATCCCGAAAATTGATTTTTTACTATATAAAATAACCATTATTATTATTCATTCAAATTTTTTATAGGTGACATATGTACAAATATATATAATACAAGTGAAAACAAACAATTGACTGAGTTAATTGTTGAAATACCATGCATAGTCAGTGTTGATTTATTTATCACATTACACATACTAACATGTGACACATACATAACTGATAATCAAGTATAGTACCTATTATAAAATTTCCGCCTAATTGGCGCCCTCACGAGTAAACAGTGATGTTTATGAAAAAAAATTTTACATTTAAACTTTTGTTCTATCTCTAACGGTTTACAAGATGGGTCCTACGGACCCAAGACCCAATTCACCTATGATGCTCATTTACGAACTTGACCTCACTTTTTACGTCCTGAGTACGCTGTAAAAATTTCAGCTCGATATCTTTTTTCGTTTTTGAGTTATCGTGTCCACAGACGGACGGATGGACGGACGGACAACCGGAAATGGACTAATTAGGTGATTTTATGAACATCTATGACAAAATTTTTATACTAACATCATTATTTTTAAGCGTTACAAACTTGGGACTAAACTTAATATACTATGTATATTTCATACCGTGTGTGTTTGAAGCATCTAGGGATAGAATTATGTCTGTAGTATGACTGAATACAGAATACATTCATTAAGTAATGCATCTAAAAGAGAGGTATTATATACATGCATTGGATTACCAATACATGTATACCAAAGGAATACCAATAAACAGAATACAAACACGTATTTCCAAAAGCATTCACATACTAGTAATGATTGAACGTTATCAAAGCAATTAATAATATTTGTATGCAACAAATCTCCCACTCTCTGCAGGCATACAACAGCTTGTCCTATCGTATCTGTTTATCCAAAGACTATAGGATAGACAAGAAGCAGAAGTATAATTATAAGTGACATCTGGAGTCTGAGGCGATCAACTATTAAGTTTGTAGGCCTTTGCGGGTATGGCTATTAAGTTTAACTACTTTGCGGGGGTGACTATTAACTATTAAGTTTGAAAGCCTGACTCGGTAGAGGCGCTGAAACTCGTATACTACGATTTTACATTAGCTCATATGGGCTGCTTCTCCTCTATTGTGTTTATCGTATCTGTAGTCTTACTCTTTTAGATGCATTACTAAACGAATGTATTCTGTATTCAGTCATACTACAGACATAATTCTATCCCAAGATGCTTCAAACACACACGGTATATACATGGTATAAAAAGAGTGAAAAATTTAAATAAAAGGAAAAATTCATTTTTTTAAAAGTAAAAATTTTATCCATTTTTTTTTTTTTTTGATATGTACTACTATCAAATATACATGTATATTTGATAGTAGCCATTTTTGTACATATTTTTAATATTTTATAACAGGAGAACATGACTTTAAAGAGGGAGATATATTTATGATTATTTAAATTCCCACCCCCTGACAGAATAGTGATTTATGACGTAAGTATAACTGGCGTTATTTATAGCAAGAGGGCGGGTTAGATAGATAATTTAAACTATAAAAATAGTGGAAAATTTTTAACATCAGAAAAAATTCATTTAATTTAAAAGTAAAAATGTTAGCATCACTAGGGTACGATCCAGCGTACTTTGTCTTCATAAGCAAGTGCTATAACCACACAACCATGCGGCTTATTAATCTAATTACTAATTTAATACTTACATTTACCAAATAATTAATTAATTGATAATTTTTGAAAATCATATTGTACATTTTCATAAAACAAATTAACAGAGATTCTTCTTTTCTTATTTAAGTTTTTAGAAGTTCGGCATTTCATTGTACGCGATTTAAAAAAAAAATTAATATTTGTATAGTACCGGAGTTGTGTAAACAGGAATGGTTATGAGTTTCTCAACGGAGTTAAGATATACAGCATAGGCTTGATATACTAACAGACCACTAACTGTAATAGGCTATAATATACAAAAGAAGTGCCAGCTTGTAGTTGGTAGTTGGATTCACATAAGCAAGCTTATAATAAATTTTTTTCAAGGTTCACATATTTGAGTTGACAACACTCTTTTGTTTGATAGCCAATTTGAGTTTTGTACAGCGGACAGTTGCTTTGTGCTTAGTTTGGTTTGCCATTTTATAATGAAAAATGAATTCTCACGCCAGAGCAATAAGTAAGCACGGTAAGCAGGTAGATATTGCTTCTATTTGATTTGCCAGACTTCAAAAAATCTGAAAGAAAAATGATATTATAGCATTCTTTCTTTAGAAGGTATGGATTTTCGTACTATAAAAGATAGGTATATACTTTTAAATACGACAAAATATATTTTTTAAATTTTAGTAAAATAAAATTTATCAACAAAATGCATTGAAAATAATAACTATATACACATTAAATATTAAAAACTAATTAAAAATAAACTGAAAAGATCAAAAAAATTTAATTAAGAAAACGTATAGACATTTTTTGTTCAACGTCTGTGCGTTGTAAAGCTTTACAAAACTCTTCGAATGATATCATTCCATCACCATTTTCATCAGCCTCAATAATGGTACGTTCAGCAATACTACCCAATTGTTCTTCGCTGATATTAGCACCAACCATCATATGTAAAATTGCTAATAATTCATCGCGTGAAATCAATTCATCGTTATCTAAATCATACATTTTAAATGCAACTGAAACAAAAATTTTATTATCAAATTTTTGTATTCACATAAGGGTTAAATCTCGATCTATTCCAAATCGACAAATAATGGTCGCTGAGATCTTCCTAGAATTGAATTAGATTACTGTTTGGATCTTTAGAACTCTGCAGTTTTCTTACGAAAATTCCTGTATTTATGGCAAATGAATGAAAAAAATTTGATTTTGAAAATTTTCTAACTTGTACGTATAATTTTGCAAGTACTATACCGACTGTTCCGATGGAAAAGTTGTGATAAAATATCCGTCATAAAAATAATAAAAGGTTGAAGGAAAATTTGATTGTAAAATTTTTTAAAATAAACGAGGCCAGTGGACATTGCCAGGTTTCAAACAACGTATGTTGGCTGAAACCTGCATACCAAAGAAAGGAGCAATGAGTTTTAATTAGTTAAACAATTTTACGTTCAACAATGGAAACTTTGGTTAATTATACCTAGGTATTTTAATTGATTTATTTTTTTTCAAAGCATGCATCTCTTAAACCTTAGACAATTTTCGAAGGACATACAGACAGACAGACATACACACACATATAGCTGTAAAAATTATAACACTCCTCTTTTTACGTCAGGAGTTAAAAAATAACTTTTATTTCCTAAAAGTTATTTTTAAAATTTTTTATAATTTAACAATTAGGTAAGTCTAATATTTACAGAGAAATTTACGTTCAAAGTTCTAGAATATAAACTTTGAATTTCTTATTTTAGAATTCTGAATGTAAATTATGCTTTAATAGGTCTACGTAGGTCTACACTAAAGCCTAACCTGAATACATTTTAAATCAGTCTTTACATTTAACAGTCTTTACAATGATTTGAGTCTAAAGGAGTGCTAAAGTCACAGATTAAGAGAGTTTATTGAAAATACACAAAAGTAAAATCGGAAAATAGTATAAATGATTGCTCAATAAAAATCAAGTATCTTAAAATAATGGGTACTGGTTATAGAGCTTTCAACGTAAAATAATTAAATAAATTTTATCAGTGGCTTGCTCCTTAAATTTGTCGATTTGAAAAATTCTTGAAGACTGACCGATAACCTACATCTTAATTTTTCTTCTCTCGAATTCAATTTATTTTCACGATTCTTCTTGATTGGTCTGAAATGTGCTAATACTCGCATAAATTGTAGAAAATTCACACGATCGGTGGATGATTGTTGAAAAAATGCATGAACGATACGATCACCTAATGGATTTATCGCTAATTCTGGTATACGCAGAAAATCTTCACGACTTAATGTACCACAGTCACCACGGTCCAATGATGTAAAACGTGAATATAATCGTTCAATTTGATTTGGTGTAACTAAAAATATATTTATTTAATAAAATTGTATATTGATTTGTAATTTGTTTACATACATCCTGTTTCTTCCTGAATTTGTGCAATTTCTTCTTCACGGAGTAATAAAGATGATCGATTACCCATAATTTTCGAAAAATTATTCACCAAAAGTTAAGTATTTCAAGTATTTGTAGGACAAAGATTTATTTTACGTACAATGAAATAGAAATTCACTTGAATGTCAAAGTCGAACATCAGCTGTGATAGTCTTTAGGTAGGTATGTTCCAGTTGAGTGTTGACAAAGTTTGTGCGCATCATTTATTTCTATTTTAAAAATATGTATGCTTAATCACTTTTGTTGATAATTAATATATTAAAAAACTGCTTTTTACTAGATTTTATACTGACATTTGTTTGCCAAAAAATGCAGAACATGCGTGAACTTGCTTGGATGCAACTGAATGTATCTGTGTTGCGTGCAATTTTTAACTTATTATTGGACACTGCAAACTAAATCCTAATTTCTTAAATGTAAATAAACCACAGGCATAGAGAATGGACTGAACGTTTACTTACTCGTAGTCATAGCGAAATTGACTAAAAGGGCTTTTCATTTACAAAATGATTCTTTTTTACGTCAGATCTTCTGTTGTGTGCATGGAGAGAGTGGGAGTTTTGTTGCATACAAATATTATTATTGCTTAAGGCATGTATTCTGTCATACTAATGATATTGGTATGCCTAGATGGTACAAAAACGGTAGTTATATCATATTATGGTTATTTTTTTGAGCATCGAGTAGCTGAGCTTGTTAAGCCATATATATGTATTTTGTTATTTTAGTGATTACTTAGATCGAATCCAGCAGCAGTCACAATTTTGTTTTTAAATTTATTATCATATGTTACTTTATTGGATTTTTTTATCTATTTCATTTTTTGTTATCTTGAACGTTTCTAATTTTATTTTTTGATAACTCTGTATTGTTTTAATTTAAAGGAGTTGGTTGCGTTCTGAAGTTTTTAGTCCTTGCGTTTTTATACATATGAGGAAGATTATTTGCCATTTTTTTTATGCTAATGTCAAATAGACTAATGTTGTCAAATACTATTTTTACGTATATAGATATATTTTTTAAAATTAATGATGTATTTATATTACAAACGCTACGCGAAAACTGATGCACTTTTATAGAATATATGATTGATATTTTTTCAAATATGTATTAACCATATACATAATATAGATCGTTTAAACTAAAGTTATGTCGAACGAGAGAAAGAGAGAGTGTAGATGTATATGTTATGTCCACTAAAATCTACACTCTCTCTTGTTCGGTGCCACTTAGGTTTGAACGATCTATACCTAGATTGAATCCAACCAATGTTTTGTCTCAATCATCATAATGCATGTAATGTATCATCTACAAAACTAGGCGTTAAAAAATTAATTAAATGGCCTTTTATCCCCAAAATTAGTTCCTCTATCGATTCCAGACATAAATATGTGCGTATAATGCGTTCAAAAGTAGATATTGTAAATTAGAGTATCAGCCTTTTTATCGCTCTCTAATGAACCTTACAATGTCTTCCACTCTTACCAAACCAGTTTCTTTTCCTCTGGCTCTGTGGCCACTGGCCACAGTTGAACGTACATCTCACAAATCTCAAGATTACCTCATTTCGGTCGGGACGAAACCTATTATAACCTCATTCTGACTTGGCCAGTAATTATCACTATAATATTAAAATTTTTCGAAATATTTTTACCATGACTTTATCAGTAGAATCTATAATTTCTTAACTATTACCTGCAGCAACGCGCATGCTTATTGAAAACCAGAACTAATAAGAATAACTAAATTTTTGACACCATAATTTTTCTAATAAGAGATAATAAATTTGGAGTTTGTTAAAAATCAACACGTAATAATTAATAATAGTATAAAGTATTTATTTATAAGAGTTCGAAAATAATACATTGCCCCACTGTAGGAGCACTAATTAATACAGTTGTCATTCTAAAGCTTCTCTTTGAAGATGTTCAATCCGTTTTTCAATATCTACTAGAGAATCACTATCCCTTTTTCGTTTTAAATTTTGCGAAGTGGAAAGTAATCTTTGTAAAGGTGGCAATGGCATTGATGGCAAATGTTTCTGAAAAGGAAAATATAAATAAATTCTTCATTAATTTATTTTTCATACAATCTACAAGTTTATATTACCCAAAATTGACAATATTCAGGTGATAAACTTTCTAATTCCAAAATTCGATCTTCAATACGTTTTATTCTTTCATATATATCAGTTGGTATTGGTTTATTTAATAATAAATGTTGTTCAGCATTAGCAAGACGTTCAGATATTCCATCATTGTTTGAAATTGAATTAACTTCCATCGAATGCATTGTTAATGGACCCTGAACATTATGAACACGTCGCACTGAAATTTAAAATTAATTTTTTTAACTCGTACAAAGAGCATTGATTTTTTGCAAATTAGGTAAATTGTTTATATAGAGAAGCTAACAATTTTTCGAACAGATGATAAAATAACAGAGAGAGGGGGTGTACAATAAAGACTTTTTTGCCTAAATGGGAACGAAATTTCATAAATAGATAAATAATCGATATGGTATGGGGAGGAGAAGTGAATGTTTCTGCTGAAATTTGATCGGTATTTTATTCGAGGAAATAAAACCTAACACCAACCGCCACTACAGATATATAGTATTTCGGATCCAAAATAATATTTACAGATGCAGATTAGTATTTCAGACTCAATATAAATTATTCAGTAAATAAGATTAACCATATCTTGTTTGTATATTGATATTAAATTAATTTTTTATGGCTATTTACATTATAGCTACATGATGTATTATAAATTGACCTATTGGTATAAAATTAATCACTTCTTTTACAATTGAAATGTATCTACAATCATAGGTGTCTAGAGATGAGAGTAAGAAGAGACATTTGGCTCCTCTTGACTTCTAAAATCTTCCCGATTCAATAGGGTATTTTTTAACATGAGAAGTATACAAAATAAAACAAAACACATAGAAATGATTTTCATTGCCATGTACATAATAATGTGCTTTATTGGAAAGATTATTTTATGCCATAAATATTTAGATTATTTCAGTCATATTGGATACAATGTAGTAATAACCGTCCCTAGTAGCACAATAATTACTTTGACTTGATTCATACTAATGCTGACTACATTTTAGAAAAAAAAATTCGTATAAATTGTAAAGTTGTTTCTTACCAAAAAATAAGAGATAGTCCTAGAATGAATCGAGAGATACCTTCACATTAAGCCCTGTCGAAAAAAATGGTGGTACGAATTTCCAATTTTTTTATTTTATATTTATTTGACAACTTTTTTGGTTAACAATTAGGGCGCCGATCTATTTACACACGACGCTAATGAGCTTAATAGGGTGTCACAAAAATTCTTTAAAGCTTGCTAGCAACAACTGCTAATCATTAAAAATTTTTGTTCAAAAGATTCTATTGGCTCTAGTCTTGTAGTTACAGTGATATCCTTATTAGTTTTATAGTATAATAGCTTTTAATAATCTTCTGTCGTTCAAATATCTCCAAACGGCTATAAGCGCTATTGCTAGCTAGCACTAGTGCTTAATCAATCTTTTTAAAAATATTGGTGGCGTTCATGACTAACTAAAGTGATTTTTTTAATTAATAATATTGTTGTACGGATTTCAATAAATTATTCCTGACTTTTTTATTGCAATAATAAGGTGTAAGTTATATAATATATAATAATAATCGTAAATATTTTAAACAACAAACATGTTCACAAAATTGTTTTTATTTTATTCGATAGAAATAAGAAAAAATTAAATAATTTTTAAAATAATTAAACTTTGATATTTTGGGACTTTGATATATGGGTTTTTAAATAAATAACATTTTTTTAAATACTTTGTAATAATAAATTGTATACCTCGTAAATGACTTTTCGAATCTTTTCTTCGAGTTAAAACCGCATCAATACGTGCACACGAATTTGTTTCAGTATGTAAATCAATATTGGATGTATTCGGGACACAGAAGTCTAAAACATTTGTCATGTTTAACATTTCACGTTTGCGTTCCATAAATCTATTGATACGCCGAAGTATTTCAGAATTTGAGGCTTTAATTTGAACCAGATCATCATCTTCAGTTTCAGGTTGTATCGATTTTGTTTCATTGGAAGACATTTCGTTACAGGCGGCTCTCTCTGTCTATAAAAATAATTTCCAATTATTAGTCGTGAAAATCTGAACAAAGCTACAGACAATACAAGTACCCAAAAGGGCTGTTTTAACGATTTTTAACTGTTTTAGTTTTTATTGAGCCAAAGTCGTCATATCTGTCGTTTTGCACTAATATTCGACTTCTTAACACCAATCAAGGCGACATATAAATCACTAAATTTGTACTAGTTTCGAGGAGGCTTTTTCCACTCGAAAGCATTGCGAAAGATTAACAGATAGATAACGATTGAGCCTATGTTCACAAAGATCATGCTACCACATTCATTCAGAGGCGAGAAATACGCCATTAAAAAAATCATGGGTTTCGTAAAATAGTTTGATCCAGAGTGGCTGATTGGCCCATCTATGCCTCTTTGTTCAATTTTTAATGTAAAGTTTGTTCCGCAATGCAATCATGTCGAAAAAGTCTCCTCGGAACTATGTCAATTTTGGGGGAATAATCTCCCCTGTGATTGGGATAAAAGTTTTTCTAAGCATGTTTTCAGCGAAAATTATTATTTTATAACGCATACCAAATTTACTTATATAATTGTAACTTTTTTATGATAATGCTGAAGGTCTCTATTATCGATGTCCAAAGGATCTTAAAGAAATGATAGCTTTAGGTAAATTTTTTTTCGCACGGGCCTGGAGCTACTAGCTTTGACTTTGGCGTGCAAGACATACCAAGTTCGATTCGCAATTCAAAAAATTTGATTCTTCGGTTACGATTTAAGGTATGACTCCTATGCTGCGGCTGACGACTAAGATAACGCTTGCATTAGATTTCATAGTAGCATCCATAGATAAAATAATAGTAGTAGCAGCATAGTTCATCAGACGCTTACGTCAGCCGCAGCATAGGAATCATACCTTTAGTATGTTAGTAGCTACCGGTCTACAAGTCGATCTAAAAATGAAAAGGGACAAAAATCTTGTTTATATATTGGGCCCATTTAAATTTCCCCAGTTAAATTTTTCTTCAACTAAGCTTTATCGGAAAAAATGATCCGAGTAAAAGTTAATATACTTAAAAGAGGATATCTCACGTATGCCTCGAATTAGGCTTTAACTTTCAGAATCAAGATAATTATTTTAAATATGGAAAATTGAGTTCTTTATAAAATTTTCGAACAACTATTGTTTGATACATTTTTTGAGAGTAGAAACATTTTTTCGCTAACCTAATAAATTCGATGGAAATCAATGCACAAATTTCCCTATACTTGTTTTTGCGTATGATTTCGACGAAATCTAACATTTGAAAAAATGTTTTGAGTAAAAGTTGCTAGTTTTTAAAAGAACTAACTTTGGAAATTATATTTTTTTTAAATTTATATTTTTTAATTTTAGCTGGGGAGATAAACACTCTGTCCCTATAAAATTAAGCATATATTACTGTACCGGAATTTTACGTCAATGCATTTACAACAAAAAAATTAAGATATTACAACATTATACATATCAATATACTCTTCAATTATATATAAATAATTATATATAATTTCAATTACTAACAATATTTACCCAAACTTCCGATAATAATTTTATTCAATGAACAAATGAAATAACATTAAATATAATATAATAAATCTATATAATTACATAAAATATATATATAATAATTTATATCTAGATAATATTCAAAACTTAACTATAATTACAAAAAAATTATTTTAGTACAAATTGATTATTACTTGACCAAGGACATTCCTTATTTTCTTTCCAAGCTGGTGCCGTTTCATCATCCTTTCCATATTTTTCTTTTTTCCATATGGGAATACGTCCTTTTACATTTTCAATACAATATTGTGTACTTAATAAAGCTGCCTCTCTGTGTGGAGACGATACCGCTATGATAATACTGGATTGTTTTACAGGAACCAAACCCAATCTAAAAAATAATTTATTTTTCGTTTCAATTATTGGAAATTATTGCTTTTATCGTTGATTATTTATCATTCATATTAAGGTTGAAGTTTCAAAGAAGTTATAGATCTTTTCGGAATAACCACTCCTTCACACTTGCTTGATAATGACAAACAAACTGTTCAATGAACTTTATGGAAACAATAACGAGATTTTTATAGCAACATAAGGTCAATTGGGTCTTGAATCCGTAGGACCAATCTTGTAAACCGTTAGAGATAGAAGAAAACTTGAATATAAAAATGTTTCTTATTTTAAAAAATAAACAACTTTTGTATGAAAATTTTTTTCGTAAATATCATGAAGGAGCAAATTAAGGCAAAATTTTGGTGTCCATTTTCTCCAAATTTATAAAAGACAGAAGAATTGAAAATTTGTAAGTAGATCCATCTAATGAGTCTTATGAAAGGTTTTCGAAAAATAATAAAAAAAGTTTTCTAGAAAATACTCTCTAGAAAAATTTTCAAAACAAGAACAAATGGAAATATAAGCTTCTCTAATTTATTAAAAATAATGCAAGCATTGATATTCAACATTCTCTATACAGAGTATTTCAACAATTAATTCAGTCAATTGTTGAATTTCATTTGTTTTAAAGCTTTTTTATGTGGTATAAGATAATTTTGAAAAATTGAATGTATTTTTCTGGGGTTTGTATAAATAAATTGTTATTTGTTCGTTTCCGAGAAATAAGAGATCGGACAACAATAGCTTGAAATAAGTGCGGCGTGTCAATTTTAGAATCGCGTATTTTACTATCTTACAAAAATATTTTCTGAACAAGTGATGAGTATTTCTTTAAACAACTGAGTAAGCAATAAAATTTGTGCTAGTTTACATAAAAACAGAAAAAAGTCTGATGGCACCACATGATTTCCTTGTACGTAAAAAAAACCTAGTAGCCGATGATCAAAATAATTAGCTGTAAATAGCAGTCTTTGAAAAAAAATGATTGGTGAATTGTATTAAAAATTATTTTCTACAATTTTGTATATTAAAAAATTGTATTTTGCTTATATGTTCCGAGAAATTTCAAATTTTGTGTTTTAGTTTTCTAGTAAATCGCCTTTACATATGTCTTAATTTTGTTCATAAGAAGAGTTGTTTAACTAGATGTTACAATAGGCTTGAATCAAAAACAACATTATACGGTCAAAGGTTTTTTAGTTACGTGAGACATATTACAGACGTCCCGTCAAAGCTAATCAAAATGGGCATTTGGGTTATAAAAAAAATACAAACAGACATATTTTTTCGCGATTTCAATACATCCTTTACCTAGTATAAGGAAGTAAAAATTATTTTACAGTAAGTTTTAATAAGTAAAATCTACTCTTTGGCTTACTATACTACTTGATTCTCATCAATTGTTATCAGCACTTGATAATTTTTATTTAATGATACAGTAAAATTAATTAAAATATCAGCGTTATAAAAAAAATTGCTACCCTCTTAAAACTTAGCACAGTTGTTTATTAGACTACAATAATTTTGTAAAAAAAGTTAAGCGCCGAACACCGTGATAAACACCCCTCTTTAAGAGTTTAAAAATAAAAAGATAATAGGTATAATAAGCTAAAAACAAAAGTTTTGGATGAAGATTTACCATGTGAAAGTCTTGCCAAAGTTCAACACGCTTAACAAATCCAACATAATAGATAATTGTATGAATACTTAAGCACTTTAATATGATACCTTACTGATCATGTGGTTTAGGCAAGGAAACAAAATGCATTCAAGTTATTTACATTTTTTGCGTCTATATTTCATCATTAAATTAATAACAGTTAAATTTGTTTAAGAAACATTTCAATATTTTCTTTTTTAATCTTCTTAACGAGTAAGGCATCCCTTTACATTACCTACCTCTTTCTAACCACGGAAAAAATGTATATAACGATGCTTTTTTATGCAAAATAGGCCCATTCACTCATTTCTTTTTAAGTATAACGTTGATACCCGAGTACTTCAGAATCATTGTCACTTTAATATTTGAGTGTTTAGCCATATTATCAGTAAATAAAGCCCCGAGTAACTTTAATACACAAAAACCCGTTCGTGTGTTCTAACTATGAAATAGACTAACTAAAAAGACGACAAAAATATAATGATATATTTAACCCTTTTCCACCGAATCATTTTAAGGGAATATATGATATTCTTTCGCTAAATAGGACATCAAGTGTCCGAAATTTATCGCACAGTTTAAGATAACCACCGATTACTGTGGCTAAAAATTTGTCTATTTCACATTTGGAATGACGATTAAATAAAGGCACGAATTTAAGTCGTTTCCAAGTTACAGCCAATTTTATAAAATGTCACATTTTAATCTTCCTAGCTAAATGATTCTTCAATGAAACGTTTTTGAAAAAAATTACCTAAGGAAAAGTTGTTCTACTCAGAAGGAGGGGAGGGCTATATCAATTACCAGGCTTTAATTTTATCTAGATTGAAAGTTTAAACTAATAATTTTAACAAAAGTTATTGTTTCTAAAATTAGGCCACTTCACTTTTATTCCAGTTATAATTATCATAGTTTTTATAAAATAAGTAAAATTATAAAATTACAAAACTTATTGTTATCTATGGAAATTTTAGGAGTAGTACTTGCCCTTCAATTACGTAAAATTTATTAATTTTCCCAAAAAAGCCCCAATCGATTTTGTTTATATTTATATAAATTCCAACGACGAATTTCTTATTTATAAAGAATTATTTAATGACTGGATTTGCTAGTGAATTCAAATTAATATTTTCATACTTTTCGGTATAAATAAATAAAACGGGGATTCAAAATCAAAAACTATTTAAGAATGCAAAAGTTACCCACTTAAACAAGTTTAACTGTATATTGTCAATATATATTAATGATATTTTGTAACAATATTATTCACCCAGAAAAATAATTTCAATAACAGAAGTTATTATTTACCAAGCAATTATTTTTTTAAGATAAAAAAACAGTATAAGTATTATTTATTTAATTACAATAAAAAAATTTAATTACAAACAAATTTAACATATACCTGTGATAGATAGCAATATTCTCAATTGAAGGCCAATTTTGTCTCATTTCTACACATACTTCTTTCATAACTTTTAATGCCATACTTTCATATGCTTCATACTCCAATTCCACAACAGTTTTTCCATCAAAATTATCACGCGTCGTACCACAAAACATTGAAACTGCCCCGCATGATGGAGACGAAACTAGCTCAACTATATCGTCGACAGCTAATTTGTTATACGTTAACTTTAAATGATCCATTATTTTATCCGCCACTTAACGGTGGAATTACAGCAATTTCATCACCCGATCGAAGCAAAAGTTTTGAATCTTTATCACAGAAATTTTCATTCAATGATAAATTCAAAATATTTTTAATTGGTTCTAATGAGTATTTTGAAACAATAATATTTAACAATTCATCAAATGTTAACTCATTTGACGATAAAATTAAATTACTTTCAGATTTTTTTGACAATTCTTTCGCTCTTGCGAAAAATAATATTTTTAATTCAATCTGTTGCATTGCATATCATTATAAACATGATATGAACTCGGCATATTTATGAATGTAAACTGTAAAGTGCTTTGTATTTCATAATATGTGGAGAGTTTAAAACCCCACCACACATAAATATTTAAAAAAAAAAATGTTATCTAATTATAATTTTATAACTATATAGCATACGTCACGATCAATTCGATAAAAAAATTACTGGTTTAATTCTTCTTATATATGTTTCAAGGACGCGACGTTTTTTTAGATTTAATTTTTTCTAAATAAACCAAATTCTTGATTAAAATAATCCACTATATATTTAACATACTCTCCATGATCACCGGTTATTATTAAAGTTTTTTTATGCATGTCAATTATACATTTAACTTGAGTATGTTTACCAACACGCAAATATTCATTTTGTCTACTTTTTAAATCATTTGAAACATATTTATTTAAAATCGTTATATCCGATTGATGTGCACAATTTTTTAACATTATGTTGTAAATGTCTTGAATCTTAATTCCATCACTAAATTGAATTTCCTCAGTTTGCTCCTCACTTACACTTTCTAAACTATTATCACTTGAATTACAAATTTTCACTAACTTTTCTGATAAATTATAGTCCGCACTTGTAATTATTGGGCGATTAATTAGTTGAAAACAATATGAAACATTTAATATTTTCGAGTACACCGGTACTATAAAAAATAAATCGTCGAATTTCGTATATAAATTTACGTCTAATACAGAATTAACTGGCGTATTTGGATATGGAATTATAATATTTAATGGATTAGAGAGTGAAACACTTTCATTTTTTATACAAAATTTGCTTTTAATTCGTATATTTAACTTTGAATTTAGCACTAAAATGTTTTGAAAAAATTTTTCATTGAAATTAATTTCAACTAATACAAAATAATTTTTCGGATCATTGTTCCGGCAATGATATTCAAAATCAATATTTTCTAATAATAACTTATAAGTATTAAATATTTTAAGTTTAATTGAAATTAAATGTTTTAAAGTATCTACATTTTTTAAAAGGTTAATTGTACTCGTTTTATTGCGCTCAGATTCAACTTGTTCAACAATTTCTTGATATTTCTCATTTTCTAATTTTAATTTTTGAAATAAATTTTCAATTACTTCTGAATCCATTTTACAATTAAAAAAAAGTTTTAATGGTTTAATACTTACAAAACAGGTGTAAACAAAATTTGGTGGCGCGAAATCTCACATAACCTCAAAATATAAAACAGTCCTAAAGAATTTGCAAAACGAAAATGGAAAATGATTCTGATGACGATTATATGTCCGAAGCTATTTTAGCCACTTGGTAATTACTGATTTTTAAAATAATACTATAAATTATAAAGAGTTTAAATAAATTTTACTAGCTCACATGAAGATATCAGGCCCGGATTAATTAGGAATCGAGCTAAACAAAGAGAAATTGAAATTGAGAAAAAGAAGGCAGAATCGCGTGAGAAAAATAAAAATCTTTATAAACCATTAAAAGTTGTCGAATCAGAACGTCGTGATGAAGGTCTTAAAACATGTATTGATGAGAAAAATAAAGGATTTTCAATGTTACAAAAAATGGGATATAAAAGTGGTGAAGCGTTAGGCAAAACAGGCTCCGGTCGAATTGAACCAATTAATATTGAACTGAAGGTAGATCGTACGGGTCTAGGCCGTGAGTCTGTTTTAAAGGAGATTGCTGAACGAAAATTAGCTGCACGAAAACGTTATTTGGAACATTTAAAAGCAACAACAAATGTAGATGATTTTCGAAAACGGATGACTCAAAAGACACAAGAACGGCAGGATGAAAAAGATTTAAGAAAAAGTCAGCGTGTTTGTCTTGATCTAGATACTAAAATGGTAACAGTTTTTTTTTAGTGAGTGACTGAAAAGTTTTACACCCGATTTAAAAAATCACAAAATCTTTCTGAACATATCCACAATATTGAGAACACTTTACATCAGCAAGACATGCTTTCAACCGACAAGCATAAATAAATGTTCTAATTCAACTTTATTTCAGAGTTACAGTAATCTCTAAATATTCAAATAGAAAATTTTCATAGAAATTGTGCATAAATAACTCATAAAATAATCATTCAAATATAATTAAACTTAGCATGCACAATTTTAACATAAAAAAGGAAAGCGTAGTATTTTTTGAAAAATTTTAGACTACCCCAATAATTTTTCACAATCTAAGCGCAAATCTCGAGAGCAGCTGAACCGATTTCGCTAATTCTTTTTTTTATAATATTCCTTCAGTTACATAAAGTACGAGGATGGTTCTTACGGAGAGAAAATTTAAAAAATTGCCTGAAAAAGTCAAAAAAGTTTTTTAGTGGCTTTTTAATTTTTGACTTATTAACTTTCTTTTTTCTTGTTTTATCTTACTAGCTGACTCGGTGTCCCGAATACAGGAATAAGTATAAAAAAAAAAAATCGTCTGTTAGGTGGTACGAAGATTGCCGGGTCAGCTAGTTTAATATATTTTTAAATCAACCGTTACTCTTTTACGTTTAGAATATAGAAGAGCCCATTGAAAAATGGTTTTGGCCTGAACAAGAAAAGAGTAAAACCGAGGAAGATGAAGAAAATGAGGACGAAGAAGATGAAGCTGAAGATGACGAGGAATATACTTTTTCGGTAAATAATAAAAATTTGTTTCAGTTTTAAATTCCTTTTCATTAATCTTTATATGTTTTAGACGCAAGAAAAATTGGAAATACTAACTAAATATTTACGGGAAACTCATTTGTATTGTATATGGTGTGGATCTGTGTTCGATGATGAAAAAGATTTATGTGATAATTGTCCAGGAGTAACTAGAGATGATCATTAGAATAATTCCTTATTTATTTAACCCCTATGATTACATGATCGCTGTATACATGGCTTTGTCTAATAAAAATAAGTATAATCCAATTTAAAAAAATTTAAAGCTTCAATTTTATTAATTTTCCTATAGTTTTTATTTTTTATTTTTTTTTGTAAATTGATTTATAAGCCCCAGTGCTTGACAGCATAGATTATCGTTGATAAATACA
Source organism: Chrysoperla carnea (assembly GCF_905475395.1). Taxonomy (NCBI): domain Eukaryota; kingdom Metazoa; phylum Arthropoda; class Insecta; order Neuroptera; family Chrysopidae; genus Chrysoperla; species Chrysoperla carnea. The sequence continues at coordinate 45,596,312 of NC_058338.1, read as the reverse complement.
CCTCTAAAAATTGTTGAATTAATTATTCTTAGCCTAACTTTACCTTCGGTTTCACGGGACCCGAAATATTTTAATTTTGTCAGCATAATCAAAATTTTTCGGGCTTCGTAAAATATAATTTATTTAAAAGATGATGTTATTGGACCAAGCACAATTAAACCATATAAGAATTTCTAGTGATATATTTATCAAAGACAATGTATGCGGACGCGCAGCCCCTCTATATTTGTCTAATAAAAGATTGTTGTTATTGGGAAATAATTTTTCTTAAAATATCTGCTTCAGCCTTCTGTTCTTCAAGGCATCTTGGTGGTTTCATATTTGGACCTTCTTTATCATGCTGTTGTATATGTTTATAAATTTCATCATTAAAAACAAAATCTCCTTCTTTGCGTGGCATTATATGGATGTGGACATGCTGAAAAATTATAATATAAGTAATAAAAAAAATTTACATAAATTAAATGAAATCTACTTTGACTGTTTGTCCAGCTTCGGGTCCATCTTGTACAACAACTGTAGACGAGGTTGCTTTGTAAACTTCTTCAACAGCTTTTTGTACTTTAATAGCAGTTTTAAATAAATCAGCAACTTCGGTGGGTGTTAAATCACTAAGTCGTTTTGATTCTCGTACAGATGATACCAAAACATCTATTAAAATCATTAAGGAATCATAATTAACTTAAGTACCTCTGGGTCACAAAAAATGCACGTGTTTTACCACTCTAAGTGATATAGCTATAACATTATGTATGTGAATTACATGTACCGTTATAGTAATATCACTTTAGAATGGTTCAACTTTTGCTTTGTTAAGTTGGTTTTTTGTTATTAGCTTTTAAAAGTCGGGTAAGAACCGTTTTCTTGATATCAAATATTCGTCATAAATTAATACGTTGTTTTTGAAAAAAATATAACCGTTTTCGAGATATATAAAAAAGTCTCATCTATTTTTTACACTCGATTTACCTCCAGCATGTTAATTATGCACATTTTGATTATTTCTTATTTCACAGACGCCTTTTTTTATTAAATACAGAATACTTTAATTAATTTTATATTTCGTTTCGATGCGTGAGAGACCTTTATTGGAAATAATTAGGAAATCAATTTTCTTCGTTGATAATAATAAAAAAGTGCACTACAAATCGCTTATTTTTGCTGTTATAAATCTTGGACAAAATGGGAATTTCAGTTTAGTTCTGATTTTCTTGAAGATAAGAAGGATACGACCAGGTACAACGCAACGTAAATTCGTAAATGCATACGAATATGGTGTTTTATAAAATACTGTTTCAATTGGAATTTTTATTCCTCCAAAATTCAACGTAGATACTTCCTTAGGCAACTCAAAAATACTGTTTTCTATTATTGAACCATATATATCAGTTCTTTTATGCTCTATAACTGGCATTTTTTTTCGAACAGTTTCTAATTTGGTTAAATCAATTTCAGCTGTACAAACTGTCGGTTCATATGGATCCGAGTCTGAGTGTTTTTCACATTCTCCGATAATTTTACCCCATGGATCTATAACAATAGCTTGACCATAAGAAATTCGTTTCTCATTATGTCGTCCAATTTGAGCGGCTGCAATAACAAAACACTGTGATTCAATTGCTCGTGCTCTTAACAAAATTTCCCAATGCGCAGCACCAGTTGCGTGTGTAAAAGCACTAGGATATGTTAAAATTTCAGCGCCTTTTTGTCGTAAAGCAATTGCTAGTTCTGGAAAACGCATATCGTAACACTTAAATTGATTAATTAAAGAAAATATCGCAAAAATTTCTAAATGTGTAATTTCGAAAAATCAGTTATTTAAAGGATACAATAGATAATGCTAACTTTCCAATTGGTGATTCAATTGGAGGTACAATGGATTTGCCGCTTTCAACTGTTTTTGATTCAACTAAAAATATATTTTCTTCTGGTATTTTTACATTAAATAAATGTAATTTTCTATATATTCCAACAATTTCACCTAAATTATTAATTACAAGATGTGTGTTGAATGCTTTATTATTGGCGGTCTAAAAATATTTCACTTTAGATACAAATTTGAAACCTAAGAATGAAGTTGTTTATTGTTGATGCGTTTACATGGTTTACATTCATTTAAAAAAAAAAACTAATGCCAGCGATTACTAACCTTTTTCGATCTAGGACCACTTTCATTATATTGTTCTTACAAAGACTTTTTAAATAAGTACACTTATTTAAAAAATCTTTGTGTTCATGGCAGAGACAAACAAACAAAAATTATTAGTGTTAAGAGCAATAGTATCGCTGGCTAATGCATTATATGATGTGCATCAAGTTAGCTAAGCACTTGTCATGCCTCCATAGAATTATTTTAGGGGTTTCGTATAAGTATGGGAATAGAATAAGAATTTGCCGCTAATTAGTCGCCAATTAGTTTCGAAGGAATTATTTCCAAAATCAATTTTTTTTTCGTTTTTTTGGGTTAGCAGAGCACGCCTACATAAAATGACTTTAGGGTTTTCGTAGAAGAGTTAGCAAAGCACCCAAATATACAAAAAAACCAAAAAACGACAAAATCGGTATTTTCACAACTAATTCACGACTAATTAGCGACAACTTGATGCACATATTGATATGCCAGTCTGATAACTATAAAACAGTCTTTAATAGTATAAAAAAGATTCATAAAATTGACGAGCCCTACTTAAAAATATCGAATTTGGATTAGGTGAAAATTAGGAGCTTTTAGGTACAATATAGATACGTATAAATTAGGGACACAAACGTTTTTCCAAAAATTGAAAAAAATGAAAAATTTGTCATAATTTAATAACCTAGTATCCGTCATGTAAAAGTAGATATTTTATTTTTTTTGAGGCGTAAAATGCAAGTGCTAATTTATTGTTCCGAAACCTTAGAAAAATCAACATAGAAATTGTTTTAAGTCTGTGATATCAAAAAATACAGGCTGTGTGCCTTGCATTCTTTGGTGATACACATCATAATTAGGGATTTTACACAATATGCGCGTATTTAAAAAAAATTTAAAGAAATATACTTAAAAAATGCATTAATCTATTTAACTATTTTCTTTGAGTGTTTTTTCATAAATAAATAATTTCACATCAAAATTCATGTATTAATTCAATAATATACACTACATGAGGTGAACTCTATCACAAAGTGAACGCAAGGTAAAATAAAACCGCAGACCTGTGCTAATTCGATCCCATTAAAGTCATGGCCAACCCGTGGATCACAGGATAATCGCACGGGGTAAAAAGTCGCAGACTAGTGCGTTCATTCTGTTAAAGGATATGCATCCACTCTGCAATGCACGGATTGGCTATGCCTGTAATGAGGTCGAGTTAGCACGGGTCTGCGAGTTTTTGGGCCATTGCGTTCAGCCTGTGATGGCATCCACCCTGTTAATGCCCACTCCTGTAATATACGTAATTAAATTATTGTGTAAAATCATTCATTATGTGTATCACCAAAGAATGCAGCCAGTTTTTTTAATAACTTCTCTAAAAAAAAATTTTTTTTTTTAAGTTTTCAGGGGGCACTCAATTAGCACTTACAATTTTTACACTTAAATGTTACGCCTAGGAATAAAGAAAATACCTACTTTTATACGACGGACTGCTAAGTTATTAAATCTTGGCAAAACTTTTTTTATCAATTGTTGGAAAATCGTTTGTGCATCTAATTTATCGTTTACGCACCTAAATTCTACGCAACTATCTCTTAATTTTCACCTAATCAAAATTCAATATTTTTAAGTGGCTTCGCCAATTTTATGGGCCTATATAAAGAAGATCCCAATTATAATATGTATTGAGTATTGTTTTATTGAATTTTAATTAATCAAATGAATAAAACCAAAATATTAATATGTCATAATATATAGGGAAACAGTAAACTAAGAATTGAAATTGACAATTGTAAACGCATTTTTTCAAAATAATTAAGTCCTACCAATTCATGTATCCCGCCAAACGATATCCAAACATTATTACTTTTTGCTAAATTTTTATACTCTGTAACTCTTGGACCAGACAACGGCTCGGCGAGTTTGATAGCTTGCTCTTTATTTTCTGCTATATAATCACAGGCTTCTGGGAGGAAAACAATCTTAAATATAAAAAGAAAATTGGTTAAGATATTTGTTATACACGAATTTTAAAAGAAAGGCTAAAAATAATTAAAATTAAACAAAACCATTTAATTTAATGTTTTAAAGTTTTAGTAGCCGATTTAACACAGGCTTTATTTTTTTTTCAAGGTCACGTGAGTGTTTATTGTTAAGTTGTTTACAGGTTAGGTTATGGGGTCTGTCAAATATTTATTAATAACTAAGAAAATACCTGAGCATTTTCCTTGGTAGCTTTTTCAATAATACATTTAACTTGTTTTAAATTATGATTTAAATCACTTGTTGCTGTCATTTGTCCAACGGCTACTTTTGGGTTCATTTTACTAGTAATGGGTCTAACAAATTTCATAACATTCCATGTACTTTTTATGAACAGTTGCATTTTGTATGAAATTAATTAATCATCTGTTATATGCGTATATACATAGTTTATCTCTTAACGAAATTTTTATTTAGATTTTGATAAGATTTAAATACTCTTTTTCTTAGTTTGATATTTTAAGCATAACTAAATAAAACTAACTAATCAATTGAAGAGAAAGGCATGAAAACTAAAAATATTAAAAGCACTAGCCATTTAAAAAATCGCTTCTTTTTAAAAACTTAAAATTTGTCTAAAATTTCAAACATCTGTATCTGGGATGAAAATACTCGAAAAACGATTATCAGAACCAATTATGAAAAACGATTATAAAACAGCTGCTTCGAAAGTTAAAAATGTCTAGTTTTTTTAATCAGAACTCAGAGATTCTTAGCAAACTAACAAGTTAATCTTTGAAAAAACTCCAAAATAAAAGGAAATCGAAAGACAATTCTAAAGAATTTAATATTCCAAGAATGTTCTTTGAATATTTTTTAACAAATTCTTCAAAAGTAATTGTAAATTAAACAGGACTTCATTATTCAAAAGATGTTATAATATTAATATTAAACAAGTGAAAACAAACAATTGACTGAGTTAATTGTTGAAATACCATGCATAGTCAGTGTTGATTTCTTTATCACATTACACATACAAACATGTGACACATACATAACTGATAATCAAGTATAGTACATATTATAAAATTTCCGCCTAATTGGCGCCCTCACGGGTAAACAGTGATGTTTACGAAAAAATGTTTCAAACAAAAGTTGTTAAATTTTGATTTTTGGAACATTTTTTACATTTAAACTTTTGTTCTATCTCTAACGGTTTACAAGATGGGTCCTACGGACCCAAGACCAAATTGACCTATGATGCTCATTTACGAACTTGACCTCACTTTTTACGTCCTGAGTACGCTGTAAAAATTTCAGCTCGATATCTTTTTTCGTTTTTGAGTTATCGTGTCCACAGACGGACGGACGGACGGACAACCGGAAATGGACTAATTAGGTGATTTTATGAACACCTATGACAGAATTTTTTTCCTATCATCATTATTTTTAAAGATAGGTACTGTCTGAAAACGATATCCTAGTGAAAGGAGAGTGATTAAATTTCTATTTTCCCATAGACTAGGACTAGGCCATCAACACAATTACATGTTCTTTCATTCTAAATCTAGAATTTTCAATTGGTCAAAAACTTTGCACCATCAGAGAGGTCCTGCCTGAAAACGATTTCCTAGTGAAAGGAGAGTGATTAAATTTCTATTTTCCCATAGACTGGGACTGGGCTATCAACTGACATGAACAAATGAACTCCATGTCTATGTCTACCTAAATTTCATGTCGTCTGAGGTTGGTTTTTACGCTTACTCCGAATCAAAGGCTTTACAAATAAAATGCACATACATATAAATATCATTGATTTTATTCAATAAAATTACTTATATGCTATTCAGCTTAAAAAAAATAATGATCTTTAACCTCTTAATGTATTCATTATTTAAATATAGAGTGTTTTAAAACTCTCCTGCTTATGGTATTACTTTCTTTAGTTGGTAGGTACTTGTTCGTATATTATGAACTCGTAAGATCATCCTAACCATAGAAGCTAAATGAGCTGTATATTTGGATCAATAAATAAATGAAGCCTTTATTTATCTTAATCCCATTTTTACCACTGAATTGTGTATCGAACAACAATTCAACTTAGTAGCCATATGGCCGGTGTTTCCAATACTAAGTCAAAATTTTTTGAATAAAAAACGAAATGTGCGTTGGTCTATTGAAATATTGAAATATGCAGTCTTATTTACACATACCAAGACCCTAACAAGCGTAATTTGACTGTCTTTATCTTACACATAAATAATTGCTCATTTATTGGCTGCCCCTACGTAGCGGCGCTTATTTGTCTTTATAGAAGAAGCTGTGGTATTGCATAGAAATGTAAGCCACATCCTATCAACACTGGTGGCTGAAATTGTACAACCTCATGTGTATAAGCCTAGTGCCGGTGGATTTAATTTCTGGCCAATTTGTAATTCTTAAAGTTTCTTCTTTTTTAAAACCGGTTATTTATTTATTTCTAATGAATAAAATCATTAAAAAAAAAAAAAAAAAACTAAGATAGGCTCATTCTGAACTTAATGATACATGATTAAACTCAGACAAAGTGTATAGCGACTTTTTAAACAGTATATATTTTATTTATTTATTTAAATTCATTTGTAAATATATTTGGGTATTTAGATACGGCAAAATCCGACATTGAGTATGACTAATTTTCTCATGAGAAATTTTTGCAAAATCCCGTTTAAAACATTCTCCTGAACGTAAAAGTGCAGGTTGCCGGTGTGTAACTCGTTAGGATATTGTTTAAACTAATTTTTCGCACGCTCTCTTAACAATTAACAATCATGCACTTAAAATACAATTAGGACAAAAATTTTTGCGCTATGTTGTTGAGTAAGCTTTACACTACAAATACAAATTTTATACATATTAAAAATCTGATTTTTTCATAGACTTTTTGAGGGATAAAAATCGTAAAAATCGCGTTTTTTAAATTTTACCAATTTTTTACTCGAAAATTCGAGGGTTTAGAGAAAAATGTTGAATAACATTTTTTATTACTTTTGACCCAAATTATCTGATAAAATTTTTTACGAAGCAATTCGGTCAATATTACTTTGTTAAAAAAAATTAGTTTAAACTATATCCTACCGGGTTACCCACCAGTAACCTGCTCATTGTCGGATTTTTCCGTACCTAATTGCATTATTAATGTATTCAATATCTATCTGTAATTCTTTAAAATGATAACAAACTTTATAAAAACATTTTATTATGATTTGAGACATCATATAGTAACACAATATATGTATAAATGTTTCATTTACATAAATAAACAGTAAACATTTTCGTAATGATATATTTTTTAACTTGATAATAATTATTTTTTAATTACATATGATTCTGATTAGAATTCATGATTTTAAGTGGTAAAATACATAAATACTAATAAAACAGTTTATAATAAAAGTGTTTTTAATATTTATTATGTTATTTAAAAAAAATTTATTATTGAATTTAAATAAAGTGAAAAAATTTAATAATATACGATTTTATCGTACTGATAATGTGTATGGATACAAGTATTTTAAATCGAAAAATGAATTTGAAGGTAAGTAGGTATATGAGAATCGAGAAATAATATTGTTTGCAAAAAATATGCTTCGAGAATATCAATTTATTGTTTCTTATCTAAGAGGTTGATGTTCTGCTAAGTTTATGCAGTTTTTTTTACAGAGAGTTAATTTTTTGTTTCATTACTTTTTTTTGGAAATTTGTTCGAAAAATTGTTGGAAAAATTTTATTATGTAATAAATTAAACATTATACCACTTAACATATGAGGGTGCAGCTGTGCATTTCGATGGAAAACGCACATTCTATATTTTCATTTCAGAAACCGGTACTTGAACCCGGGTCTTCCAGATATCCGGTCTAGGACGTAATAAACTCTTTCAATATTGTTCTATGTGAGTGACACAAATTATGTGTAATGTCTTCGTGTCTATGTTCTATTTGTATATTATACAGAACACACAAACGTTTTACACTGTTATACAAGTGTTGCAAGTGATACAAATTACATATTTTATTAGGAAACTTTTTTACATTCATCAAAAATTTGTGTGTACTTTATATAAGCCAAAGATCCTACTTTGGAACAAGTGAAAACAAACAATTGACTGAGTTAACTGTTGAAATACCATGTATAAACAGTGTTGATTAGGCAATTGTTTGTTTTTAACATCATGTAAGTGTAAGTAAAGGAAGATAGCGACCCTTACACGAAAAGTAATAAAAGTATCTTCTCACTTCCTCAGTGAAGATATTATATGCTATAAACAAACATATAATTTTGTTATCCTCTAACGGTTTACAAGATAGGTCCTACGGATCCAAGACTCAATTGACCTATGTTGTTCATTTACGAACTCGACGTCACGTTTAACGTCCTAAGCATGCTTAAATTTCAACTTGATATCTCTTTTCGATTTTGAGTTATCGTGTTTACAGACGGACAGACAATCGGAAATGGACTAATTAGGCAATTTTATGATTACCTATACCAAAAGTTTAAAAGCGTTAAAAATTTGGGACTAAACTTAGTATACCTTGATATATTTCATATACACATGGTATAAAAACCGATTTTGGTGAAATCCAACTTTTACGTTATCCAATTCCGTAATAATTAAACAAAAATTGTTTTAGATCACTGAATCCAAATACAAGAAGATAGATGAAATAATTATTTTAATTTATTTTTTAGTATCGAAAGACATTATTAATGCCAGAATCAACAATAGTAATTTATATCGTTTAATAAGTGCGTATAGACAATATGGACATACCCAAGCAAATATTAATTCCATAGCGTTAAATAAAGTTAATAATGAGTAAGCATTTCAAAAAATTTTATAAATTTATTAGCTTATTCTAATTACATTTTGGTTTTAGTGTAATTAAAGAATTGAATCCAGGACGATATGGTTTCAATTTGGATGATTCTGTGTGTACCAAAAATCTTTTATATAGTACCAAAGCAGAAAATGATGTTAAAGTATCCAATGTTATACAGTACTTAGAAAATGTTTATTGTAAGCATATTTCAGCTGAGTTTATGCATCTGGAGGTAATTTTTAAGTAACTTAAGCATTGTAACAAAGAAAATGTATTCACCTCTGCATTGTTATGATACACGTTCAAAGTTCCGTGTCTCGTCAGAGTACGTTTCTAAATAATTAATTAATTAATTACAATTGCATTTGATTTCAATAGGCCTAACACCCACTGCCCCCCTAGAAATTCTTCTTAGCTTACCGACTGTTGAACTACTGAACGAAAATGAGGCTATGACTGCCCATTTGAGAATATGAGATAATTGACTGTGAGAGAGAAGGAAAGATAAATTTCTTTTTGATTCTTAAAAGCCAATAAAGCAAGTGGTCAATTAAATATTAACTAAGTTTTGCTTATGTTGTACACTCATTGGTAAATCTGGAGAAAATAGTAAGTTTATCGGAGCGTGGCGGCTATATTTGCCCGGGTAGTCAAGTTGCTCTTAAAACTATCTGCTCCAGCAAAATAATTTCTTCCCCGGTTGACAAATACGCAGAATTATTTACTGGGAGAATTAAGAACTGAGATACTGCGTAGTCTAAAGTAAGGAAACGACTTACGAACTTACTCGCCAAAGAGTCCCGCTTCTGTGTTAGGGGCTGCAATCACATGTCGGAATTATTAGAAGACAGACTACCTCCGCCCTCAACGATTTTGTAGCTGTATGAAATGCCGTAAGGCCGATCTGGGTCATTGATAAAAACTGCGAAAGGTACTAGTTGAAGTACATACTAGCCATTGTGTTAGTGCCAATTGTCCAGATTGGAATCAAACGTATAGTACGCTGCAAAATCAGAATGAGACATAAGCCTTAGACTCGACTGAAATGTACGAACTTGATCTGAAACAATTAAGGTGAAAGTCTGACCTACCATTCGTTAATTAGACGGATAGGTTTGACAAGTTACTAAGAACTAGAAGAAAATAACAAGGCATGGTAGAATAGGTTGAAGAAACGGATAAATTACGGGTTATACTTTTAATGATTTTAGACTGAAGAAGAAATTGAATGGTTTGCGGAACAAATGGAAAATCGTCATTTAAATCAAATAAACGACGAAAAAAAATTAAATATTTTAAAGCAATTACTAACTTCACAAGTATTGGATAATTTTTTACAAACAAAATTTGCCTCATTTAAAAGATACGGAGGCGAAGGTGCTGAAAGCATGATCGCATTTTTCGATGAGTTTCTAAAATTATGCTCAAAATGTAAATTCAAATTTTTTATTTACATGAAAGAAATTTGGTACAAATTACAATTCAATTATTTTTTTTAGCCGAAGTCGAGGAAGTTGTGCTGGCAATGCCGCACAGAGGTCGTTTAAACTTATTAACTGGATTGCTAGAAATGCCAGTAGAGAAAATTTTTAGTAAACTACGAGGTTTACCTGATTTTCCAGAGCGTTTCAAATGTACCGGAGATGTTATTAGTCATTTAAGTAAGCGAAAATAATTCGTATTAAACGAGGGCTCGTAGGTAAACGTTAAAATTTTATTTTTAATTAGATACAGAAAAATTTGTCGTAAAAAGTTATTCGCCACCTTTTCACTTGACCGTTTTGATTTTGTTTTCGTGATTGCTGGCAAAGTTTCTTTATTGTTGGCAAATATGGCAAAAGTAATGAACAATAATATATTATGTTTACTTGCTTAAGATAGGTAGCTAATCTATCAAAAGACTGTTGTTTTAAAAAAAACAAATTTTAAAGAATCTTAATGTGGATGCAAATTGAATATTTGTATGTGGTAAAAGACCGAGGCACCGTAATAACTGTAAAAATTCTTGGTGGGCAGATACTAAATTGCAATCAACTCAACTACATTATATTCTATTTGGTTATCAGTTGCTATTTATTTGCCAAACATCGAATATCAGCAATCACTTCAGTTGCCACGTATTCGCCAAAAATGTGTCTGGAGTGGCTTAATAGTAATGGTAGCAGTGGGAAAACGGTGAAGTCTTTATGTGTAAGTTATGTTGAGTCTCGGGAAGAATGTGCGTGGCAGCCTTAATTCCATTTAGCTTTACTCTGGATCCGGGATTGCACTGATGCTAGATTAAAGGACCATTGGGAATGTCATTTGTTATAAAATTAAGGATTCCGTTATAATCTCGAGGATCACCATGCATTAATGTACTAATTTGATCTTCGTCTCTCTTCAGCTGCTACTATTACTCTTCAATATTTAGCGAATAGCCCCCCTCCCTCTCATTGTTTCAACTGACGAATGTACGCCCTCATTACATGTATCTTTCGGTAAACGGTAAACTCTTGTAGGAATATGCTACGTGCCTTCGATGTTTTTATTTATTTTTTAATAGAAATTTAAACAACGAATTGTTTTATTAGTATCGTCAGCGGATCTCAGTATTAATAACAAAAATGTCCATATTACAATGCTATACAATCCATCACATTTAGAGGCAGTTAATCCCGTTTCCATGGGTAAAACACGTTCAAAACAATTAACTATAGCTGAAGGTGGTTATGGCGATGGTAATGGTCAATTTAGTGATCGAATTTTAAATGTTCAGGTTTGATATTTTTGCTTACCATGATTTTACACTACATATTAGCTTAGTGTACTCACCCCAGATAACTTCTGATGGCTGTATAGGTTCATGGAGATGCAGCATATATTGGTCAGGGTATCGATCAAGAATGTTTAGTTTTATCGCAAGTCCCACATTTTGAAATTGGTGGCACTATACACTTGGTTGTGAATAATCAAATTGGTTTTACAACACCTCCAGATAGGGGTCGGTCTACCAAATATTGTACAGATTTAGCGAAAATCATATCCGCTCCAGTTATTCATGTTAATGGTCTTCACCCAGAAGTAAGTAGTTATTGATAAGATGTTCCCAGATCATTAGTTGAGATATGGGGTTGAATATTAGTATCAATATCAAGAATAACGAATGTGTTAATTCTAATTGTTCTGTCGCTAAATTTGGGGAAAGTATTGACCATTTTATAATTGAAACAAATAATTTTTTTTATTTAGGAAGTTGTTCATGCAACGCGGATTGCTTTTGAATATCAAAGAAAATTTAGAAAAGATATTTTTGTTGATATGAATTGTTATCGAAAATGGGGGCATAATGAATTGGATGACCCAACATTTACAAATCCAATACAATATAGTCTTATTCGATCAATGGAGTAAGTTTAATATCTTTCTACCTAAGAATTATCAATTAAATGTATACTATGGTTGGCTTTTTCTAGAACAGTGCCAAATTTGTACGCAGACCAATTAAAAAGTGAAAATTTAATAACTGATTTGGAAATTGAGAAAATTGTCACGGAACGTACAACATTTTTAAATGAATCATTAAAAAGTATTGAAAATTATGTACCTGAGGTATGAAAGTCCAAAGATAAAGTTCTTTGCAAAATAAAATGTTAAAAATTATATATTTTAGGATCCATGTTTTAAAAAGCAATGGGCAGGATTTAGTCAAGCTCCAGCTTCAGTTTCTATGTGGGATACTGGTGTTCCATTGGATATTTTGAAATATGTTGGATTTCGTAGTGTAAATTATCCTATTGAATTTGTAAGAATAAAAAAAATTAAATATCTAAAGATTCTAAATATCTAAAAAAATAAATTTATAAAACTAAAAATTCCAGAACATTCATCCACATTTAGTCAAAACTCACGTTTCACCTAGGATTTCTAAAATAGTCGAAGGTCAAAAAATTGATTGGGCAACAGCGGAAGCTTTGGCATTTGGTTCTTTACTATATCAAGGTAATGATGTATAATTATACCATGTGTTTAATTTACATCTTGACATAGGCATCTCCCACGAGTATGACAGAGTACATACGTTAAGCGTGTAAGAAAGAGGTGTTATATGTTTTTTGCAAGTGTTGTAGCTTCGATTTCCTTTAAGCTGTACGATGGTTCTACTGCTGCTGATTATGCTGTGTACAACTTATCGCTTATTGAAGCTACATTCAACTCATAACAAGAAAACATGCCTATAACACGTCTTTTTTGTACGCATTGGCTAATGTATACATACGTACTCTCTCATACTCATGGGGGATGTAATATACCAAGATGTAAATTAAACAACCATACCATGTTTACTAGCGATCTGGTTGAGAAGCTATTTTTTGAAAAAATTTGCTGGGAATTAGCGAAACTAAATTTTTAATTTCGTCCCAAGATAAAAATTGATTAATATACGTTTAGGCCGATATCCAAATAAGAAGAGCATTTGGTCTGACAAAAACGGCATAATAAATGCAAAGAACCATTTTGTCCGACATTCGACAATAAAAATTAAAACATTAGCTCTTTTTACGTAAGATTGTCATTCCAATTTTGTGTTGAGAAGTAAAGACTTTGCTATTAAATTTTATATTGCGAGTTTCCGTATCCTGGTAAAATTTAATACGTTTTTAGAAATAAAAAATCATTTTCTAGGTCACAATATTCGAATTAGTGGCCAAGATGTTGGACGCGGTACATTTTCACATCGTCATGCAATGTTTGTAGATCAACAAACTAATAAAATTCACATTCCATTGAACGAATTAGAAATGAAAGGACAAGGTTTTCTTGAGGTAAATCTAGTAACAAATGTAATTTACAGTATGAAGAAATATTTGTTAAACTATTCAAAATTTTTAAATTCTAGATTGCAAATAGTATTTTATCTGAAGAAGCTGTGCTTGGTTATGAATATGGTATGAGCATTGATAATCCAAATAACTTAATTATCTGGGAAGCTCAATTTGGTGATTTTTTTAATGGTGCTCAAATTATTATTGATACTTTTGTTACATCAGGAGAACGTAAGAACTTTTTAGATTATTTTAAATCTTGAGTTACTGTCTGATATTCCAGATAAAGTAAGGGGCATCAACTGTGAAACTGACTGTTTCAATCGAACAGTTAAGCGATCTAACTGTGGTTATGCAAATAGTCTATCGAATGTCCTGCGTAAAAAGTCCGTAAGCAAGGTGGGCTTGTCGTACCCACTCATTGATTCGATAAACTACGAAGCACCTTTCCAAGGCAATATAGGCTCAGGTGAAAGGGACGTTTACGACCTCACATGTATCAACAAGATCAAAAAACTTGTTGGAGATAAGCCGCATCAAAAGACGGTTGGAAAATTAACCAAATTTATATTTTACCTCGTCAACTTTTAACATCTCTTTTAATCGTGTGTAACACCACTCTTTTTTAATCGCGGGTAACACCGCGGGGTGTAGCTAGTACTTAATAATAATGAGGAAAAGCCATATTCATACGCCCAGAGATTTTTCAAAATTACCTAACAAAGTTCACGTTTTTGTAATAATCTTCCAGTTAAATGGTTGACGTCCAGTGGTTTAGTGATGTTATTACCGCACGGATATGATGGAGCTGGACCAGAGCATTCATCAAGCAGAATGGAACGATTTTTACAATTGACTGATTCATCAGAAACATCACCAGATGGTGATGATGTCAATATGCATGTTGTTAATCCAACAACACCAGCTCAGTATTTTCATCTTTTACGTAGACAAGTAATGTGAAAATTTTTTCGAATCTTTTTATAAAATATTAATTTTATATTTATTTCTAGATAATTCCAAATTATAGGAAGCCATTAATTGTAATTTCTCCAAAAATTTTATTACGTTTATCGAATGCTACATCTTCGCTATCAGAAATGGGTCCTGGTTCTAGTTTTCAACCAGTACTTGGTAAATTTTGTTATGCCTTTAATAAATCTAATTATTCAAATAATTTTGTAATTTTTTAATTTTAGACGATCCACTGGCAAATCCTGCAAATGTTAAAAAAGTAATCTTAGTTAGCGGGAAACATTACTATGAGCTTAACAGAGAACGATTGACTCAGCAGCTAAATAACGTTGCCATAATTCGTTTAGAAAGTTTATGCCCTTTCCCTGTTTATCATTTGCAATTAGTCTTAGAAAAATACGTTAATGCAAAAAGTAAGTATAAGTAGGAATTGTATTTCACTGATAAAATTCGGAATAATATTTAATTAAAATGCCATTGGGCAATGTCTGATGTTATTCTATTTGGTATAACCAAAATATTTTATTAATTTTGTTTGTCTGATGTTTATTAGCTTTTATTTGGAGTCAAGAAGAACATCGAAACATGGGCGCCTGGAGTTTTGTTAAACCAAGATTTGAGAATATGATAGGACGTCAGTTAAAATACACTGGAAGGGAGGTTGCCGGTACTGTTGCAGTTGGAGTTGGAAAACTTCATAGTTTACAAGCAACACAAGTTATCAAAAAGCCTTTTGAAATTGTTTCTTAATTATTTTCTATTCATAATAAAATTTTATATTTTGAAGGAAGGAAAATTTAGAAATTTGTTTTTCTAAAAAAGATATTTTTGACAAAAAAGAAAAAATTATTATAAAATTTTTACAGAATGTTGTAAATAAATCTTTTTTCACACACTTAATCTATGATAGATTGCTTATTTATTAATTTTAATTTTCGATTAAATCTGAGTGTCTCCTTTTTTTATATGCTCAGGTCGTAAAAATTGAGGTCGAGTTCGTAAATGAACAACATTGGGTCTTGAGTCCGTGGGACCTATCCTGTAAACCGTTAGAGATAGAACAAAAGTTACAATGTAAAAAAAAAGTTTCTTATAAAAATAAATAAATAAACAACTTTTGCTTGAAACATTTTTTCGTAAACATCAATGTTTACCCGTGAGAGCGCAAATTGTATAATATGTATTATATGGGAATATCAGTTATATACGTGTGACATGTATGTATGTGTAATGTGATAGAGGAATCAACACTGTCTATACATGGTATTTCAACAATTAACTCAGCCAATTGTTTGTTTTCACTTGTTTAATAATTTTTTAATTTGTAAACTTATAATACACGTAATTTTTAATACTTATAATACAAGAATTTAGTCTAAATTAATACGATAATAGTTATCTTGAATATATTCGAACTGGATAACCTTTTTGTGGACGAATTGATATATCGGTCTTTAATGTTATTTCTTCTACACGTTTATAATCACATTCGAATCGATTATTTCGTAAAATAGTTGCAGCTACTGATTTCATCAATAAATCAGCATAGATTTTTCCTGAAAACGTAGAAAAAATTTGTTAGCTAAACTAACACGTAAAAATTTTTTTCAAATTCTTACCAATACAATTCATTGGCCCTGCGCTGAACGGTACATATGCATATGGATGTCTATTTAATACTGCTTCTCGTGTAAATCGTTCTGGCATAAACTTATCAGGTTCTGGCCAAATATTTGGATCTCTATGCATTGCATATATTCCAACACCAATTGAACAGCCACTTGGCAAAACAACATCATCTAGAAATGTTTAAGGCATAAATAGTTTTTTGTTCAAAAATTTTTTGTTCTCTAACTTTTTACTTACTATTTAAACGAAAATCTTGTTTGCATTCTCTTTGTATTATGTGGCCAATTGGATACAATCGCAATACCTCTTTAATGCACATGTCTAAGTATTCTAATGAGTTTAGTAATTCAATTGTAAAAGGGATTTCGTCGTCTTCTGTACCCAAAACTCGATCAAGTTCTTCGTGTGCTTTTTGCTGGAAAAAAAATACATTTCACACAATTTTTTTTAAGATGATAATTTGATGATAATAAAACAAAAGCCCCAAAAATATGAAAAACTAAGATTTGGGGCATACTGTAAGCTAAACATTATTTCATCATTTTTTAGTTATTAACACGAAATCCAGTAGGGAAATTATCGATTTATTTATGTTTGGTACAAATTCTGTTCCAGTTATATACTGGCTTTGACATTTTTTTAATGGAAATTTGAAAGGAAAAAAGAATAAACAAATATTTCCTTTGGAAAAAAGGACAGAGTGACTGTTTCAGTTTTCGAATGATGCTCGATGTTCTTCTAGAAGACCACCGGACCACAGTTGTGTCCTCATTATTCCAGAAGATACAATAATTTGAAGTCCCAAAGTGTCAATTTCGCTTTGATAGTATAACTCATTCAAAAAAGCTCGTACAATAACGATGAATTCAGAGAAAAGATCAAACTTGCCAAAGGATAATGTCTTGAACTATATTATAAGAATTGACATACAAAAAATTATGCTGTTCCAATACCGTCTTTATACCCTTTACATTATTTTGATTGCATAAAGGAAAACAAAGGCGTCGATAACCAAAAGGGAGGTGGGTGCAGCTGCTTCTTCTCGCTTTCCCCTAAGCGACACCCTTGGAAGAAAAACATAATATTGAAAAATACAAACTTGTATATCAGGATGAATGGCTAACATTAATATCACAAAGCTGATAATAGTTGTGATGGATTCTTGGCTCTGAAAATAAATTAATTTTTAGTTTTGTGTTTATAATTTCTAAACATATATTTAAAAGAATCTTACCGCTGTGAATATAACATATGTTGCGTCCATTTGTTGTTTCTCTGTCAAATCATGCTTTAATATTCGATCTAAGCATGTATCAAAAGGTTTTTGTGTATCACTTTGCTTGTCTTTTAAAATCTAAAATTTAAAAGTAATTTATATTATAAATTTCTACGCCTACATATTATTTTGTTCCTCCTTCTTTCATGGCAAATTGGGCCTATTAGAATTTAAGAAATTTTTGGATAATATCAGTTGAGGCACCGAAGAATTGGGTGACCTACTAGTTTTTTCGAAAATATTTTTTTAGGAAAATTCTTATTTTAATTTATAACGCGTATTTTTAACGTTTACCGGCTTGAAATTGGTAGACTAGAGTTCTCCTTCCTTCAAATAAAGTCCACTTAAATAATGTCCACTCGCTCCACTGAATATTTCCATACTGAAGGTTATGAGATTGCAAATAGCACTTTCTCTCTATCTCTGCCGTGTACCTTCTTCTCGCTATCATTTTCAACATAATTCCTGGTGGATTATGTCACCCGAAAAATTTTAGCATGGGCTTCTAGTCTATGTAATGTTTGATTATAGTGGACATTTCACGAGGGATACCCTGCTTAGAACTATGGCTTATTTTTACCACTAATTCGCTGATTATTTAAGCTCCTCATTTATGATGAGGTACTAAGTGCACCTCTATATGCATATAGATCGCATCAATTAATATATAAAAAAAGGCATTCTTAAGAAACCCTCAAGAACAGCTCCGATTTGGATGATTTTTTTAAAATTATTTCTTTTATTATATTATTTAAAATCAGAAACCTTTCAGAGGTGGTAAATAATCTGAAGGGGGAAAGGCAAGGTCGCGATTGATATATCAACGCTCAGTCTAAATGATATTTATTTTATACTGTAGGTATCATTTGAGAAAGAATTTTTCGAAATTTATCACCTAAAGGGGTGAAATAGAGAGTGGAAGTTTGTAAGAAAATACATAAAAACTATCATTTTTGAGTTCACTACTCATTATCTGCAAGTAACATGGGCTTTATTTTATTTTCAAAAAAAGTAAGGTTTCACACCGAAAGTTAAAATCCATTAAATAGTGAACAAAAGGGGAGTTACGTGAAGGTAAGAGAATTAAATGCTATAACGTGGATAACTGCTAGTTATTGATATTGTTATAATAATTTGTGTAACTTATATATAAATTATGCATGATTTTTTCCACAACTAGGTATATTAATTGTACTTGTAAGATGCACAAATACTTGTTAAAACAATATAAATAACTAGCAGTTATCCACGTTATAGCATTCAATTCCAATTATCTTCACATTGGTACTCTTTAACAAACCAAGCCACTAGACACGTTAAATATTAATTATTTATTTCATACATAATAATGAAAATTTGTCGAATTACTTACCGTACGAGTAAAATTATCAACTAATTTCTGTATTTTTACATAATCGTTATATCGCTTGCTGAAGTAAAAAAGTACATCGCTTTGATAAAGACTTTTGATCATTCTTTCGAAAACAATTTCATATCCTCTAAAAACATGAAAGAAGCGATTACATCATATACAATGATATAAATTTTATATTATAACTTACAATTCAGCCAAATGGAAAAATTCTGATTTCCATGTATTTTGTGCAAACCGAACTTTAGTACCAAGTAATGTTTCTAAAACAACATTAATTCATTTGTTTGTTAAAATTTAAAAATCAAACTTAAAAAAAAAAATAATTTACCGCAAACTATATCGTAAGTAAATGGGGCAATTTCCGCATATATATCAATTAATTTTCCATTAGGGATAGATTGCAATTTGCGATTCAATAATTCACAGTGACTTGAAAAACTTGGCATATATTCTGTCATCATTTTTGGTGTGAATATTGGTGAAATAGCTTGTCTTTGCATTTTCCAAAGGTCACCTAAAAATTTTTTTATAGCTATAATCATAAATTCAAATTGATATAATGTATTTTGTTTTACCTGATCCCGTAAATAGACCATGCCCTAAAAATGGTGTTAAAAATTTATATGTACTTCCTTTGTCTTTAACTTTTGTACTCATTAAAACAGTTTTCACATGTTCTGGTTCAGTCACAAACACTATCAACTGTGAACCAGCCCATAATCGATACGGGCTACCATATATTTTTTTCAAGGAACTCCATTTGTACATCATTTCTAAAAACAATAGATTATTATATATTCTTCCGCGAAACAAAAGTTTTCTAAACTTATCAACGAAAAACGAAAAAAGGTAGGCAACTCAGCAGTTGCATATTTCTTATGCTTTATAATTTTGGTGGACCCCAAAACTCGTTAGGCAAGCCAGCGAAATAATTTATTTGTGATATTTTTACTAAAAGTAATCTTGTTTATATTCCTGAACCGAAAAGAGGAGTTTTATAAGTTTGACCGCTATGTGTGTCTGTCTGTAGCATCGTAGTTCCTACACGGATGAAACGATTTTGATTTTTTGTTTTTGTTTTGATAAAGGTAATTTATTGAAAAGTGTTTTTAGCTCTGTTCCAGAGTTTAGAGTTCCGGTACCCGAAACAACTAAAAAATAGGCGATGATCTTCAAAACCGGCTCAGTTTCGAGCGAGGTAGAAGAAAATAGGTAATTTAATGAAGAGTGTTCTTAGGTATGTTTCAGGTGCGAGTTTACAGTTCCGTATCCAAAACATTTGTCGGAGGTTTTTTAAATTTTGTAAATTTCATTTAAGACAACCCATAGTAGGTTGTTAATAGTTTATATTTCATAAAAAATAACTTTCATTCCGCAAGCAGATGGGTGAAAGCCGACATTACATTACTTAATTTGTATCTTAGATTATAATAGGAGAATAAAAGTATGAAAGATCTATAAATATTATTTTAAGTGGAATTGAGTGATTGCTAGAGAAAATCGGAAAATTTAGTGACAAATCATGTGTGGGATCAGATTAAGGGTCTTAAGAGACTGCAGGCCATAACCTGGTAGGTAAATTACAATTCTCGGTTAAATTTCGTTTCTAAAGAGTGCAATTTTTATATCGATTACGAAAATTTAACATTGCGCTCAAAATAGGTAGACTAGACTAATACTAAAATCCATAAATTTAACACCGTTAGGGGTATTAAAAAATTTATCTGTTTATAAAGATGATCCTAAGAAAACGTGATTTTTTGGGAACGTTCTTAATATTATTGTCTTATTTAAAGATAATATTTTCAACTTACGATTTGAGGGTACCATAAAATCAAATGCATTGCCAACAATTGGCCATGCTGTTGGTCCTTTTAATTTCGTACCATGCTTAAATAGCTTTATCCTCATTTGCACATATTGATAAAATATTTTGATCACTACTAATAAAACTATTATTGCCGATGCACCTCGAATTAAATACGTAACAATCATAATTATCTCAAACAAAAAACAATCCACATAAATGAGTCAACTAATCAGTTTTTCGAACACAATAGACAAATGGAAATATTGATTGTATACAACTTCTATATATAACATTTTTTTAAAATAACTAATAATGTTTCGATCAAAGAAATCCCGTTTGAAGGACAAATTATGTAAAAAGTGATATAATATTCAATTATAGAAAAATTCTATCTAAAAACATGAAAATATTATTCAATAGTATTCATTCCTATAATTTCTGATCTTTTTCCACTCTCTGGTAGAAAGTGTTTGTTATCACCTCGAAAAAGAAATTATTATTTTGGCTCAATTAAATAATGTTTCACATTCAACAATTTTGTTTCCACTGAGAGGTCGACTTTTAAGTACGAACTTATTACAACCTAATAAAGAACTGGAATAAATTCATTACTGGGCCGATTTTTAAAATTCTAAGACCAAAAGAAAGCTACACTATCAGCGGGTAACATGGACTGGGCTATATTTTATTTTCAAAATAATTTTGGTTCCACACAAAAAATTAAGTGAAATTACATCGCGCTAGTCTTTGTTTTCAATGTAAATTTGAAATTTAGAGAAAATCCACTCAGCCGAATTCTGAATGATTACCCATCCCTTGCCAGGGGACCCCGGATTGGGACCTCCAGAGCACTATACGGATTGCCTTATTGTAGTTTCGACACTGAATTAAATATAATTTTTGAGTGCAAATTTGGTTTCTGCATATCAAAATCTATTTGAAATGACAAATCAAATCTATATGAAATCTCGCATTAAATACCGCAAGACAAAAAAAAGTTTGTTGATCTTGAGTCTAAATATCATGTTCACCGCATCTTAAGTTTTTTCTATTATCTACAAAATTTTATTGGAGTGAATTTTATATATATATGGTAATTTCCGTTTGTATTATTAAATTTATCTTTGCCAATTAAAGTCGAGGAACAGAATGGTGAACGAGTTTATCCGGTTTATTAATAATGGTAGCAGGCCGATTTATTATATTTAATCAGAGGTTGAGGTGAAGGAAAATGAAAAATGTATCACTATGAAACAGGTTCTGAATATTTTCGATCAATTAACTTGGGTTTGGCTAGTGAAAAATTGATTCATAAATAAAATATGTATTTGCAATTTTAGTAAAGGAATTCATAATTCGTGATAATTACAACAGTAAGTAATTAAACTATTAAACACACAGTAGGAGAAAGATACAATAGAGCAATGAACCCGATTTGTGTAACAACAATTCATAATCTGTGTGACACAATGCAAAAAGTATATTTTAGGATAGATTAAGAATGTACACTCACTGTCAGAAAAAGTGCCACAGTTAAAACATTCTAAGCGTACGCATCATATGTTATGTTATAATAGTAACACTTAGAATGTTTTAAAACGAGCATTTTTTGTGACATTGAGTATACAAGCGTCAGGGTAATTTTGGAAAAATGTACCTACAGGGACAAATATTATTACCTGTGCATAGGACTGGAATAAATGTTTATGTAAATTTCCAACGCCATTTAATTTGCAATAAAAGAAAACTTTTCCATACTAATTTGAATGAAAAATTTAGTTATTCATTGTTACTCATTTATTTATATACCCTGTGTAATATTTGGATCGTATAAACATGAATCTACCTCATTAAATTTACCCCGCCCTCTCTCTTTGATCTTCGATACAGTGCATAAGTTGGGCGTTTCTAACTTTTGGGCCTAGGGAGGTCATAACAGGAATTTTTGGCCTAGAAGGGGACAACTCAACAATTTTTGTCTTTATTAAATTTATTTTTATCTCTCATCAATAGTTGACATAAACACATGCTTAGTCAACTAAATGAATGGCAAATTTATGTTTATGTAGGAAAAGTCACTATATTTAGGGCCTCAACCTTTTACAAATAGTCATGCATAAGTGACTCCTAAAAAAAAATTTACTTTCTATTTTTAGTACAATAAAAGCTTGTCTTTAAAAAGTATTTTTTATTATATCAAATAAACATAAGGTATATAGTTGTAATACAATACATAGAATAATTTTCTTTATCTTAACTCAATATTAAAATGTTTAGTAATTAGAAGTTTTATTACTACATATTATTATTACGCCAATCCGCTAAATATGGTATACGGTATGACCGTTTTAATTTATGAACATTTTCAATATGCACTTATGGAGTGCTGTTATAAAACAACTAATTCAAAGTGTAAATTCAATTTACATGATATGTAAATTCGTAACCAAAGATATAATGACCTCATGTTTTGTTTTTCATTCATCGAAGAACAAACTACTACCGATTTATTTACTACTTAGTCTATTATTCATTCTTTCTAACTTTTAGATCGAAACATGTCTTTAGAAGTAACAAGAAATGTAAATTTGATAAAATATAAAGTAAAATTCAATTAATTAATTAATATGGATATTAAGAATAAAATCAACAAGTGAAAACAAACAATTGAGTTAGTTAATTGTTGAAATACAAAAGATAGACAAACAACCGGAAATGGACTAATTAGGGGATTTTATGAACACCTATACCAAAATTTTGTTCATAGTATCAATATTTTTAAGCGTTACAAACTTGGTACTAAACTTAATATACCTTGTATATTACATATACATGGTATAAAATTGTGAAATTTTATTTCCAATATTTCGCTAATTTATTGTTTCTTTTTATCAGAAATAAGAAAACGGAGAGTAAATTAAAGAACCATTAATTAATATTAAATTTTAGAAAAAAGCACTTTACAGATTTCATAAAATATATCTCAACAATGCTTGGTGAGTGGAAAAAAACACATTTGATATTTTATAAAACAGTTCACACGATTTTAATAAAAAAAAAAAAAATTAAATAGAAATAAAAAATATGAACTATTTATATACTTAGTGTGTCCTTTTGAATATTGAAAATATAGAAAGATCTTAATGAAGAACGCAAAATTGTTTGGAGTCGTATGTGTCACATAATGTAGGGAGGGGGGGGGGTAGAAAATGACTCATGTTCATAGCTGGTAAGAGATAGAGGAAAATTTGTATTATAGCATTGTTCTTTGTAAAAGAACAAACAACTTTTCGAAACATATTTCCGAAAAGTCACGGCCAGATACGAAGGCAAACAACATACAACAACAGATAGGCAAGTATCAACAGGGTATATAACATCAAGAAATGAATGTGTATTGTATTGAATGGTTTTTTTTTGTTGTTGTTGTTGTATGTTGTTCGCCTTCGTGTCTGGTTGCAGCTTAAATATGTTTATAGAACTGAGTGCAAAAATATTGTTTTTCGCATTGGATTTCTTTGTTTCTTTTGTTGTTCTGAAATAAATTTTCCTCTATCTTTTACTAATTACGAATTTTATAAAATTATAATCTATCTATCTGGGAATTTTTAATTCAATCATGCTTTATGCTGCACAAGCGTTGATAAGCCTTTAGGAACATGGATTTTTGCTTACATGCAAAAGGTTTGATTATGTAAATAAAAATGTAAAAGAAAAACTGCAGCTCATTAGTCGCTTTCAAAAAGCTCGTTATTCATTATGAAAATTTCACTTACCTTAAATACTTTCCAGGCTCGTGTAACACTTTACTAATCACTAAAAAAAACAAATTTCCCGTACACACTGAATCGAATTTGGTACCCGGTCAGATGGTTTGAGAAATAAAAATATTGTAATTGTCTCATTCAAAAAAGCAGAGGACAAAGAAAGCTTTTGTTTTGGTATTTTCTTTATCGTTTTTATTTTTTCGAGAATCTTTCACAAGACCGCTAGCTAAATCTACCTGCAATTTTCAACTGCCTATCTTTTATAGTTTTTGACAAAATGGACACCATAGTTTAGTCTTAATTTGCGCTCTCAATTGACCTTTGTTGCCAATTTACGAACTCAAACTCACTGTTTACGTCCTGAGCACGTCCAGGAAAAAATGAAGAAGCGATTCTCGAGTTATTTGTTTTAAGATTCTCAAATATTTCACATTTTTAAAATTATAAGGTAATGGCATCAATACCATGCAAATTATATTTTTCGATTCTGACAATTTTATGTGAGTACAAACAGCAATTTTTTAATTATTTTTTCCCGAAATTGTTTTTTAAATAAACTATTATGAAATATTGCTACATATTCTAAATTTTTACTCCTTCGCCTTTATTCGTCCGCTTCGCTGTACTAACTTTAAAAACTATACGATCACCTAATATTCCCATTTCCACTTACACCAACCCTCCCCCCCTTCAAAACTTTTTTATCCAATCACCTTTTAAGCTCTCTTTACCAGAAACTATCAAAACAAAAACCACCATATGATATTCTACTTTGTCATTTAAACCCCTCTCTCCCCTTAAGCTACGTTAACCAGAAATGTACAAAACCAAATAATTACGCATATCCATCATCATCCCATTCTAACCCCATTCAGCAAGTTTATTTATAATTATAATGATGGAGTGTAACCTCGCTTTCTCTGGCATATACTTCTATTACAGAGGCCACCCATATCCTCATTTAAAAAAAACTTTATTTATTAAACTACATTTATTATACTACTATTATACTACAGCCTTATATATATTTATATGTAAAGAAGATGTATGGCGAATTTCTAAAATTCACGTTAATTATCTCTAGAGAACATTATAGATTATAAAAGAATCCCATTTTTAAATATGAAACACTAAACCTTTATTTGAAGCCGGTAATAAAATAAAAAACAACCAGATTTGTAATTTAGTATAGTAAGTAAAAAGTTTATTTACAAAGGAAATTATTAACATGATATTTTTATTTATTAATTAAATAATTAATAATAATAATAATTAACATAAATCACTTTTTTTTTGTTCTAACAATATAAGAGATATCAACAAACTACAAGTTTCATTATTTGCGAGCAAAATATTTAATTTAATGACAATTTGAATAGTCTATGTACTTTTTGGTCAATTTTATAAATCTTAGTTGTCAAGATTGTCGAAAACATATCTAGCCGATAAACAAAATATATTTAACTTACAAATAATAAAACGAAGTTGTTTTTATGTGAAAATAGCTCACATTTATCAACTAACAATAATTTTATTAATTTTTTTTTTCATTTTTATATAATTTAACAGTTTTTCTTGTGTTATTTACAGTAAAAAAATACTAGCTCGATTTTTTTTGCTAGAAAAAATGTTGGCAACAAAATGATATGGAAAATCTAAAATTTTCTCGTTTTGGTTCAAAATTGTTTTCTTTTTTTATATATATTAAAAAATATTTTAAAATAAGCAGAATTTTTTTTGCACAGTTTTTGAAAAATGATGTCCCAAAATGATTGTGACAATATGAAACATTTGGCAACGCGTTACGTGTACACTAATATTATCGTATTTGTAAATAAAAGTTTTATCCGATTGAGTGAGTTTATATTTAAAACTATCATAAAAAAATTAAATTTTTTAAATCTAAAACATTTAAAATTCATAATTTTCATACTTGGTACAATTTTGTTTTCAAAAATTTTTTTAAAATTACTCAACAACTTTTATTTTTAACAAGCTTTCTGCTCGGATCTAAAAACTTTTTTTTTTTTGGACTAAAAAAATAGTCTTAAAATGTTTATTTAATAATAGCAATTATGATAACAACACACTTCTACACAAGGGTATAAAAAATTTGAAAAGTTATTAGCGTTTTTTTTTATACTTCAACAGATACTTAAAAAAAAGCACTGAATGATTAAGAGTATTTCGTAATAAACGTAAAGCTTATAGATAATTGACGGCCATATTACAGCATATTTTTGAATGAATTCGGCTCACGTCTTTGAATACATTTTCTCTAAATTATAATTTCAATTAAAAACTTAATAACCCGAAAAATAATTTTATATTTCAGTAAAAAATACTTAAACAAAAAAACTAAAACTTTACTCAAAAACAAGTGTGAATAATTTTTATAATAGTTATGAAGTATATTTATATTTTTTATTGTTCTTAATTTCAGTAGGAAAACTGTGGAAAATTATATACCCTGGAGCTTTCATTTCTTCTATTCTTCTTTTTGAGAAATTTTTCTGAATGTTTAAAGCTTAAGATATTACGTAACCAACAATAATTTCCTTGCGTTAGACTGAATTCATTTCAAGGTATATTTTCCTATGTTGTAAAGTTGAATTATTAAGTTTAAAATTTGTATTTAAAATAATTAGATATAAAAATAATAATAATTAGTGAGACTCTATTTGGTATAGTGCTTTAATCCTAGCTACACCAGAGCAATTTGCAAAAACATACTATAGTTTAAAGGCCGGAACTACAGTGGGGAAACCGGAACAGAGTAGAATTACCAGTGTAACTGTCCCTGTCACTACTACGAAAGTAAAATGGAAATACTGCGAAAGTTGAAAATCGCCACTGTCCATCTGACTTTAATATAATAATAAATGAATTTGTTTATGTAAAATCTAGAAAAAAAGCTTTTTGTAATACGTTGGGTTTGTAACAAAATGCCATAAGAGCATTTGTAAAAGCTTGCGATATTATTATTATTACTATTTCTAAAAGTTGGTATGAATTGTGAATAATAAATATAGTAATTGACAAAATATTGTAATGTCTACCCTTTGTTTATACTTTATGTTTTATTAAAAGTGATTTTTTAATGGACCTCCACATTTTGATCTGCTCCGGGGATTCTTCAGGCCAAGTTCCGGTCCTGGTAAAGCCAGTAATTTAAACCTATCGAACCATTCAAAAGTTTGCTTGTATATGTTTGCCTAGTAATGCACCATAAATATGCATCTATGATTTGAAAAAGCATTTTATAAATTTTAAAGAATTAATGAACACATATACGCATGACGGATATACATCATGGATTATTAATTTTATTTTTCGATAATAATTCATAAAGTATGAAAGAGTTTAGCCAAAATTATACTGTAACTAAATTTTGTTATTACTTTTTTAAAGAAAAATTTCAATAACACTTTAAAAAATTAATAAGCGTTGATATATTTAGGAACATTATTTATGGGAAAACGAGCCTCAATCAATTTACTAATAATGGATCAGCCAAGATAATCGAATAGTTTTAGAATCACTCATAATCGCTCTGGACTATCTTTAACAGTAGCTTCTCAACACAACATTTTTTGAATAGTTTTATAAACAAATAGAAGAGACAGAGCTTGTTCAGCCGAAATAGGTGATTTATTGGGCATTCGATTTTGTGTGGTCACTTTTTAATTTTCTGTTAGACACAGAATATTTTTGTGAGTCCCATAAAAGCAAATGCGCATTAAATCAGTTATTACTGCTGGACAACCTCAATTTTCGTTAAAAACACATTGAATCAAAATTTAAAAAAAATTCTACTTCGATACGTATGCATACTGTAAATTAATTATTTGACACTTCGAATTTATTATATTTTTTGAGCATTTAAACATTCGTTAATTAGGAATAATCCTACAATATGGTGTTCCCACTAAATATATTCATTAGAACCATGGTTAAAGGTTACAACATCAATAATTGAAACATTGTTAACAAGTAAAATACACTCAAATCTACAAATAAAAAGCTTTGAGCAGGCTTTGAAACGCCTTATGTAAAACAAAAAGGAATCGATATAAATTCTCATAGAGAATACATTTTAAATGGACTGTAGTATCAAGGTTCCTCATTTTGTAGGATTACAGTTTTTAAAAACAAATTTTTTTTAAGGAACAAGCTACCGAAAAATTAAAACTTGTTTGATAAGACTGTATAAAAACATTTAATTTTTTCATTTTTAAAATGTAGTGATAAAATGCTAGACTTGTTTTTTGACTACAAATATTATTATATTATAATGAAGCCTCGTTTACAATGAACAATTAATTTTACATTCATTGTAAACAGTATGCTCTAAATTGCTTAATACAAATATACTTTTTATTTTTCTTAAAACTTTCGATAACAATCACTGTGGCAACACAACTGATAAAGTTTATAAAATATATTATCACACTAACTTTTTTTTTATAAGTAATTTCTAAGAATTTAACGAATTTTTTTGTTTGTTTAATTGTTTTATTTTGGTCCAATCATATTGAAGATTGATAAACACGCCATGATTCAGGATCTTATATACATAATCGTAGATCAACTGTTCCAAGTAATACAGGATGCATTATAATGATCTCCCCAGATTCAAAGAGACATAATTCAGCGTGTAGAGAATTGGTAATAATCAGATAATAAATAGACGTGAGTAGTCTTACTTTTAATGCCAACTATATTCTGCTTTGGTAAGAAATATGATTCGGTTCTTAAGATTTTTTAATGGATAAAGCCCTTTCATTCTTCTCCCTTCAGCTTCCATTACAATTATTTTGTACGACACTTGACGATTGGACGGTTAGCAGTATAACTAACGTAATCATAAGCAAATTAGCAACTAGAATTGGTAAGTTTTTGCATTCTTCTGCAAAAGACTAAGTTATTGTAATATTTTAAAAATTTATTTTAATTGAATTATCCTCAATGAAGTGTGTGAACCACATATCAGCGAATCAACTGCCATATGCATCAATTGTCTCTAATCAATTGTAATGTTGATAACATATAGGTGTATATCAGTTTCCTTCAGACCAACAGTCGCGGCATTTTCAGCTCATAATAATATCAGCAATAAATACTTTCAAATTATGCCTCTTTCACGAGTTCATTATGACGCATTATGTATCATCACCAAGCGCGGATTCAGAGAGAGGCAATAGGGGCAATTGACAGTCGGGTAATATCCGAAATGAAATAACAAGTAACAACATAAATGGAAGGTATAGAATTTGTATGCAGAGAAACAAATTAAGTTACAACGTAACAATTAGTAATTAAAAATAATGCTGTTGGAAATTTTATTTTGCCTCTTTTAAAAAATTTTCTACGCGCTTGTTACATTACTTTGTTAAAAATTCTAACATGACATAAAGAAGAAATGATATGATTTTTTTATCGGATCCAATTAATCCATAAGTATGAATATGAGCCTAAATTTTTTGTGATTATTTATATACAGGGTGTCAATTTTAAAATTTACATATATAATTTATATCTTTATTTTTACGTTACAACAGCTTATTTTTTAAAAATAATTTTGACACTAATTACAGTTTTAAAAAATTGATTTTAGATTATAATATTTGTTTTTTAATTGTGCACATCAAATAGCTTACCGCTAGGTATTAATAATAATTTTTGCTCTATCTGGTAAAAAATAATTTGCTTTTCGTCAAATTTCATTGAATAATATCATTTTTTGTAATTATTTTTACCTGATATAACAAAAAAAAAGTATTATTTTATTGCTTATTTTTAAAAATATTTATTGAAAACATGGAAGTGGTAATAATTATTAATTATTGCATCATAGTTTTAAAACTTGTCGAATATATAAAATATTAATATTTTTTATTTCAGTGTTATATTTTATATATATATTTGTATAGAATTATTTTTTGTGGAAATTTTCCTTAAAACATACGTTTTAAATTATCGGATATGCATAATGGTATTTAAAAAAAGTCTTTTATTAACATTTAAACGAGACCAGTTTGTTCAATTACAAAATATTATTAAGTTATTAGGGAAAATTGTATTTATTTATACGCAAAATTACTTAAAATACAAATACAAAAAGTAATATAACCTTTTTGAATCGGTTTAAAGTTAATTGGAGAAAGTTTTCTTACAGCGGTATATTTTTCAATGCATCCTGTTTCTGAAGCTTAAATCCATTACCCCACTTTTCGGATTTTTCATTTCATATAAATAAATATGTACGTAATGAATACGATGAGGCCTGATCAAACGCGTTAAACAAAAGGCGGTACGCTAGCCGTAGTGATTTGAATATTTGATTATTTTTAGAAATATCGTATTTCGTCTCAACACGCCCGAAGTTTCGGCTCATTTGTCTGTATGTAATGTCTGAAATTGTTTCTGAACATTAAAAATTATTGAAAATTGGTCTTTATAAGAACAGGCGATGAAACTCATTGAATTTCATTCGTTGTTCATTTATTTTTATGCACCCATTTTATTTTGAATTTTTCTTAACTTAAAGCGAACATAATAAGTTTTTTGTTGGAAAAATTGTTTGACGTGAAAATAATTATATAATCGGTATGCCTTAAAATAAAAATGTATCCTCTTAATGCGATTGCTTTCTAATTGGTTGACATGCCTCTGTTTAAAACATTTCCTGTTTAGTATAGCCTCTTTTGTGGGAAAATCTAACAATTTATATCTTTATTAAAAAGTTTTTCCTTTATAACTGCAGAATATAAATGGAGACGGAGTACATTAATGAAATACTTTCCAAATGAGCGTTTGCGATCTAACGCCAGATATGATTTCGATGAGACTACCAAAAAGAGCGAAACCATTTCTCTAACAAGTTTATGAGTCATTTGATGTCACTAATAGGGCCTTTAACGGAACAGGCATTTATAATATGAAATACCAGCAATACATTATTAGAAATAACTTCATTGTATCTAAAAAAGTGTCTCTTTTCAATGTAAAGTACAGTATTGCAGGTTTAAATTGACCACGAATTAGACGAATGATAATTCATCTCCTATTTAATGCTCGAGCAGGTGATACGAGAGTATTGGAAGTTGATAAATTGACTCGAAAGTTGATAGAATGACTTGAATCACAATTATCGTCGCATAGGAACGATACCTTAACAGTTTGATTGAAAACATAATGTTCTTCATGTAAAGTCTCGTGTAGTTTTTGGGAATATGAGTTAGAAGTCAAGTAATGTGGAACGATATAAAAACCGCGCCATTATTGGGCTAACAAAAATCAGACGAATAAACACGATCCCATTAAATACCCATATTATTTCCTATTGAAAAACTGGATTGAACAAGAAATATTGTATAGTCTTTTTTGTATATAGTAATAATAGCATCATTTATAATTATTTGATGTTTGTTTTTTTTTTTCGTAATTTTCTACTTCGTCTTTTTAAATACTTTTAAATTATTTTGTTGAGTTTTAAAACAATAACAATAAAATTTATAAAAAAGATGAGTATACTAGAGCTTTCCTCATATGTTTTTATTATGTACACTAAAATTTGGAGAAATGAATTTGAAAATTCATTTTTTCCAATATTATTTTTGTTTTTTTCTTTATAAATATACCCTGTGCAAATTTAATAGTTTCAAACCAACACATAAATAAGTAAAATGTTTCTTTTTTTTTCTTTTTTAAATATTGGTATTAAAAATTTGTGCTATTTAGAAAAAATTGTGCGTGTATTAGAAACACTGATATATTGAAATTTATTTAAAAGTTTAGATATTTTAAAATTATGTTTGATTTATTGTGTTCGTTTGTAAAAATAGGGTATTTTCCACTTTTTTTTTTTTTTTTTTTGAAAACTGTCTCAAAATTTTTAGTAATACAATATTAAAACTCTTTTTGCTTTAATAAAATCACTTGTAGATATAAAATAGTACTTAAAATTTCTAATATGATAAAGCAAAACGTCGCTGGCCTATTTGAGGAGTAAAGCGTGTATTTTATTCGTACTAATCTAACGCTACTTAAGTTGGGTTGATCTAGCCTGGGTAGACCTTTTTAGTAGCGTCAAAAATTAAACTCACAGCGACACCTACCGTAAAGAGTAGAATAACGCCTGTCTAGTAGCTAGTTTTTGTATATAAAATTTTTAAAATATGACAGTTGTATATTTACAAAACATAAGAATTATGTTATTGTTTGCGAGAACTTAATTATTTGAAAAAAAATAAAATAAAAATTAGATGAACCACATATTTTTGCGAAAAAAATCTTTAGATTTTGGTTTTCCACTTCATAAAAATTTATTATCAAACTGGCAAATACCCTATTGTTGAAAGTTAGACCAAAATTGAGAAAATTAAGTTTTGAAAACATTTTTTAAAGACACAAAGTTTGAGGCTAGTTTACACGTATTCTGTTCTGTGTGCAAGTATTTCAACTTTGAAAAGTTTAAAATAAAATGCACCTTTTGTTATCTAAAACCATATTTTGTTTGGTAACTATATCACATGGATTGAAATTTGGCATGGAGGTAGTTATTGTGCTTGTCTTCAAGGCAAAATAGTTCTGGCAAAGTCTTAACCCAATTTAAAGCTATTTATTTAGATACTCCTCAAAAGTAAGATGTCTAACTTTCAAACAAACAAAAAAAGGAAATTTCAGTTGATTAAATTGAGTTTAATTATACATCGAAAGTCATTTTGTTCTTTTCTAGAATTGAAGGGTGTTTGATCGTCACAAAAAGATTCAATAGAATTTTTTTATCTTATAAATATGTGTTTTCTACATTTATGGTTTCTTAAATATTTAATGACATGTATTTGAAAGAGATGAATAACTTCTAGTTGTACTGAATACAAAAAACAAATAAAAGTACAGTACAACTTAAGCTGCTGGTTACAGCAAGGTAGTTGGGTCTCATGACGGAGCGTGATGATGATGTCGTCCTTTTTTGCTACCCCCAAATGTAAACCATGTACCAACTTTGCGACCAAGTGAGTTATGACTAGTTGTATTTAATTGAAGTGACGATCCCATGTACGCAGAATCACGTTTATATGATTTGTCATCTGCAAGAAAATTAAGTGATTAGAACATACTATTATATACATCATATTCTGTAAACAATTTTTATTTTTGTATTAAATTTGTCAGAATCTAGTTGGTCTAATGTCAGAATCTAGCAGCTGAAAATTAAGATAGTTTTTGGTGTGCAAAACCTGATTCTTGAATTGATTCACGATATTAAAAGAATATAGTGAGTGGGGACGAGCTGGAACAATTTGTGCCAAGCTTTTTTCGAAAGCCAGACGAATGTAGTAAAAATCTGAAGCCGCAGACTTTCTGACGCGTACATAGCTTTGAATACATAGATAAGTACATCAAAATAGTTGTTTCGGCATCTATGATCATCCTATTGATTTTTGATAGCTATTTTATAAACTAGAAGACTGGACAGTACAGCTGGTTTTTGCTGATTTGAAAAGTTAGCATAAGATTAACAATCATCTACATATAGCATTATGTAAAATGGTAAAAAAATATATACGTTAGCTGCGTTATACGTTAAAAAATTTAACGGATCACCCCCTCTCAAATTATTTCTGAGTACACCCCTGGTTTAAAGTAGTGTCATTCTAAAAAAATGTAGTAAAGAAAAATTTTATGGGTACTATTTTTTTAATAATTCTGGAAGCTTTATAAAAAAGGTATTGTTGAACATTGATTTTCGCCCACTCACTACATCCCTTAAAATTCTTGAATATTGTGTGATAATTAAGGATTAGCATCTAGCAACATACTAAAAATTAGCTAAATCTAAATTTTTAGCTGGCTAATAACTTTGCCTAGGTTAAAATGATAGTAACTTTATTCAGAGTATTTCATTTACGAAATTACGGTAAAGTAAAAATGAAAACATTACACATCAGCACCAAGACTCGAACCCTGGACCTGCTGATTTCCTGGTAATGATTACAACTCGGCTCTGGTAGTTAAAATGTAAATTAGCCACGAAATTGATTGCTTTAATTTTGCTTTTATATTTGTTTATTTCGCCAGAATCGCATATTTTATTTATTTAAAAAAAATTTTGATAACCTACTTCGTGGTTTATGTGGTGGCTGTCGATGTGATCTAGCAGCCATGCGTGCTAATTGACGCGCAGCTGGTGGAAAATCTAAACCTTCTAAACGATCTCTTGCAACTAAACGACGTTCTTCAGCTAACGCTGACAGCCAACATTCCTTTTCGGCAGCGGAACGACAACAAAATAATAACCATTTATCGCGCACACAACTATAGATTTTTAAACCATGCTTAACAGTAACTCCAACCTGAGGTTCTGAAATTAATCCTTTTGTCAAGAAAAAAAAAATAACGGCCATTAAAAACAACGATTAATTTGATTAGTATTTTCATTAGCAAATAGCACAAACTTTTTATTATCTCTCTCATTCTTCATGCAATGGTAAATAGTATTAGATTTTTTGCAAAGTTTCCCAGTTAACAATCTTCGATTATTTTTGTTACAGTTACTTGGTGATTTTAATCAAATTAGTAAGCAATTTTATTTCAAATATTTTTGAATAATTTGATTTAAAATAAAATATAAAAAAGAATAATTTTACTTCTTCGTAGGCAATTTCGTACGTAATAAGTGACTCTTCCAACTTGTGAATCATTGAATTCTACCTCTTAAAACTAGTATAGCATTATTTTGAGTAGCTGATATAAATTGTAAGTTGTTTATAGGCTCACCGTTGTCGAGATACTATTCATCGAATTGATAGACGTATTTATATGTATCTTACGTTCAATAAAAACTCTTTATATCAGATATTTTTGGTGGCACTCTTATTTCACAACCACTTATTTCTCAACCACCAAGTATATCTTGTACATAGATAGATACATAGAAAATGCCATACAATTGTACAGAAACCAATTGTACCAAATATATCTGGTACATAGATAGATATACAGAAAATGCCAATGTCCTGGTAAAAATTTTTGAACATGTACTTTGATCCCAATTAAAATTTATTACGGTGTCCTTTGTTTAAAATTTGCGATCATCAACTTTTAACATGAAATAAGAAAAGTAAAGACATAGTTTTGTTTTTAAACACAAAAAAGTATCAACTTTTTGGTTTAAAAAAATTTCAAATAGGGAATATTCATGAAATTTAAATTTGGTTCAAATATTTTTCTTCTGTTACTTTAATGACTGGACATTTCAACTAAACCATTATTTTAGTTATTAATATCCTTGTAATTACTTAAAATTAATTAATAAAAGTACAAATTCAGTGAGGGCATTTAAAAATTTCTAAAACGGAAATTTAAATTTTTATACGGACGTGACATCAAAGTACGGGCTTGTCAAATTTGTTGACATACTGTATGATATTAATTATTTACATTTTATATGGTATTTCATTAAATTATACTATTCTATGACTTTTTATTAGAAAACTTAATAATAACGCGTGTAAATTCTGTGTTGTAAATTCATTTTTTTAAAGTGTAAATTATACATTGAACTGTCAAAAATTGACAGATCACGTACTTATACGTCATCAACAGAGAGCGCCAAAAAACTGCTTTTAAATATCTCAAAATTATAATGTATTTTAAATATTTTTTTACACTTAAATACAGCATTTTTAAGCAGTATTTATATTTTTTACTTTGTTATAACGGTGTAAACAATGAATTAAAAATATAAAAAAAATACATGAATATTCCCTATTGGATTGTATTCCGTGTTTGATTCATATAGATCCGAAATATACGATGTACTTGTATTTTACAAGAAGAACCGTCAATGATGTTTATAGTTGGCGAGACGCTATTATGAGACATGCATACTGTGTAGCATAATCTTGTCAGAATTAAAGCGCTACGTGTCAGTGTGTTGTTGGTAGCTCTCGATTTTTTTATTAATCCATTTACTGTGCCTTTATTCTAAAAAATTAATTCACCTTAAGAATTGTATCCCTATTATATATGCCATGTTAGGCATGTGATAACGAACTTGGACTTCGGATTCGTAATCAACGAAATTTAAAAATTAACATCAACTTTTTCAATAATACGGGTTGTCTCATCCTCTTGGGTATAAAGCAAATTTATTTCTTTTTAGTATTTTAAAATAATAATTTTTGATCCCAAGTCACTGTCTTATTAGTTTGCGGGATTTTCAACACATCATACATTTAGCTCACATTTAAAACTATCGTAAATCGAAATGACATTCAACATCAATCATTCAAATTCTAGAAAAAAATCATGCTCAAAGCATTAAATAGTATAATTTTGATATTTACCTTTTCCATCGGGAACATCTATTATTTCGCTCGTATCCAAACAAATTCTGCCTTTATACACGTATGTGTTCCGTTTTAATAAATCCTATAAACAATGTTTATAATATATACTAAGTAATATAATAGTTTGGTATAAGACAGTTGATTTTAGTTCGAAAAATTCTGGAGAATTGTAAATATGGAGCAGTTATCCAGATGTCTTGAGTCGTAGATTTAAAATACATATATTATAAAATGCACATTATTCAAACAAAACGATTAATTTTAAAGAAACATATTGACACTTACATGCTATTATTAAAAGGGGAATTTTATTCATAGCTAAGCCAAGATTTATCAGGAAAATCATTTTAGCCAGCTTTTTGATAAAAAAAAAACCTTTTGTTAATTAATATTTTATATCATTTTATTAATGATTAGAGATCGTAGCTAGATTTTTCATCAATAGAATTATAGATTTATAATGGGTCTTCCAATAAGAACGTCGGTTTTGAATTGTACGCCATTAACAGTCATCATTTGATATTAAAAAAGAATTAGCCGTTCGTTAGTTGACAGCTGAAGGTTAAGTAAAATGGAGTGCAACAATTGAATATTTCGCAGCCACAGTTCGCAAAATGCGTACAATTATGGCCATCGAAATTCTCAAAATGAAGCCACTATGAGCAGAAACTAAGTCTGTAAATGACGATAAAACAGAAACACGCGCTCGTCTTGGTCGCTCTACTCAAAATATTGCAACAGATCAATTCGGCATAGAGCTCAGAAAAATTAGTGTTTTCATAACCACTATGCATCGAATCTTAACAAAAGATTGAAAAGCCAGCATGTTGTTTCAACAGGACAGTGCAACATACCACACAGTCAGAGAAACCGTTAAATTACTGCATGAGTCATTTAATGATCGTATTATTTATCGTTTTGCAAGTCGGCATTGGTTGCCCAGATCAAGCGATTTAACGCCTTTGTATTTTTTTCAAGCTACAAGTTTATGTGAATAAACGCACAATGATTGAAGCCTTAAAAAAGAAAATTCAACGCTATATTACTGAAAATTTTACGAAAAGAGTATGCCTGTGCCAGCAAAGCCGCGGCGGTCATTTGTCAGATGCCTTATTCCATTCATAATCTTATGATGTGCACTTCATTATTCAATAAATATTTTAAGCCTATGCCACAAACATACATGTTTTGTTTAAAACTAAAAACCGACGTTCTTATTGGAACAACCTTTACATAACATTATTACCTAAAATGTTTTACTTTGCCTACAACCAAAGTAGTAGAGATAATAAACTTTTCTAATTTGGGAAACTCGATTCTAAAACAAACATATCCGCAATTTACTATTATTGATAAAAAATTGTCAGAAGGTACTAGAACTTTCTATTTGGAAATAAAAAGGAATATATTCAAAGCTATATTTAGAAAACAAATGAAAAATAACATTAAAAGGGCGTGGATAAAATGAATATCACACATGGATGAAATCGGGGTTGAAATAAATTCATATGGGAAAAATGTTTAAGTATAATCCAAGTGAAGTTTGATCAACATTATGCCTTAGTTATTGAAAAAAAATTATGTAATGCAATAATACTTTTTCTTTACTCATGCAAGATAAGTACTCTCATGTCGGACTAATTTCCAACCGTTTGTTTGCGCGTAGTTTGTCTGTTTGGGTTTATCCGTCTGATGATCTGCTTTAGAGAAGCTTGAAAAAATTATCTTGGCTCTGTAGGTTCACATTAACTCCTCTAGGTACAACAAAGACAAATTATCAAATGATTCCCTTATTTTCGCACAGTTTTCTATTAAATATTGCGAGAAAGTTAGTTAGTTCCATGCTAATAAAAGACAATAATACGAAAATAGATTATTAATTCTTGTTGAACATACTCGATACATTCATTTATAGACTACGTTCTCTAATCATTTGCATCGTTAAACATGCTTTATTGATTTGTTTCGTTTCACTTGCAAGGTTCATTAGTTTTTTTAAATTTTTCAAGAGAGAAAATAGAAAAATAAATAATTTTTCACAAACCTTTTTACAATAAACAATTTGATGATCAAATAAAAATAATGTAATATTATTTGTCCACATGCCTGTCGTCACTCGTATAACATCACCTTGATGTATTAGCTGTGTACTAACTTCAATTAAATCTTCACCTTCCCATCCTTCAACGCGTTGTTGCCATGCCGCTAATTTTTCTAAACTTTCCATGCGACGTTTTCGTTCATTTATTAATACAGCAACACCACGCATTGTCTCTAATGCTTCTTGTATTTTACTATAGTCTGGATGATCAGATTTTGTATATTTAAGTAATTCGGCTAATTGTAATGGATATTTACATATTCGTTGTACTGGTGTTAATAAATAACCGTCTAATGGTATTTCAATGAGACCACGCATTAAACGACATGCTTCGAAAAACTTATTATAACTGTTTATTTGATAAAGTTCTTGTAAGGTAGCTATTGCCATGGGATGACTATTACAATAATCCGAATATTTTCGAAAACCAGATTTCTGAAAATAATATAAATTAAATTTTAATATTAGATAAAACTCAACTTTTGTTATTGTAAAGAAAACAAAATTTAGAAATATTTCAATTCCATGCAAAAGATTAGACTAGGTTGCGTACTCGCCTATTACCAAGTCTATTAGTGTCCCATCGGACACTAATTTTTTTTATATAATACTACTATATAAAATATTACTACACTCGGTGGGTCATAAGTCACTACCCATTACTTAATTAAATACAGTATAAACATGGGTAGCGACTTTTGGCCCACCCTGTATTTAGAAGTGATGATTATGTCTTTCTAGTACGCAATTTACTCATTATTAACAGCTGCCTTTCTACATAAAGGTAATACATTTATTTTATAATTTTTTTAAAAAGAATGACAACTATACAACCTTCTATAAAACATTGGAAGGAAATTTTAGTATTAAATGACAAAGAGACATTCATAAGGATCGATTAAAACGAATAATTATTTGCTTGATATCAAAACTGTCACTGTTATTGAGTTATGAGTACTTAAGGAGGGTGACTAGCCACTTTTGTCTGAACTTTTTAGTAATCATAGTGATTCTATTATACTGCATTGTCCGCTTCTGACTTTGCTAGACCTCCTTAACATGATTATGCAGATTTCAGTATTTCGACATCCAACATAGTCTTTTGGAGCTTAGTTTCTCATGATAAGGCATTACTTCAACCTATTACTGTCATTTTTAACGTTATGATCTTGACTGCTACATAACGATCTGTAATATGAGCTAAGACAATTTGGATCATTATAGATACTAATTTATTGTTTTTTATTACTGGCGAGTCACCCTCCTTAGATGATAAAATGCATTGTGATAAATTCCAATCTAGGAATATTAAGGCACAAAGTCGGAAGCGGACAATGAAGAATAACAGAATCGCTATGATTACTAATAAGTTTAGACAAAGGTGGCTAAGATTTAAGTTTAGCTGCTGGAATAATGATAATGTAAACTTTGCAGTAGAACATTTTCAGAAAGAAGATGAATTATTGCAGGAAATACAACAACAAGAGAAAACAATTAAGCACCCACTATGTTATGAAGGATTGGAAAAATAAATATTCATTATAGTGGGATACTTTTAGGGGACAAAGTAGACAATTAGCTAGTCACGAAGCTGAAAATGCTTTAATTCGGGATGTTTGGATTTGTAGAAATAAGGGTAGTACAATGAATCATATATTTTCCAAGCGAGACGGATGTGCATATCAGATCAAACCGTGAAATCTAATCTAGTCTAGAAAATGTCTAATTTACTTAAATGTCATTAATCTGAAGACCATTTTATGAAAATAAGAAAATACTTACATGCTTTAAAAAACAATCTCCAATACAACTACGATGCGGTGCATCCCAATCAATACATGATTCTAAATCATTAAGAAATTCTGTTTGAAATTCCAATAATTCCTCTAAATTAATAAATATTGTTTGTATTTGTTCCTCACTAAACATTTCACAACGTTTTCGACATTCAGATATATATCCTTCACTAACATCACGTAACACTTTCACAAAATCACGTTCAGTATGCACTAATTCACGCACTACACTTGTACGCACTTGTTCATTGGAGAGCAGAGATATACTTGTACGGCGGCGTATTGACGTTGTAGAAGATTGTCCTGAAGCCATTGCTGCCAAACAATCTTCAACAGTATCTTCTTGATTGACTCGTAACTAAGCATATAAAAAAATATAAATTATTACCAACAAAATTATAAAATGTAAACAGCAAATTAAAACAGCATTTTCTTACCCTAACAAATGCAGCTGGAAACCATCCAACTGATCCATTTGTTGCACCCCACCACCAGTCTTTATCGACAGTTTCAAGTACTTCAATAACATCACCAGCTCG
Organism: Chrysoperla carnea; assembly: GCF_905475395.1. NCBI lineage: Eukaryota > Metazoa > Arthropoda > Insecta > Neuroptera > Chrysopidae > Chrysoperla > Chrysoperla carnea. The sequence continues at coordinate 45,554,898 of NC_058338.1, read as the reverse complement.
AAAAGCTAATTCCTCAGATTCCATTGCTATATGATCCCAAACAGCCTCAGCCAATATCACAATATCATCAGCCATACCAGTTTCCAGAGATGATCGCTTTCGTTCTGATAATGATGTTAACGATGATTCCGAATCTGATAACATTTCCTCATCATCAGATGTTCCACCATGGCAATCATGTTCATCTTCACTAAAAACATGTGCACCATGGGGTCTTGAACCTGAATAATTTGAAAGTATTAATTATTTATATATTCAGCAACATGCTTATTTATTTAGCTCGTTATAAAAAATTTAGCTATGTTTTTGGCGTTTTGGTACCTCTTAATGTCTACAAAACCTTATATTTTCTAAGCTTAGTACCAATAGGCAGGACTGGATTAATGCATGAACCCGACTGGATCCAGGACTAAAGCCCCTGAGTGTTCTGAGGGCTCCCAAAAATCAAATTAAAAAAATGTACAACAAAATCATTCAGCAAATGGCTGATGGAATAAGCGAGCAGGCGAACTTCAATCGTAGATCTCCAAAATTACATAACTCAAGGTGCTTTTAATAAACACAAAGTAAAATTTACTGTAAAAATCAGATGTCGAAATAATTAAAGAAATTTCTGCATTTACATTGGGTCTGTATGATTTCCGACCCAGGGCCCCTCAAATGTACAATCTGGCCCTGCCTATAGAGTACATGGCAATGGGTCTTCTTGTTTGAACAAGTGTGAGGGTAATGAAGGAGGCGGTAGTGGAATACCTATGTCGTGTCTTTTTTTAATTATTTCAAAATTTCTATAATGGTAATATTGTATGAATTGATGAAATCTTGTAATAATACAGGAAAGCGGGATGTGTATTGATTGATATCTACCTTGAGCTTGGAGAGCTTTCGTAAGAATTTGGTGGGTGATATCTAGCCTTGATATCTAGACGTTGATGCTTCAACGCAGTTTATTACAAAATGTTAATAAATATTTTTATAACAAAATGTTAATAACAATTAAGATAGCCACCTTTATAATTTGGATAATAAATGTAGATACTCAATGGTTGGAATATTATAAGTTTTCTGAATTGTCTTTTGTATCTAATAACAGAGAAGTCAATCAACACAGAAATCATCCGGAAGAGATATTTATTTTGATATTTAAATTTATTTCAAAAGCTCTAACTAAGGCCTGTCAGGCATTTTTATTATTTTCTGTAATACAAAAGGCAGAAAAATTAACTTTTCAATTAATTTAAAATGCAGTATTTACTTAAAAATTAAATTAATATATTCTGAAAAGACCTACTAGATAATTGAAAGCCGTAAATAAATTGTTAGTCATAGAAAATGGCAGTTTTAATAATCAATAAAAACTGTAGAATTATTAAACTTACTACAAATTTCAATACACTTAAAATAAATCCAGCGTCGAAACATTTTGAAAACATTTAAATTATAATAAAACAAAAACTAAATCAGAAATTTTACAAATGTTGGGCGTGTTCTAATAAAAAAAACTGATATGCAGACGATACAAAAAAAAAAACTAACAATAATGCATTAGTTTATGGAAAGATAAGCTTGAAAATAAACCACAATTTTTTTTTCAATATCATCGTTTTTATGTCAAGCTTAAAAAATTTTGTTAACATCCTGTTCCGTTACAGTTTTTTTCCTATTTTATTTGAAAATTCATTAAAAGGTGCGGTATGTTTATTTTATAAAAATTTTTGGGTTGAATGAATATTTCTTTAATATAGTAGGTATATTAATTGACACGGAAAATGGGAAATCAATTATTTTCGTTGATTTTTAAGAATGTTAATCGGTAGTTCGATATGTTTATTAAATGTGAATAAAATGAGTGAATAAAATAAAATGAAACAATTATTTTGATCAAAAAGTGGTTTGAGGTTTAAGTAAATTTTCGATTTTTTGTATTATTTTTAACAGAAAATTCTTGAAACTACCACATTAAGTACTTGTTTATAATTTTACGAATTAATCAATAGAAATATTCTAAATTTAAAATGTCTATCTGTGCCACTTGTTTAATTAAAAACGTTTCTTAAAAATTAAAAATCTTATTTTTAAAAATTAATTACACAAAAGTTTCACTGTTGCACTATATTGATTAACCATGTATTTAAAATTTAAAATTTTTATCTATTTAAAGAAGAGAGAACACGGAACAATTTTTTTATTTTGGATTGAAAAAAAAAAAACCGTTAAATGATTTTTTTGTAATGACCATGTGCATTATTTGGGGGAATTTTTAAACTTCAAAAGGGGATGAATATTTTATTTTTGTAAAACACATATTAATTCTCAATTGTATACCATGTATATTATATATATGTAATATACAAGGTGTACTAAGTTTAGTCCCAGGATTGTAACGCTTAAAAATATTAATGCTAGCAACAAAATTTTGGTATAGGTGTTCATAAAATCACCTAATTAGTCCATTTTCGGTTATCCGTCCGCCTCTCAACTTGATAACTCAAAAACGAAAAGAGATATCAAGCTGAAATTTGTACAGAGTACTCAGGACGTAAAAAGTGAGGTCAAGTTCGTAAATGAGCAACATAGGTCAATTGGGTCTTGGGTCCGTAGGACCCATCTTGTAAACCGTTAGAGATAAAACAAAAGTTTAAATGTAAAAAATGTTCCTTATAAAAAAATAAACAACTTTTGTTTGAAACATTTCTTCGTAAACATCACTGTTTACCCACGAGGGAGCAAATTAATCGCAAATTGTATAGTATGTATTATATGGGAATATCAGTTATGTATGTGTGACATGTATGTATGTGTAATGTGATAGAGTTATCAACACTGTCTAAACATGGTATTTCAACAATTAAGTCAATTGTTTGTTTAACTTGTTAAGGTTATTTTTGTATAGTACAACAAAAGTTATAGCACAACAAAAGTTATAGCACAACAAAATTGAATACAAAATCATGGTAATAAATAAAAAAGTTTTGCATCTTTGAAATTTTCCATAGTATTCTATTAGGTTATGACAAATTAGGCCACTTAGGGGGTGCTCAACCTCCTTTTTGGGAGGTAATTGGGAGTTTTAATCAGTTTTTTACAAATTACAAAAAATAACTATGCATTAAATAAGAAAAAAGTTCAAGTAAAAGTTCTAGCTGATTTAATTTTCAACTCGATATCTCTTTTTGTTTTTAAATTATTGTATTGACGAACGGGCAGACGGACGGACAACCGGAAATGGAATAATTAGGTGATTATAAGACCTATACCAAAATTTTGTTCGTAGCATCAATAATTTTATAAGCGCTACAAACTTGGGATTAAATTTAGTATGTCTTAATATATTTTATATATACATGATAGGTATAAAAATGAAAATCCAGGTTCAACTTTAAGAGTACTGGTATAAAGAAACCAACTATCTATTAGCTATTTTATATATTTTTGTAAAGTTATTTCACATTTTTTGCCAATCATTGTATATAATAATTAAATCGGAAGTGCAATGATGTATGAAAATCTTACCCATTGTTTTGGTTCTCATTAATGGTGAAAGTTTATCAATATCCAACGGTTGGCTGAGCGATCGTCGTAATTGTGGTCGACCTGGTGTTCGTCGATTATGACGCATTAATACAGAATTAGCTGGTGAATTATTACTTGATGGTGCATGCCGAGGACTTAATCGTTGTGGACGCATTTTTATAGGTGATGGTGATGAAAACATTCGTCTGTATGATCCACGAGTATCCCACTGCAATAATCTCTGCCCTCCAAGATCGGAATTTGTACGTCTTACGTGACTGTGTCGTTGCGTTCTAGATTGTAAGTCCGCCTGTAAATAATAAGAAAAAAATTTGTTTTTATTTTTGAAATATACGTACAGAGAATCGGAAGTGAATTAAAATCAGAGCCGGATGAAATATTCTTGATACCAAAGTTAATTTATAAAATCTGGTACAAAAATGTTAATATTATTACTTCATTTTATTCATAAATACCGAGCGCCAATTTTCGGTTTTATGGTTACAGTGTACACAACCTTTAAATATTTAAATTTATACGTAGCTGAGCCCTTGAACTTCGCTTCACCTATGATTAATTAATTTGAATATAATTTTTGATCTGCGATTAATCTAAATCAACAACTGCAGCTCCGCCACCAAATTAATAGCTTAGACTATGCTTAGCCTGCCAGATTAGCCCACCCGTTATACACCCCACGCTTAGTCGCTTAGGGGTTGAATTGCAAAAATAACTTTCTTACTAATACAGTGTATATAAGGAATCTCTACATTGCCAGTTTTGAACTTTTCTTTCCATTGTTTCCAATTGTTCATATAATGATAAAATATACAAAATTAGATAAAATATTTAGTTAAGTTTTTGATTTTCTATTTATAAAGAAACATTCCTAACATACTGCTTGTGAGAAGAATAACAAGAACTCTCTTTTGTAAATATTATAAACCAGATAAAGTTAAGAAAACCTGACATTTTAGGAAACACTGATCCATATTTGTCCATAAAATTAATTACATGAGACTTCCATATATAAACTATCATTTCCATTTTTCTCATCTTGGAGGAGTGAGGTGTCTAAAATCGCTGAAAATTACGTTGTTAACTCAATTTAGTCCAAATCAGAGACAGTTTCGATAAGAACATTATTATATTAGGTGTTGCTTGAATAAAAAATTGATAATGCGAATTTGAACGTCCCAGAATTCATTTGAACCTAGAGTTTCAATTTACTTTACTCTCTATATATACTGATATTATTTATTTATTTTATAAAATTCAATTTATCCTTCCCCGCCATACATATTATTTAGTAATGTTTTTAATCTAATATATACATTTTAATATTAAAATATTAAATAATATTTGAATATTATATTGTATATTATATATCCATACAGGGCAGGGCGTTCGATAGAAAAATATTATAAAATATCGTATCATTTTTGAGGGGAAAATCCTAATAATCTAATTTTATTTTGAAAAAATAGTGTTAATTAAATTTAAAATTATAAAATCATACCTTTATCCATTATTAACTTCGTTAATAAGGACTTTTTTTCCTAAAATTCATAGAATTTTTGGACTTGGTTGGCGCTTGGGGAGGGGGGTACTAGTAGATACAAACACTTTTTAATGTCCATAACAGCAAGGAATTTAGGCCTGTATTTATGGCTACCTAAACTCGAATGAATTTATTTCAGTAGATTGATCGCTTACATAAAATGAATAAATTTAAGTAGGTTCCGTTTTTACGTACGTTAATTACAACAAATAATGTTTCTATTGTTTAAAGCAGTAACGTCTAGTCAAGACACTGTAAGTAATCGGTATTGATAAATATAGTCAAATATGGGTAAGTGAGAAAACTCTATAAGTGAGAATAAAAGCCAGGACCCGTCATTTTAAGCTCCCAAAACTCGGAAACACGGGTTCGTGAGAAACCTCTATAAGCGAGAATGAGATTGTAGGTTTGTAGATTGTCTAGGTTTTTTTAAATTTACTACAATATAAAATTTGTCAGTTTTTAGTAGTGTGGTGTCAGAACAGCAAAAATTCGGATACGGATATGGATAATCAGTATCAAGATCTGCGAAAACGCATACGGATATATGTTTTAGACTTATAAATTTCGTATAGACTGTGATGTGTCGTGTATTTTCTATTGAATAATTATTAAATTTTTTTGTGATTTTAGTTTTGAATTTTATATAACCGTTAATTCCTAAAAAACTAGTGTAGGTTTAAAAATAAAAAATCGGTATAAGTTCGAGTACGTTAAAATTAGGATTACCATTTCTCCATAGAATACGAAAGACAGTGATTGCGTCAATTCCTTATTACGAGCACGAGTGTGGAGTAAGATCGGAAAAAATTACTAAATTATGAAAAGCTTTTAAATGATATTTTGTTCTCTTGTTGAGATAGAACAAAAGTTTAAATGTAAAAAAAAAAAAAAACTTTTGTTTGAATCATTTTTTCATAAACATCACTGTTTACCCGTTAGGGCAAAATTACGGCAAAGCTTTGGTGACCATTTTCTTTAGAACTATAAATAAAAGATAGAGAATTGAAAATGTCCAGGTAGTTTCAACTAGTGGTCTTGTGAAAAGAAGTAAAACGAAAAAATTTAGAAATTTTCGAAAACCAAATAAATGGTGCCTTAATTGTGTTTATTTATAAAAAAATAATACAAGCACTGACATTGAACACTTTCTATACAGGGTATTTCAACAATGAACTCAATTGTTTGTTTCGCCTTGTTTTTAAATTACATCCTGTAATATATTTATCAAAGGAAAGCAAAAAGTAATTATGATAAACTTTTAAATAATAACAGATTAAATTTATATAATATTTTAGTAGGTATGGATTTAAAAACAAAAACCAATATTATATATTTTACGAAACGTTTATGGTATGTAGGTGTACTTATGAAGTAAATATATATTTCAAAGTATTCATATTATATTATTTTATGATGAATTTTTAATGAGTTTAAATAGTAAAATTAACTTTTTTACTTCGAGTTGAGTGAGGCATAGTTATTTAAAATAACAATACCGATATACCGCAGACAACACGTGAAAAATAAATTATACCTATATTAAAAAAGTTTATTAAAGTACACTGAAAAAAAATTTAAATAATTTCCTAATGATTGGAACAATTACAGCTAAATATTTGTATTTACTATTCGCTCCGTGCGTGAGTTTCGTTTCCATGGTAACGATACACTACTTTAATTATAGAATTGTATGGATGCATATATAATTGTATGGATTGCATTTAAGACTTACATTGAAAATTTATTATTATTGTCTCACAAATTTAAATAAATAATTATGATAATTTACATTTGAAAAATAATATTTGTGCAATTTGATTTCTTATTTTCACAATTTTTAATGCATTAAATTTAATTAATTCGTGTTTTACAATAATTTTAATTTGACATTTCTATAACATTAACATGTAAAGATCTGCAAATTAGTAATAACAGCCCCCTTTAACGCCACTGGAAGCGCTGGCATCGATTTTATTGCCCCTACCATGACTACGCACACAACGAATAGAATGGGATTAAATTTAAAATATGAATTCATTGATACAAAATCACTGAAATTAAAAAAAACAAAATCATTACATGGAAGAGATTGATTTTAGTTTAAAGTCATGCATTTTATTGACGGAAAATAAAATTATACTTAGAATATATAATCGTGTAAATAAAGCGAATATACAAATTAAAATGTTTGCTTTAAATATAGAATTAGGTTAGTACCTACGCAACATATCTATCATGTCTATATCCATATGTGATTGAGCCAACAACATGAAGATTGTTGTTACTAATAGATATTTGAAATAAATTAATTGAGCATTTTTATAACATATAGGATATTAATGTGTATATAGGATATTAATTTGATTAAAAAAATTAATAGGATTGAAGATTCAAATTTTGGAAAAACTTGCATTTTCAAAATTTTTTAGTAATTTTTAATAAATATCAAATATAAAGTAATCGATTACTTGAATTATCGAATTTTTTTGCCCTTTCCTAGGCTATAATAGACCAATATGGATAATATATGTTGATCGTATGAATCACTATGAACAATAGATACTCAATGAAATAGATACTCGATAAATTTCAAGCTGTAAGTATAATTTTATAATTCCGAAAATTAAACAGCACATGTCCATTACATTATTATAAACGTTTTGAATTGTTTATGGTTAGGTAATCGATATTATTAGCTATTGTAACGTTTGAAATTCAATTTGTGTCAAATTACATAACAAACAATTGCCGAAAACTAAACCAATTCTCCGAAACTCAAATCTATGCTGTTATGTATTTGTTTATACAATTATTTTACTTCGAAATAGATTAAAGGTAATAAAAAAATTTATTACGAGAGTTAAAAAAAAAAAGTTTTGGGAATATAAATTATAAAAGGAAGGAAATATTAAGAATCGGTCCGGCCCTATTTGTCAATCTGTTGTAGGCTGTCTGAGTTTAAAGTTCTAATTTTGGTTAAGTATTTAAAAAAATGTGACCCATCACCCTGTATGACTGAGTAGAATTTCAAAACGATATTCCTATAAATGACGAAAATATGAGGGTGTCTTCATCTTAAATGCCATTCACTGTACAAAAATCTCGTGTCACGGTGTTTGTGGTCACACTCCTCAAAAACTGCTCTATCGATTTTAATGATTTTTGTGTGTATATTTTAGGTAGGTATGAGAATAGATCGTAAATTAATTTTGAATCCATTAATCGATTTTAAAAATTATTTTGCCAATAGAATGATACATAGTTTCCCATCTGTATAATGTATACCGTGGACGAGAGTATACCGCCCACGGTATGTTACATTTCTGTAGAATACGCTTTCCCATCTGTATAATGTATACCGTGGACGAGACTATACCGCACACGGTATATTTCATTGGCTTCAAATAAGCCTTCCAATCTATATTGTGTATACCGTGGACGAGACTATACCGCACACGGTATAAGGGCTCGACGGCATAAAGAGTATACCGTGAAAAAGTATACCGTGCACGGTATAAGGGCCCCACGGTATAAAAGGGCAAAAATAATTTCATACCGCGTCTAAATAGACCGTATACGGTATACCGTGGACGGTCTAGACCGTATACGGGATACCGTCTACGGTATACCGTCTATACGGTATACCGTCTATACGGTATACCGTGTATACGGTATACGTCTATACGTGTATACGTCTATACGTCTATACGGTATACCGTCTATACGGTATACCGTCTACGGTCTAGACCGCCCACAGTATACCGTATACGGTCTATTTAGACACGGTATGAAATTATTTTTGCCCTTTTACACCGTGGGGCCCTTATACCGTGCACGGTATACTTTTTCACGGTATACTCTTTATGCCGTCCAGCCCTTATACCGTGTGCGGTATAGTCTCGTCCACGGTATACACAATATAGATTGGAAGGCTTATTTGAAGCAAATGAAATATACCGTGTGCGGTATAGTCTCGTCCACGGTATACATTATACACAGAAATAATTGAATATTGATAAGCTTTTTTTGAAGAATTTTCAAAGCTCTGTTGATTTTTTGTATCTTTAGTAAAATTAATCTTACATGTAAGCCGCTTCTAGAATTGCACAATGTTTTCTTATTTTGTTTTCAATGATTCTGGTGTTTCATATATGAATTGATATAAGTATTATAAACGGATAAATAATATAAACGGATTCAAAAAAAAAAATTTCATCTTTTAAAAAAGGCGGCTAATCACACAGGGCCTAGGGCGGCAAAATACTTAATCCGCCACTGGATACATTGTCCGCAATTAACATCGGCTATATTTTATTTTCTTAAAAAAAGGTTTTACACAAATAAATTAAAATTGTGAACAAAAGAGAAGATGAGTGAGGGCAGGGAAAGTGAAGACTATATCGCGGTAGATTTGTTTTTAAAGTTTAAAATACCCAGGGAACACGACATTCATTGACTACTGTTAAGAGGTACGAAGTTCGCTGAGTCAGCTAGTATTTAAATAAATTCATTAATATACCCCCGCATAAAATTTTTACATGGATTTGGAAGTGGATTCTTTTTTCGGCGTCTTGCTCAACGATATAATTATATAAATGTTATTTTTTCTGTGGAAAAATCTGAGAAAGATTTTTAAATCCTGATCTGATAAAAATTCGTATATGAAAATCGTAAGATTATAAAAAACTTTTTTGAAGTAATTTATTTTGATTAAATCGGTATTACTTCAATACATCAAAATTACTTAAGATATTTTTCTTTGAATAAAATACATTTGCAATTTTTGTACGTTCTACATACTTTAAAGTCAAGGTTACTAGTTGATTTGGATAAAAAATAATCAAAATTTATTGAACCATAAAAAAGTGAAATCAAACCAGAAAGAAAATTATATGTGTATATATTATAATAGATATGAAAACACTTTTTGCACGTAGTTTATAGTCAACTAGAGTGATACCCACCTGCTTCGCTGGGTTTAAAAAAAGATTGATAAAGATTGCTTCCGCTTATCCCTTCTCTATAACACTCGAAATAATGGTGGGGATTGTTTTACACATGTAAAATATATTATTTTTTTAAATGTATAATAGTAATTATTCATTGAGTATATCAGACAAGATGGCCTTGAAATATTTTATATTGAGTATTTTTACAGAAATCTGTAATTTATGGTAATTTCAAATGTCAAATTAAATTAAATTTTTTTATTTTTTTAATATATCTTTATAAATTATAGTTCATGTGTTATTCTGATATATCAGGTATATTGCTGTAAAGTTTCATTAAAAACCATTCGCTAGCTTAAGCGTGAAAGTGTAACAAACAAACAAATAAACAAACAAACTTGCTTACTTTCGCATTTATAATATATAGAGATAGAGATGCGAAAAAATATATACAATATACATGTATGAATAAAACAAATATTTGATTATGTCAATTTTTTGACAGTCCTTTTTCCCATCCTGTAATAATATAATGTAGGCATAAAAAATATATCAATAATATCTACAGAAAATTTCGAAAGAACTGCACCAGCGAAGTGGCTGGAGCATTCATATTTTTAATTTTGAACAAGTACCTTCACTATTTTTATCTGATTCAATACCACATAATCCGTAGGGTAATTCAAATTAAATAATTAGTGCAGTTAATGAATGTAAAATCATGGCCGACTAGCTAAGTTTTTTGACAAATAAACGATTTTGATTTTTGTGAACCTTCCCATCCCTTTTTTCGAAAATTCGACTTTTATTCCCCAAAGTGCTCCAAACGTACTAAAAATAATAAATAAAGATGAAAATACCAATATGGGGATTTTTGGGGCCGTTGTATCTGATCATAAAAATATGAAAATTTAAATTAGCGGCCGAAAAATTCTGTTTTTAGCCGAAATCCTTATTTTGACCCCCGATAATAGAAAATACAGTTAAAATAAATATAGTAAGAAAATTGGCTGTACATAGTCGGTGTGGTACTGAAGTCGTGTGAGAGCGACCCCTGTAGCCAACACGACTAATTTCCCAGAGGGGGAAAAACATTAAAAAAATGATAATGATTAATGATAATTATCTCCATAGATAAATTATGTGTTTTATGCACTTTTCAGATTTTGTTTATTCAGTTTTTTCCAGTATTTTCATTATCATTAAAAAACGACTCAACTAATTCTGCTGAAAACTGTTTCAGTTCTTAAATACGCGTCGAATAAGCCCATTCACGAGATAATCTAAGCGAAAAAATCCAAACGAACATACGAACATACGCACATACGTACACACACACACACACACACACACACACACACACACACACAGACATCATATTGAAAGGGTTTGATTCGGATATTGATTTTCAAAATCGGCCCCACTACATTAACTTCCTCTGACAAGTTAATAATAAGTGCTCCATAATGATTAATAGGCTAAAAATAAGTTGCTAACAATAGCAGCTTATACTTTCAAATGTATTCTTTACTTAAATTTTTATTTCAAACTATAAAACAAATATATATTAATATAAAGTGGAAAAGGAACGATGGGAAAAAAGGCAATTTAGTTTTGCAACTCTTTCATCGCATTCTTATTTGTTTTCTGTGAAATTCAGCTTTCTATCTTATCGGTAGCAGCTCGATTTGGAAAAACATGATTTGAACACGAATTAATAAAATATTGTAATAGTAAAAATGTTTTATTTTTTGGTGTCAAGGGACCTGAAATGTCGTCTGAAAAGAATACTAGTTATAAAGTTTAAGAGCATACCGTTTTTTAAATACTCGGTTTGATATATATTTTTTTTATATAGAATATGTTTGCTTGTCAAACTGTCAATTTATATAAAAAGAAAAAAACTAGAAATAATGAAAACTTTTGCATAATCAAATTTATATTCTTTTACTAAAAGTATAAAGTAAAGTATATTTTTATATTTTAATACATATAAAATTTAAATCAAACAAAATTTTTTCAACATTAATAATAATAACTTTTCTTTTTATACTCTAAATTGAAAAATTTGTATGTCGATCTTAATGTAATCATTTTTAACTGTACCCCTGAGTTCAACATTAAATTTTTATCTTAATAATAATATACCGCAAGAATCAATCAGAACAGGCGACAAAAGAAAATTTGTTGTCGTGTTTGTCTCATAGAAATAATACCATAGAGTTGCAAAGTCGTCACCTAAACGGTTGATCGTAGATGAGAGAGACCAGATAAGATAGGCACGTATAGCTATCTTCGTCTCTTTTATACATGCTATAATCATAATATTATATACAAAACATGTGTTGTCGTCCCGCGTAAGCAATAGCCCGCGCTTACTGCAGTCAAGAATCCACTTTTTGCGTTTCCTATGTTTATACAGCTCTTTGGTATTATTATCTCTATGGTTTGCCTGAATTGTACTTGTTATAAATGAATAAATATTCGTTTCGGGGAAATATGGCAATATTTTTTTTACTCTCACTTTACTCTACTCCTAATCACTACTTTTATCTCCATACTTTGAACAAGGCAGCCTCCAGTTAGCCTCCCCTTTTGAATGACTTTCCTGAATCGGTTAATTAATTCAGAAGTTATACGATTACATACAGACGCACCAACGATTATATATAAAGATAGATAGATAAAAAGAAGATAGGGAGCCAATTGATCTTCTCTTCAAGAATTTTATTTTCCTTTCAAGGAAAACTATTGTTCAATGAAAAAATTTGTATGTACAAAAGTAAAATTTGTGACTGTGGATTATTTGAAATGTACGCATGCTCAAAAATTATACTTTTTTATGTTTTTATACAAATGTTATATTAGTCATGTGATATGTATTGCCTAAACATAGATGAATCTTAAACGTTAATCAAACCATTTTGTTAAGTCCTTATTTCCAAACATGTAAATTTGAGTTAAATGTGTGATTATATTCATAATGGATTTTGCTATTTTTATACGTAGGTATTTACATAAAACGGTTATCAGGCAATTTTTGTAAAAATTTGGGAAAATATTTTCTCGATATTTTCACATTTGTTATATTAAATAATAAGTTGAAATTTAAGAATATTAAGGAGGTTATTTCTGAAGTAATAAAATGTTTATAAATGTTTTCAAGGTTGTACAAATAACAAAATACTAAAAAATAAAGCTATTTTTCTACGTCCAAATACATTAAAAAGGAAAAAAATAAAATAAAATCAATTATTTATTACCTATCCGCAAAGTTCTTAATGATTTTGCCAAATAGACAAAATATTTTGCATATTATGCTTAGAAAGTAATTTAACACTTGGTTTAAACAATTAAACAGTAAGTTACACACCAAAGACTATAATTAAAAATAATAACTCTGATCATTTTTTCCCGTTGTAATGATAAATTTAATTTATAAATTCGGTTCTAAGGTACAAACGTAGGTACATTTGACAAATAACCGCGACACGACACGACGACTGCAATTATGGTGGTAACAAAACTTATAAGATTGTTTATACACGACTGGTAAGTCTGTATTATTATATTGCATGTAACCACAATTTGTTATCACAAACATATAAAATGTAAAATAAAATAAAATAAAGAAACCTACGCAGTAATGATTGGAATAAAAATTTTTATATGAATTGATATATCTTTTACTACAGTTATACGAGAAATAAAAATTCATGGTTTATTTAAAAAATCTAATTTTAAATTTTCATAAGTAGTTTGTTTATGATAAATTATTTTAATTTTGTTTGTCCAGACAAAATAAAATTCAGTTTTTTCGTAAAGTTTAAAAATGATAAACGTTCCGAAACATCGGACAAGACTTTATTATATTATAAAATTGATGTATTATTCTTGTAATATTTTTATTGAAAGCAGCCAATTGTAAGAATTATTTAAAAACAAGGAAATGCTTCAGTTTCTTAACTTCACTAATTTGGCAATTAGGAACAGGCTTACGTATTTATTGGATTTAATATAATATTTAGAAGGTTGTAGTTTGGTAAGGGTGAGGTTAAGCAAAGATTACCAAGTTACAAAAGTTACTTAAAAAGACATTTTAAATAATATTTGATCAATTTTGGGTAGGGTTGGGACCCCTCCTCCACGGCTCTAGGGGAAGGGGTCCCAAAGGGGAGTTATATCAAACCTAGAATCTTGTTGATATAAACCCTCTTACGAAGTTTCACTACTTTCCTCTCAGCCTCTCCCTAGAAAATCCCATTTTCCTGTATTTGGAAAGGTTTTCTCTAGGGTGTGGGCCTTCTCAAATTTTCCCAGATATGTGGCTTATAGCAATCCTAGAAACACCTTAAGGTTTAGCTTTGTGATAAGTTTAATCGAAATCGTTAGAGTCGTTTTTGAGAAAACCCCAAAAATTATGTTTTGACCTAAAGGGAAGTACCCTTGAAAAAAGGCCTAGGGAAAAAATGAAAAAATCTTCTGGAATTATGAGCAAACTGAACCTATGTACCCAGTTTGAGAAAAATAGGTTGAAAATTGGAGGCTCCAGCTTGGTAACAGACATACCGATATACCGACGGACGCAAAATTTTTAAAAAACCAACTTTTTGGAATCAGGGCCCCTCAAAACGTGTATTTCCGTTGAAACCCCGACATCGTTTTTTTTTTCGATCGCAATACTTAAAGACGTTTAGAAGGAAACGTTCTAAGCAACTATAGAAAAATGTCCTAAGCAAATCTTTAAAAATGAAAAGAGAATGGCTGGGATTCGAACGCTAGTCATCTCATTTCAAAGCGCGAACTGTTAACCACTTGCAAATAACGGAAAAAGCATTATGATGTATATTATATTTAAAGAAAATGAATAACCTATAACTGAGCGAATTAAAATAATTACAATTTTACTAACGGTCTGTGAGATACACCGGAATAAATCCGTTCGAGATGGGTTCGTGGAGATTTTATTTTAATACGTCAGAAATATCGTCCTTTCTACCGTTTTGTACCATCTTGAAACTCTCTTTTGATAGATATAAGCCTCCAAAATTGCCATATTCTAAAGAGGCTTTTCGATATCGAAATTTCATTCACCTATTTTCATGAAGTTCATAATTTTGAGAAAAACTTTGAGGGAGAAAGTATGTATCCTCCCACATGAAGGTAGGTGGACGAAATTTTTGCAAAGTGGTAGATAGATCTGTCTCGCTATCTATCTGTCAATATTTCGTAATCCAGCCTGTCGAAATAGTTTCCTTGTAATTATTTCAATTTTGTAGGTCTATAAAAATAGCAGAATAACTTACTATAATTAAGAATAGTTGAATTGAATAAGAAATAAACAATCGTTGTGCTTAAAAAGGTTTCAATCATAGTTAGTATTTTTTTGGAAAAATAAAGAACAAATTACGGAGAATGAAAATTGACTTACCTTAAATTTGTCGATAAGTATTTGGTTGATGAGATCGGAGTGCGGTCGAGAGGAGCGGCCTCCTGTTCCAACCCGGCGTCTGACCGCTGGGGGACTGTCAGTGTCCTCGCCCTGCTGATCCGTGTCATGCGATTCGGAACTGTCCCCACCTCCCCCGGTTCCTGCTGAGCCCGCACCACTCGTGCACCCAGATGCCATCTGTAATACAAAATTAAACAAAATTATTAATTAAAAATTATAAATATAATTAATTAAATTTATAAATATTTTGTAAATATAATTATAGAGAAATAAAAACAAACAAAACAATGATGACTGAAATATAAAATTTGTAATGGGTTCTAAAAATAAAAAATTAAATAAATGAAATGTACGAATAAAGCTACTCTATGATTGATGAATTATGAGTTCGAAAAACAATGTTCAAACGCAACAATAAAACGTTTTAATTTGAGTGAATAACAATAAACTGACAAATGAGAGAGAATAACGGTAAATAATTTTTAAGCGAATTTATCAAAAACATAGCATAAGCTGAAAAAAAATTTTTTGATTTTGAAATGACGTATCGT
Source organism: Chrysoperla carnea (assembly GCF_905475395.1). Taxonomy (NCBI): domain Eukaryota; kingdom Metazoa; phylum Arthropoda; class Insecta; order Neuroptera; family Chrysopidae; genus Chrysoperla; species Chrysoperla carnea. Next base: position 45,538,869 of record NC_058338.1, on the reverse strand, counting down.
TGAAATTTGTTGTTAATATTATCTAAATTTTATATAAACATATGACACAAAGCTTTTGTGTTAGTTCATCGGCCGGAAATCAAATTGTAAATTACGTGTTTAGTTTCATTTTAATTCACTCTTTGATACTGACAAAGTGGGACATTAAAACAAACCAAAATTACATAAAGTGATGTCCATTTCTTATACATCTATGGCAAAATGAGAAAGACGGCATTATTGTTTTTGTTTATTTTATTAAGATAAAAAACTATAGCCTGTAACATTTTTCCATAATTAATAGGTATATTCGAGTACCAGTAACTAGATTTAAATGATCTTATCTCCGGGAAAAAATTACATGTGCTTTTTTCGTAGAATTTTATGATTCTTAACCGGTGTAACTTCCTTTTAAACAATATTTGGGTATTATATAATAATTAAATTAAAATGTTTAGACCTTTCACTTGAAAATAAGACACCGTAGAGTTTCTTAATTTCATTAGAACCCGATATATAAGCGAAAATGTATAAAAGTGCTATTTTCCTGTTTTTCTCCCGAATTTTTAACTGTCTCGCACATTTTAAGCGATCACGATATTATACGAAAGTACCTAAGTGTTGATTTAGCTTCAAGTTAAATCTACAGCCTACCAACTTTGCTTCCTATTTTTTTTGTGATATGTAAATTTACCCCTATTAGCTTAATTGTTAAGGCGTAACCAATTCCGTAAGCGGTATGCTTAGGGTAATGGGTTCGATTCCCAACGTCACCACAAAATTAATTTAATTAATAGTTGTGATGAGCTGGTGTAGTACATGGCATATGTATGAAGGAGGTGTACTCAGCGTCTGAAATTGAGGATCTGATAAATGAAAGTATCAGCGGAAAGGTGGTAAAACACATATATGGTATCACGCAATGGGCTCTATAGAATAAGTGTGTCAAATAAAATTTCAATAATTGTAAAATTGTATAAAATTTCAAATACTGGATATGTGGTTTGATTTCGAAGGGTCTTCTATAAATGATCTACGAATGTTCTACATATATTTTCACCTTTGTTGAATTCTGAAAATAATATTTTATTAAACACCTAATAAACTACGAAAAAATTTATTGTTCAATACAAGACTTTTTTCGAAATGTTTGTTTAATTTTTTTCTTTGCTTGCTTTTATCTTCCATAAATTCTTTAAAATGTTTCCATTAGTTCTTTTTTTTTCGAAAGGTGCCAGATGCTTTACTGTTTGGTTTATTTTAAAAGATATCTTGGTGTTTATTTTCTATTTAAAACTATACAATTTTACTCTATTAAATGCTAAGCTTTTCAAGCACGAAAAGCATGCGCTTTAAAGGTATCGAATAATTATCATTATTTTTAAATCATTTTTGTATACATTCTACAAGCATGGGCATTTTTTTTTTATTCCGTTTTCGTAATCATCTTCAATTCTACCTTGACTTATGTACACGCAATCAATCAATCCATATCTAAATCTAAATTATTGAATTAAATCCTTGTTTCCAAAAATATAAATTTGAGTTAAATGTGTGATTACATCCATATTGGATTTTGCTCTTTTTATACATAGGTATTTACATAAAAACGGTTCTCAGGCAATTTTTGTAAAAATTTGGGAAAATATTTTCTGAATCATGCTGAAAAAAATATGTATGTACGCAAGGCTCAAGTCATCAGAATCTCTTCAATTTTATTTTTAGAAAGACAAGAAATAGAGCTTAATCTACGCGACACAAAAATTCCCCTTAAAAAGTGTCACATTTCGATTTAGAGGCTCCCAAATTATTTATACGAAAGAAATATGGTGCATATTTTTTTCAGATTGTCAGGCGGTATGTTAAATCTCTGAGGTTTCAACGTTCCACCCGAATGTCTTAGAAACTTCCCTCTCAACAGACGGAACAATCTTTTAACTGGATATTGTTGCTTAAATTAGCATTTACATAATCGCGAATTGGTTAACGATTCCACTTACATTGTTGTAGAAGCCAACAGATAGACAGATTGTCAGATATAAAACTTTTGATGTAAGCTGCCTTCAAAGACATCAAAGGATCAATAACCACTATTATTACAGTGCAACTTTCTTATATAACGTACCTCAATATAAAACCTTTCTCGATTTAATAATTTATCCATACCTAATCCCCTTGAATTGTTCATAAGAAACAATTTAAAATATTTCTTCACACTGTAAAAATTTTTTGAAAACAACCTCTTTATAAAAAATTTTTTAACTATCAAAAAAAAGTGTAAATACCACTAATTAACGAATTTTGTCAACCCAAAACCTTTATATAACGCTCCCACCAATATATGACCTTTATTCCCATAGTAGGTATGATATTCATGTCGCGACAAGTTCCGACACGTTTTTTTTCGTATAACAATCATTGTAGTTTAGAAAGTAATGTAAACACTATAGCTCGTCAATATTTTTAAAGATTCAAGATTCAAGATTCAAAGGCTCGAAAAACGTAAAAGGTGTTCCTTATCAGTCGCAGAAAAGCGAAACATCATTAATTACCTCTTTATAACAATTTTTAGACCAACATAACCTTAATATAACAAACCTCAGTTTAACGAATTACTTGATATAACGAATATTTACTTGTTTCCTTTCGATTTTGTTTTGTTATATCGAGGGTGCACTGTATTTTTATTATAAACGACAAATTGTTATTTCCAAAAATGTAATGATCAAAGGGTTTTATTTTCCAATAGATCATAACGAGAAATATTTTCCCACAGATTACAAAATTGATCGGAATCCATTTGTTTTTTTTTTCGTATAAATGGTTTATCTGGATGCAATAATTGTGGATTAGTTAAACGCCTATTATCTAAGTAAAGCATCAAGACCTTAATGTTATGCAGGACATTAAGCGCAAAAATTCTGGCAAACAATTACATTCAGCGCTAATTTTGCCCAAAATTATTTTTATGGTTTGTTTTAAAAATGATGTTAGCTTGTTGCTTCAAAGAGATTTGGATCGTTTAAATACAATGAACGGCGGCAAATAAATCTGCCAAAAACATTCGAATGTTTGTTCTATAACATTATTTAGCAATTCTATAAAAAAATTTAAGTCTATTGTCACTAACTTTAAGTGTGTTTTTTTCGTAACAATATTTTTGCCGTACGCAAGTTACAAATTAAATTTCGAATTTTCTTTGCCATAGCAATGTTCGAAAAAAACACACGAAGCAGAAAACAAACTTACCTACTTTAACCAAAACACAATACAAAGCTGTCTGATATTCAAAAAATTTCAAAAATTTTGCATGCAAAAAATAATAATTTACAAATAAAAAACCAAATTATTACGCAGGATGTTATTTACTGGTATGTGTATGATGAATCAATAAAACTACGAATTAATAATAAAAAAGGCGAATAATAATAAATACTCAAGGCGAAAAAAGTTGACAAAAGGAGTTTATCAACACCAAAATATATTTATCCTTACCAAGCAAGCTTATCTGCAGTCTATATTAACGATCAAAAATATAATAATTATTAAAAAAATATAATAAAATTTGTTACATCACAAACAAATTTGTGTATTCTTTTTGGTACAATGTACCATTTTCATTTTTTTATACAAAATTTTATAATCATATCGTTGCAAATATGCATTTTGATTAAAAGTGCATTAATAATAATTTTAAATATATAAAATTAATTTTATAATTAAATATTTAATTGCTCCTAAATATATAAATTAATAAAATAATTATAATATATATAAACATAAAATTTTAATTAATGGAAAATTTTTTATTGTATTATTTTACCTCAAGCTGTATTCCACTATCGCCACTGTTACATTTGGCATTTCTAGCTGCTTTATTTCCCTTTTTTCGTTCTTTACTACTTCGCCATACTAACGGTCCAAACCTACAAAAAAATAAAACCAGAGAAATTATTATAATTTTCCATGGAAAACGGGTCGTATCTGGCATGGGGAACTGTTATTGATTGGGCTACTACGCACTACAGGCTGTTAACACCTTTACATACACCTCTAAGGATAGGTATATAAGGGATGACCAGTTTAATTGGTTACTGACCAGTAATTGGGGGCAAAATTTTTAAACCTCCGAACCAAAAATAGGAGTGTTATAAGTTTGATCGCTATGTGTGTGTGTTTGCCTGTCTGTGGCATCATAGCATCTAAACGGATGAACCGATTTTGATATTTTTGTTTCGTTTGAAAGATAATTTAATGGAAATTGTTCTTAGCTATGTTTCAAGAGTGATATTAGTGTTCCGTATCAGGAACAACCATAAAATTGGACGATGATCAGCTTGGAGAAGGCTCTAAGAAAAAAGGTAATTTAATGGTAAGTGTTCTAAGATATGTTTTAAGTGTGAGTTTAGGGTTCCGTACCCGAAAAATTTGTCGGAGGTTTTTTAAATTTAGTAAATTTTACTTGTTTACAGTAAAAAGTTTTATACAAAAATTTTAGATCTTAAAAAATCAGTAAGATCTAAGAGACTTACGAGGTTTTGTGAAACTGAAATCTTGCTCATTACTGATACGAGATTGGTGATTACTTTAAATTGGAAAGTGGTTCAAGATTGATTAAACTTACCTATATTTTTGTTCTGACTCTTCCTTATGGTGAGAGTCTCCATGAATATTTTGAGTGGATGGATCACAATCATAATTTTCGTTGTAAATTTCGCCTGGGCCTTCATCTAATGAACAACCCTGTGATAATCCACCATAATCGGTCGAACTTGATTCCTTACTAAGTTTACTTCTTTGGAAACGTAGTGAAAATGTTTTACGGAATTTCTGTAAAACACTTCCGGTAGTACCTGCATTTTGAATAAAAAAAGAAATATTTTATTTGAATTAATAAAAAATCGATTGTGGAAAAATATCAATATTGATTAATATTTCGGTTAAATGCAATAATGACATATTTTGAAGTCACATTTCCTCCGAAAGCTAACGATTTTAGAAAAAATGGTTTAGATTAAAAATGTTAGTTTTTTTATGAGGATCAACTTTCTAATGTAATGTCAAACTCTGCAACCTCTGTGTAAGTTATTTTTTGATTGGTTAACTACAAAACGAGCTATTCGCCATTATAGATTAAAATGACCCATCCTGTATATCCTAAAATGCCCGTTTTTTGTGACACAGAGTCTACATAATACCCGGTCAAACACATAATCCTCACCGTCGCCAAGGTAAAAAGATATTACATGGATTTTATGTGAAAAAATGTAAAATTTTGTATTTTAGAACTGTTATAATATCTACATAAATATTAAACTTAAGAAATTTATTTTTGGAGAATAACTTGGAGTATCTACAACTTTGTTTATCATAAAAGCTTCAATACTAATTAATCGAAATTTTTTAAAGAATTACCAACGATAAATAACGAAGTCATGGTATAGTATATCGAATGCACGAACAGCGAAAGAACTTTCTGATAGAAATTCGATAAAAAAATGCTGATATTTTTCTGTTTATAAGTATCTAGAGCACCTTGTATATGTCATTGCAGCAGTTATCATACTAACTACATAGCTCATTTAAAAACTATTTCAAAACTTTCTATAGAAAAATTGTCCCGTCTATTTGACTACTATGTTAGTATAGGTATAATAATTGCAGAAAATATGGTGAAAACATTGACGATGTAATCTGATATAATAACATTTTAAATTGACTTCATTACCGTCAAAAAGTAGTAAGATATCATATGCGAAGGATACCTCGACTAAACACTGACGACTTAATAATAATTTTAATGAATTCTATGCTGTGTGCTGTCTATCTATATGTACAACTTTCTGAATGGAATATTTCCATTAGATATTCAATATTATATGAAATTTCACTAAGAAAATTAAAATAGATTTTCTCTAAAAGATATGAAAATAGATATAAGAAGAAATTAATGTATGTACGTCATGTCATTTGTAAATGATGACTATATATACATATAATATAAAACTTTTTAGTTAAAAGTTATTTTGCATTCATAACTATTATGGAGATTGTGCGCGGGTATGTAGTCCAAAGATTGTAGCAAAAATTGTAAATAAAATAGACTTAAAAAATAACTTAGTACGATCAGGTAATTTTGAGTTTTTGTTTCTGTTTGCAGCGCAATTTTAGAATCCAAAGTAGTGAAATGAGAACTGTAGGATATTTCAAAATAAATTTCGATTTTTGCCTCAATTTCCTAGATTATTATTTTATAAATAAGTATTTCGACAACCAAGTAGCCATCATCAGTATGCATTAGCTAATCGTAATTACTCTTATTATGTATGTTACTCGTTGCTAATTTGGTTGCTAATTGCACAAGTGAAATAAAACAATGTTATCGCAAAAATCATTAAATTGGAACAGAGAGGTAATTTTAAGCTTTTCGAATCTTGACATATTACAGTAAGATTATATAATGAAGAAGTGTCTCTTTCCTAAACTAATCAGAATTGCCTCTATACAGTCTGTCCATGATAATACCAAAAATTGCGAATTTCGTTTGGAAGTTTTGAATCAAATGTACCATTAATAGTGCACGATATCTTAAATTATAATTTTAAAATTTATCGCTTAATATTAGTCGATTATTTGATTCAATTTTTATGATTAGCAAATTTGTAGAAAATAAAATTTACTGAAATTTATTCTCTACAATTTTATTCTATTTTTTTCTCTAATATTTACGGAGATATTAGCGTTCAAAGTTAAGACTTTGTTATTGTGTCAAGTAAAGCTTTGATTATGTACTAGCTATGAAGTACCCGCTTCACTGGGCAATTTTAAATAACGTCGCTTACCCTCCTTTTTTCACAATTTCGTTTAACCTTTAAAATTATCAGTGTTTCTCTACTATATTATACATGTATTATACATAAAAACCTTCCTCTCAAATCACTCTATCTATTAGCAAAACCGCATCAAAATCCATTGCGTAGTTTTAAAGATATAAGCATAGATAGAGACATAGTGACAGACAGCGGGAAACGACTTTGATTTATACTAGGGTAGCGGGTTCGATTCCCGTCTTCACAACAAAAAATTAGGATTAGGATTAAGGATTATCAAATGGCATGACCTAATTATATGTTTTGTAAAGTCAAAGACATAAACCTCTGGCCTATAAATATGATGTATATTTGTACACGTGTAAGGTGTATGTATATATGTACAGCGAGTTATACCATATTTATAAATAGAAAATATTGTGAAACTTGATTATCTGTTTAAGGAAGATATTTCAATTGCTTGATGTAATTTTCACATACGCGCTTTATATAGTCATTTGAGATTTAAAACATCATCAGATGTATCTCTGATTGAAAACAAATACCTTTTAAATTTATTTTATATATCGTATTTTGTTGATTTTTAATGTATGTAGGAAAAAACATGCACCTTCTTTATTCACGAAAGAAAGTGCGTTTGTCTTTCATTTTTTTACTAGCTGACCCGGCAAACTTCGTACCGCCTAACAGTCGATTCTTTAATTATTTAAAAAAAAAAAACTTATTCTGCTATTCGGGACACCGGGTCAGCTAGTAAGATAAAAAAAGAAAGTTAATAAGTTAAAAATTACATTATGTCAAAAAATAAAAATTATAAATCACTTTAAATTCTTTTAATGGTCACTAAAAAATCACAACGAAAATTTTTTATATTTTTTTTTAATTTAAATAAAATTTACTATTAGATAAACTTTTTTATTTAGTATTATTACTTATTATTGTTGTTCACATTTAATTATGCACACAATATTTACATCATGGTCTGTTTGACTAATTTTGATATATAATATGTTACATTCAATCGTAAACTAATTTGACAAATAATTGTCTAGTAATCTTAATTAAAGAGAATTGAAAAAAATACACTCGAACCAGGACTCGAACCCGGACTTCTTGGATTCATGTCAAGCGCCCTACCAATTAGGCTATTCGAGTTCTAGACACGAATGCAATTTTTTTCAACTCAATGAATTTTTTTACTTTGTTATCCACTTTATTTATTATTATTACTTATTATTGTTGTTCACATTTAATTATGCACACAATATTTACATCATGGTCTGTTTGACTAATTTTGATATATAATATGTTACATTCAATCGTAAACTAATTTGACAAATAATTGTCTAGTAATCTTAATTAAAGAGAATTGAAAAAAATACACTCGAACCAGGACTCGAACCCGGACTTCTTGGATTCATGTCAAGCGCCCTACCAATTAGGCTATTCGAGTTCTAGACACGAATGCAATTTTTTTCAACTCAATGAATTTTTTTACTTTGTTATCCACTTTATTTATTATTATTACTTATTATTGTTGTTCACATTTAATTATGCACACAATATTTACATCATGGTCTGTTTGACTAATTTTGATATATAATATGTTACATTCAATCGTAAACTAATTTGACAAATAATTGTCTAGTAATCTTAATTAAAGAGAATTGAAAAAAATACACTCGAACCAGGACTCGAACCCGGACTTCTTGGATTCATGTCAAGCGCCCTACCAATTAGGCTATTCGAGTTCTAGACACGAATGCAATTTTTTTCAACTCAATGAATTTTTTTACTTTGTTATCCACTTTATTTATTATTATTACTTATTATTGTTGTTCACATTTAATTATGCACACAATATTTACATCATGGTCTGTTTGACTAATTTTGATATATAATATGTTACATTCAATCGTAAACTAATTTGACAAATAATTGTCTAGTAATCTTAATTAAAGAGAATTGAAAAAAATACACTCGAACCAGGACTCGAACCCGGACTTCTTGGATTCATGTCAAGCGCCCTACCAATTAGGCTATTCGAGTTCTAGACACGAATGCAATTTTTTTTCAACTCAATGAATTTTTTTACTTTGTTATCCACTTTATTTATTATTATTACTTATTATTGTTGTTCACATTTAATTATGCACACAATATTTACATCATGGTCTGTTTGACTAATTTTGATATATAATATGTTACATTCAATCGTAAACTAATTTGACAAATAATTGTCTAGTAATCTTAATTAAAGAGAATTGAAAAAAATACACTCGAACCAGGACTCGAACCCGGACTTCTTGGATTCATGTCAAGCGCCCTACCAATTAGGCTATTCGAGTTCTAGACACGAATGCAATTTTTTTCAACTCAATGAATTTTTTTACTTTGTTATCCACTTTATTTATTATTATTACTTATTATTGTTGTTCACATTTAATTATGCACACAATATTTACATCATGGTCTGTTTGACTAATTTTGATATATAATATGTTACATTCAATCGTAAACTAATTTGACAAATAATTGTCTAGTAATCTTAATTAAAGAGAATTGAAAAAAATACACTCGAACCAGGACTCGAACCCGGACTTCTTGGATTCATGTCAAGCGCCCTACCAATTAGGCTATTCGAGTTCTAGACACGAATGCAATTTTTTTCAACTCAATGAATTTTTTTACTTTGTTATCCACTTTATTTATTATTATTACTTATTATTGTTGTTCACATTTAATTATGCACACAATATTTACATCATGGTCTGTTTGACTAATTTTGATATATAATATGTTACATTCAATCGTAAACTAATTTGACAAATAATTGTCTAGTAATCTTAATTAAAGAGAATTGAAAAAAATACACTCGAACCAGGACTCGAACCCGGACTTCTTGGATTCATGTCAAGCGCCCTACCAATTAGGCTATTCGAGTTCTAGACACGAATGCAATTTTTTTCAACTCAATGAATTTTTTTACTTTGTTATCCACTTTATTTATTATTATTACTTATTATTGTTGTTCACATTTAATTATGCACACAATATTTACATCATGGTCTGTTTGACTAATTTTTATTTAGCTTTTATAAATTTAAATTAAAATTTTTTATATCTATAGGTTTTTATGAAAATTTGTAGCTTTTAGATTTAGTAATAATATAGATGCACAGCAAAGAGTCTTTTTCATTTCAATTGACATTTTACCACATATAATTTACATTTTACCATAGACAATTTGTTTTTGAGTAGATGTTACAATAGTATAAATATTGATAAATATTGACATTAATATTTATACGATACTAACGTCACTCAATTGTTTTGCTTTCCCAGAACCCCTCTACTAACACTTAAATTTTATGGTATGGTATTAAAGTTCAAATTGAATTATAATTATTATTACGAATCTTCTGTATGGCAATATAGAAAAGTGTTGTTTTTAGATTTTTTCAGGCAATTTTTTTAATTTTTCTCTCCGTAAGAACCATCAAGGAATATTATAAAAAAAGGATTAGCGAAATCGGTTGAGCTGCTCTCGAGATTTGTGCGCTTAGCAACACATTCAGCGATTCATTTTTATATTATAGATGAAAATGTTACATGATCACATTGGAATTTTAATTATATATACAACATTGTAAAAATATTAATTTCGGCATTGCCAATGAAATAAAAAATTCTTTTAAAACAAAGTTTCCTTCCATATGTGAAATCATGGTGCACGATAAAAACTCAGTGTAGTTATTTTCACTGAAGAGTTTACCAATTAGAAATAAACTTTGTGTTGCAAAAAACGTAACTTCATTACTAATAACTGTTGACTATGCTTTGAAAGGATCTTGTGCGAATCAAATAAAAATTAACTTTCAATAAAATTTTCTGAGAAAATGAATTATACAATTCTTCTTTAGTAGATTCAAAGTATTCAAAAGCATAAAGATTCACTTGTTGTGCTTGTGGAGACATGCGGGAACTTAAAGTTAAAAAAAGGGCCGCAATAAACTCCTTAGAAGACAAGTTACTGGAAAACTTACATTATTCAACTTTAATACTGAAGTGAAATAATATTTGGTAGAATGTATGCCGTATCTTATTTAGTATACTCTTATGTTTGTGATTTTTTGATCATTGGATCACATATGTTAACGGTGTATAGGCTTCGAACAATATACGGAATTCACGGGAAAGAAGATTTTAATCCAATCTTCGTCTAGTTTATTTTGTAATGGATATTATCACATAATATTAGTTAATATCAGAATTAATATTAAGTAATTACATCAATATAATTAATTGCATAATGATCCCCAGGGATTATAGATGAACTGACATTAAGATGTTTAAAATATAGTAAAATTTTCTACTTTTCGAATTCTTCGAATACTATTTTCATTACAATGGAAACTTAAAAGAATCAGCGTACTTGATGAATATGCAAAAATTTGTTGTAATTGAAGGAGAGGCTCCTAAACTGGAAGAAAATGAAAAGATACTATTGTGGGAATTTCTATACGTTAATTCGTTTTTCCCTAAAGATATTCACGAAAAATCGAGATTTTATTACCTATGGTCTGGCATAAAGTTAATATTTGGTATTTATTCGCAGTAAAGTTTCACGTTTTCTACATATTTTCTTTTCTAGAAAGCCAAAACTGATCCAATTCAGTTTCATTTTTTGATACAATAAGGCATGCCTCGAGAGAATAAATAACGAAAATCACTCTTAAAGCGAATCTGTTTACCAGACGTTAAAGGTAATTTGATTCGAGATATATTAGTTGGTAAGTATAATTCTTACAATAATAACAAAGAACTGACCTGTTTTTTGTGGTAAACTTGATTGCCTTGGATATACATGTTCTTTGGAACTATCCGTTGATTGTGAATGTGGATTATGTATTGGTGAAGCACTAGACGCTTCTGTTAATCCTTTGTCATCTTCAGACCCTTCCATTCGTTCGTCAGACCAATTCCTTAAGAAGAAAAAAAGCAAAATATACATTAAAATTTCATTTAGTGTTCCTAAAAAGTATGGACACGTTTTAGTCGACATAAATCACACAGTTAATCCATATTTTTGTATCATTATAAAAATAATGTTTATGAACATAACGTTTAGTTTGAATTGGATAAGCCTACTGCATTAATAAGTGCCAAATTTCAGACGAAAGTACCAGTTTAACAATAAAAGAAAAATCTCTTTGCTTACCTGTGTACCTCCCATTCAGGACTATCTTCAGAGTTAATTAAATGTGGTGTCGAAGACGCTTTATTATTATTCGTTGACGATCGTCGAGATGACCTGTGATTATTTCGTCCTGGTGACTTATGACGTTCGATTCGATTTAAGTCATGGGACGGCTGCAATTAAAACGAAAGAAATTAATATTTATTGGTACCACTTCCTAACATTTTATATTTGTTTACAAACAAGAACACTGTTTGAAGTAAAAGTTCACTACACCACCCAGTTTTCATAAACTTTTTGAATAAATTATTCTCTTAATTAATGCTGCTACCATACGAACAACATAGACATTATATTTGTGTAACTAATTTTCCAATTATCAATAGAATAATAAAATAGAAGAATTAAGTTAATTAAAATTTTCTAATTGCATTATATATTGTAATATTTTTGACATCGGACGTGTATGTTATATCAGACAGTTGCCAGATGGGAGGTGGGCGAATACATTATAATGATCAATATTTTGTTGTAATAATAATGGCATAATAAGCTGACTATAATATACTATGTTCAAATTAGATTATACTTTTAACTGATTTTTCCATTATCATTTTTGTGGTTTTCTACTTTTATCCTTTAGTTATAAATATCCGTAGGAAAAAAGGGTGGCTAGAAATGGGTTAGTTTAGAAATGAAAAAAAATGCAAATTTAAACCAATCAATTAATTTAATGTTTTATGTGAGGGTATTCACATCGAAAAATGGATAAAAAAACATTTATAATCTAGTCTGATATTCCCGAACTGGATTCGAATAAAGAGAACAAAATTTTTTTCCACACGGCACGGGCGTTATCAATGGAGCAACAAGAAGTGTTAAAATAATGAATCTATCAATTTCTGAAAGTCCAATTTATGAATGTAAATTAGTGGGGAAGGGTAGTAAATATTTACAAACGTTAATTTTTTTAAATTGGGATTTTAGAATTAATGTGAATAGTTACGTGAGTTAATGCGAATAGTTATACATATAATCATAACGAGGAGAGGGGTTTCAATCTTAATGTCTTAATGTCTTTGTGCTTTTACTTAGAGGGGGAATGGTTAAAAAAACAAGTCAACAAATAAATTTTTGTTCCGGAAATGTTCAAAATTTTCAAAAGTGCTGCGTTTTCAAATGAATATAATAACGGCATATTTATTAAATTTTTCGGACACTATGACCACTTGATAACATTAATAATTATTAAACAGTTCATCAAAAGTGAACTAAGTTCATCGGTGCAGTATTCTTGTCGGACAAAATATTTGTATGTTTAATAATTATTAATGTTATCGAGCGTAGACAAAAGGTTGGTAGGAAGCCACTCACGAAGTTTCAAGGATGTATTAATAATTTTACAAAGCATCCTTTCTATCCCACGGTATATATTGTATACCTTTTCCAGGTTTATTTCAGATTAATAAATTTTATTGCAGAAAGTATACATTTAATTTTAGATTAATGCATTTAAGATTTGTCAGCTTTATTTCAGAAAGTATCATTTGTAGATATAGTCTAGTTAACATCTACGAATTTTTTGTATATTCTCCGAAAATTACATAACAGGTGTCATTCGATTCGTAATTTTATGTAGAAAGTTTACTGAAAAATCCGAAATGGCGCTGAAAAAAATTGCAAAAGTTATAAACAATTACCTAAGTGAAAAATAAAATAGGGGGCTCAGTTTTTTTTGAATAACTCAAAAAATATTGAAAATTTTCAAAATCTGAAAAAAGATGAAGAAATTTCCTAAAATAAAGTTCCAACTGCCGAAATTGTATCTCCATATTTATAATTTTTACAGAGCCTTGAAAATAGCGCAAAATACGGCAAGTTTGGCTCTCGCGCGCGTTCTGTCTCTGAGACCTACTAACAAAAAAAATTATTTAAACATATAAAATATGAATATTAATAAATAAAAAAATTAATGTAGTTTTGAGATACATGAATAAACAATAATCCGTGGTTTAAAAATTTTTTTCCCAATTTTTCCATTAGTTATGTAATTGTTAACTAACAATTTTTTCTATACAGAATGTTAACATAAAATCTCCGATAATTATTAAATTAAAACCCCAGAATTTTTTTCCCCCCGTGAAGTTATTCTTATTAGGCTTACAAATAAATTAAAATTTTAAAATTTTGATTTTTCAATTTGTTACTGAGGATAAAAGTATCTAATTGAAGACTTATTATTTCATTTTAAAATATGTCCAGAGATATCAGAATTAAAATATGTTCAGCGATATCAAAAACAATAACTGGCACGAAAATTGTGAATTTTAGGATCTGATTTTCTTTTACCGCGAGTAAGGACACATGTTAAAAACCTGGTTTAACGATAATCCAAAATTTAATTTTTTGTGAACCGGTTGTAAATATGATATTCAAGGTTGCGTGGAAGGTTATATTTTCATTCGTGGCCGATGAGGGAAAGAGAGTGTAGTATAGATTCTAAAGCTTTCAGCTAAATTTCAAACCGTCTAAAAACTCATAAAAAACATAAAAGCAAGACAGTCAATGGTCTAGATTTTCTAACTTAAAATGTACAGTATGGTGTTGTTTCATGCGAATAAGATATCGTACGGGGCTACTGGGTTGCGAATCAAAACCTAACCCCAAAAATGATACATAATATAACCTTGTATACTAAATTGACCTTCTTTAAATTTCAGGATATCATCACTAATTAAAAGATTAAAAAAAACATATTTTTTTATTATTAAAATCAAATTAATTTCTACAAACAAAAATTTTTTCCAGTCCATTAATATTCCCTCACACCTTTCATGATATATCAGCTTAAAAAATAAAAACCTGATGAATGACGTTAGTATAACCTCGATGATTTACCCCTGAAAGTCATACGATCTCACATATCACATGTAGATTAAATAACAATATTTCATAATAATACTAAAAAAAAAAAATTGTGAGGGTACTACTGAAATGTTACTTGTTTTGCTTGAGGGATAGAACGCATCATTCTTTTTATAACAGCAGAAAAAATTGGGTTATTTTATTATAGACCAGGATTTATTAATAAAAAAGCACATACACAATTTTAATAAAAATTAAGTGGTCAAATATGATTATGAAAATGCCGTAGGTTTTATCAGTTTTCAAATTTATACCAATTATAATCTATAATCAATCAATATTCCATTTTATAGAACTTCCATTTATTGATTCTTGTCTAGGATGAAATTTTATAAAATGATGAATATCATTTGCATTGTCTAAAAGTGCTTTTTTCGATTAACGTCTTCTAAATAGTATATTTTTATTAAGCTTCCATTTATCATCACTTGCAACAAAATAATAAATAGAATCTACTGTTGGTTAAGTTAAGTTATAGTGGCTGTCCTGGGTTGGGGCACACATAGACCAAAGGGTCCGTTGTGATATCGAAACGAGGATTTGTTCAACCCCGGCTACTACACCATGAACCATTTGGAACTGCTTAAGAACAGCAAGTCGACAACGGACTTAAGATTGGAGAAGTTGTCAAGGTGACCCAAAAGAGCCCATCTCCTGATGGCAAAATTTCACATTTATAATATGTCATGATCAGGATCATGATTGGAATATACTCATTAACTCATTTATTAAATACCAAACACTACCAAATTAATACCAAAAACTATTGTTTTTAGTTGTTCCCAATTTTTACGGTCGGTCTTGTTGGAATATGCTCTTCAAGATCTTTGATTATCAAACACGGTAAACTTGGCAAAAACTTAAATTCTAGGCTCGAAATTTTACGGCGTGCCGTATGATAATGATAATATAATATAACAAAATTACGAATTAAATATGATATACTTAGTGATAATTTGTATTTTGTCCGTAATTTTATGGATCTCCTTGTCCTAACCCAAAGAGCTCTGGGACCTAAGATATACATCAATATTTTTGGGAGAGTCAAATCTATCCGGATATACGTATAATATCACATGTTTTAAATTTGTAATTATTGATGGAATTCAATCACGAGGAGAGCTATGTATAATTGAATATATCAATAAGGGATACAACATAAAACATGAACGGGAACCAGGGAGGGTCAGCTGGGAATGGCTAAACATTCCGTAAAGATACAAAAAATTTAACCAAATGACCTTAATTCATTGCCAGATTTACAATTTCCCCCAGAAAGACAGTTACTAAATTTTTATTACATTTTACATAAAATACATATTAATACAGTAACCTTGTCGTTTGAAAGTATGGGGTAGTATGCATCAAATCCGGTAGTTTTGCAAAAAAATTGCGAATTTAGAAAAAATGATGAATTTTCAACAGCCTTTTGTCGGAAGCTATTAGGTTTTTAGTGACGATTCTAGTCTCATATTGTAGCAAATTTAGTTTATTTTAAAAACATTTTAAAAAGGTACTTAAAAAACTACCCCTTTAGGGTTATAATTGCCAAAATCTGAAGAAAAAAAACTGAAATTTTCTCGCGTTTTATTATTTTATTTAAATCAGAACTACCGGATTTGATGCCTACTGTAATGTATAAAGTTAATGTAATATATAACTACAAAGCCCAAGCATTGTCGTATTTGTTACAGACTTGATAGTAATTCTTTTTGTTTAGTCAGTTGTCGTGGAAAATGATGGTAGGTAATTTTCTATACTATGAACATTTACACTCACACAAAAAAAGCATTCATTTTCATTTAAATTTAAACGTTTGATTTGACGTAATTTAATAAAAAAACTAAATTCTCCGAGTTCATTTTGTGACACAATTTTATTTAACAAAATTAAGTTAGTTGAAGTATATTTCTTATACCAACAGTTTTAAGCTATTTTATTTGTTAGCCGAGAAAAATTTTTTTATCTCTGATAGAAAACGATAAATTATAAATCATCATATGACTTCCATACTTCACTGTTTTTAAGACGCCCTTTATAGTTTTTCTCCTGAAAAATATCCCTTAATAACTAATCTTGAAAAAACGATTGTTGATTTAAAAAAAAAATGATTTTAAGCCAATCAAAATGTTACCAAATACTGTTTGCTTTGCATTTTAGCTATGAAAAAAGTTAAACCTGCTGACACTGCATATCTGACCTTAGCAGTTAAACACACGGTATAATTATAAATTTAAAAAAATAAAAAATAAATAGTTGACAGAATTAATTGTTGAAATATCCTGTATACGATCTAAAGTGGTAAATATCAGTGATTGCATTATTTTTTTTTATAAATTAGAAGAGTAAAAGAGTATTTCGGTCGCCATTGATTTGGCTTTCAAAAGAGTTTCGAGAACGTTTCACAAGACCTCTAATTGAGCTTTCAACTTTTTATCTTATAGTTTTGGAGAAAATGGACACATAAGTTTTGTTCTAATTTGCACCCTCAGGCATAAACAGTGACGTTTACGAAAAAATTTTTAAACGAAAAAAGTTGTTTATTTTCGTATAAGAAACATTTTTTACTTTTGTTCTATCTCTAACAGTTTACAAGATGGGCCCTACAAGACCCAATTGACCTATGTAGCTCATTTACGAACTCGACCTCACTTTTTACGTCCTGAGTACGCTGTAAAAATTTCATGTAAAAATTTCATCTTGATATCTCTTTTCGTTTTTGAGACAATCAGACAATCAGAAATGGACTAATTGATTGATTTTCTGAATACCAATACCAAAATTTTGTTCGTAGCATCACTATTTTTAGGAGTTATAAACTTTCAACTAAAATTAATATACCTTGATATAATTACATATTTACCAGAAATTTTCAGAAAAATATCTTGTAAATAAAAAAGATAGCGCCACATTTATAAAGGACGAAGATACGAAAGAAACATAGTTCCTACTGGGTGTCTCAAGACAACTCACGTTCTTTTATTGTTTGAAATTTGGAAAAAATTCGCCGTGTCACAAGACACAAAAGAGGCAATTTTTGGAGTGTTGAACAACTTAGTTTGTTAAACACTTAGAGTTTCTGTTTTTTAGAGTTCAATTCAGTCGAACTCAACATTTAAAAGTAAATCATAGATTATATACAAAATTTCCACGATTGAAGTTTCGGAAAAAAGCTTTTAAGTTTAAAAACGGACAAGAATAATATATGCATATATGATGTATTTAATTAAAAAAAATAAAAACAAAAAAACAAAAACGTTGAAGAGTATCATAAAATCCACATAATGTCAAATGTTGGTAACATATTTGCGAGAGGTACTGTTTAAAAAACATATTACATAACAACAATAAATCTGTTCTATACATCTATGAAATTATCCTCGTTTATAAACCAGTATTCAAAATTATTATAAACATAAAATTTCCAAGAATTATTACTCATTTCACTTACGTACATGAATAAAGCTACAGTTTAAACTTTGAAAATAATGAATATAATTAAATGCAAAGAATTTCATAATGCTACACCAGAATAACGGTTTAACGTTTCTAACAATGTAATTTTTAGCATTCCGTATACTTAAGGATGTACGAGCGTCAGTGCAATTTTGGATGAAAGGCTTGGTTTTATTATATATGAAGGTGGACTTGGTATGTTATGGTATGGAGGTTAGCGGGCCATGCTCGAGTATCGCGCCTCAAAGCAATGGTTCAGAGCACCTAGCCAAATAGACCCTTGTACTCTATCCCCGCTACACTTTTCAGTGGCTATTATAACCAACTGATGTATTGAAACCCAGGATTTGACTAGCGCTGAGTTTCCTAATTTCTTCTGGTTCGACTATGGCCGAACCAAATCATTTCCTTCGCTGTTGTATGAGCGCCGGGCAGTAACAGAGAAAGTGGATCGATATGAAGGTGGGCTTCTAAATCTGTAAGTCTTAATCAATTCTGAAAATTTTAGGCAGGTTGCCCGATTATTTAAATAAATAAATGAGCACGGTATTGGAGACACAAATTTAAATCTATTTTCAATTTTGATGGTGGGTTATGTTATAACTTGACAATATAAGACGAAAAGTAAGAATAAAATTTTTCAATATCTGGAGTAATTTTCAAAATATCGAAAATTTTTTTAAATTATTTAGCTTTAGATACTTCGAAAACCAAGGCAGATATCGAAAAATTGTATGCTTATTTTCATTTACATGCATGAATTTAAGTTATAACAAAGTTCATCATCAAGTTGAAAATAAGGTACAAATATATAAATATTATCAAAGATGATAAATGAGAACTCTAGGATATTTCGTTTTTGGCCCCAATTTACTAGATCAATTTTTTGTATTACATAAATATGTATTTCGACTACCAAGTAGTCATCATCAGTATGAATTATCTAATCGCAATTACTCTTATTGTGTATATTACTCGTTGCTAATTTGGTGGCGGACTGCACATGCAACACCGCGGGGCGCAGCTAATAGTCTTTAAAAAAGATATTGTCTAAACAAGTTTCGTTGCGTTTAATTCAGATTTTTTTGTGAAATCTATTGCCAATGATTTGTTGTGGAATAATAATAGTAGATGAAGATTTATGGAAGTAGAAAATTACAAAAGCAATGTTATTTATTATCATTGATATTAAATTACAAATATTAAATGTTGAATTGAATAAATTTTTTATTACCACAAATGATATGGAAAAAAATTATCAGAAAATTTTTTTATATTATAATATTTAAGCAAGTATATGCATTGAGTGTTTGAAAAACATTCAAGGTGCCATTTTTGTATTAAATAATTTAAGTTTAGGTTTTAGATGTCAACATAAAACATTTAATTTACCTGAGTAATGAGAAAAAGATCGACTATGCATTCGTTTTGGTTAGCTTGTACTTAAAGAGCCTGAAAAAAAACTTTACCGTTATCTATCCCGGGTCGGAAAGGGATAGCTAGTAAAGTGTTTTAAATTTTGATTAAAATTAAATTGAAAAAATGCTTGAGGCATGTTGAATATTGTATCAAAAAAACCTACACATCTTTATGAAGCTCGGAACTAATGCTCTCCAGGCACATTAATTTAACCAACTTACCTAAAGGACATTATTCAATGCTGAAATGTATGTGGGTTATGCACAAATTCTTTAATATACGTTGAACTATTTCGACAACCAACAACTGTAATATTTTGAATGCATTTTTATATTTTACCGCATATTTTCCAATATCAATGCCAACACACACACACAAATATGTCAATAAATATTGTAAAAAAAGGAAACTTTCGGTTGTTATTCGGTTCAGTTGTAGGCCACATTAACAATTTTTTAGCCAAGTTATTTTTGTGTACTAAACATCGAATGCTGTAAATATTCAATACTGAAAGGCCGTTTATATTTGTTTATATTATTGACTCACCACATGAATTCGCCAGGAAGAATTCAATAGGGATCCATTTGTCTCTTTTATAACCGACTCCAAACAAAAACGGAAGAGGTTATCAATTCGACTGCATTTTTTAATGTGTGTTACCTCAAAACTTTCGACTGGGTGAACCGATTTTGATGATTCTTTATCTATTTGAAAGCTGGTGCTTCCCGTGTGGGCCCATTTTGGTCCAGTTTTGACAATGGCATCCATGAGAAAACCATAAAAGTCTTAAATTTGCATTAAGTATGCACGACAAGAGGACGAATAACTCAATATCAAGCCAACCGATTTCGATTATTCTTTTTTTAGTGACAAACTAGTTAGTGTACTTCAGATTCACTAAAAATCACAAAATAAAAGAAACTTTTAACAAAAAGAAAACCGACTTCAAAAGAAAAACTTTTCCAAAGCAATTAATATTCACTAAAACGAAAAAAAATAACGCTAATATAATGTAGTTAAAATTATTGTTATTTTTAGAGTGGGTGTCAGTCAAGCTAATGAAGCAAACTGTTCTGCCTTGTTTCCTTGGCTGAGACCAAAAATAACAATAATTTTAACTACATTATATTATCGTTATTTTTTTACTTATTAGTGCATATTAATTTATATTTGAAAAGATTTTCTTTTGAAGTCGTTTTTTTTCTTTTGAAGTTTTCTTTTTGTTAATAGCTTTTTTTATTCTGTAAAAAAGGTCTTAAGGAAAAAAATTTGAACGTGTGACAACCGAATAAAATTGCGGTTGCCTGAAAGTTCATACCTCCTTTATATAATTTTTGAATACTATCCGAAACATGCGGTGAAAGAGAAATAAAATATGTCTTTTTTTGTACATAAAAACAGGAAAAATCTATCCTAATAGGAATAATTACCGCGAATTATTCAGGTGGGTCAAGTTGTTCTTTTTTGTAAGTTTTTGACTTTATACCATTATACAATTCATATTGACAGTTTATTCATGTACACACAAAATAACCTTTTAAGTAAAATATCCTTTCAATATTTTCGAATCTTTGTATACAATTTTGGAATCAGTTAACAAAGTTGATACATATATAATATTTTATCTTTGATAGAAACACTTTAAAAAAAATCAAAATCGATCAATTTTATTAATGGATGTTATTATATATTTGATATTATATATTCGAAAAAATATAGATACGTAAATAATATAATCAACATAAAAATAGAAAATATATTCCAGTTTTTATTGTGTCAATTAATAATATAAAAACGTAGTCATTTTTACTCATTTAAAAGTAATTTTATGTGTTTTGATTTTCAATTTATATTAAATTTGTGTCACATAAAATAGAATAAATTTTATATCCTACACATTTTCTACAAGGAAATACAAAGTGTTCCATAATGACTTCATGCGTAATGACATTACATATAGATAATGGAATTCCGGATAAAAACGATTTTAGAAAAAAGGCAAATCTTAAGGCAATCAATCTCCATGTGACCTGCTGTGTTTATAAACGTATTTTTAGATTTGAAAGTGATATAGCATATAATGTTAAGCAAAAAGTTTAAAGCTGGAGTTTCATTCGAAGTTAATCGTGATGGTATCTGGTGAACAAGCACCATGTCTTTTAGGGACCGTAATCCTTTAGACACAGTGTCACCCTACCGTTAAGTTTCCTGATTTTTTTTTTTTTTGCGAACGGCTGAAAATACTTTACTAAGAGCATATTTTGTGCGCTGATCACGAATTTGCTGCCCGATGAGAGGAAAAAATGATACGGCCATTTTTAAGCACGAAATTTGAATTGAACATGGAAATTTCAGTTTTCTTGAGTCTACCTTTGAACAGAGGAATCAGATCAAAATAGTTTTCAAACAAAAGATGTACGTAGAGTATAAACGCACAATGTTCCGCCAAATAAAGGTCATCTACAGGTCTTGGGCCCCAGAGATATGGCCCCTTGTACCTATTTTTACCGTTTTTTTGAATGACGTTTTTCGAGTAGGAGATGGACACTAAAAGTAATATGCATGCCGGGATAGATAGAGTACATTCATCCTCTAAACAGCGTCAGGGTGCCATCCCTAGATTATACATACTCCCCATTGTTTGTAACAGCTATAACTAATAAGTATTGATAGCAGAAAAATGATACAGTCGCCGCTCTATGTCTACAGTAAGTGCACTTTTCTACGCATAAATCAGGTATTTTATGAAATATGTTGCTAACATTTAAAAGCAGGAAAACTTTTTTGCTGATACATCAGCATAATACATTTGTAACAATAAATTTAATAAGTGGGAATGCAGGAAGTAGAATACCGAATGTGTGCCATGGAAATCAATCACTATTGCTGTGCTTTTGGTACAGTAAAAAACTAGACTATTTAATTATGTATTACTTTATTCATCCTGCAGGGTATGCAGTGATAAAAAAAGTCTTTATATTAAAAACTGTGAACTATTCGCTAGAAAGTAAGGCCGTTTTACTACCCTGAAATGAAAACAAATGCAAGGTATGAGTGTTCTATCTGTATGATAAGCCAATAGTAGTGTGGGCAGAAAATCGAGAAAATAATTTTAATCACTTAGTCAAACTTTAGCCTGGGTCGAATTTTTTTAAATTTTCATATTGAAAACAAATCTCTTAAAATGATACTACATCTACTGCTAAACAACTTCCATACATATAATGAGCATTTGCCTGGAATTTCAAACTCAGTCAGGACTCATATTTCACAGAGACGCATTGTGGTCATACTTAGGTTGATTATCAATTTTGGAAATAAATATTTATTAACAAAACCTTCCCGACACGAATGGCACGATAATTCTAGAGTGATACTTTATACCATATTAAATACAGATCTAAATTTAATCTAGGTCCTCCAGTCTACTCTGACGAGTCAGGCATAAGGCTGATGCGTCGCGTTGGTAATAAAAGATAAGTGGATAGATAACAGATAAGTGCAAGTGAATAAGATAAGTGCAACAAGGCTAAATACAACCATATTGATATCTTTTACGATACCCAAGCAACGATTAATCCCTTAGTTAGTTATTTTTCTCAGGTGACACATGCCTGCCAATTCACTTGAAATAAGCTGCAGGCAAGGTTCAATAAAAACCTCCTATGGATTCGCTATTTGAAATCACTTGAAAATTTTGACTAGGTTGCGAACCTCCTTAAAGTAGGTCTACTCTTTGGGCTGTACTATTTAATTCATACTTTGAGGTTAAATGAAACCATTCAGGTAATATGTTGTTATCACATAAATCTAGTATCTACATTAAAACGGAAGCGGAGCTGACACATTGAAAATTTAATATTGGGAAAATGGAAATATATATATATATTTTGGTTTGGTACAATTTTGATGTTTTGCTTGTATAAAATGTGCGCAAGTAAACAGCGGCGAGGGTATTCCAGCACTCACCTGAACGATTAGTTTACATTCTATTTCAACGGGATCCTGTTGCAATAAATAATAAAAATTGTATTTTTTTTAATGGTAATCAATAATTTCAAATGAGTATTATTAATGTTAGTTCAAAATAATTTTTCCCAGAAAATTTTCGAACTTTAGTACAACACACTTTCAAAAAAATAGTATTTAAAATATCAACGTTTACAAAAATTACTTACTGTTACGGGTGCTGTATGCGCAGTATCTGGTGTTGGTATTCGCGACGTTGGTGATGACCACGGACTTTCTTCAGTTGCTTGTTGATGTTTCCATGATGAAAATTGCTCATCACTGAAACAAAAAGAAACATTATCAATAAATGAAGATTAAAATATAATTTTGATCATTACGATGGTAAAATAATTAAAAAAATTATGCAAAATATAAATTGAGCAAAAATACACAAAAAGTAAAATGGCCACCCACATCATTATTTTTAATCTTTATTTATTTAAACTACGCCCGAATACATATAAATTTGTTTATGATGCGCCTATTTATTATAATTGATCGGACTGCCGCTGCCTGAATTCTAGTCCGCAACCTCTCAGTCTTTGTAGTCAAACGATTAAAGACGATTTCTGGCAAAAAGTAACTTAAAATATAGACCTCAATCAACATTTTTTTGTGAGCAATTACGTTTTGAAATCGACGCTATCCATATCTTTAACTGAAAATCGATTCCTTGGCTTCAACGACTTCAAACTGTCATTGCTCACAAAAATAAATAATAATAGATAGATAATTTACTTGCAATTGCGTACAGCTTGCATACACAAAAATGATTGCTTGGCAAGTCGTGATATCATTCAAGATGCGATGACACTTTAAAAATGCCAAATTTATAATGCAAATAGTGCTTTATTTTTTTAAATAATACCTTTTTGGTGTAAATTAGATATTAATGTAACATATAAACCAATTTTTAAATTTAAGATAAAAGCCTAAAATCTTTAAAAATATGATTTAAATTCATTTAGTTTTGGAAATATTCCTACAAATTCGAATTTTCGAAAGCTTTCAAACTTCAAAAACAAGCGTTGTGGCTTTAAATGAATTGTTGAATACGCAGATTTGATTGCTCCAGCCCACCCGTTTTACTCATCGGTATACAAGGCCATCAACATAGGTTTAACTATTCCAGCAACTTCATGTATAATAGCATCATTGATCATATATACATTTAGCACGTTATAGCGTGTCGAGACACGTAATCAACGGTGGAATACGCAAGGCTAAGCGGCTTATGCATGCTCAATGTTCACAGGAAAAGAGTAGAGAAGGACAATAAATACATAAACTAGGTGATAACAAAATTTGGACAGCTATCTAGACGCCTCAAGATTTTATTCAAACGGTAATTTATAAAAAAAATTCTTAATCGTTTTCTGTGTATTTTCTTTCCCGACAGGGAGATGCAAGTGCATCCATCCCCTTACACTCTCCTCCCCCGGAGCCCATGTGCGGTGACAAAAGAAAGGACAAACAGACCTAATAATAATGTGCAACATTAAAAATATATCTATCTGATATAATAAAATTACATTCAAATAGTACATTATTTCTATATTTAAATAGAGTAATTTGAATAAATGATAAATGTTTCGATGTACTGCAAAAAATTATATTTTGTTACATTTATACAATGTATGTACGTTCATTCCTTTTTATGTATGTATTTAATGTATCATATGTATGTATGCAAGTTTGTAGGGTATATATGTGTGAGGATTGTTGAGGCAGACATGTAGGATTGTGAGTGGTGTTATATGAGTTAGAAGTGGAGTTACAACTACTGTTGTAGTATGTATGCACCTCTCTCTCTCCTAAAACTACATACATTTTACAGCGTGTATCAAAAAGAAAATGCAATTGGCTAGAAAAGAGCCCACGGCCTCGCATTTTTGCACAACTGATCAAACAAAACAAGTGAAAACAAACAAATGAATAAGTTAATTGTTGAAATGCCATGTATAGACAGTGTTGATTACTCTATCACATTACAAATACATACATGTCACACACATTAACAGATAATCCAATATTAATACATACTATAACATTTTCATTTAATGTGTGCCCTCGTGAGTAAACAGTGATGCTTACAAAAAAATGTTTCAAACAAAAGTTGTTAAGGAAAATTTTTTACATTCAAACTTTTGTTCTATCTCTAACGGTTTACAAGATGGGCCCTACTGTCCCAAGACCCAATTGACCTATATTGCTCATTTACGAACTCGACCTCACTTTTTACGTTCTAAGTGCGCTGAAAATTTCAGCTTGATATTTTTTTCATTTCTGAGTTATCGTGTTCACAGACGGACGGACGGACAACCGAAAATGGACTAATTAGATCATTCTATGAACACCTCTATCAAAATTTGTTTCGTAGGATCAATATTTTTAAGCGTTACAAACTTGGGTCTAAACTTAATATACTATGTATATTTCATATAGGAGGGGTATCGAAGAAAAAATCAAAGTCATAAGATTTAATGTTTTCTTTATATATTCTGAAAGAAGACTGTGTGCTATAACGAGAGAATATATATAAAAAAAAAAAATTACAATTAATATTGCACTTGTTAGACGCCAAACTTACTCCTACTCAGCGTAAGAGCAGTCAACTTTCATTAATAATCAGGCAAATATCTTGAGAACCATTGCTTCTACGGATATTTTGTCCAGAACCTTTTTTATGTAAAATTAACTAACGAACAAATTAATAAAACTGCCATAGACATAATAGTTTACGAGATATATTTGAAAAAACCTTTTTTCTCGACCTTTCACCTTGAATAATTTTCTTTGCGTATATGATTTAGCAATGGATTTTTCATAGGTCATTTCTTGCATCCAAATAAAGATAATTTCGGTGAAAAAACTTGGATTATTTAAGCAGATCAGTTGTTTTTTTGTCTTATTTCTTTGTGTTAGTATACTCATGTGCCGTTAATATTTGAAGGGTTAGGCTAGGTTAGGTTAGGTTATATTGGCTGTCCACGAAGGACACACTTAGGCTATAGAGCCTAAGAGGCTGAGTGCACCTCCTTCATGCATGTACCATGCACTACATTAGCCCATCACAGCTATTAATTAAATTTTGTTGCGACGGCGGGAATCGAACCCACCACCCTAAGCATACCGCGGACGGAATTGGTTACATCTTAACCAAATGAGTTAAATTTGAAGGGCTGCAAATATTTAATTCACAAAATAAATGAATTAATATTTTGGCACATCTTGTTTTCGTATCATACATAGAAATTATATTCATGTAGAAATTGGACGTCTGTCTTGTCTAGCTGTATTCCATCATCATTTTAGTTTATGTATTAGTACTATACTGGCGAGACTCCACGATAGTGGCTGTCTCTTTCTAAAACACAATTTTACTCTAGTGATGTTTATTTCACACAATTTTCATTACAACGGCTGTTATGACGATTGTTCTAATGAGAAAAATTTATTGTAGTTTTCTCTACACATAAAAGAGATAAGAAGAAAACTTTGTTGTATACCTACATAAACTTAAATGACGGTAGACATCAACATATATACCTCAAGTTATAGGTAAAATTTATTATTTTGGGCTAATAGAATGTATAGGTACAACGGTTATCAAATAGTAATGGCTAAATGTTAAAATGAAGTAACTGATATTTTTGAATAATTTGCTAAATACGTACGAAAATGTATTTGAAAGACAAGATAGAAAATGCTTTTCTAAAAAGTATTTGAAATATAGAAATCCTAAAAACCTATACTCCAGTAAACGAGGTTTAAATCTCTAAATTCTTTCCTATAGCTCCGATCGACTTAAAAAATTGACGGTAAGTACATAAGTTTTCAAGAAATAAAAGTTAGATGATGCCGATTAGTGCTTTTGTCGAGGTGGTGATAAACGCCCCTTCTAGGAGGTGGTAAAATATATGTTAAAAGAGACAAGAGGAATCGATAGAGGAATGATTTCTTAGCAAAATGTGTCATTCAAGCATATTTCGAAAAGTTAAAACTTTCCGAGTAATTGGCAATTGAAATTTGGAGTATTTAACGTCAAATAACTGAAAAATTTGACGTTTTTATGAAAAAGATATATCATATACTTTTTAAAGTATTGTAAAAGTTCTTAAAAATGAAAAAAAAATCATTTGAATGAAAATTAACAGAGTTGTAATGAAAAGAAAGTTGCTCGTATCTATTTTTTGTTTTATTCAGCACAAAAACTGATGAATTTACCAAGGGAACTAAAATTAATGCTTGCCACTTTCTAATTTACTTTATTTAGATACTGAAAACATGCTCTAGCAGTTCTAGCAGTTTCAGCTGGATATTTGTGGAAATATTACAATTAAAATTTTCGAAAAAAAAAATACTTTATCGTTAAATAACTCGAAAAATAATAAAGTTACCAAAAAAGTTTAGAAGATAAAATATTCTGCGAAAGAAGAGTTTTTTACCATAAATTTTTTTCTGTCCAAAAGGCTGAGTTAGTGAGAAATATTGGAGGAAAATACTACGAGGTAAAGAGGGGTGAATTTCTACATTAATATTAGTAAAATTGAAAATCTTATATTAAGCAAATAATGAACTGAAAAATGACAATCTAGAAAACCTTCTGCCAATGTTATAAAAATGTTTATATTCTTTTATAAATTTTTTAGGAGGTATCATTTGCTGGCGTTTCGAGAAGTGTATATTTACCCATCGTTACTATTTCACTTTTATGACATAATATACAATATTTTGAATGAATTGCATATACAAACGTTGATACTGCTGCATTAACGTGATGGGGATCAGTCTATCCGTCCGTTGATCCATCACTCCGTCCGTCTGTCTGATAATAATACAAGATTATATCGTTACAGTATTGCATATTTCACCCAACACAATATTCATTTGTATTGATTTTATTTTAGAGTTTAAAGATGCCGTCGACAATACGTATAACTACAATTCAACGATACCAATAACGTCTGAAGTATATTTTATTCTACAATATTTATGGTAGCGCAAAACTTTCGATATATGCTTCTACATGTCGGCAACAACAAAAAACCAAACAAATGAATATGTTTTATACTTTATAGTGACAAAAACTATATATAGATACTTTAGACGAATTCAATTTGTATGAAAAGAGTGCGCCATATTTTCTCCATGATAGTTCAATCACATTGGTAATTTATTTTACCGAGAATTCATATATTATTGGAGGTGCTGTAGTGTAATGAGTATATTGCGTATATTGGATATACGCACTTCATGCTCGTACTGATATAAAAAATTCAAAAGATGGCGAAGCTGTAGAAATATGTTATTATAACTAAATCAAAACGGATTTTTTGCCGATATCTCAAAACTATGAGTATTGCCAACAGAGATAGGGGGAGATTACAAGAAAAGGAAGGAAAGATGAAAGGAGCGGGTAAAATGGAAAATATTTATAAACTCAAAACCAGTTCAATGTCGCACGCGGCATAACACACACAAAGTCATGCGACCGTATCGACTTTACCCACTAAGTGCAGTTCGCCTCGCGCCAGCTGGTAAATAATATTAGTGTTTTGATTATTCGACTCTCTATTATTAAAAAAACATAGGATTTTTAAAGTGAAATTGATTTATACCTCTTTATATCGAATTTTCAACTATAAAACTATCAAAAAAAGCATAACCCCATAAATTTCGTAAAACAATCATAGTTGTTTGATGGAAAGTAATGTAAACATATCTGCTCGTTACTATTTTTAAAGATTTTAAAGATGTAATGGCTCAGAAACGTAAAAGGTATTTCTTATCAGTCAGCAGAAAAGTGAAACATCATTAATTACCTCTTTATAACAAATTTTAGACCAACCTAACCTCAATATGAGCTCAGTTTAACATTACTTGATATAACGAATATTTAATTATTCCCTTCCGATTTGTATTGACTTATATCGAAGTTGCACTGTATTTAGATAGGAATGTTTTATTAAGTTTATAATTAAGTTTCAATACGATAATAGGGTATTATCGTTAGTCAAAAATAAGTTATGAATTTGAAAAAAGTTAAAATTTATGTAAAAATATATTTAAATATTTTGATTTCGAGTCATAAAAGCATATTTTTCTTTTAAAATATTAAAATTAAAAATCGTAATTTTTAAACTGCATATCACGTGACCTAAAACGCGGTAAGCCCTGCTGTGATGTCATAGCGGTATGAGCCATAGACCTTCAGTTAGTTCAGTGTAGATAGCTGGGTATAATATATCCATAGATAATAAGTACTTATATTTATTATAATCAGATGTCTATGAATAATATCTGTCAAACTTATTTCGTATAGTGATACCCATATTACGTTGACAGTTTAAAAAAGGTTAAAAATTTAATTTAAGTTTTTTGCATGAAAGCGTGGGTATTTTTCCGAAATAAATTTTTGGTGGCTTTTTATTAGCAAAATCAACATTTTGAGGTACTTTTTCAAAAATAGTATTGTATTTTTTTCAAGTGCTTAAGTGTACAAAATAAT
Organism: Chrysoperla carnea; assembly: GCF_905475395.1. Classification (NCBI taxonomy): domain Eukaryota; kingdom Metazoa; phylum Arthropoda; class Insecta; order Neuroptera; family Chrysopidae; genus Chrysoperla; species Chrysoperla carnea. The sequence continues at coordinate 45,508,538 of NC_058338.1, read as the reverse complement.
TAATTAAAATACATTAAAAAACCATAATATTGGATAATTTTTAAACATTACAAAAAATATCATATGATTTCGTATTGAAAAAACGTGTAGGTATAAAAAAGAAAATAAATCATTCATAAAATATTTTCCTAAGGCACGAAAATCATAAGTAATAAATTTAAGTAATTTGTTTTGAGAGTAGATATTTTCTAAGAATCGATTGTATGAATTGATATTTACCATACGAAAAAAAAACAAGTTACAAATGTTTTGGGAAATTAATAATAAAATAGTAAATTATTAATAAAAAAATCTTTTTAAATATTAATATGTAAAAGGCACTAAAGATATTGCTTTATTGGTCTGATTCATCAATTTTATCTATTCAATATCGATAAATTCTAAAACAATAAGAAATTTTATCCTCAAAATTTGTACAACTCTCTGCACTCAATATATAAATTATTTCATTTACAAAATACAATCTGTTCCAATCGATTACCCATATCAATGTGAATAATTTATTGGATTTTATTTTGATAGTTCTAATGTATTTGGGAACGTAATTGTGGTTGAAATAAAAAAAACTATTTGGAATGCTAGTGATTTGTTTTTTTTTTCCTTTTAGTTTTAATAAATTTTAATGACAAAGTTCAAATACATTAATTTACATATATACAAAATGTTCACAAACAAAGTGGTTTTGATTACAAAATTCATTAAAAAAAATTAAGCGATTTAGCTTGTATGGACACACATTCGTATTTATCTATTAATATTAAAAAATAGATTACCTTAACGCAGCAAAATGTATTCTCGTCATAAATAGTCGCGCGTACATAATAGCTGAGTAAATAATATAATATTTGTTCAAAATTGCAGATAATCAATTTCTCTACCAAACATACGTTTCATTATTTCATTCAGATCAATAATAGTTTGGTTACATATAAAATAATAATTTTCTTGTATCAGTTCCATTATAAGTTGATTTTGTTTACAGGCTCTTTGGAGAGGGTCTTAAATGGCAAAAAATTGTAGGGATGATGGAATTAGTCATTTTCAAATTCTAACAAAGTCACAAAACGGATATTAAACGTTTTTTGAATATTTGAATAAAAATACCAAATGTTGTGGTGAGTTCCGATAAATATATTGTGTTCGTCACTTCTCAGAATTCGTTCAAATTAAAAAAATTATTAGAATAAATATATAAGGTGAACCATTATAATCGAACAAGACTTTTTCGATGAGCAGCAGACCTCCATCCAAGGTCATAATAATAATAATAATAAAGGCAATTTATTCCAACATTCGGTTAAATTAAATGTTAGTGGTTAAATTAAATGTTTTTATTTTTGGTAATGGACCCCATTTTGGGTATAGGCCTCCCCCAACCTTTTCCAACATTCTCTATCTTTACTATGGTCGATCCAGTCTCTCCCCACTGCCTGAATGATGTCGTCTGCCCATTGTCGCCTGCCGGTTTTTATAATGCCTGATGGTCCTTTCTATTTGGTGGTCTCTGTTGTTCACCTTCTATCTGTGTAGCGAGCGATTTGACCAGCCCATTTTACTTTATTTTTTGTGCTTGTTTCAGTGCATCTGTAAACTTTGCTCTCTGTCTTATCTCCTCGCTTCGTACTTTATGTATTTTTCTGATTCGTATTCTCTATTTTTTGTTTAAGTCTTTAGGTGTTTCAGCCAGTATTGCAATGTCATCAGCAAATCTTAGATGATTGAGGTGTTTTCCGTTCATCAGACAGCCTTTTTGTGTCCAATTTATTTTGTTGAAAATATCCGCCGGGTGCAGTCCAAAATTGCAGTGCAGTTAAAAATTTCTAGAGGGTGGCGACTTACTTGGGCACACTTACTTTTACTTATGTTTCAAAAAATCGAAAAATAAAAAATAATTATTTTGCTACAATGAATATATTTTAAAATTTCATTTTGGTAATTATTAACTTAATTTAAAAAAAAAAAAAATATGATAATATTTACTATAGGAATTTTTTTTTTGCTCTAAAACCTCCTACATGATAATTACTTTGATAGTACTTTGATAATTTATTAGACAAATTTGTTTGTATACTAAAAAATCTGGTGTACTAAACGTCAAGTAACTTCCACATACAAACAATAATGTGTAAAATGTTAGAAAAATGATAAATATGTTTATTTCAAACTCTCTGTTGGTAATCAAACTTGTCTGATTGGTAACAACAATCTTCATGAAGTTGCCTCAATTACATATGGACTGGACATGATAGATATGTTTTAGTACTAACCTAATTCTATATTTAAAGCAAACGTAAAGATACGTTATTTTAATTTGGATATTCGCTTTATTGACACGATTATATATTCCAACTAATTTTGCCATTTTCAATAACAAACAACTACTAAAGCCACAATCCATATTTTCTTGGGACGGTTTTTTCAAGAGTATCAAATCTAGGAACTAAATATTACTCAAATGTTTTTTTAAACAATATAGCCAATACATAAGTGAAATATTTTAACACCCGAACTAAAAAAAAGGGGTGTTATAAGTTTGACCGCTATGTGTGTGTGTCTGTCTGTGGCATTGTATCGCCAAAACGTATGAACCGATTTTGATTTTTTCGGTTTTGTTTGAAAGGTAATTTAATGGAAAGTGTTCTTAGCTCTTTCAATTGCGAAATTAGTCAACTAACGTCAGCTTTTGGCATCGAAAGAAAAATCTGTATATTGAGGTTATAAAACTGATGTACTTTATACTTTTTATAATGTTAAAATTACTTTTTAAAACAAAAAATTACTGCAAATGACTATAGAAGTAGATATGTTTACAAGATGTAGACGTATCTGAACATCATACCAACTTTAGACGAAACATTTATTAACTGTTAAATTAATATTTTTAAAACAAACTAAATTCTTTTGATGTGCAAACTTATATATTTATTTAGTAATTGAAGTTAAATATAACGCAATATTATAATTTGTATTAGGAGAGAAAACAAGAACAAAACCCACATTGAAACTAAATATAATTTGTTTAAATAACAAAGGCAAATATGTTCATCAATTTGAACTCAGATTACAGATTGGTATTAATGTAATATTTTACACAAAGGACTCCGGAAGGCTGCAGAACAATTGTCTGGCGTCCATAAAGGAATACGAGCAGAGCGGGCAGATATTTCAAGCACATAAGGCGTGTTCAACAACCAATTTTCAAAATTTGCTATCTCGAATATATCTTCATATTAAAGGCAAATATCTTGCATTAAAATATTCGAAGTAAGTAAATACACGAGCATTTTTGTGTAAATGAGTAATTCTTCATTTTTAAGAAGCGATCAAACACTGCTTTAGTATAATGAATTTAATAAAAAATTATATTACAGAATATTTTTTCATAAAATTAACTTTTTAATTGTCAAATTACAATATGTCTTCATATATCAGTCTCCAGGCGTCTTTAGCCTTACTCTACGTTTAAATTAAATTTTTTTCCCTTATAAAATTATGCTGAACCATAAAATATGTAGATGTTAACTTCTCATTTTTGCAAAAATAATGTATAGATTATTACTTATTGTTGTTGTTTACATTTATCATGCACACGATATTTACATCATGGTCTATTCGACTATATTATAGGTATTTGTCAATATTTAGTTTACGCCTGCATGTAACATATTATATCAAAATATAGTCGAATAGATCATGATGTAAATATCGTGTGCATGATTAAATGTAAACAACAACAATAAGTAATAATAATAAATAAGTGGATAAACAAATTTAAAAAAATTCATTGAGTTGAAAAAATTGCATTCGTGTCTAGAACTCGAATAGCCTAATTGGTAGGGCGCTTGACATGAATCCAAGAAGTCCGGGTTTGAGTCCTGGTTCGAGTGTATTTTATTCAATTCTCTTTAATTATAATATATAATAGAAGTTATTGTCATCGAGTCAGGATAACTTGTAATGAGTCCGAAAATTCAAATCGAAATTTTCAGCATATTTTTACATTTCATTGTTAGGACAAAGTACTCTTCATGCCCACCATTTTTACATTGATTTCTGAGAGTACGCATTTGTGTGCTTTTCTTCGTCCGTACTTTTTTGTGCACGATTTCACTTGAATGAAATGTGCTAACGCTCTCGTATTTGCTCCGCTCTACTCTGTATAGACAAAGTTAAAGATCATGTATTATATTTTTTATAAATAAAATAAATCTAAAAAAAAAATAAAAATAGCACCTCCTCTTAATATTATCCAATGGGTTTGATATTAAATTATAATTAAGAGACTCACTATTTGAAGCTTCCTACAAATGTTTAACGTTCTATCATCTAAGGTTTTGGAGAGAATGGCAACTAAAGTTTCGCTTTCATTTCAAAAGAGGTGTTATAAGTTTGACCGCTATGTGTGTGTGTGTGTGTCTGTCTGTGGCATTGTACCGTCTAAACGGATGAACCAATTTTGATTTTTTGCTTTTTTTCTTAAAAGGTAATTTAGATGAAGAGTGTTCAGGTAATTTAGAAGAGAGTAGATTTAGGTGGAGAGTGTTCTTAGCTATGTTTCACATCCGAATTAAGGGTTCCGTACCAGAAAAAACAAAAAATTGGTGATGATTCTCAAAATCGGCTCAGTATGGAAAAGGTTTTAACGAAAAAGGTAATTTAATGAAGAGTGTTCTTAGATATGTTTCAAATGTGAGTTTAGGGTTCCGTAGCCGAAAAATTTGTCGGGGGTTTTTTTGAATTTTTTAAGTTTCACTTGTAAGGCAACATTTGCATTTTATATGTTTTAAAATGAAAAACCTTTTCAGCAATATATAGAAATTGAAGGAATCCAATATTTTCATTTCAAAGAAACAGTTTTTTTTCTTCTTATGTTGGAGTTTAAGAAGTTGTGTCAGTTAAATACGTTACTCACAAGTGCATAGAAGTGATTTTACATCATTAAATTTTTCACTAAAAATGCTTAAATAAAATTTAATTTAACGTTACATAGATTATAATAATAATAATTAATATTATTTTAATTTATAAAATAATAAATGTTTTATTATTATTACATAACTGAACTGATGTTTGTTATGTGTATAGCTAGCCTAGCTAGTTACTTATTTATTAAAGTTAGCTCACACAAAGTAAGTTAAGTAAAACGTATATTGTAAGCGTAAGGTGTTTTGTTTTGTTTTCTTGAATGTTAGTTATATGTTTTCATGTACGTTGGGTACCATATGGTTTTAATTTGTAACTTGTTTATTATTGAGAAAGTTATTATCAAGTCAATTTTGTATCCATAAATATTTAAAATACAATCATACTATAAGTACTTATTAACTGTATAATATAATTAATATGTATTATTTTATTATTATGGTCTTAAGTATAAAAAAAAAATTAATTTATAATTATTAGGTCAAAATCGTTTTATTTGTAATATAATTTTCAAAATAATAAAAAATTCGTAGCGCAGTAGCTGCGTTAGCTAAGCGAATTTCCTCATAAATTGCAAAAATAAAACTAAAACTTTCTAAAACTCGAACATTGCATTTTTAATTTTTCAAGAATTTTTATTTCTAAAACTAAGCGCCTAGAGATAAAATCACAAGAGTACTTTCTTGCTTGAAACCACTCCTTGCTTATCGCTCGATTTTTCTCATTAACAAACTTAACTTTTCAAATACCAAAACCCCCTTTGATACCAAATTTTATTCAATCGGAATTAAATTGTGAACGCTAGAGAGTTATTACAGACACACAAGTTTTAACGATGGTCATTTTTAACATCTATAAGGTGTATAGGATCGATGGACATTTGAAGAAATTTTTCCAAAATTCCACCATCAGTACCAATGCAATAGCCCCATTTCCTTCGATAATTCGCTAATAAACTTAATTTTGTGTAAAAATTATTGAAGTTAATTGTTATTTGTTGTTGTTGTTTTTTTTTTTTGGAAAATTAAATACCAGATGATGTTTAAGGGTTTGAGTATTGCAATTGGCGTGTAAAATTACTAGGTATTCAGTAAAATTAATGCCAGCGAATGATTCCATAAAAGTTTTTCATTCTCACTTTAAATTGAAGGATTTAAGATCCATTTTGAATTATCTTAAAAGTCAACCTCAAGGGCAGAACTTAACACAACTCCTGTAATCCTATAATTTCTTTGGTAATTTTAACAAAAAGTAATTGAGGCTATATCGTATAATTTTAGGTGAAAATACAATCCTGATTTGTGATTTTATCAAACTTTTTTACCACAAAAAGTTATAAGAAATAATGATTCAAGCAAATTAACAAAAATATTTATGGTTTTCTAAGTTTAAATTGTAAGTATGAGTATAAAATATTTTTGAAATTAGCAATTAAAATTAACATATTAAAATTAATAAAAAAGAAAATAAAAAAAATTATCATAATTAATTTATTCATAATTTGAAGGTTCATACTTCAAAAACTAATCAAAAAATAGGATATAAATTTACGAAAATATTTATTATTGGAGCAGATCAGAAATGAATACTGAAATTTTCAAGTCATTTTTATTGCGTATATTCTTATAAATTAAAATGATAATATTATTAAATAAATTAATTATGCTATTGTAATAATGGTATGTTATTCTGTAAAATACATTGAGTGGCAAAAATAATGATTCAACACCAAGAATACATGATATAAGAGGGTGGGGAGAATTGTAGAGATTAGGAAAGAGTCCAGAATTTTTATATTTATATAATAAAACTACTCTATGACGGAATGATTTCTAGAAAAAGAAAACCATTTCCTATAACAAAGTGGATCTTTTGACAAAATTTACAGTTTTAAATTAGAATACGAACCACCAAACGAAGACACGAAGGCTATTAGGCAAAGTACTTTTATACGATCGCTCTCAATAGAAAATCTTACAGAAACGAGATTGATAAATATGCTATTAAAGATGTTTTTTTTTTAAATTAAAAAAGTTTAAATCGAAATTAAACACATAAATATACTAGGAATTACCATGATAATGGGCTCATTGGAAGGCTAATTTTATGCCATTTATGTTTAAATATGATTTTGAGCCTGAGGATCCGTGGCAGGTTTTTATTGAGCGTTATCTGAAAATCGTGTTTTTAATTTTTTTTATTGATCGTTAGAGACGTGTAAGGGCAATTTCTGAGCAAATGTTGTGATTCAATTAGTTTATCGGCGAAATGTAGCAAGTTCACATATATGTCCATAAAAAAATAAACCAAAACATAGGTGTGATGTAATAGAAATCCAATGGGGATGTTGAGTTAATATTTTTTATCACTTCAGATGAAGAATTCTTACTTCACGAATAGAAAAATGAAATTGGTTTTTGAAAATATTTAAAAATACGCAAAATATGAACGTTTAAAATTACTAATTATAAACAAAGAGGAAAATACCGATTAGTGACGTTATTGCACGGTATCGCCATAGAGATTACAAAAAAACTTTGTTTTTAATAAAAGAGACAGACAAAAATCTTTGAATGAATTGAATAAATTTTTAATTTTTTAATAAATTATAATTTAGCTTTAAAATTTCCAAGTTCAAAGATGGTACCTATAGAATTTTAGGTTTTATCCCTTTGACGCCAACCACTCCCCCACCCCTCTTAAAATTTCAAATGGCACACCAAACTTTGCGGTACCTTATTTGAAAGTTATTCCATTCAACCATGATAAAAAAATGAAATCGATCGATTGGTTCTTAAGATATACAGGTATGAAATTTGATTTAAAATTTATATCTTTAAAAAACTCTAAATAATATAATCATGAGTTCTGATAAATCCAAGCTGCCAGTTCTATAGAAAATCCAACAGTAGAAACAAAAAATAGCAACATTACCAAATTATTTTTAATTTTGTTAAAAATTTTTTATTTTTCGTGTCGGCTAGTGTCTACAATGTAGTTGTAGATATTAATTTACTAAACAACTGAAACTAAACTGGATTGGACTGGGTAATTTTATTGTGATATTTAATTAATACCTGTGAAGGTTACCGACAATAATAATTATTTCATTATTCAATTGTGATATTAAGTGAAGTATATTGATACATACGAGTACAATGAGTAACTACTCACTTGTTTATTTTATTTTATTACACACACAAATCTGCTGTGAACGTCACATAACCTCTGTATACTTATATGCTCCGTCTCATTAACGATTTAATCAGAAATTTGTCCTCTCTGAGAAATTTTAACTTTAAAAATAAAACACCGGCGTTATACACTTTACCCTCACTTATTCCTTTCTTTCGTTCCCAATTTATTCCCTAAAATCTCGAAATAATACTCCAGAAGCAGTTCTCTGTATTTCGTTTTTTGACTATCCTACAGGAACCTTACATTTTTCTAGGATAAGGATGATTTTTGCGTTATTGAATGACAAGCATCCAAGCATAACAAATTAGTAGGTATATTAAATATTTGATAAAATGCATTAAAAAACTATAAAAGTGTTTTTCTGCCTTTTAAGCCTTAACAGATTCAAGGAGAACAAAAATTCAAACAGACACATATAGAGACGGTGAGAATTTAGTGTCTCGTTTTGAGTAAAAAAGGTCTCGTTAAGTATAGTTCTTTATTAGAAAAACTTCAATGTGCTAAGAAACCTTGAAAAGAGCAAATTACTAGCAGCCAAAGCTATAAAGAGACTAAATGGGAATTGTTTTTTAAAACTGACGATAGAGTTTACGCTGAAGACTGAAAACTAACTTTTGAAACAGACAAACCAATAACTAAATAACTTTCAAACACACTTTAACTTGCAAAAGGTATTGATACGTAAGCATCCGTAGAAATAGCATCTATTTATATTTAAGATGTAGCTCATAATTTCCACAAAAGCCTGTAGGCGTCACAAAAAGTTTTTGTCTCTCCTTAAAACTATTGCCAACAAGCTGTTTAAAATTGAATGAACTTCGAAGAGTGAATTTTTATTTTAGACAATATTAAAAAATAAACTTTACTTGAAAAGTCTGCTGAATTTATAAAAAAAAACTTTGCTTAATGTGAAATAAGCTTACAGATAAACTAAATGTACAAAAACTAAAAATTCAAATTCAACCATACAAAACATGAAAACAAACATAAATTGTTTTTGTTTTGGATAGATTTGAGCAAAGATAAACCATAATGTATAATATTAATATACCTCACAGTTAGAAAATCAGTCATAAAGGATTTTTTTAAATAACATTAAGAATGTAATACTCTTGTAAATATACAAAGTATCACAAGTCATAGAAAAAGGACAAATTTCTTATAAGCAATTTTAAGAGTATTATATACTCAGAGAAAAAATATTATTATCTGTATTTACTAGGAAAATAAAAAAAAATAATAAAAGAAATTGAATTATAAAATTAACATTGTATATTTTATGTTATTTTATTTGTAAAACAAGCTTTTAATACCCGCCCGCTTCGATGGGCTTAAAAGTAAAGACCACATCATAATGGCCACCACATTTCTTACTCTCAATTACCCGCTTTCATAACACTCGAAATAGGGGTGGGGATTGTTTTACACAGGTAAAATATATTTTTGAAAAGTTATATAGCCTTGATTCATTGGGTGGATCAGAAACGGTTACCATGAATTGTATCTAGTTCAGCATTTTAACAGAAATTTTTAATTTATGGTTCAAAATAAAGCTCATAGATGGGCTAGTAAAATGTCATAGAAAAAATTTAGTTTTTTAAAACTTTTTTTTGTTAATAATCTTTATAAATTCCAGCTCATGTGTTAATCTGATATATGAGCAATATTATTGTTAATTTTCATTCAAATCCATTTATTAGTTTTTGCGTAAAGGCGTAACAAACACACAAACAAACAAACATCCTTACTTTCACATTCATAATGTATAGAGATGTAGTTGAAGACTAAAAAATTAAATGTTTTATTTATTACAAGACGGAATACACGATGGAAAATTACGATAGAATTTAAGCCTTTATATATTCCTTGTAATAAAGAGGTACCTAATATTACACCGAGATGTAATAATGCATTTTTCTGATTTAAACAAGCGAAAACAAACAATTGTCTGAGTTAATTGTTGAAATACCACGCATAGACAGTATTGATTACTCTATCACATTACACATACATACATGTCACACATACATAACTGATATTCCCATTTAATACATACTATACAATTTACGCCCTCCCGTTTTCGAGATATATAGAAAAATATCAATTTTTTTTATACTCGGTCTACCTCCAATCTGTTAATAATCCACATTTGATTATTCAAATTAAGATGAGCATTTCTGTGGGCTGTATTATGCATTTTGTTAAAATATATCCCCTTCAGTGGCATTACTAATGCTAATGAAGAGGATTGCCAAAGCAATCGAAACCGGTCTAGGTAATTAATAATAATTTGATAATCTAGCTCAATATTTTTATTGTGGGTCCTGAAGGGGAAGGGGATATATTTTAACAAAATGCACATTTGATTGTTAGTATATCATTTCAGGGACGTTAAAAATATTTACGTTTTTTACTAAATACAGAATATTTTTATAAATAAAATCTTATATTTCAATTTTATTGAATTTCTAAGAAAAGCCGTTTCACGAATCACGGATGAACTCGCGGAGAAACAGTTGTGAATTAAATATTAACAATAGTCTCTTTTCAAGAAACATAAATATAATCCCAATTCGAACGATATGTTTTTAAAAAGTTGAACTAAACTAATTACATTTATTGATATTTTCTGATATTTAAATTTTAGCTGCCATAACATTTTAAAAACATATCACTTCCATCGAGAAGTCGTATACATTGTTACTTACATTTTTAGACAAGCTTCAAAAAGAAATTTTCGGTCGTACCTGAAACAAAAGCATATTACATGCATTAGTTACAGTTAGTTAGTTAAAAGTATTATTTAAAAAAAAATACCATTTACAATATATATTTTGCATTTTAAAAGACCAATTCAAATTTACTTCTAAAACAGTGTAGAGTAGTTCAGTTCATGGCGTCTTGAATGACATCAATACTTGACATATAATCATTTTTGTATATGAAAGTTTACAAATATTTGCAAGTTTACATGGTTTGTATTCGTAAGGTTATACAGCCTTTCATTTGGCGTGAAGGCACTAATTCAAAGTACATTAGATTGGTCTTTGCTGTCACGTGACCGGATGCATAATTATAGAGAATTCATTTTTTTTAAAGTTATAATAACCCTTATATTTTATAAAATTACTTTTTAGTTTTGTTATCTATATGTCATGATTAATCATTAAAAACTTTGATCCAAACGATTAATTCTTAGTGGACAAAAGCCTATTGATTGGATTGAGTTGGTGATGTATTGTTATAACAAATCAAACCGGAATGAATTACCTCTGCCGTGAATACGTTAATAAAATATTTAGTTACCGTGCTACATTATTATATTGCAAAATTAGTTTGAGCCGCTTTTCAAAACAAAAGTACATACGAAATTTCATTCTTTTAGGCCTTACAGGATTGAAAATATTAAAAGGCATCGCACAATGAAAATTATTAAAATTATAAATAAGACAGATTCTCGTAGTGGATAATTTAACAATTTTGCAGATTGTATAAATAAAATATATCTTATTAATTATCGCCAAGCATAAAATGGTGATACTATGGTAGGTAGGTACTTTATCTTATGGTTTTGTAAATTTATTTCTCTTCGGTCTGCTTGAAAAACCACTTACCATTAATCTGTAGGAAAATCGTATACAAATATAGTGTTATAGTGTGTATTTAACTATAATATATTACAATAACATGCTGTATACGTGACGTCAAACATTCTATATGACATCACAATGTTAAATTTAAGAAATTTTTTTAATGCAATTTTAGTTAATCTGCGCGAGTACATCTTAAGGGAATTGAGTCTCGTTCTAAATTGCTCATATTCCGGGATTTTGTAGATGTTGGGTCATCTTGATTTAAAACCTCAATGGAGTACGGCGATCGAAATGCAAATGTTTTTCAGCTATTGATTTTTAAGTTACTATAACATTAATCATAAATCGACGTGGGGTGGACACTGAGCAATCCAGCCACTTATGGACCTGGCCTTGGTTTATGACCTTTCAATAAATTAAGTCTCTTGCTCAAGCTTTTACAAACACTAATAAACAATGCTCAAGCTTTGGCCATGCCTAATTAATCAAATCTCGTTTTGCCAGAACTATAATCAATAAACGTAATAATCCTCACTTGCTAATTTTTGCCTTGGACTATTAATTCAGGCCTTGGTTTGCTAACCATTTTCCAGCCACCTGGGTGAATTTTGGTTTACAAGCTGGACACTATCCACCACAACTTCCCCAAACCTCCCCAAAGGCTTGAATACATATTGGCCCAGTTGCCATTTCATTCCAAAGCTCAGTGTATAGTCTCTCCGTGGGCTCAAAATAATTAAAAATTGCTTATTTTTTACATTTTAAAAAAGCCAGTTGGGACATCGCGCCGGTGTCATTTTAACATTCCAAAAAGAATTTTTTTGTACCTCGACCTATAGACCAGAGGCTGTCAAACCCCCGGGTGTATTTTTTTGCCCATTTTGTTAAATATTTAGCAGAGTCGAATTACCCCAGAAGTATATTGGAATCAGCGTCTCCAAAAATTCCCGTGTATATCTTTTTGGCTTATTTTGTTGAAAGTTTTAAAATTTTCAAATATCACCTCGTCTTTTATTCCAATAATTGGCTTGTTTAGAAAATAGCAATGGCCAAACCTTTACTAAATTTTCTATGCACCTTCCAGAACATTTAAAAAAAATGGACCAATAGATTGAGATACAAAAAAAATTCCTTATTTTACACTTTTTTCGTCTACAATGAATCGTCTACTAGTTGATCAATAAAAATATTTTCAAATAAAAATTATATTAAATATTTGTTAACATGGTTTCAAACTAAAAATTTATATGAATAATACTGTTTATAAGTTTCTGTTTATTAAAATACAATTTTTTATTTCAAATTGAAACGCTTCAGTTATTTTTAATAGTTACTGTACACATATTATGTAACAGTTACAAACCTTTTCATTTACAAACTTAAAACGTAGGATATCCGTATCCAGTCGAATACGGTGTACGGTTGAATGTTTTTATCATCGCTATTGAAATATACAAACCATATTTCTCTTATTTACTGTGATACGATCACAGTATTTAATGAGAAAAATTACAAAATTTAAATAACCTTCGACCAAACATAATTTTTAAAAAGCAATAAACATTGTGTTTTTTCTATTTATTATGAACTAGTTACTAGAGTGATACCCACCGGCTTCGCTGGGCTTAAAAGTAAAGACATTTAAAAAAAAAATTTTTTTAATTTCTAGAATTCTAGAACTTTAATAGCTAAGAATAATTTTGAATAAATATATTTATTTGAATTCGATTGAGAGTTTTTCCTTCGAAGTTATATCGTCAGTCGTCACTTTTTACGGGGTTTTTCGATTTCGAGTTTCAATAAAATACGATATTTATACAAAATTTGAAGTAGATTGGACCAAGGAATCACAAATTTTGCTCCCGTTTTTCAACCTCTTAGGAGTAGAAATTCGGAAAATCCTTTCTTATCGGATGCCTTCGTCATACAAAGAACACACTCTCCAAGTGTCAGATCTCTAAGATCAGCGGTTTAAGCTATGCGTTGATCCGACAGTCGGTCATTCAGGACAAAGCATTTTATATATCTAGAAGAAGGTAGGTGTAATAAATGTAATTTTGCTGCCCTTTTCTTAATCTCGCCGCTAGTCCTAAGCTTGTTCATTTGCTTGGATGTCTGAATAACATAGACGCATTTTTCCAGGTCAGAACATTTTTCGCCTTGGCGATCAGTTTCAATTTCTGCACGAAGCTCGTTATTTGTTGATTATTTTGGTTGGGTTTTTATAATGCATCAAATACACTAAGGGAGTAAAGTTAGAATAAAGGAATACTCTATGTTATCCACGAAAAATTGAATAGCTTTATTTTTGTGTATTGTTGAAGTAGGTTATGTTTTTTTTTTATATAAACTTTATTATTAAAAATAAAATAATATTTCTCCTCTTTGTTTTTATTAGCTGTGACAGATTTCTTTGAAAACAATCTTTGAAGATTAATATTTAATGGAAAACATAGGGATTGTGTTAGACATTATCCTTATTAAAAAAAAAAACCAACAAAAACAAAAATAAATAATTACGATAAAATGTTTTTCCCTACAGCCTTATTTGCAAATGATTGTAAAAGGGTAAATAGTTTCCTTGAAAGAACAATTTTCAATTAAATCACAAGATACTATTATTTTCAGAGAAACGCAGCTTAATAGACTAATTTTAAAAATAAAAATGAAATTAGCGTGGTTAATATTAAATATATAATGATGATGTTATTATTGAGTGCATCAGGACTCAGGATATTCCGAAGACTACGGTAGAATATAAATTAGACGAACATAACATTCAATCATTCCTTTCTCAGAGCGCTTTATTGTGTAAACGGGCTAGAATTGTATGTTTAAGTTGCCTGGCTCCTACATTATTTCTTTCAATTTATTTCAAAAGTGAATATTTCAAAAGTTAATACTTAAGGATTTTATATACCATTCTTAAATATGAAAAAATAATATGCTTAAAACAAAACATCGATTACAAGATGAAAATAATTTATAATGAAAAAAAGCTTTCAGTTTCATGTGAAAAGTATCTAAAAATTTTGTCTACATATACTTTTCAAAACAAAATCATTATTTTTGTACGTCCATATCAACCACTTCTTCTACATTAATTAGAACACCATGTTCAAAGATGGATCCGCAAGGTAAAATTGCTTGTAAGTATATCTTACTACTTTCAGCAATGACTTTATCCTCTTAGATTAATTTTCAGTCACAACTTTCAGGTCACGGAATTACTTTATCTATTTTTAGTGATTTGATCGATGACAGTTAAGATAAGTGTAAATTTCTAAGGAATTAAAAAAAAATACACTTTTTATATTTCCTGAAAATTTATCAAATGTTACATAATTACATAATAGTTTTATAAGCGACGATAAGAATGAGATAAACTATTGAACACTTTAAAAAATAATGAACGTATATTTTTTGATCTGCCGGTATAATTCTAGAAATATTTGTGTATTTCAAGACGAGGTATTTTTTTCAATCCTATGTGCACGATAGCTACATCTTCGAATATATCAAATATATGTGTTGTGAGTATCTTGTCAATGATGAATTAATTCCTGGTATTACACTTAACTACCTTTCAAAATAAAGAAATAGAAAGAGAATGAGGTTAATAAAAGATGTATCAATATGGTTGAAAAAAAAAAATGAAACAGTAAAAGAGAAAAATAAAAAATCGCTTTGACAGAAATTGCAAAACATATATAATATGGCTACTAATTAAACTTCTTTCTTAAGAAATGTATTCTATTTTCTCCAGAATAAGACCAGGATACAGACAAAGATATTCTACAATTAAAGCATTAATACATTAAGCTACATTTGAAAATTGAAGGCGTATGCGATTTCTAGGTCGTCATACGACTGACGCATGTGCAATATAAATTATTTTTAACATTTATATAATCTTTAATGTAGAGATCTAC
This sequence comes from Chrysoperla carnea, assembly GCF_905475395.1. NCBI lineage: Eukaryota > Metazoa > Arthropoda > Insecta > Neuroptera > Chrysopidae > Chrysoperla > Chrysoperla carnea. The sequence goes on along the minus strand of NC_058338.1, from coordinate 45,492,892 downwards.
AAAGAAAAAGAAAGCTAATAAATACCCAATAATGGATTCAATTATTTTGAAGAGTCTCCAAAGAAATAAACACTTTTTTGTCTCTGCTTAAGGTGCAGTGGTACTATCGGTAATAGACTCTGCATTCAGAATTTAATGAAACTTGGCATAGTTGCCATTATTATATCATAATTAACCAGTTAAATTTTTAGGGGCCTTCAGAGAACTGAAAAAAAGATATTTTAAAGATATTTTAACATTGATCCTTTTGAGAAATCACAGATTTTATTTTATTTCACAAAACTGGACGTTCAGATTTTCAGTTCTCTGAAGGCCCCTAAAAATTTAACGGGTTAATTATGATATAATAATGGACAATTATGCCAAGTTTCATTAAATTCTGAATGCAAAGTCTATTACCGATAGTACTACCTTAAAACTTTTCAAATGCTACGCGATATTATTGTATAAACGTTATTTATAAACCACATTTTTGCTCAGCGTATAATTAATACATAGGCAATAATGTTTTAACTTGGGTTATTTAGAATTAAGAATGTTGGCTTTCTCATTTTTGGTAGCAGCTGACAGCAGAAAACGAATTTACTCAAATAAATGGAACTTAACAATTAAAAAAATTGTCATGTTGGTCAGGGATCGTCCATTTTTCTGGAATCAATGGCGGAAAAATAATAAACTGCTTTGATTAAAATTGCAAAACATATATAATATGACATCTGATTAACCTTCGCTCTTAAGAAAATAATGTTTTAATTTCTCCAGAATAACTTTAGGACACGGACAAAAATTTTATTAAGCCATATTTTTATTGCTATATATTTGTGTGAATGTTCGATACTCCATCGGGTGGAAGCGATCAAACGGATATGAATCTCAATCACTTGCATTGAGTATAGGTTACGCTATTTTTTCCTATTTATTATACACCTATTGTGAAAGATAAAAGCAATGATGAAGCCCTCAAATTATTTATATACAGTTGTACATCTTTTTTCAAATATTTAAATCCTGATAGGTGAAACCCTGTAACTTTCGGTATATTTTCGTAAAAATCTTCGACACAGACAACGCCAACTTACTATAGATAAGTGTTAACATCCAATCTCCCATCGGTAATTAAATAATTCCCATATTGACTGAACTACATATGTTGGTGAAGACAACCGAAGATATACTCTGTCGACACTAACTACGTATAGATCTTTATAAAAATATTCTTTCTCTATTATTATTATAATTCAATGTGTTTTTAATGTTATTCGAGAGTAAAAATGCTACATAAAAATATGAAAACATGCAGCAGTACGTTGTTTAAGTTATATTACGTAGTTGTGGCTAAAATACCATTGATAATTTCATATTTTCTTTTAGAAGGTAATAATATCTTGGTGTACACTCGAGCTTCAGAAAATGGAACACACTGAAGTTGAATTACATTTTAGTATTGCAATAAGTTACTTTTTTTAAAAATTGTTTCAATTTTTGCCAAATATATGGTGTGATTTATAATTCCTATACTTATATTATAAACGTGAAAATCGTGCACTCGATGAAAGTAAGAACGTTTGTTTGTTTGTGTTTATTACGCTTTCACGCAAAAAGTATTGAATGGATTTGAATGAAACATAACAATAATATAGCTCCTACATCATAATAACACATGACATTTAACTACGCCATCTATGAACATCATTTCGAAAAGTGAAATTCACGGTCATCTGATCTGATATACTCAACGAATTATGACTATTTTGCATTTAAATAATAGAAAAATGTACATGCATTTTACCTGTGTAAAACAATACCTGTCCCTATTTCGAGTGTTATGGAAGGAGGATAAGTGAGAACAAGGGAGGCGAAGGCTATAACACGGTGGTCTTTACCAGTCTTTATTTGCAAACCCAACAAAGCGGGTGGGTATCAAGCTAGTACGTAAATAAATACATAGAATAAACATAAAAAATTTAACAGCAAAAAATGAATCAAATGTGTTAAGAGAGGGATACTCACAAAATAGTATCAGTAATATATCGAATACCAAATTAACATAAAAGATCGAAAACTTGCATTTTCCACAACGAAACCTCCCGGAAAATCGAAAAAGCCGTTTTTTGAAAAATTTTCAATGTGAAAATTATTAATGCTCAATGGCGGATTTTCCAGTTCTAGTATATATCTAACAAGATTATAATGTATGCTACGATATACATGTGCATTTTGCTCAATATGCATTCAAGGACGCTAATTCAAAGATATACTACATTTAAGTATTAGATAAGTTCATTTTTTCTGACCAGTGATATATGTATACATAAGATGTAACCTACATTTACTATACTAAGAAAACAGACTACAAAAACTCTTTCCATGAGCTTACCAAAAATATAAATCATTTTAACGATAAGAAATATTTCATACTTCTTTTTCGCGTGTACATACAATTTGATGTATACAGAGTGTGAGGATACTTATTTGGATTTCATTTACACTTTGTTATTTATATATATCTCAAAACAATGATAAATAAACACGAGTAAATATCTAATTTTTTAACGTGAAATATCTTTTACATCTGTGAAATTAGTTTCGATTATTCTATATATTTTTCGATAAAATGTTGATTTTTGTTATCAGTTAGAATAATTTCAAAATGTTAAATGTGATTTGTGATCAAGAATGAGGTTGATTCGAATGAATGAATATTAAAGTATTGAAAGAAAGCTTCGCTTGATATTTTTAATTGTTTTTATAATGTAAGAATGGTCGTTAGAAGTTTTAGAACAAAAAGTTTCTAGTGCGGTTTCTTCTTCCTGCTATAGTTGTATACGGAAATCTTAAAATTTGTTCCTAATCTTTAAAGAAATTACTTTTATGTTTCGACTCCAATTTTAAAGCTATGATACAATTACTTAAATGGATCCTAGTTTGCCTTTGTGATTCCATCAATATTTAATCAAAATTATTTATTTATTTGATCGGTGATACCCGCTGCTGGTAGCCCAGCGTGGATAGAATTCGCTGTCGTGGACACAGGAAAGATTTTGCTACGATTCATAACTTTGATCTGTTCAACTTTGATGCTATGCATTGGGCAGCAGTCTGTCCATCTCAGAAAATTATGGCATATCTGGATGGTTTGACATGCATTGCTTATGAGTTTTAATACACTCAGTGATAATGAGTCTGACTGAAAAACTCGCATTTGCACAGATTTAAGCGTGTATTATACCAATTCTTTACTCTCTCTTTTTTCTTCTTTTTTTAACGGGTTATTCCCAGGAAATTTCTAAATTAGAAAGATAATAGTATATTCTTTGGAAGTTGCAATGATAGTTTTGCGATTCACAAGAAGAAAATTTCATGCATGTTAAGAAATTGATATTTGAGCCACTTATCTATAAGGTACTAACTGTACCCTGCTACGCTTCGTGGGACATTATGCTTGCATGGAAATCGATGAGAAGTATCTAGTAAATTTTATAAAATTTAAGAAACCACCGATAAAATAGTTCACAACTTTTAAACGACTGGAATGATTTTCATTAACCTTACAGTTTTTTAATTTCTTTCACTGTTGCCACACACCCCCTTGCGCCGGGGCTACAGTTTCGTAATGTACACGTCATGCTCTTTTATTTGATACCCAGTTTGGGCATATTTGAAAATATTCGGTTGTTTACCCATCTCCACTTTCACGATCCACTTTCCCACTCTCGAATGTTAAAATAGATAAAAACAATCTTTGAAGCGAGTTGTATATCCTGTAAAAATTTGAGCTCAATCGATGCAGACATTTTTGAGTCCATAAGCAATACACAAACGAACATAACATTTATATACATAAAGAAGTTAGATAATTTGCGACAACCTCTTAAAAACAATGGGTACTGGGACTTGAAATTAACACTCTGTATAATAAAAAAAGCTGACTGGAAAAACGAAACATAAATAGCAAAAATAAAGTTCAACAAAGTTAATTTATCTTACATTTCAAAAAATTTTAATAATAAAAACATTACAGTTAAAGAAGGAACCAGCAACATCCACGGACCCGACCGTCATATAGTGATAAATATGGTCGATCATAGTACCAGATATATTTTCATATAAACAACGTGTTTCACGTAACAACCAAACATGTCTGCTTGTATTTTTTTTTTTTTCATCTTATTATATTACCTTAATATTACACAGTTTGGGAGAGATTAGATATGGAGATCAGAATACAAATGTATGTACTTATACGGTATGTAGTTTATTAAACTTAATTTAATTTAAAAAAATACGGTGTTTTGTGTGTACGGAGAGTCTGTAAAAACTTGGAATAATGGATAATTTTCGGCGTATTTGCTGAAAAAACAAAGCGGTTTTGAAATAAGAGGCGACAATCAAAATCAATCTTCTTGGAAAGGAATATTTTAAGGTACAAAGATTTCTAAAGAGAAAGAAATGTCAAATAAAGAACTGCAGTTGAAGTAAAGATATTTATTTGCAAAATAATCTCGTTGCTTCTCTCATCTTAGTTGTTCACTAAAAGTACATGGATTTATTCGAGTTTGGTGTACCTAAATATACGCGTTCTTTTAATCATAAATACATTTATCATTATTAATGAGAATTCGATCACCAAAAAATAAGATAATACAGCAAAGAAGCCTTCACGATTGTTATGACAAATAGTTTTCTATGTCATTATCTTGAACTATGGTTGCTGAGAGACTTTAATGAGTAGTCTTCACAGGCACAAAATTAAATGATTTGGATTTTTACCATATGCTGCACATTCATAAGCAATAATGACAGAGAACATGCTTTCGAGAAATTGGCCTCCGGAGAATCGTCATTGTCTCCAATGAGAATTGGTGTACAAGTTTGTGAAAGATTTTTTATCTAAACTTGAAGGATTTTTGGAATTCATAGTTTCAAAGATTTTGACCAAATTCATTTTCAATAACTAGTTTATACTAAGCGAGTACTCGGGGAACACAGTAGACTTGTCCGAACTCTCATTACGTTTAAACTTTCGGCTGATTGCAAAATATATGAAAATTGTATTATATGTATTTTTCAGGAAGTACTGGCTTAGTACTTGGTTGATATAACCTAGTCAGACAAATGTACTTGTTCAATATTTTAAAAACTCTATGTATTTTTCTATTGCATTTGGTTGTTTTTGGATGAAAATTATTTTATGAGAAATTTATTAGCAGCAAGAGCTAGAAGATGTTGATGTTTTTTTATTTCCATGACTAAAAGTCTGATGGGAAACAAAAAAATGTTATATCAATAATGCAATAAGAAAAACTAGATCAGTGAAAGGTATAATCCTGTACTAACCTAAAAGAAGCGAGCAACCATTTTTTGCTAAATAACACGACGATTATATCAATGAGACATTACGGCACGTGCTGAATTATTATAGCATCTATGCAACGGTGTGGAAATGGCGGTATAACGCCGTTCACGACATCTTGCTCGTGAATCGTGCCTACCCCCTGATGATTCGGAATGAATTTAGTAAGGAAGTAAAGATCATCTACATTTACATTTCATTTGAGGATGCTCCGAGTTAACCACGAGAGGCTACAAAGTATTAGCGAATTGTCGAAGGAAATGGAGCAATTGCTTTTGTACTGATGGTGGAATTTTGGAAAAATTTTTTCAAATGTTCATCGATTCTGCATGTAAACTCTCTAGCGATCGCAATTGAAGTCCGATTTGAATAAAATTTGGTGTCAAGAAGGGTTTTAGTATTTGAAAACAAGTGGTGTATTTTATTGTTTTTTGTCATAATACATTCAATTATGTTCTGCATTTATCAAATTTTGTAAACCGATGTATTTTGCTTTTAAATATTATTTAACTAATATCAATAATTCGATATTTCTAATCAGTATTCAGGATTTTTCTTACTCTTCACTTTACTTTGATATTTCTAATTAATATTCATTAAATTTCTAACTATTTGGAAATACAATTTAAGTTAATTAACTTGATTTAAATAAAATTAATACGAAGAAAATTTAAGAATTGGTAAGTTTTAGAAATCACGTTGAAATATCAAAAGGCAAATAACTTTATATACACAACGAAATTTTGAAATATTTATTAAAACTAATTAACCTTTACATAACTTGTAATTTTATAGAGAGTAACATTTACACGAACAAAAAGTTTTAGTTCTAGGAAATTTGTTGATCAAAAGCATTGCTCGTGAAATATTAGTTTTATTATATCACTTATTATTGGAATAGATGTGGCTTATAAATATGAAAATTAAAATGATAAAAACGTTATACAATTGGACGTAATGACATTTAGTGGTAAATATATAACAATAAATAAACACAAATAATAATGTTTTTCATAGATTTTGAACGGAAATCATAGATGAAAAATCATGAACCAATCAACCTTACGCCCACTTGCACTGATTGCCTGCAAATGATATAAAAAATCTACCCACATGTTATATTATATTTGTACCATTAAATGGATGACAGTTACACGCACAAATTCAAGCTCTATTTATAAAAGCGCCTAAAAATAAATATAGTCAATTGTATTAAAAAAAATTGAAAACAAACAATTGACTGAGTCAATTGTTGAAATACCATGTATAAAAAGTATTGATTACTCTGTCACATATATATAACTGATTTTCCCAGGTAAACAGTGATATTAACGAAAAAACGTTTCAAACAAAAGTTGATTATTTTTTTATAAGGAACATTTTTTACATTTAAACTTTTGTTCTATATCTAACGGTTTACAAGACTCAATTGACATGTTGCTCATTAACGAACTCGATCTCACTTATGTCCAAAGCACACTATAAAAATTTCAGCTGATATCTCTCTTTGTTTTTGAGTTATCGTGATGACAGATGGACAGACGACAGACAGACAGACAGACAACCGAAAATGGACTAATTAGGTGAGTTTATGGCCACCTTTACCAAAATTTTGTTCATAACATCAATATTTTTAAGCGTTACAAACTTGGGACTAAACTTTGTATACCTTGGTATATTTCATATACATGGTATAATAATTATATTCCAAATTGTTTAAAACCCTTATTATATATATTATATTATAGTTAGTTTAAAGATTCGGTTCACTAATGAACAAAATATGATTTAAAATAATGATACAGTACTTGGGTTTTTTTCATAAGAATTCAAACAATAATTAAAAATTATCTTCTATACATATAAAATGCTTTGTCCTAAACGACTGACTGACTGACGGATCAACGCACAGTCGAAACTACTGAGCGTAGAGACCTGAAATCTGGAGGGTGTGTTCTTTGTATTACGTAGGCATCCGATAAGAAAGGAAAGGGGACATGTTTTGTATAAAACAACGGCATTTCTTGGTCCAATCTACTTCAAATTTTGTATGAAAATTCTTTAAAAGAATTGATGGAAGCTGTGTTTCGCATTTTATTGAAATTCATCGCCTAATGGGGTTAAAAAGGAGTAGAAAGTTATTTTGGGAGTGATTTGCATCGAAGTTGCTATTCGTCATTTTTGAATTAACCGATTTTAAGAATTATTTCAACTGCAGAGAGTTAGATTATCAGCGAGTATCATGGGATGAATTTTATTTTCCAAAGAAAATATGGCTCCGCACCAAAAAAATTAAAATCTATATAATTATGTACAAAAGGGAATAATTTTTTAAAAGGAGTAAGTCAAAATTGCCCAGCAAAGCCGGCGAATATCTGCTAGTAATAATAAAATAAAGTAAAAAACCATTTGTTTCAATAGTTATTTAAATTTTGTGCCACAATAATAGATAAGTTATATTATATAACATGAATAAATATATAGAAAAACAAACATATGTAATTTATAAAATTTTATTTTATATTAAACAAAAGTGAATTATTTCTAGTAATGTATTCAGGAAATACCTACACACAAGGCTTGTTTAGTGAAATAATATTAGCTTTCATAGACAACAAACATAGTTATGTTTGTGAAGATTATTGGATTTCATGGAATAACGATTGTTATAATATTCGAATTTTATTATTTATAATGTTTTCCTAGAAAAAGATTGGGAAAAATTTTATTCATTATGTAGCTTTTTACTTTTTCTCTTAAGTTGCTCTGGAAAAATAACTATATTTCTAAAGGCAAGCTCATCGGTGCAGAATTTTTGTCGGACAAAATATAATATCTTCTAATTGTTTAATAATTATTCATGTTATCAAGTCATCACAGTGCCCGACAAATTCCTTGATGCGTTTTTTCAGACCGTTTGCTTAAATATGACGTCATCGTACTCATTTGAGAACGCAGCGCTTTCGAAAAAAGTTGTAGAGAGAAGTTAAGTAGACTCGCCAAAATGAAGCCACTAACGAAATTTCCAGTATGTATTAATCATTTTACAAAACAAGTCTTTCTGCCCCACAATCTAAACAAGATCAAAGCCCGGTTGGTGCATATCTCTTTTATTCTATCGAGTAGGTATAATTCTAATAATTTTCAAAGAGAGCGTTCCAGAATAAAATGGATACAACAAAGGATCAACACCCATACTTGAGCTTAGTTCTGACACTCAAGCTTAGTGTGATATTATTATTTGTTATATATTCAAGGCTGGTTAGTCTTGGTTTCGAAACTTGGCCTAGGTTAGGTTAGGTTAGGTTATATTGGGTGACTACGAAGGACACACTTAGGCTATAGAGCCCATTGTTATTCCATATATGTTTTACCACCTTTCCGCTGATAATTTCATTTATCAGCTCCTCAATTTCAGAGGCTGAGTGCACCTCCTTCATGCATATACCATCACTACACCAGCCCATCACAGCTATTAATTAAATTAATTTGTTGATACAACGGAATTTGAGCCCGCTACCCTAAGCATTCCTCGGACGGAATTGGTTACGCCTGAACCAACTGAGTTAATAGGGCGACTTAATAAACTTGACCTAATCCACTATCTTCTCCTATACGCTTAAACGAATATTGATTTTTATATCTCATATATGGGAGCTATATCTATATGGCCAATATTCATATTTTCTCGTAGAATATTCGTTATAAAGGAAGAAAGATTTTTAAATTGGCAAGATCCTATCAAATATTCCGATGATGTTTCTGGAAGAGAAAAATATTGTGGACAAACCCTGCACCACATGAAAATAAATGGTGAGCTAATAAGTGGTAAGTGTGGTGAAACAAATAAATTTATTTACAGGTTCTGTATTTGTCATAATTTGGTTTGTTTAAAGGTTCGTTACATTTCAAAACATCCGCATCCTTAATATAATAATTATTAAGTAGCCTAAAGGCGTTTTATACATTATGAATAAATATGCTTCAACACAGTATAACATCTAAAATCGTAAACCTTTTTTTTTTTTTTAAATAAAATACAGTACACATGTGTTTGAAAAGGTCGCTTAGCGGATTGTTAGTACTATGAAATAAACATAATATTAATATAAAGCCCTCTGTCGATATGATCATATACCAGATGGGGATATTTTACCCGTTTTTCCAGAATAAATAATAGATATACATATGATTTATGTATGGTATATATACGTTTGTATTTTTATACTATGTCAGAAATAAAGAGTTCACATCGAATCACATCGAATGACTACCGCATTATAATGAGATAAGCATTAAAATGTTTACAAAACAGTTTTGACGATCGTTAGTCGTAGAAAATATCGCGAAAGGACAAGACAAAATAACGAAATGTCTTAATCATTATTTAAGACAAGGTTCAATTTTTAGAAATTCCATGAGCTACTAAAGAATAGTGGTGCAGGGTACACATTTACACTTTAGTCCCTACAATTACTTAGAATCTTATTTTGCAAAACATTTGCAAATCATGGAAAGACAACGAGGTAAATCCAAATTCGTTGAATCCATATTAAAAATTTTCGCGCAAGGTACAAAATTTTAAATTTTTCAAAATAAAAACAATTTTTTTGTATAGCAGTTTTAAGCAAAAAAGTACTCTGATTTTTTATCCAGGCGCTTTTTTCGAGATAAAATCTCGAAATTAAAAATGCAATATTCGATTTTAAAAAAAGGGTTATTTTTTTTGAATCTCTGAGGGAATTCGCTTAGCTAACGCAGCTCCTGCACTACGCCTATCAAACCCTGAACATAACCTCAAAATCTCAAAAAAATCCCATTAACCTCATATTTGAATTTTCTCTGATAACTTTTCGAAAAATAAAGGAATTGAGTTGAAATGCTGGAAAATGATAACTTCTGATTATAAAAAAGTTTGATAAATTTTAGCCCGATACATAACCTCAGTTTAGACAAATCCTCGGATGTTAACTTTTTTTTCTAAAATTGCAGGTTTTTTATGTATCTTCAGATAGTGCCAAAGGTTTTTTTTTTTTTCAAAACCTGATTATGAGCCAAAACATTTCAAAACAAAAATGCAAAGAACTCGAAAAAATCCAAATTTGCATCGCACGAATTTATTATCAAAATCCGGTATATTTACCCAATTTAATATGATATGATTTTCTAACTTTACTCTTCAATATGATATATTAATGAAAATTGATTTTCACAATTTTTTAATAAAAAAAATAATTTGTTAGCAAATGGGTTATAATGGTTTATTCATTGACACGAAATAATTCCGAGCTTTTCTCTAAATATATATTATATATATATTTTTTAAACTGTCGTTGTTTTTGTTATTTACACGCTTCGACAATTCAATCAAGTCATTCATTTCAATGTGTTTGAAACTATACCTGTTGTCATATTCAGTTTATTAAAAGTGTTCGGTATATCAAAAGTAATTCACTCGTAAAGACTAGTCTTAAGATTATGATGAAACTTATTTTAAAAATTTGATGAAATTGAGGAATGATGTTATGCGAGGTATGTTACCAAACCGGTGGCAGATATACAGGATTCTTTTCAGATATACAGGGTAATTTTTTTAGCTGACATATGCTTGAAACTTGAAAAATAACTTTTATCGAAAAAATTCTTCAAGCAAAAAATATTGGGTGTGTAAGCAGACATTTTACACAGACATTAAACTTGACTTAGATTTTCAAGCACAATGAAAAGCTCACTTTACTCCATAACTGGTAATCGACAGATGAACAATTAGAAAGTATTTATTGACTAAAAAAGTAGCATTTTTTGCTGGAAACACTTTTCCACAAACCGTACAGTTTAAGCAAAAATGTACTGAAAAGTTTTTCGTATCAAAATTGCTATTTCGTACAATTGTTTCTGCGAAATCTAGACACTCTTCGGAAAAAAATTTCCTATAAATCCAATAAGAGAGGTTTGTTTTTCTATAAAGATCATTTTTGTTCAAATTGAATGAACAAACGCACAAAAAGCTACATTTTTGATATCAATTACTGTCTAAACTATACGGTTTACAAAACAATGTTTGCGTATTTATCAAGAACACTTTTCTAATTTAAAGCGTTCATTTAATGTTTTTCAGTTATGCATCAGAGTGAGGTTTTAATTGAATCTGAAAAGTTAGATCGAATTCGATGCCGGTATAAGATGTTTGCCTTTGAAGCATTTCGCTCCATTAAATTTATCGAGTTAAGCATATGCGCCTTTACTCGTTCGCTTAAATAACAATTCATAAAATTTAGATCAAATGATTTGAACATTCGAAAGACTACATTTAAATAACTTTTTATTGTAGGCCAAACAAATCAAGAAAATTTCCTTTTCTAGTATTTGATCGAAATATAAGGTTGAACTTTGTAGATACGATGTAATTGAATTATGGAAGTAATCATATAAATGATTTTGTTGAGTGTCCAGAGACCATGAACGATGTACAAAAATTTAAAGGAAATAGAATATTGAATGGAAAGTAAATTATATGTGTAAAGGCAGAATCAAATTTTCTTTTACGATATCTCAAAAACTAATAAGTTCTATTTTCTAATTAATATACCGTATTCGAGATAATTTTTGTTGGTAAATATTTATGACGTACTAGAATATTTAAAAAAAAAAAATTTGTTTTTTTCCTTTTTTAAATCTCTGATGATAGCAATATGGATAGGAAATGGAACTCTAAAAGGTGTTTTTCTTTATGTATATACTATAATATTATGTGTATAGGATAATATAATGCGAAATCTTGGTCGTTTCGTTTTTAAGGAAAGCAAATGATGTAGCATATTTTGATCGATGGTAAAAATAATGAATTCCAATTTTAAATGCATGATAACAAAGCAGAATAATAATTTTTTCTTTTTTAGGTAGAGTAATCCACGATGGGGCGGGGGGCCCCTTATTTATAAATGTGGGTACCAAGCTAAGAAAAAATTACTTTTATACCCCAAGGATCTCTCTTACTTAACCTCATGAACGTATGGTTAAAGTCTACAATATTTTCGGCCGGAGCAAGCATCATTTTTTAGTATTTATTTAATTTAATAAAAGTAGATGAAATAGAATTATTCATCTAGTATTTTCGAGATATTTTTTAATTTTCCATCAATATTCTAGAAAACTTCTTGCAGAAACATCGAATAAAAATCATTAAATTATATTTTTTTTAAATTGATGGTTGACGGCTGTAATAATTTATTTGATCGTTGCCTCAATATCTACATTAACGTTGCCAATTTTCAAATCAGAAGCAGATTTATGTAGCCCTATTCCAGAGTTCAAGGATTCTGTGTCTCAAGTTTATCTTGGATAATTACTGCATTATGTGTATGTATGTATATTTTTAGCTACTTGCTTGATACCCGCCCGTTTCGCTAGGTTTAAAAGTAAAGACTGATCAAGACCACCGTGTTATAGCTTTCAGCTCTTTGCTATCATTTATGCCCCTTTCATAACACTTGAAATAGGAATCAGGAATGTTTAACACAGGTAAAATATATTAACAGTTTTCAATTTTTTAAAATTAAATGTAAAATAGTCGTAATTCAATGAATATATCAGAACAGATGGCCATGAATTGTATTTTTACAATTTTTACAGAAATAAAAATGATGCTCATAGATGGCGTAGTGAACTGTCAGACTAAATTTAATTTAATAATTTATTTTATTTTTTCTGAATATGTATTTATAAATTATAGTTCATGTGTTAGTGTGATGTATGAGCTATATTATTGTCGAGTTTCAATCAAATCCATTCAGTAGTTTTTGCGCGAAAGCGCCACAAACAAACATACAACCTTACTTTCACATTTATAATATAATAGGGATAGTATTTTTCATAAGAAAATTATGTTTAGTTTCATTTACTATAATATTGAATTTTTGACGGGTATTTTTTTCTTATATTAACCATATTTTCGCTGATAGAAAAATATCAAATATTTACTTTTACAGTTAACACTTGAACGCTTTTTCACATATACAGAATACTAATTTTTTTATATTTTGTGTTTGGAAAATTGAATGATAATATATAATGTGAAAACAATGTTCAAAATATTATCCGTATATTTTTTGATGGATATAACAAATTTATTTATGGATTATATTTTTGTAAGGATTCCGTTTACCGATATTTGTTGTTTGTATACAGATTTTATATAATCCTTATGTGGGAGTACCTATAATAGTTTTTATTATTTCCTAGAAAATCTTCAAGTATATTTCTTTCAATTTGTTTGAATGTTCGTTCAATTCTTTTTACAACCAAAAGCGTATTTGGTTTTTGTAAAACCTTGAGCAGTGCTTCTGTAGATAGGTTATTTATAAACTTACTTTAATCATTTAAAAAAAAAACTAATCTTGTGAAGATATTCAAAACAATTGTATCTTTATTTTGATTTAAAAGATAATCTAGTTAATTTTAGTTTTTTAACATATCTCGTTAAATGTTAATTCTTTAAAAAACAGTAGCATGAAATTTTGCTCGACTAATAGTTTTTGAAATTTGAGTATTATTTGTGGTAACATAATCGTATAATTACTATGATTAATAGGTACAAATGTAATAATTAAATAATTAACTCTACGTGGACTGTTTTTTGCCATTTAACGTGGCTCAGCTTAATGGTGAACATTTGGTTGAATGTGGATTAAGAAATTAAAAAAAAAATTTAAATTAAATTAAAATTAAATTAGCAAAAAGACAGTGCATATATTTTGGTTTAAATTTTATAAAATTAAAAAATAATATATTCATTAAAAAAGTAGGAAACTGAAATAATTTACACAAGCTAAATATTTGAATTGCTCTAAATTCATATTTTGGTGGCTATCTTAATATATATATTTCTTGTGTGCGTGTGTACGTGACTGAACTCCTCCTAGACGGCTGGACCGATTTTGATGATATTTTTTGTGTGAGTTCAAGGGGATTCGAGGATAGTTTAGATTTACAATTTGGTACTGTGTAACTGTTTTTGAGGGCTCCGTACCAAAAAAATGAAATTTCATTAAATGGTGGGAGCGCATATAAATCATATCACATTATGTATACTATGTGTACTATGTATTTTTAATAGTATTCAGGTATTGTCAATAGGCATTTATTAGAGCCATATGCGAGCGCAGCGAGCTCTACTATCAAAGGTCAGACCAAAGGTCGAAGGTCAGGCCACTCCAATAAATAGGAGTTAAATTGGGGTTTAGCGGGATGGGTTTAGCGGACAGGCTAAACGTAGTATAGGTATTCATGAATTGGAGTTACGTTTTTACGGGACAACGTCCGTCGGGGCCGCTAGTATATTTATAAAACTAGTTCCATATCGCACAAAATCCTGATATAAATGTGAAATTTTGTGAGGATGAATGAATATATCAAACTACTTATAACTGCTTACCCGTAGGTATATATTTTAAACATACAGGATATGTCACATTTGAGAGTTGACAATAATTCAAGAGAGAATTCATGTTTTATAATTCAATGAGAGTTTAATAATTTTTTTCTTTAAATTCTGAACTATTTTCTTAAAATCCCGATTATATACTGGCTATGCTTGCCTCTACACATAATTTAACGGGTTTTTTAAATCATTCTAACCAATCGGAATCAAATGCTATCCCTATATATTTTATATATTTCCCTATAAATGTTTGTTTGTTTGTATGCAACGCTTTCACGCAAAAACTACCGGATGGATTTGAATGAACTGTAGAACAAAATAGCTCATACATCAGAATAACACATGAGCTATAATTTATAAAGATATGATTAAAAAAAAAACAAATTTAAAAAAATTGAATTTAATCTGATATTTTACTGCTCTATCTATGGTCATCATTTTGAACCATAAATTAACGATTTCTGATCTTTTCTGATATACTCAATGAATTATGACTATTTTACACTTTAAAAAATTGAAAACTGCATATATTTTAGCTGTGTAAAACAATCTCTTCGAGTGTTATGGAAGGGAGATAAGTAAGATCATGAGGTGGAGGCTATATAGCGGGTGTTTTAACTTTTAAGCCCAGTGAAGCGGGCGGGTATAAAGCTAGTATTTAATAAAAATATCTGACGTCATTTGTTCGCTATCATGTTGTACCACGATATTTAGACACGCTAGACAATATTAAGGAATTCATCAAGATCAATTTGTTTTTACTTTATTTATTATAAAACATGAATTCATGGCTCCCACATACTTATATTATTAAGTATAAAAATACGAAATATTCTGTCAAAAAATTGCTTTTAAAGAAAACAAAATTATCAACCAAATGAGTTACAACAAGTGACAAAACAGAATGAAAAATATAATAAAAATGATATCGAACCATTTTTTAAATCGTGTTTATTTTAACATGACAAAATCAATGTTGTTTCAGTATTTTTGTTGTTGTTGTAATATTTTAAAATTTAATTAATCTAGTCAACGCTACGTCACCTTTAGAAAAACACTCAAAGTAAAGGATAAAAAATGACAAATGGAAATATACCACAGTAATTCTTCAATTATGACACATACATTTTAAGGACTATTGTATGCGACCAGAATGAGTAATGATTGTATAAAAGTGTTCTTTCCCTTCGAATGGTCAAGATTTGTCTTACCTCAAACCCTTATCATTTCTAAATATACAAATATATCACTAGTTTTTGGCTGCCCATGTTAGATTTATAACAATTTCAAGAGATTATTTTTTTCAATTACTTCATTTAAAGGAAATAAATTAGTAGGAAAAATTTGTAATGACCGTAAGAAAAACTAATCTTAATGATCCTACGATAGAAGTACCTAAAATGAAAGATTATTGGCTGATGGTAGTAGACGAGCTTCAAGATTTAATCTCTAGTATGCCTAACCTTATATGACTATGTTAAGATTGAGAAACGGCGGTATTTGTTAAAATCCTATCCTAGCTTATTGTTTCACCATTATCGTCATCTTGAGTTGATTTTTACTCAAATATCACGTTTGATTCTTATTTCAGATGTGACAATTATTCTGGTGCAAATATATTATGACGTCACTATTTCATTTTGAAGGAAAGCTTTTGCAATCACAATTTTCACTATCTTATATATTATAGTGATTTGCTATCACTATTTTATATACTTCTATAGGAATAACATTGCTATAACGACCAAAAGTTATCTGAACCAAATGTGAAAAGAAAATGTTAAGTCCCAAACTATGAGATGTGATCATGGCGTAAGCATGCGTACTGTTGTATTTTCACATTTTTATTCATTCTTATTTTTAATTTCAGAGAGATAAATTATTGAAATTGACCTTGGATTAAATCTTAAGTACGTTTATACCAGTGATAGTTTTTATTACATTTCAGTTGTTCCAGCATTAAATACTTTTCATTTCCTGAAAATTTTCTAACAAAAGACAATTTCTTAGGATTAACAAATATTATAAAGTAACACAAGCTTCTTCTTTTTATTTTCAGATGTTAATTGAATAAAAAATGCAAACTAAAATTTTTTCCGACCTAAAAAAAACTTCGAAATGCGGCATGACGAACAAATAGTTGTACTCTCATTATAATTAACACAAAAATTGATATTGCTTGTTAGGCAATTGGCTAAAGAAATTTTGGATAACTTTCCCAAATAAAAAATTGTTCAGATTCGTCATTAAAAAGCTCCACACGAATATCTACACACTGAGAATTGCATCTTGCGTAATATACCGTAAATTGAGTCAATTTTAGCTATTCTTAATGGTAACCGTCTAAGAAAACCTTATAAGAAACCTAACCTCTACTTTATAAGAAAAACTACACAAACAGCAAATATGAAAACAGGTACTAAGCTGCTACATGTAATAATTAAGAGTATTTGTATAAGTAAACACAATTAGTGTTGTTTGTAGGAAATCAATGTTTGAATGTTTAATCACATTTTCGGATCAATTTACTAATTTGTGAAACAAATATAAACACAGAGTGTTTACGAAAAAGGATATACATTTCCTGAGATCAGTCGTTTAAACAAATTTGGAACAGTTTCGATATCAAAATCAATAAAAAGCAAGTGAAATATTGAGAATGATCATTGTTTTATTAACTTTGAAGTACTACTTGTCAAAATAATAAAATTTTTAAACCAAAACTTGCAATTTTTTAAACTTTAATAGGTAGGTACTTTGGTAGTGAAAAATAAATTATGAAATTTGATAAAAATTTAAATTTATTTACAAATATACTTAAATATTCTGATTTTGAGTCGTTAAAGCACAATATTGTTTTATTATATTAAAATTAAAAGCCTTATAGGCAAAAATAACATGGTATAATTACAAATTTGTTGATGGCATACAGTAATTGTAGGCTATGTTACCATTAACTGTATTTATACATTTAATAATTACATACACGAGTGATGTTTTTACCAATATTACGTCACCAAAATGGCTGACAGCGTTTTGCGAGAATAAAGGGATTTTTAATTTAATTATTGGCAAAAAAGCGAGTTTATTTTGCCGAAATATATTTTTTTGTGGCTGTTTATTAGAAAAATCAACATTTTGAAGTACTTTTTCAAACATAGAAGAATACTCTATTGTTTCTCATAACCTAGTTGCAAATATTACAGTAATTTGGGATTATCGATACCCGTAAAAAAAATATGTTGAAAGATCAGTGTAATTTTTGATTGAACTTTACGAATTGATTTCTGAAGTGAACGCTTTTCGCAAATGTTACGTGGAAAAAGGCTTCGAAATAAAATATGCTAAAAAAGATTCCTGTAGGAAAGAAAATCTGCTGAAAAGATCCCGATATCAAAAGTTTTTTACAAGATTTTTCTTAGCTCGAATTAGAAAATTGTATATGAAGAATTTTGTTTGATATTTCATATTTTGTTACGACTTTGAACGGATCAAATGATATTTTGAGTATGGGTTGCTGGTATTTACACGTAAATAGGTCAAATAAGTGTTATAATAATCATTAGTAAGTAATGTTATTTACTTCAAGTCGGTAAGCTAGTAACATACAATTTATTTGAAATTAGTAATAGTTATAACACATTTCTCAAACGTCTATATTTCGAATTCATGACATCTCTTCGAAATACGTAGACAGAACAGAGGTTATGGTATAGAATATATGCTATGATATTTTTACATGTTTGACATATAACCATGATGCTAAATTTCTGAATAATGTGAATAGGTATATAGACATAACCTAATTATCTTGTTAATTTCATTCTAATATTTACATTACTGGAATAATATTCTAATATAAAGTATCTACAACGCTTGTTAAACAATTTAATTTTTTATTTATTTTTATTAAAACAACAATTTTTCTGTGTAAAACTTTTCTCTTATTTAAGAATCTCGAGCTTTGAGAAATAGACTTCGCAATGATCAACCCAGATCTAATGACTTGGATAGGATTCTAAATTCTAATACTTTAAGGGTAATTGATTAGCAAAAAACAGAGTATTCACGAAGAATACTAAATATTTTAGGTAGGTACATATTGAGAGATATAATAAACGTTGTGTCATTATACACAATAATACAGGGTGCGCATTTAAGATGAAGACACCCTCATATTTTCGTTATTTATAGTAACATCCATTTGAAATTTTGCAGTCTTGCAGGGTGACGGGTTATATTTTTTAAAATACATAACCAAAATCAGAACTTCAAATTCAGCCTACTTCAAATTGTGTCGATTTTAATATTTTTTCTAGCGTCAGAGATGGTTAGAGATATCTAAAATAAAATTGGGAAAAATTGATTATTTAACTAATTTTTGATTATTTTGACCCTCATTTATAATTATTACAAGTTTATTGAAATATTTGAATACACAAGACTATTAATTAAGTTATCAATTTATCCACTTTTTACATTCCATAGCACACTAGTTATAAAATTAAAAAATAAACTTTTACAACTAGTGTGCTAAAGAATGTAAAAACTGGACAAGTTGATAATTTAAGAGTGTTATGTATAAAAATATTCTAAGCAACTTTTTCTAATAATTTTTTTCGATATCTCTAACCAACTCTGAAGATAATCAAAATATTAAGAACCGGCCCTATTTTTCAATTTGCAGTAGGCTGAATTTAAAGTTCAAATTTCGGTTAAGTATCTTAAAAAATGTGTCCCATTATCCTGTATGACTGTGCAAAATCAATATTCCTATAAATAACCAAAATATGAGGGTGTCTACATCTTAAATGCGACACACTGTATACCACTAGTTCGAGTAACATCTAGGCATACCGTGTGTGTTTGAAGCATCTAGGGATAGAATTATGTCTGTAGTATGACTGAATACAGAATACATTCATTTAGTAATGCATCTAAAAGAGAGGTATTATATACATGCATTGAATTACTTGGAAGACACTTGGAAGTGGAAGTTATTTAGTTACAGATAACTAGTAAGTTCGTCAATCATATGCAACAAATCTCCCACTCTCTGCATACAACTCTCTGCTTACAATACATTAATAATACCTCTCTTTTAGATGCATTACTAAACGAATGTATTCTGTATTCAGTCATACTACAGACATAATTCTATCCCAAGATGCTTCAAACACACACAGTATAACTATCACGAGTATGATTATGAGTACATGTGTTAAGTAATGCATTTAAGTAAGAGGTATTATAGATGTTATATGAAATTGCAAAAGTGACTTGTGGCTTCGATGTCTTTTATGCTATACAACAGTTCTTCTGTTGTATGCCTGCAGAGAGTGGGGGTCAACACATGTATATAGTACCTTTCCCTTAGATGCATTGCTTAACACATGTATTCTGTCATACTCGTGATATTTATATGCCTAGATTTCAATCGAACTAGTGATATCATAAGCATGCCTTTAGCAAATAACAAGCTTTTAGCAAATTTTATTGTCAATTTATAATAATAAAGGACGGTAGAGGTCAACTTCAGCATAGCTTTGGTTTTCAACCTTTGATCTAAACATAATACATAATGAATATGATGTCATTTCTGTCGAGGCAAGATGCTTAATATGGGAGCGAGTATTACCATCCTGAAAGCATGCTAAGAAATTCAATCGAATAACTTTTTCCAGCAATACACTTGACTTTTTATTTTAAACATACAGTAAAACATTCTCTCGTTTTTAATTTAAAAATTATGTTCTCTTCACAAAAATTTTGATTTATAATATGCATGAATTTTTTTCTTTTAACTTTTTTAAGAGATTTTTTATTACTTTTGTTATAATTTCATACGCATTTCTTAGATATATACAAAAAAAGATTGAATATATTGTTTAAAACAAAAAAAAACAATATACACCCAGTTAGTTTTTCAAGACAAAGTGTATTTTTTCTTTCCATTATATTTATTCAGTTATTATCTATGCGCAAAAACCTTTTTAGAAAAATCTCAGAGAAAAGAAAATGTTTTTTATTCTCTTTATAACACCTTTCTTATGAAATAAATTAAGTATATAAAACAAAGAACAATTTTTTTGGCTTAACTTTACTACATGATGTCACAATAAAGGATTTAATTTGAAGGAAACACAATAGATTTACATTTCACACGATTATGAAGAATGCAACGATTTTTAGTAAATACAGAAAAAGTACGCAATAGAAAGAATATTGAAAGTTCAAAGAAGCTTAGTGACGCCACATTAATAGAAAAGGTAGGTTTTATTCAAAGCTAACATTAATCGAAGAAAAATTAAAAAATTTTACTTTTGCTGCATAACATCAATTACAGAATTTACAAATAAAATACTTTTTTTCGCTGAGCCATTTCTTTACTACATAACTTTAAAAACAAAGACTATCGCGTTTTAGCGTTCAATTTCCTTGCCCTTGTTAAGTTTTTGATGTGGAACCGTAATTGTTTTTCTAAATAAAAAAAAAGCAGCCTAGGTTATTCCTTGTTATCCCGAAATAATGTTCCATAAGACACATCTACACCAAATTTGAAGTACATTTGACAAATATTTCATTTTTTTGTTAGTCCCACAGGAATCAAACACTTTGCCCGGAGAAAAATATCGTAATGTTAATCCTAGTAATGGAACTGTCTGTGACCTAAAATCATTCACATCCATTCTACCGTTTTTGTGGGATTGAGTAACAAACATCCAAACATATAAACTTTTACATTTACCTGTGGTTACTACCAATATTTTATATTGGCTAGTCTTCAAAAACAAGAAAACTTTGTTCTTGTTTTTTCAGAATTACGTATGACGTTGGTTTGAGCAAGAATTTAGTTTTATTTCTAGTAATGATCAATTGATTTTTGCATTTGTGTAAGTATATTATCTTCTAATCTAAATAAAAAAAGAAAAATGAACCCAATCAGCTTCCAACGGAAGTATTTACCGGATGCCCTGAAAATTATTATTTCAGCTAGGAGAAATTTTGAACCGGTAAGAACATCATAGCATCCTCTCAAACTGTTATTATTGAATAAGCTGCCAAACATACACTGGTTCATGAGTTAGTAGATTGTAAGATCCGAAAAGTTTAAGTCGACTAAAATGAGAGGAAATAGAGGAATTTGTTTTCCATTTTCTAGTCTAGAATGAATACTATTCGCAGACATTATGCAGATGTTTTTTTTGTTATCTTCATGGTATATACTTGAATACTTCTTAAAACAGAAAATTACCATGTGGCCGTAGAAAATCAGGCCCTTATTTCAACCATTTTGTAATTTGCAAGACCTGTCGATCGTAAACTTTGAAAACTTATCATCAAAAATATTTTTGAACAACTTCCGAGATAAATCACGAAGATGATGGACCATGCCTCGTCATTATTTTACTATCAAGAAAAAAGTATGATATTTGCCGCCGAATTAAATACTTTTCTTGTAACATTCTGTAAAAGGGGAAAATTGTGATGAAGTAATTTATATTAGAATTTTTTCTATAATCAATTTTCCACATAATTGATTTTTTCATAATGTATTATTTTTGTAAAACTCATCATCTGTAAAAAAAAAAGTTTCTTATGTATGTGTAAGCTTTGTTATAATAGGTATAGTGGCCATTTAAATATTGAATTGGATGAGTCGATAGAGCCATAAACAAGTTCATAATAACGATTGTGGTCTCTTTTATTTTGTTCAAACAAGAAAAAATAATTTTTTTATACAGATTACCTACACCTAGAAGTGTTATTTATTAATCAATTCTATTGCTTTTCATTAACTTTTAAAATTTGAAATGGAATTAACAGGAAATTTAATTTGGTGAAATTTGAAAGTTCCTAACTATGATAAAAATAAAACTACTCCTAATTTGTTTGACTAAGATAAATATGGAACTTTTGAGCGAACGATTAGCACTTTATTTGGCGATAAAAACAATATATCCTACTTTTGCCTTTCAAGAAAACAAAATATTTACTATACTGCTAGTAGTTACCCTCTCCTTCGCTTGGAAATCTCAACTTTAACAACAAAGACAACCGCGTTATAGGGGTCATTTTGCTTGCCCTCACTTATCCCTTCTTATGTTGCAAATTTAACTTTCTGGTGCAGTCATCATATGGAATGTGGGTGATATTTCTGAATAAAAAGGACTCTAGGAATGACCATTAAAATCGAAAAAAGACTTAAATAACAAATTTAAGGGGGATGTTATTAAAAATGTAAAAATAAAATGGATTTTAAGGTGAATAAAAACGATTATCAAGTAAATCCTTAAAGCGGGTATAACTTTGGACCATCCCTATATTTGTCATTATTTCAAGATTGCTTGCCTTAAAAATGATACAACGTGAGAATGACTGCACTGCAGAAAAAAATATGAAGTTCACGGTAACAAAGGTTTAACAATCATTTAACAGGGAATCAAATAACTAAAAAAGCAGCAACTAAGGTACCTAATAGACTGATATTTGGTGCGAATCAATTGTTGGAATTCTTTCAAATATCAAGAATACTACGATACTTTAATAAATATTACACTTAATAATTTGCACTCATTTGCGTTTATTCTGAGAAATAACGATTTATTAGCAAATTGGATTTGATAGCCGTTAATATTAATTGAATAAATAACTAAGACATTGATAAACGAAGTTTTATAAATTTTAGGACGAGATTAAAAAGACTTACCAAGATTCTATGTGTATCGTTTTAAAATTTATTTAAAATTCGAGGCACCTATCGTGTATATACCATTTATGTAAGAAGTCTTCAATCCATTTTCCGGAATAAATATCGGAATGTAAATAAGGTAATAAAAAAAAAGGATATTAAACAATATTACTTTCGAAATATTGAAAATTATCTAGCATTTCAATCTGTTAGTCACAAGCAGACATACAGGCTATGACTATGCAAATACAATTCCCTCCCTATGATAAAAATTCTAAAAATAAAAAATTCAATTATCTTATCATTAAAATGACAGTGAAATTAAATCATAAAAACTAAACTAAACAGCCTTCAAAAGACCGGTGAAAAAAATAAAACTTGACTTTGTAGAATGTTACTTGAGAAAAAATAAATAAATAAATAAAATATATATGATGTAATTTTAATTTAAATGTTAAAATAAACCAATAAAAAATCATTAAACGTATATAAAAATCGGTTCACTGTGTACACGTTCGACAGCCCCTGTGTACTTACAAATAAAATAATTTATTTTAATGATGGAAAAAGAAGAAGTATAGCATATGCGTATCGAAGTAAATATGTACGCTAAAGACAGATAAAAATTGAGTTAGCTAATTTAAAGTTTTATTACCAACAGACTTAAGTTTTCTATAAATCTTAGTCTATTCGCACCCTTTCTAGCCCGCGCAATTTAAGTCCGATTTGAATAAAATTTGGTATCAAGAAGTGTTTTGGTATTTGAAAGGTCAAGTTCGTTCATGAGAAAGAATCTAGAGATAAACAAGGAGAGGTTGCAAAGTACAAAATTTTGAATTTTTTTAAAATAAAAAATATTTTTTGACCTTTTGTTTTAAGCAAAAATGTACTCTTGAGTTATTTTCTCTCGGCGCTTAGTTTTCGAAATAGAATTCTTGAAAAATTAAAAATGCAACATTCGAGTTTAAGGTAGTACAAGCGCCAAGGCAAGTTGTTATTTGTATTATAATACAAATATATATATTTTCAATTTTGATGATGTATTTTGCTATAAATTGATGAATGTAGACGAAAAATAAGAATAAAATTTTTCAATATCTGCCTTGGTTTTCGAAATATCGAAAGCCAAATAATTAAACAAAATTTACAATTTTCGAAATTTTGAAAATTACTCCAGATATCGAAAAATTTTATTCTTACTTTTCTTATATTATGTCAAGTTATAACATGATAACATAAGATGGCCATTTTTTCTACAATTGACGATGTTTGAGTCCCATTAGCGAATTGAAATTTTTCTGTTAACATATTTTATTGAAAACAGTGAATGATGGTCTCTTCTTTTATTTTGTATTCAGATGGGTACATTTTTCGACTAGTATTGTACTTACTATATTGTGTTTTGCATATTCCAACACGTAGGTATATTAAAATGGTAAGTAAGTAAAAATATATTTAGGTAAATAATCATTTTACCGCAAAATTGCCATGGAAACTTATAATTACTACAATCATATATTTTACGAATAAAATCTTACCCAACGAATTTGTAAATAAATTAATGTGTAGAACTCACCTGAAACAAACAAATTTATTTTATCAACAACTTTTAATAATTTCAGTGGGTTAGAATATAATCTTATGAAATCAAAGAGGTTATATATAACATAGAGGCTTAAAAGCATAAAAAACGCAATAAGTGAATTATTGACCGTTGAAAAAGAGATCAAAAGAAGGGACCGTTTTGACTCTTTGTCTCTCAGCCTGACAAAGCGCAATATTAATTTTTTTAATTATTGTATAAAGATGTGCATGTCATAAATGTAATATAAGACAGACAAAGGCAGCTATACACGTACTTTTGTTAGGTCTCTCTCTCGATAACGATCAACCGTTTGGGATGGCCACATTACGGTTCTATGTTATTACTTCTATGTATAAAACTAAGTAATCATTAAAATAAAAATATTAAAACTTATGGTGGCTACGAAAGTGGCAAGTTATGCCAAGAAAATCAGCTGAAGAGTTATTATTAACACGATTAATCCTGACGTTTGGAATTTTAAGAAGCTTTAGATCAAATAGAATAATTTTTTGTTTGGCAACTTTGCGGCTTCTCGGGATTTTAAGCTCGAGCTAAATGGAAAAAAATCATTACTTGTTCCTGCTACAACTTTGTGGTTGTCGATGTACGAATGACGAAAGTTTATCCAAGTTTGCAGTATAAAAAAGACACTTATATGCTTCGATAGCGGTTATGCCAATATCACGCAATGTTTTTATTCTTTTTTTACCTGGAGGCCGTATTATTGCCAAATAAAAAAGTTACTGCACTGCTTAGTATAATAAAAGACAGTAAAATATGCTAATTTGCTTATGTCTTAAACTATGCTTTTGTAAATTATCCTTTTTTTGTCATTTAATGTCTTCTTGTAAATTTTAAGAATTTTATCGAAAATGGCTTGAACGAAGGGGCTATGAAAAAGAACATGCTTGTTGAATAAATATAAATTGGTTTATAAAAATATATTTTTTATAGGTTTATTCGATGTATTTAATTAGATGCATGTACTTAGTGGGTCATGAAGACTAAGGGGTTTTTTTTTTAAACACTTGGTCTTTATTAAAGGCAGGGTGGTGCGGTTTGTCGTAAGACATAACTTATTAAAAACATTTCTTTTTCAAATGTCATCATGAAAATGTTAAAACCTTGGAAGTCTGAATAATCAATAAATGAATTATTAAATTATATTAAATACATTTTTGCAAAAATAATTAAAACCATTTTTGGTCGTGTATTGTTAAATATTGTATATTGTTAAATGATGAATACATACTGGAAACTTTGTAAATGTCTTGCTTTTGACGTGTCTACTAAACTTTCCTTCTTCGATTCTTTTCGGAAATGCTGCGTTTTCAAATGAGAATAATAACATCATATTGAACGTATCGGTATGGAAAAATATAGCAGAATCTGCGGGACACTATGGCCACTTGATAACATTAATATAATTATTAAACCGACAAATGAACTACGGACGCATTGAAAAACAAAAATACTTAGTACGGCATGTTAAAACTACTGGACAAGCTCAACCTCATCACCAGTGCAGTACTTTTGTCGGGCAAAATATTTTTAACTACCCAGAGGAAGTTAATGTAATGGGGCCGGTTTTGAAAATCTCCAGTTTTACATATTTCCGTGGTTTCAAGGCCGCAATATCCGAATCAAACCTTTTCAATGTGATGTCTGTGTGTGTGTGTGTACGTATGTGCGTGTGTTGGTTCGGATTCTTTCGCCTCGATTATCTCGCGAATCAGTTATGACATTAACACGTGACTGGGCTTATTCGACGCGTAATCGCGTATTTAAGAACTGAAAGAGAATAAGTTGCGCCGTTTTTTAATGGTAATAAAAAAACTGGATAAAACTGAATAATCAGAATCTGAAAAGTGGATAAAACACATCATTTATCTATGGAGATAATGAGCTGCATAAGCTGCAGTACATGTTCGAAGAATAATCTATGAAGGCTAACAATTAGTTTTTTTGTGTCTCTGTATGGTCTCAACATTCGGTATAAATAATTAAGTATACTGAAATTGTGGGATCTTAAAATTGCGATTACAAACTAATTTATAGTTTAATAAATAAAAATCGTACGTTTATAAAATAATTTATATGGTACAAGTAGTTTGTTACAGCAAATTAATCAATGATAGCATACACGTAATAAACGACAGATAAAGTTATTTTCCTAGATAATTACCAAATGACTATTTGATCAAATTCAATTTATGCTTACGATAAATAGCAAGTAAATCCCCAAGATTAAAAATACATAAAATGTGTTTAGTCAATGTATGTGTTACTGACTCTATCTGTAATAACAATAAATTTGAATTGAAAACATTAAATAAAATGCAAAATGTTCTCGTTTTTACGAACAACGAACGCAACAACCGTCTCCATTACATGTAAACTTGGTTTCAATGTATGTATGTTAGTGTTATATTATGTAAAAACAATATACGTGTTTACGACACACCATTCACTGATTAGATTTGTATTTATTTAAATCCATGTATTTTATTGTATCAAATTTCGACATTAAAATCATTTTATTATCCTCAGATACAATTTTCCACAAAATAATCTTGGTAGGTGCTTTAAATACACAATCTAATGCCTAAGTGGTAACTAGATTATGGTTGGCGAAAAATTTTCTAGTCGAAGCCGATTTAATAACTGCACACTATCCGCTTCTTTTATCTACTTATGTTTGAGCCTTATCTTCTGAGTTGAAACATTGTTCGGTCTTTTTCGCGATTTGAAATGTCAAAGTCAATACCTTTTTAACTGGAATAAAATTCTTTCAGTAATAATTTTATAAAAATTCCTGGTATAAACTTTTTGACATAGGAGTCTGCAACGGCATGCGCTTGAAACTCGAAAAATAGACCAAATAGATTCCGAATTTTGTTGTAATTACGAGTTAGAGCAGATGGTTGGGTTCTGAAGTTTTAAGCCCTTGCGTTAAAACATGAGACACTATTACAGAAATTAAAAAAAATTTTTTTTTCGGTTTATTTTTCCCGGGTTTATTTTTTCCGGCCTATTTTTTCCTCAAAAGTATCATTAACATGAATTAAAGAGAATACATTCGAACTCCCTAAATTATTTTTTCTATTTCATTCAAATTTCATGTTTCACGTTGAGTGAAAAACGTTGAATGGTTCGATCTTGATGGTAATCTTGATCGGCTCTTTGCCTCACATCACAATAAAGCATGTTATGAAAATGAAATTGGGCACCTTTCTTTCGAAAATTTTTTCAAAAACAAAACAAAAAAATCCAGCCTGTATTATTTATTAAATACTATATTAAGATATAAGTGATTGTCAAAACTTTGTAGTGTGTATACGGAGAAAAATCATTCAATTCATTTGCTATTAAACGAACAATAATTTTCCTTTCCAGCTCTGAGCATTGTATTGACAGGCGATTTATAATTAGAAAAAGACAATGTAAGTGAAGTGATTGACACATATGGAGTTATAAGAATGATACATATTTTTATGATTTCTCAAATATATACAGAATGTTCTGAAAGGTCGTTCCAACGAACCACCACGTGTTGAGAAGTTTCTGAAAGAAATTTTATATCGATGAAATCTTAAGGACCATGCTATCCATGCCAATCATAAATATGAATAAGTTTAATAATGGGTATACTGTGAAAGTAACAAGTCAGTCGATATGAAGAGTTCCGTCAGGAAAGTGAATACAGACAGTGCAGTGAAAAGATTTTTTTTAGTTGGCAGTACTTTATTGCCATTTTTATTCCTCTAGAAGTTAGAAAGTTTGAAATTTCAAATATAGATTAAGCGAATTGTTTACTACCATAAATGTTTGGTATTACCGTAATAGGCTTTGTCTGAAATCTCTACTGATTGCAGAAGACGTTTGTATGATGTCAAACGAAGTACGCATGTACAATATAAACCATTTTTAACATTAATTTGACGTTTTTGAGAGTAATATATCAAATCTAGCATATAGCGATGAAGCAATGAATACATTCCTCATTAAGAATAATTATATTTCGGGAGTATACATTGCCCAAAAAGAACAACTTTGTATCTTATTTGTATTTTAACATTGAATTTAGCGAAACAGTTCTAAAAATCGTTTATTGAGACATTCTGTATATGTCTACAGCTGTTATATGCATGCTTTGTGATTTAATACCTTGAAGGATCCTAAGACGGTATTTAATTGGAATACATCAATCAAACTATTCTAAGACAAACCATACTTCGTATTGACGATCATCGTAATACTTTTTTACTTCCAAATGATTAAATGATTGTGTTAACATTCATACGAACAAGGTAACGTGAATAAATATCGTAAAATCACAGGTATATTGCTAGTATAAATAATGATTTTATGAGTTTCATGTTAAACTATAGTTACAAAATGCAAATCGAAGCTACTGTGAAAGTAAGTCATTTACCTTTTACTCAGGAAATTAAATAAATTTAGCATTGATTTAATAATATATATTAAAACCTCAAAGAACCTCCAGCTATTTACTCAATACTAGAGATATATGAAAAAACATTAGTTTTGATAAAATTTCATTTGTCTCTCTTTTTTGACCAAAAGTAAATCTTCGGAAAACCAAATCTATAGCATACAGTTTTGTAATTAGTGACCTGTTATCGATGAATGTACAGAAAATTTATGGAAAAAAAGTTTTTGGAAGTTTACTTTCCAGACTATTTCGCACATATCCCACCGCTTTGTACAAACTCTAAGCAAAGTAGCCATTAGTAACTAGCAATTGGTTACTATTTTCTTTAAAGAAGATCCCGCACACAATACATTGATTTTGGGTTTCGGTTAAAATTTTGTGAAAACTATGGATTAAGGTAATTTTTATAATGCTGATCAAAAGTTCTTATGGGCTCAACCCTCAATGTCTTTCCCTTACGAGCAACCATCCTTCAAAGGTTATGCCTCCATGAGATATTGAATTTTTGGTTTCGGTTTAAGTCTTTTGAAAACTATGGATTAAGGTAGTCTTGATCATGCTGATCAAAAGTTGTTATGGACTCAACCCTCAAAAATAGTTAAGTATTATTTTAACCACAAAATGTCAATAAAACCTCTACAAGGTTTTTAAGCCTTTATTGCAACTTGCATAGGTTTCTTCATAAATAATAGGTTTCTTTATAAATAATTAAAATTTTAGTCTATTTTGACATATTTGTGCAAAAATTGCCTATATTAAAAAACTTTTCAGAAAAAATAATTCTCTGTGCAAAGAAATTTTATAGACCTTGTTAAGAGTTTTACTGCCAAAATAATACTTGAACCACACATCTATCTTATTTTCTACAACTTTAAAACCTCCAACTTTACATTGAGAAACTGCTCGGTTCAGAATTTTAGTAATATAGCGACTAAAAAAGAGATTATTGAGCTAAAAAGACTGTTGCTAAAGCGCAATTTTTATCTAAAACATGTAACAAGAGCGAACAGTGCATCTTTTTCTGAGGAAAATAGAGAGCTTAATCATCGTGTTAATCATAAAGTATTCGGAATAAAGCCGTGTAAACACCTTTTCAGAATCATTATAGATTAAATCACCGTTGTTAAAAAACAAAATACATCGTTTCTTCGTTTCTGTAAAAATTGAAAATGGTAAGACTAAATCCTCTAATCATAAAAGAATTTAACAGTTAGTCATCCGTTCAATGTAACAGCTCAAAGCTAAGCTTATACATACGTCACTGATTCAAATAATTTAAAGGTAATTTTTAATTATTCTCAAAGGAATGATAAAATTTATGTTCCCTCAGTGTATTTTTTATATTCATAATATTCCAGTCATTGTGATCATCATAGTGATTGGCTGAACAATAAGATTACGTTCAAAGTCAGCAAATACTGTACACAAATTTTCTTATTAAAGTCTTACATTCTAGATCAAAATTTCGACACTCTACGGCGGGGGCTAACGATTTTTTAGATATGAGAAATACTTACGTACATAATTCGTACACACGATTATACGTTACAGGCGCGTATACCTTCTGTATACATATATACACATTATGTATACATATTTAAAGTGTAAAAATGAAAAACAGTGCTTTACAACGAATATAAAAATTCACCTATATAATGTTCAGAAATGATTTAAATTAATTTTGATACTAATCCCACAATAACAGAAGAAACCACCCCCCCACACACACGGAAAATGGATTTTGAAACAAACTTCTCGTATAATTAAGTAAAATATTCATATATTATAATGACCATTTGCACCTAAAAATGGTCAAACAATATAATGTATTCATTACTATCCCATAGTTTAAATAAACCCATGAACAGATTTTAAATACACAATTACGAATACGAAATAACAGAATTGATTTCTGAATATATTTATTTATAGGTAAATACTACGCCGGTCTATTTGGTAGTGGGAGGTTTTCAAATAGATTTTCTACCTTCCCGAATAGAATAGCAGCCACCTACACACAGACAACACATTACCTACACACAAACAAGTAAAACTACACAGAGTAACTATACATTATTCAATTGTTAAATAATTCATTATCTGACCCAATTTACTTGTACCTAACTTGTACAAGAATATTACTTGTAGAACATATAACATGAACGGTAGGGTACCTAGTATATAGTTTAGATAGATATACAGAATGGATCATCATGCACCTTTTATGCATTCATAATAAAACTAATATAATAAATTCAGAAGTTTGTTTGTTTGTTTATGCTCGCCATTTCTACGTCTTTCATTCCAAAGCGGAACGAGAGACCGACATGATTTTTTACAAAAAGAAACTTCCGCTGAGGTCAGATAATAGCATGGATATAAATAATAACAGGGTGTAATTACAAATTGAGCAAAGATTCTCTTAAAAAAATTCCATACACTCTCGTTAGACTCTAGTGACTGAAAGAAGTAACCACAACATTTATATATTTTGTTTCTGCTATTAAGCTTCCCATACAAAGTCCACAACGAATCAATGATCAAGTTTCCACGTTTAAAGTCTTTAGATTCAAAGAAATGGAAGCTTTGAAAATGATTAAACTTTCCATATCAATTCTAAGTAATAGATGTTCTTTGCTCTATTTTATTTCCTCCGTAGCTCCGAAAGGGCGGTGATTTCACTGGTGACAGGTGATTTCATTTTAAGCTTATAGTCCTGTGGATGAATTATCAAGGCCAGAAATTTTGGGGGGTCGTTGATGTTGGAATATTTACAACTATCTTCCAAGTATTTTTCAGTTCTATGGACTAAGCTCACCAGCTCGATTAAGAGCCCAGCCCTTTCCAGAGAGTCGCTTCAACAATGATGAAACATAGTTTTCCTTGGAAGTTTATGTAAAAAATTGAGACGCAATTAAATCTCAACCAGCTCCGTTGGAAGGTTCATCCTATCTGCCAGTTGAAATTTACAAAGATGCTGTTTCGTTTCATTTAAATAAAGCTGAAACTTTGCAGTTGTTAACTTTTAACCAAAATTGACACAAATTAAGTGTCTGCCAACTGAGGACGAGGATTCACTTAGCGGTCTGTCTACCAGCTGGAACTTAGTAAAAGGCATCTATGTTACTTTGAATCAAGGGGCTGTAATTTGAAATTTCAAAGTTATGGTGGCGGAGGGATGAAACCTAAAATTCTCTAGGTACTATTTCAGAACTTCTCCCTCGATATCTAAATCGACATGTTTTCACTCAAAACAATAATCTCATCAGGTCAAGAGTTATTAAGGGTGGATACTTTTGAAATGAACACACTGTATATTTATGAAATATTTTATTATGGCCAATAAGCCAAAGTGAAAAATATCAATAAATATTAAGCATCCATTAATATTGAATAATACGTCATCGAAAATAATATTTTATTATCATTATTTTTCTGAACTATAGGAACTAAGCTCATTTCAATAGCAATAATTTATTTGTGAGACGCATTTTTTCTAAATATTTAACTATTTTCAATATTTTTAATTTTTAAACAAACGTCTTCCTCTTACTGTTATTAAATAGTTCTTATAAGATTATACGGTTATCAAAGGAAGTTACTGACGTTGACACAAGTTTACAAAATTAAGTAATACGTCTGAACAATCCAGCAGTTTTTATATTCATGCTAGATATGAAGAAACACACATTTGAGCGGGCATCGAATTCACAACCTTTAGTTTTCCGGACTGACATTCTATTATATGTTCTCTAGAATTTTCGCAAAGAGGAGGAGCCATCCTGTACAAAAGGTATTATACTATATAGTTACTTTATTTCAAGGTTGTCGGTGTAGTACGTTTTCTGCTGCTCTAAAAAGTATCCTTTATAGTATATTGGTAACAAAGTGATTTGTAAAATCAATGACAATAGAATGCAGTTGCATGTGTTCGCTAGCTTCATAAGTATTCTGACGACATGACACAATAATAATTATTTTATACTTTTGTTCATTTTATTGTAATTACATTATTTGTGAAGTTAGACAATTATTATCTTTGTACTTACAGTTTGTGTGAGTTAATCAACTAATTTGTTTATCAATCACCAAAAGTTTTACTCAAAAAGAACTTTACGATAATAACATTTAACTTTATGACGATAATACGTTTATGGACTGTAAAGTACCATCTCTTTATAGTGCAATTTATCTTCGTTAATCACATCTTCGTAAACTCTTTGTTTTTTCGCTAAAGTGATTTTTTTTTTTTAATTTAGAAAAATCTTTAATGAACAAGCCTCATACTTATAGGGGTAGGTGTCCCATAATGACCCACCAAAAAAATAATTTTTATTTATAGTCTAACTATTCGAGATATGTATAACGTCGAAATACTTTTGGTTTCTTTATTTAAGTGTTGCAATTTTGGCAAACCAATTTATTTTGATTTGTTCAAATTTTTAGAATTGTTCAATATTTCTTTTACATTGCATCAATGATTAATATGAAAACAAAAATCACTGGTTAAATCATTTAAATCAATACATTCAAGATCCGCTACATGAAAGGGGATAAGTTTACCCACTATAATTTTAACGACATATTTGAATATCGTCATAAAAACTGACTTTATTTATTACAAACCTATCAAAATGTATTATAATATTATTAAAAATCAACAGAAGCGAAGAGTAAAACAGCCAGTCGGCGAAAACTATCACCAAAAAAAGAAATTTTGCATTGAAATTTGTTTTACCATAGATCAAAAGCAGTAAAATTAATATTTTTGCTACGAAACACAAAATAGCTTATACTTCACCATGAAACTTATTAACTCCACTAAAAAAAAAGGCTGTTATAAATTTGACCGCTATGTGTGTGAGCCTGTTTGCGGCATCGTTTTGTTAGAAAAAACTGAAAATTGGCAATGATCTTAGCGTGAAATCAGCTTAGCGTGGAAAAAGTTTTAAAGAAAAAGGAAATTTAATTTAGAGTGTTCTTAGGTTTGTTTCAAGTGCGAGTTTAAGATTCCGCATCCAACAAAAATTTTCATTGTTTGTTTTTTTTAAATTTTGGAAAAATTTCACTTGTTTGAACGGTTAGTTTGATCACGTGGAAGCCATCTATCGATAAATATACAAGGTGGCTTTAATGGTTCACTTTACGCAACAAGGGATTATTTTACCCTTAGGGATCATTATATATCACTTTCCCTTACACAGTATACCTCAGAACTCGTTAGCTTCTCTTTGATGAGAATATTCATTTTACGGTTAATCAGATACAGACAAAAGTTTCAAACAAGAATAGTTCGTATCAAATTCACTGGTATAATCGATATCTCACTCGTACCTTGGACTGGGTCTTGGCCTTTAAGTTCAGTATCGACTCGCTTTCTTCAGTCATATGAAATAGAAAGCCAGTTAAATTACTACGCTGCTTTTATGGTAAATAATATTAATTCGATAATATTCACCGTGTCGAAGTTTTACTGTACCAAGTAATGTAAGATGTATTTTCTTGAGTTGTACTTGTAACTTTACTAAAAGTAATAGAGCTCATTCACATATTTAATTTTACCTAAAGGTATGTCGAAATTTTATATCATATTCGTGGTAAATTATGCCTTGAGGATAATACAACAACATGAAAAATAAACCTGTTTTACAGTTCTTTTTTTTTCCAGGAATATCATTTTAATAAATCTCAAATAAATTAAAGAAAGACATAAATAATGAAAATAACATTTTATAACCTTTCAACTTAGAAAATGTATTCTTTTTTACGTAATATAAATAAATAATTTTTCCACAACGAAAATATGATATCATAGTATGAAAATATTTAAATAAATATAAATTTAGAATATTACGAGAAAAGTCTACGAGTAGAAAAATTTATATGATATTTTACAAATTATTTCATCAACAAACATTCTTAAAATTTTTATTTTTTAATGAAAAACTCAAGAGTTTTACCAAGAAAAATTAACTTATATGAACAAGTGAAAACAAACAATTGACTGACTTAATTGTTGAAATACTATGTATAGACTGTGTTGATTACTCTATCACATTACACATACATACATGTCGCACATATATAAGTGATATTCCCATATAATACATACTATACACTTTGCGCATAATTTGCGCTTTCGCGGGTAAAAGTTGTTTATTTTTTTATAAGGAACATTTTTTTACATTTGAACTTTTTATCAATCTCTTACGGTTTACAAGATGAGTCCTACGGATCCAAAGCCCAATTGACCTATGTTGCTTATTTACGAACTTGACCTTACTTTTTACGTCCTAAGCACGCTATAAAAATTTCAGCTTGATATCTCTTTTCATTTTTGAGTAATTGCGATGACAGACGGACTAGGAGATTTTATGAATACCTATACCAAACTTGGGATTAAACTTAATATATCTTGGTATATTTCATATACATGGTATAATAACTCAATTTTCAAATCATAGATAAACATTTATTTACTCAGATATTATAAAATTTGTATTTCAATTCCTCTTATGCCCGCAATACTATAGAGAGAGACCTAAAAAAATTACTTTTACTTCTTTGGTGTGTAATATACTACTTACTATTTTTGCCTCCTTTTCTGTTCAAATTTATTCCAAAGAACTAGGTTATATACCTAGAGTTCAGTTGAAATCTAGGCATAGGCCTACCACAAGAATGACAGAATACATGCGTTAATCAATTTATCTAACTTAGAGGGGTTATGGACATGCTTGGAGTTGTAAAGCATTGCTTAACGCTTAATGTACTCTGTCATACTCGTGGTAGACGTCAATGCCTAGATGTGAACTGAACTATTAGCATTAGATAGAGGCTTAAAAGTATAGGAAACGCAATAAGTGAATTATTGACTGTTAAAACAGAGACCGAAAAAAGGTACCGCCTTCCCTCTTTGCCTCTCAGCCTGACAAAGCGCTATATTAATATTTTGAATTATTGTATTTCATAAAGGTAATTTAAGACAGACAAAGGCAGCTATACGCGTAATTTTTTTAGGTCTCTCTCTATAACGATCAACCGTTTGGATGGCCATATTACGGTTCTATGTTATTACTTCTATGGTTTATTATGATCTGCGTTATAGCGTTATAGTCAGCTTGTTT
Organism: Chrysoperla carnea; assembly: GCF_905475395.1. Taxonomy (NCBI): domain Eukaryota; kingdom Metazoa; phylum Arthropoda; class Insecta; order Neuroptera; family Chrysopidae; genus Chrysoperla; species Chrysoperla carnea. The sequence continues at coordinate 45,456,240 of NC_058338.1, read as the reverse complement.
TTAATTATGACTTTGTGTTGTACGGTGGGCAGAAAGTTGATACTTTCTACCAGAAGGTGAGAAAAAATATTTACTCTTGAAAGCTTCACAACCTACAAGAAAATAATAAACTATAAATATTTCTTCGAAGACACCAGAGTTAAGGTACGGTTTATAGCTACAGTTTTTTTATGTTTTATCAACAAATTCAGGGGCTTTTAGTCTTTGATTATAAATATGAGCTTACCTCTTATTAATCTTTGGTAGTCGGATACTAGACCAGAGCGTGAAGCTACCACTGGCTTGTAAATTTAAAGAGCAAACGATAAAGTTTGGATTATATCTTTAAATCAGGAAATGAAATAATATAATTACACTATTTTCATTAATAGCTTATGAACTAGTTTCGATTAAGGGGTTGTGTTTCCTCCAACATATTTGAAACATTTGATATCACAATATTATGTGTTGATAAAACATCTTTTCCCCGCCACACTAAATTAAAATTTATATCTAAAACTTGTTAAAAACGTGCTTGTTTCGCTACATATATCGTTGCATAGAAAAAAAGTATCATTATACGAAATAAGTTTCTATTTCCGTTTGGGAATATGAGAAACAGTTTTATATGCACATATAACAAGTCGTGATGGACATAGCTTTAGGGACCAAATCAATAACTTTCTGTTTTAGTGAATTATTGTGTTTTTTGGTAGATAACCGGTACTTATAAGATAAATAGTTCAACATAAATTTTATGTTAAATTTCATTGATCACAGCCTGTATTACTAACCAGAAAAAATTTAACACAGGTTATAACTTCGTATGGCTTATGATAAAATGTTAACATCTACTCAAAAAAATTATGTATCATGCGCTGTATTCTTTATCGACCGTCGGCAAATTTTCAGTTAGCGGCAATTAATGAATTGCTTTAGTCTTAATAAGAATGGCATGTGATGGACGAATATTCTAACATAAAAAACACATAAACTGGCAAAAAATACTTGAAATATTTAAAAAAATAAGAATATTTCGCATACGAACTATAAAATCATTAAATCATTTAAAAACTGAAAGAGTTTTCAGCAGAATTAGTTGAGCTGTTTTTTAATGGTAATAAAAAACTGAAAGAAACTGAATAAACAGAATCTGAAAAGTGGATAAAACACATCATTTATTTATGGAGATAATATGATCGTTCTAGCATAAGCTGCAGTATATGTTCGAAGAATAATGTATGAAGGCTAACAAAACCCTTTTTTTAATGTTTTTTTCCCCTCTGGGAAGTTAGTCGTGTGGACTACAGGGGTCGCACTTACACAACTTCAGTACCACACCGACTATGTACTATTGAATAATTTGTTTGGGAGTTAGGACATTTCATCTCAAAGCATAAATACATCACAAAATTTTTGTTTCAATTTTCGGAATAATAATTAGAACTTTCATTTTATATCAGAAAGTTAATATGTGTTTGACAAAAAAGGATAGCAATAGTAACATAACACTATTCTACTACATATATCACCAGCAGCATGTATGAGTTTCCTTTCCTGTCAAATATTGTGAATTGTATCAAATTTCATAAAAAATCATTCAACCTTTCGACCCCAATATATATGTTTAGTACAACGAAAACGAACTAACATTTACAACGTTGCCAACAAAAATACTACTATGCTCCACTTTCAATAATTCAACCCCTCTAGTGTTTAAAACTTAAAATCTTTTAAAAAATTTTTTTATAAATCAAGTAAAATGTAAGTTTTAAAATAAAGTAAATTTCAATTCGTAGGGTGGTGAGGGATGAAGATAATATATCCGGTACATTAGCTCACCGGAATTCAATATATATGTATAACATATATGAAGTAAAAATAATTTTTAAGTTATGGGTATAGAAAGAAGTGAGTTTATTTATTATATATCATACACGCTACCAGTTCAGGGTTAAATAATAAGGAATGTTCATTTTTTATTATTTTCTGCAAGATTCGTCGATGCAATTTTATAGTGTAATATTTTTTAATAAGTAACAGCTGTGTTTATATATTTCTTTTTTTTTTTTTCTTTTTTTTAAATAAATATGATTTCTGCAAGATTGGTTTAGAAAAAATTAAAATTTTTGATATTTTCATCTAATCATGCATGACAAATGTTTTACAAATTCTATAATATCGTTACTGGTACCTATACAAACGACTCTACAAAATATTGTCAAGACTAGGTTGTTGTTATTTTCCACCTTATTTGGCCTTTTGAATTCAAACAGCTCTAGGATATTAAAGACTCTTTTGGCTTTATTTAAGGTAGTACGAGCGCCAAGGCCAATTAAATAAATAAATAATAAATAAATTTTTGATTATTTTTCCACAACACATATATGGTACAGAATATGTCATGTTTCTTACTGTTTTCATTCCTTTTTAAGACTTATATTTGCAATTATTTGTACTTTATTTTCAACTTCGACAATTAATTTTGTATAAATCCATAAATGTAGACGAAAAATACGAATAAAATATCTGCCTTGGTTTTCGAAATCTTGAAAGCTTAATAATTTAACCAAATTTTCAATTTGCAAAATTTTGAAAATTACCCCAGATATCTAAAAACTTTTTTATTCTTACTTTTCGTCTGATATTGTCAAATTATTATTATAACTTTCAACAACAAAATTGAAAATAAATTTTTAAAGGTTTTAACTTTAATTTCAATAGGTTTTTTTTTTCAAATTCCACCGGCTAGTTTTGCAGAAATCTAACCAATGTTAAATATGCCTACTTTTGAAATCATTTATTTATTTAAATAATCGGGGAACCCCATAAAATTTTCAGAATTGATTTGGACTGGGCTAAAACTGATATTGTATAAATCCATTAACTAAATTCATAATATTTAGTATGTTTTTACTGATTTCAATTTTTTAATATTAAAATTTTAGTAATATATGTTTCGGTTCAAGTGGTTGGTTTTGTTTTATTTCTTTTCTATAGATATTTTGATTGTCAAAAAATTGATTCAGTATTTAGGAGAGAAGTCTGGATTTGAGCGTTTCTAACATTGTTTTGATTGTTCGTCCGAACTTACAAGACACAATACACCAAGTAAAGTTCCCGAAGCTAGATGGATATCCTCAGCTGTTGTTACACGGAGATTTTGCTCATTTTTTATATATACCTGGATCTAACGGAAAATGTGTTCATATGCAAAATTAAATAAAAGAAAATTTTTCCTACAAAAATAGTTTATATTCATATTTCTCGCAGGAATGGCAGATGTCTACTTTCTGTCTATTTATCCTTTCTGGTCCGGCTGTCTACTTATCGGATTCAAATTTATACTTTTATGAAAATGCAAATATTTCCGAGGGAATGGAAAGCTGTAAATCGTAGTAGAAAATACAATATCTATATGAAAAAATAATATAAATATGGAAGAAGTTACAAACTCGTAATTTGGTATTGCATAGTTCCACTTTTTTTAGGTTAAAAGTGTTCATAGTTCAAGATAACTGATATTAAAAAATTTTGTGTCTTATTTGAATACTAGGATGCTCTGACATTAGTGTCTCTTAGATAGCTAAATTCTTTAGCAATGAAACTAAATCTCAAAGATTTAGCGATAAATAATAAAACTATTGAGCAATAACCACTCGTGTTTATCGCATATAATTTCCCAATTTATATAGATTGATCTATTTCGGAAGTTAACTAATTCTAAACTTATTATAAAAGATTTTCCATACCTTATTGTTGAAAAACAACTTCACATCACATGACTTTAAACGTACGAATTTCACTAAACGGAAAATTTTGGCAAAGATTTTTTAAAATAATTTTTTGCATACCCAAAAATCGACAGAACTGGCACTAAGAATAAAATGGTAGAAAAATAAGAATAGAATATTAAACACAGTATAAAAAATAAATAATATCAACATTATCTACTTCAAAAATAATGTAAAAGCATTTATCAATAAAGAAATCCCCTAACAGCTTGACTGTCTTGCCTATCTCTGTGAAGACTTGTGAATAAATAAATATCGATCGATTTCATTGTGTCATCAAATCTCTGACAGTTCATTTATTTTTGATTGTAACATCAGAGACAAGCCAACCATACATACTATCTACTATCTAGCAGGGTACTTCCAACAATTGTATGACAGCAAATATCGGTTATATCTAGCATATCCTTCATTACAACATACAACTAATTTCAAAAAGTTGAATCCATTTCATATAAAATTTTAATTCGATTCTCGAAATAACAGATAACTTTATAAAATTAATGTAAAAAAGTATGTCAGATATCAAAGGGGATACCCGGTAGGATTGTAGTATGATTCGGTTTATATTATGTATTGAAGGCACTATGAAATAAAGAAAAGTAATAAACAAATACATTTTAAAATAAGTGAAGAAATAGTATTAAAAAAAATAAAAAAATTTAATTTAATTTAAAATTTGACATTATCATAAATTACAGATTTCCCTGGTATACTCAATGAATAATTACTCTTATACATTTAAAAAAATAGAAAACCATACATATATTTTAACTGTGTAAAACAATCCTTTCCATTATTTCGAGTGTTATAGAAAGGGGATAATCGAGAGCAAGTTTTATCAATCTTTACTTTTAAACTCAGCGAAGCGGGTGGGTATCACTCTAGTTAGTTTATAAAGCAAACATAAGTGTTGTTAGTAGTCTGTATGTGTTGTATATTTAAGCTACTATTTTAGCGAGGCTTCGAGATAGCCCCGCATCGCTTTGGCCCTCGGTTGCGAGTTACTCGGAAAGGCGAAGCGTAGTCAATATTTTAATCTCCCAGCAGCGAGGCGAAGTATATTGTTCTACAAACTGAGGCGATGGGTGGTTAAAAATTTCAATCCTCGTTATTAACCGGGGCGAGGCAAAGTATATGCTTCCTAACCCGACGAAAATTTGCAAGAAGTATATTTTTTTTTTTATAAAATAATAGAGTAACATGTTTTTTTTTACAAAAAAAAAAATGAAGCAAGACATGCATTTTAAAGGAAAAAGAAATTTATGTTATGATTACTTTTAAAAATCATAATCATAAATTTGTTCATCGCCAGTTTGTAAATTTAATAAATAAAAGTAAATGTATTATTCTTATTTTGTTGTTGTATATTCTTATTTTAGAGAGAAAAGAAAATCAAAGGCATGTTTACATAGAGCAAAAATAATAATCATGTTTTTGTTTTTACTTTAGTTTAAATATATTTTCTGTTATAAAAAAATAATTATAATGGTTTGAATTAAAATTTCAGCCAACACCTAGGTACGTTACTCGTTACATTTAGTCACAATACAATCAGACAATCCCCGTGGAAAAAGCACCCCCAAATGCGAATTTTCATAAATTGCTGGTTGGATTTGTTTGTCCACCGTTTGTCCACATTTGTCCACTCAAAATTTTCGTTTGTCCACCCTCTAATTGGAAGTAATGACCGAATTAAAAATTTTTACATCAGCTTCCCCAGATGCAAATTTTTATAAAATTCAGATGTCATTCGTTTGAAGATTATTTGTCCACGTTTGTCCACCCAAAATTTTTGTTTGCCAACCCGTCAAAATAAAGTTATGACAAAAATGAAATTTTACTCCATTTATAAAAAATTCTATCACAATTTTCACGGGGCTCAATCAGACAACTTCAACTTTTTTTTTAAATTCAAGTAGTCATAAAAATTTGGATTCTAAGGCAATCTTATATTCCGTGTTTTAAGCCATTTATTTTCTGACAAGTTTTTTACCATTTTATGTACATTCATGCAAAATAAGTCAAAGTTAGTAAACATTTTATCTCGGCCGATTCGAGGATGAAAGCTTTCCCAATCGAGACAAGTCGAAATGATACCAAAAACATCGCCTCGTGCCTCGTGGAACACTTATTCTAACACGTTTATTAAAATGATAAGTACTAATATATTTAGGTAAAAAGTCCTGGTTCGAGTGTATTTTTTTCAATTCTCTCTTTAATTAAAATTATTACAACTTTACCGCATACTTGCCATGGTAACTAATTAAAATAATATTTACAAATAAAATCTTACCCAACTCATTTGAAAATAAGTTCGTGTGTAGATAACTCACCTGAAACAAACAAAATAAATTTATTTTAATCAAACATTTAATCATTTCGATTAAAATCAAATATAATATTTTCTAATAATTTTCAACACAAAATCTGGGGTAAAATAGTAAATAATTTTACGGATAAAGTTTACTGTACAAATATATTTCGACCGGATACCATCGCACAAAAATTTGTTTTATTTGTATTCTAGAATACGAAATCTCGAAAAATGGCTCAATTAAGAGAAAATATTGACTAGAAACTTTTAACTTTAGTAAAAAAAAAAATGTGTTTTACACATGTTTTAGATCAATCAGATGTAGTTTTTTTTGCACCCCCAAAAAGTGGTGTATAGTATTCTATCAAACCAAAGTGGCACTGAGAAAGAGAGAATGTAAATATGTAAGCACATACATCTTTATCTCTATCTTTATATATTATAAATGCGAAAGTAAGCATGTTTGTTTGTTTGTTTGTTACGCTTTCACGGTAAAACTAGCGAATGGTTTTTAATGAAACTGTACAGCAATATAGTTCATACTTCAGAATAACACATGAGATATAATTTATAAAGATATATTAATAATAATAAAAAAAAATTTTTTTAACTTAATTTAATTTTACATTGCCATAAATTACAGATTTCTGTAAAATAAGTCATTTGACATTACCATAAATTACGGATTTCTGTAAAAATATTCAATATAAAATATTTCACGGCCTACTTTTCTGATATACTCAATGAATAATTACGACTATTATACATTTAAAAAAATAGAAAACCTGTACATATATTTTACCTGTGTAAAACAATCCTTACCATTATTTCGAATGTTATATAAAGGGGATAAGCGAGAGCAATCTTTATTTTTATACCCAGCGAAGCGGGTGGTTATCACTCTAGTATACATATATATATATATATATATATATATATATATATATTGCTCAGTGCTACTTTGGTTTCATAGAACTCTATCCTGACCACTTTTCAATTTGGAATTACGGATTCATTGTGTTTTATAAGACATGGATAGGTTTAATTTTATTTGATCAGAATCGTACAGTGAAAATGAGGGTACTAGTGAAAAGTTAACGAACAGTAATCAAACAAAACTGTAATTACATTATCTGCTGTTTGTTATAATGATAATGATATTATTTTTTCAATGATATACATCCTTTTTTTAAATAAAAAAAAATTGTGTATTTAAAAAAAAAAAAAATGTTATTTAATCAGCTGATTTTTATACAATTGCAAAAGTAAATTTATGCTTTATGGGTAAAAATTAATTATGTACATACATAAAATTATTTTTTTATTATTTCAATTTTATCTTATCATATTATTATAAGTATAACATAATATAGAAATTTTAATGTCTATAGTATCATTTTTGTTTTGTTCCACCCTAAAATATATGAAATGATTTAAAATTTACAAAGAAAATTAAAATTTTATGCCCGTGAAACAAATTTTATTGTCACAAAAAAAATTCAGAAATAATTAAATAAATGTATGATATATAACTTGGTCAAAAGTGATCATGATAATTTTGAAGAGGTTATTCATAATTATTCCAAGAAAAGTAAACAAAATTTATAATATTTGTCATATATTTGTATAATGAAGAATGATCCTTGAAATCGCGAACTTTGAAGCTGATTATCTCGCGATCTAAACGACCAAAAATTCTTCGGTAACTCACAACTAAGATTACTCAGAGTTTAACATTAACCCGACATGTTTTCCGCACATCCCAAAACATATTGAACTTTTTTCAAATTTCTTTACGTAAAAAAAGAAAACCATTGCTCATGCTTCAAAATCGCAACTTTTTTTAAAAATATACCCACACTGCGATACCTTGACCAGGTTGATGCAATTTGTTTAAACTCAGATATAAAACAAACTAAACAAAACCACTTTACCCGTCTTTCACGAGCTTAGTATGTTTTAGTCGGATCGTCCTATTAAGTATCTAAGTACGAAGGCTAGATATAGCTTACCATAAAAATTGTTCTAGATTACCGGTACTAGATTTCAGTATCAAAACGCTTTAAAAATTTTAAGAATCGATAAGACCATATGACCTCGATATTACATATTTGAAATATAACTAAAACAAATTACGTTACCAATGATAAAATAACATTTTAAAACGGCTTCAAAAAAGCTTCTTAATTCGACTGCATTTTTTTAAGTTTATTACCTAAGAACTTTGGACTGGTTGAATCGATTTTGATGATTTTTTTTTATTTGAAATTTTTGACAATGGCATCCATGAGAAAACCATATAAACCTTAAATTTGCATTAAGTATGTGCGCGACAAATGGACGAATAACTCAATATCACGGCAACCGATTTCGATGATTCTTCTTTTAGTGGCAAATTAGTTAGTGTACTTCAGATTCAGTACAAATCATAAAATAAAAAGAAAACCGACTTCAAAAAACAAAACTTTTCCAAAACAAATAAATATGCACTAAAAAGTAAAAAAATAATGCAGTTACAATTATTGTTATTGTCAGTGTCAGCCAAGTTAATGTAATGAACTGGTCTGTCATATTTGTTTCCTTGGCTGATATCAACTCTTAAAATAACAATAATTGTAACTGCATTATTTTTTTACTTTTTAGTGCATATTAATTTGTTTTGGAATGGTTTTTTTTTTAAGTCGGTTTGATTTTTGTTAAAATTTTTTATATATCTGAACGCATTTAATAATGTAGTTGTATAATTGATAATAAATTTAAGTTGAATAGCACTTCAATTGCAGTTTTACACTTCTTTTGTATTAGCAAATAATTATCTAATTAAATTTTTATCGGAACTACACAATAGATAAAATACACAATATCTTTTGTTTTGTTAATAAAATATTAAAACCTGTATAAAAACTTTTTGTTGCTTATGTAGGGGGTATGTAGTACCAGGGATCAAAGTTTTTTATTTATTATTTTTTTAAATCATTTTTTAAAAATATAGAAATGGTAATAGTATTTCTTTGTAGCACAATGCGTTTCATGGTCAGGTCAAGGCATTAACATCAATTTAAAGAAAAAGTAGGAATACGTACATAAAATACGTATGTCGTGGAAATTTTTTTCTTGACCGATATCAATCCAGAAAAGTTGAGGTGTCGATCGAAGCGTATTAACGGTAATATGATCCGATAAGAATTTCGTTACATTCGGTCCAGTCGTTTCGAGTTGAATCGATGGAGTTTTTTTTTCCCTTTTATAATTCTTTATTATAGATGCCCATTTACGAACTCTACTTCACTTTTTACGTCCTTAGCATGCTGTAAAAATTTCAGCTTGATATCTCTTTTCGTTTTTGAGTTATCGTGTTGTCAGACGGACAGACAGACAGACAGACAATCAAAAATGGAGTCATTAGGTGATTTTATGAACACTTATATTAATCAATATTTTTAAGCGTTACAAACTTGGGACTAAACTTAGTATACTTTGATTTATATTACATATATACATAGTATAAAATTTAATATATTCATGTTAGATATTTCCTATAACATCTGGTATAAAAAGTAAAATATAACCTGTCATCAAATTATAGTTTTGTATTACGTAATACCTACAAGTAATAAAATACAAGTTATACCAAATTTTATTGCAAAGTTTTTACTCCGAAACTATGTATCAACAAACCAACAAATATATATCCATACTATACATTGTGTATAAGTTTTGATGTTTACATATACAACAAGCAAGCATGTTTTTAGTAAAATCTAGGCCAACATAGGATTCAACAAAGATGCCAAGAGCCAAACTTGTCAAATTATAACCGAACTTCTTGTATTATAGTAAACATTATTAAAGACAAAAGGTATGAGTACATACTCTCCGCGTAATTACAAATGTCAGAAGCTGGAATGGAATTATTTTACACTAGCTTTTCGTATCACGAAGTTTGATTGTTTCAAGAACTGATTGTGATCCAAATTATGGTTGATCACATTATTACACTCATCGGAACACACAATGTTGGTCCTTTGTATATCGGCATAGTACACCGAGTGAAAAAAAAACGCTAAAAAGGGACAATAAATGAATGATCTTCAAGGCATATTGTACCTATCTTTTAATAAACAAAGTTCTGAAACTAAAGACCAGCTGTACCTCCTTGTTCCAATCGTTAGGCAATTATTTGAAAGTATTTTTAGTTTATTTTAATATGAAACGGCCAACTTCGGGATGAGGCTGTCATTATTTTAATTTTTTTCAGTGTATTCTTTATAACATATATCTATGAAATTTATTTATTTTTTATTATTTAGAAGTTAAAAACATGCGAGAATAACATTTCAACTGTTTTCCTAGATGGGTAAATGGCTTCGAAATGCCTTAAAATATTGTGACCATTGATATATTAAGATGCAACTTTTTAATCAATCGAGTGTCTTCAAAAGTCTTTTCAGTTTTTTACACAAAAATAAATCTACATTTTTTGGAGTTTTTTTCGAAAAAAATTTATTATTATTTAACAAATATATATAAGTATTAAAGAGTATAATAACATTTATTGTGTACCTAGAAATACAAAACGTTGACAGTGATAATTCTAAAAAGGGAGTGCGCATATTTCTCAATCTAGCATCGCTTTTAAGCAGACAGGAAAAAAACAACAAAATTTTGTTGTTAATATCGTCGTTTAGTCCCTATATGTTAAAACTAGTTATAATTAAGTGTAATGCATTCTTAACACATTACCTTATACAAGAAACAAAAAAAAAAGGTTTTTTTTTTTTAAATTGAAATATCTCAAAATACGACAAAATAAACGTAATTCGTAGAGCCATCCTTAATCATTTCTAGTTTACTGTCTATTTAATCGATATGTACAAATGCAAGAAATCTAGAGCACAGTCAAGCAGGTCTTGACATGTTTGGCTCTTGGTTTAAGTGTACTGTATACAACGTTAGGTGAATATTTATTTTCAATGATTGATTTCTTTATTTAAGAGTACGGAACTTGAAATATTATTTATTTTATATCAAATTTTATGTGTTTTATATTATAGTTTATATTTAAGAAAACATAAACTACTGATATCTTTAATAGTTTTGACACGACTACGGATTCTGTTCATATATCAATTTTACAGTAGCAATACAAAGTTTTCAAATAAAATCTTCAATATATTTAAACTAACAGTTACCCACCCGCTTAACTGAGTAACTTCGATTTTAAATAGACACAAGTCAATGTTTCATATCAACTTTCACCCCCTTGAAGAATGATTTTTTCGAAAATATTCAATAACAATAAACTTTTGTTTTGAACCATCACCTTATATCATTTTTAACAGAGACATGTTTTCTAAGAATATTCAGTAAGTGTTCTTTTTCTGTTATTTACATCTCACTCATTGAAACTAGCTGAGAAAATTGATTCCTGATCTTTAAACTGTGAGCCTATAACAATTTTTTTTAAGTACAAACTCAGTGATGACATTGTAAGCCGTCATTTTAGAATTCAATATTTCGAAAAGATGAAGTTTATAGAAATGATCCCACGTTTTATTACTCTGGTCAATTATATAAAATAAAGCAGGTAAAAAATACTCTTTCTTTTGGATGATTTCGATTCACTCACCAAATATTGTTCTTTCGTGTTAAAGTTGCAAAATGAATTTAATAAGTATGCTGCCATGTAATTTATCCAAGCTATTTTAAAACAAAAATGTATAAATTTGGAACTAATATCGAAAAAAACATCTCAAGGACTTCTATCTTATTAAAAAATATTACTTACAAAAAGGAGAAAAAGTTTTAAAATTAACTAATGCTTGAAAAAAGGTAAAACTATTTACTTCGGCAAAGATAAAACAACATTGGTTTAAAAATTTAAATGTAACATACTAAAATAACTCTCTAAAGAGTATCAAGAAGAAAATTTAATTTACAACAAACGTAGAAACTTTTGCGGTAGATCAGTTTCGCTAAATGGTTAAAAATATCAGTCAATGTTTGAATGTAATAAATTTTATCAAATTTGTCTTAACAAAATACTCCTATCCAACGCTATATAACATAAAAGATAGAAGAGGCGTTTTTATTTATTGATAGCAAAAGGTTATTAGGTTAAATATACATATTTTAGTAGATCTTGCGCACATCTGGGAAACTCTTTACATAATATAATGAAGGACGCGACTACCTATACATACCATTTCATCCAAAAACATATTATATATTATTTACATTTCTATTATTCCTGAATAAGGAAAATGCCAACCTTGTATTTCCATTAACAAAAAAAAAGAAAAAATGTAATAATAAAATTGTGTATATTTCAAGTTGAGTTTGTGTCAAATTCAAAACATTTGATTCAGGGAAACTTCTATTCATAAAAATGTAGTCCTGACTTTGAATTGATACAGTTATAGGATTTTTTTCAAATAAAACATACCATGTATTCAATTTTCTGATTGAAAATTAATAAGGTTTTAACGTTTTAAAATTAATAACTTCCAATCTAAAATTAATGGTTAGGGCCACCTACTGTTAAACTATAAACATTTATAGTATAGTAGTTCATGCCGATAGTATTATTGATGTATTATTAAAATAAAAAACATCCAAATTATAAAAGGTGGCACACAATAACCTTTTTAGTTAAAATTCATTTTTACAAACTTTTATTTAACTTGCAATGTATGTATGCATGTTTGTCCGGGTAGAATCTTTCAACTCAATTTTGAAGCAGTTATCTTCAACCAATTCAACTGAAAATTTGCATACACGTTTGGTTTGGATGAAAATGCATGGTAAGCTTCCTGATTTTCCCAATACTTCCACCATATTTCATGTACATGCTTGTTTTAGTCTTAAATTAGAAATTTTAATAAAAAATTACTTTTTAAAGCACAAGCTTTAATATTGTACTAGAAAGTAGAAAAGAATTTTTTCTATGAGCCACTATAAATGACTATTCGTAAAAGCTTAGAGGCGCTCAATATAAGTCTAAGTTGCAAGGTTCCAGAAACATAGTTACATACATACATTGAGGTGCTTCGAATCATTGTAGATATTTTATATTGAGCGGCTGAAGCTTTTACGATTAGTCTTCTATGAGTGACTCATAGAAAAAATTATTTCCAGTTTTTAGTACAATACAAGTTTGTGCTTTAAAATTATTTAATATAAATAAATAAATTTTTAACGAATTATCTACGAAGGGAATTGTTTACTTTTGTACCGATGACGGAATTAAGCAAAAATTTATTAAAAAGTTCGACCGATCCTCTCTAATAGATGTTAAAAGTTCAGTTTATAAAAATTTGAAATTTGTTTTTTTTTCTTCAAATATTCGATTGAAACTGGAGCCCCAGGATAAAAATTTATTCACTGGAGTACAATGTGGGGGTTATTGTAATAAAATTTCACAATTTCTACGTCACTGGAATTAAAGAAATGCAATTATGAAATTTAGATTTAGTAAGTTGTTTGTTAAAAAACTCCACGACTCTGAAATGCGGTGACTTTTTTGTCGATTTGTTAAGATGTCAAGAGAAAAGGATTTAAACTGCTTTATAACTACTAACATTAGTTTTAGATTTGAAAAATTAAAATTGCAAGTTTATGTTAACCAACAAAAGTAATTCGAGTACAAGTGTCTTATTTAGTGCATTAACTGCACTAAATTTGGAAAAAGTCGAATACAAAAATTATATTTTCACCTTTCTTGGGAAAGTTCATATAAATAATTTAACTTTTGCAATCGATTCAGTGGAAAAACACAACTTCATAAGAATGTATCTCCCCTTCATACCTCCTTGTCATTAGAAAATAGTAAGAAAGAAATTATGCTGGAAATCTATGACTAGAAATGGCGTCGTTGTAGAGTCATTAATATTTTATTTATACTTTGACTGAATTTCTCGACAAAATCGCTGTTGGTGTTTCTTACAATTGCTCTTACTATAACAACGAGCAATGCATTATTTACCAAACCATTCACTATTAAAAGTTTTTCAATAACTGTTAATAAGTGAAGTCTAGAATATTATAGCTACAGAACTTCTTATCTATTTTCTACAAAATTTCTTGAACTTCAAAATTTTATTCAAATTTCTAGTCAGTGGAAAATTAATTGAAGTGTTCAAAATATACAAATATTATTTTCAAATGAAATTTCTATAAAATAAATTTAATTTTAAAATTTTCCACACTTTCTGTGAATGGGTTAACAGTACATCTTTTATTCATATAGATATGCTCATAAACTATACCCTTTAGAATGATTTAAAAAAATATCAAGATACCTATATACTTAGTCGGTATTATATAATATCAAGGGACCTATGTCAGAAAATTCAATTTTAATGTCGATTACAAATATCCTAGTGTGAATATTTATTTTATTATTTTCTCTACTAACTACAAGTCTCTTCATTAATTAAAAGTGATCCGTGTCGCTAGCTAAGAACAGCGACATACAGAAGTGTATGCAAAAACTCGACAATTAGTAATAAGTATTCTAGAGACTATCTTCATCAATTACGAGTTAATTAAATACATAAAGTTGGTAGATATTATAAGAGGCAATCTATCCAAAAGAATTACTCTTTTCTGAAGATTTTGATGATAAAAATGTACACTGAAAAAAATTATGAATACCAACCGATATGAGATTTGTTTCAATCTCATCGCGAGATCATATATGGCAAATGGTGCCACAAATGTGATACAACTACCGTACGGGGTTGAGTGGTGAAGTTGACACAAATGCATGAGTTGTGTGTATGAAAGTAATATACTATCTAACAAATTTCAAATATTGTTGTTTTGAAATGCAACATAGTTTTAAACTATCATATCTTTTTTTGATTGGTTCTTCTACCACTTATAAATATCAGAACAAAATAATGTGATTGTTACAACTACACGAGCAGGTAAAAAAATAAATAAAAAGCTTATACCTGGTAATAGGTTTATTTAAAAAAAAAAAATTATTCAAGTCGGATTTTAATCATATGGATTCCATGAACCATTGACATATGGATTACTGTTAATTATAGTGTCTTAAGTCTCCAGCTTAACCAACTATGCTATTGATGCTTGTTCTCTGTTAACAGGTAACAACAATCTTCATGAAGTTGAGTCAGTCACAAATGGACTAGACATGATAGATATGCGATCATAATTTCCAAATTACTCTAATTTAAAGCATACACAAAGAAATTTTGCTATAATGCATCGATTCGCTTTATTTACACGATTATATATTCCAAATAAGTACAATTTTTTTTTCCACCAATAAAATGCATGACTTTCAACTAAAATCAATCTCTTTCACAGAAGTAATGATTTATTTTGTTTATTTAACTTCAGTGATTTTGTATCAATGAATTCATATTTTAAATTCAATACCATTCTATTGTAAATACAAATATTTAGCTGCACTTGTTCCAATCGTAAGGCAATTATTTGAAAGTATTTACCTTATTTCAATTTGAAACGGCCAACTTCGGGATGAGATTGTTATTATTTTAATTTTTTTTTCAGTGTATTTTTGATATGTCATATGAAAATAAACATTTGCTGCAGTCCCTTTACGGGTTCTGTGTTTTTTTAGTTAAAATTTGAAAATTGATTTGGTCTTTTGGATTGTTTTTTTCGAAAAACTTTATTATTCATGGAAAAATAAAGTAATATTATGCAAGTATAAAATTTTCGAATAAAAACGCTGAACATGCTGACGCTGTTAGCTCTAAGAATCAGTTCCCACTGTAGCACCGCTTTTAGTGGCCACAAAAAAAAAAAAAAAAAAAAATGAAACAAATCACATTTCGTGGAAAACACGTTTTGTAAAGCCACATTTCGAGGAAAACGCGTTTAAAGTTTCTTAATATACATCTTTAATCAGCGATTCCTTGACCACATAATATGTCAGATAAAATTTGCACATACTTTATAATATTGAGTGATTTTGCTGTTTCATCGAGAAATCAAATTATCCATCCTTGGAAGTATATATTTTTGATTTTTGTATTAAAAAAAGGATTTTGAAAAAAACTGGAATGCTAATTTTCTCCTCTAACCTTTCATTCACAGGTGTTTTTTTTATTAAACAAAACTTTGACATACAAAAAGGATTGAAATTCCCCAAAATTAAAGTAGATAAAACAAATTTATAAATAAATTAACATAATTAAATTTCAATTTTCGTGGTATGACATTATATATTTGAAAACTTTTCTTTTAAATTGATACAACGGAGTAAACATATGGTGAGAATAAATGGAATTAGGGTTAATATAACTTTATCAGGCATATTATATTGAGTAAATTATTTCAAACAACGAAGGAATTTTCAACTTTATTTCACAAGTCATTTCTTAATCATGAGCGATAAATTATCACTCATAACGCATTTTATTTCTTAATATTTGCATTGCTACCATACACCACCGACAGAAATTGATATTTGTTGTATAAATATGGTGCTTTTTTTACAGTGACGTACCCTGTTTAAATTAATCTCAACTAGTAAAATCTACTTCGTTAAAAAAATTTTGGTAGCTTACAGTTAACTTTAAATTCCCACATTCACTCTCTCAAAATAACAGAAATAGTTGTGAAATGTTTCTAAACTTCAAATTTAAAAATTAATTTCATTTGAACCGCATTACTTGGTCTTAGCTGAATAGGAACCGTATTTAGAGTTAAAAGTTTGGCACATTCAAATTATAAATCCTATTAAAAAAACTCTACATGTTGACCGCTATACCCATAGACAACTAATTAGTATAATATAAATATTTATTATCTATGGCTATACCTTCGAAGTTTCTAAAAAATTAAAGATAAAAATATCGTGTTGGATATCAATTGAAAGGTCTAGCTGAGCATATACTTAATATTTAAAACATGACTACTGAAGACAAACCTACTAAACAGTTTAAAATAACCAACCGTGGAGAGGATCTGGTCCGACACTTGAAATCCACACGAATAACTTCTCTGTATAATAAATAGTTATAAAAAAATTATAATAAATAAAAACTCGACCGACTCGATGGAATGTTATGAAATTCTTTTCGGATCATATTGCCGTCAATACACTTCGATCTACACCTCAACGAAGTCAATATCATTTTTTGTGGACCCGATATCGATGACGCCGAAATGACCACGAACGTACGTACAAACACACACACCCATTCTTTTTCTTCTTCAAATTGGTGTTTATGCCTTGTCTTGACCATATAAAGACGAAGTATATATATTACCGACCAAACAAAGATACATTGAAAATTTCGATTTCGAAAATCGAACCCATTACAATAACTTCCTATACTGGGAAGTTAATAAAAGTCAAAATACTAAACGTTTAACTTCACAATAGGTATTCCGAGCGCCAAGGCAAGTTTAGACTCTTAGTTGAAATTATTTGTACCTTATTTTCAACTTTGATGAAAGATTTTGTTATAACTTCATTAATGTAGACGAAAAATAAATTTTTCGATACCAGCCTTGATTTTAGAAGTATTGAAAGCCAAATACTTAATCAAAATTTTCAATTTTTTCAAAGCTATTCCAGACATTAAAAAATTTGATTCATACTTCTCGTCTTATATTGTTAAGTTATTACATAACTCACCATCGAAATTGAAAAAAAAAATTTTTAAATTTGTGTCCCCACTACCATGTTCATACATCCTTAATTAGTCGAGCACAACGGGTTTTTGTTTTCAATAATTTATTAAGGTGTTAACTTTAATTTAAATAGTTTTGACCACTAAAAAAGAGACCGTCTTCCCTCTTTGTCTCTCAGCTTGATAATCGCAAATATTAATATTTTGAATTATTGTATAAACATATGCGTGTTTCATTGAGGTAATATAAAGCGAAGACAGCTATACACAGCCAAATTTTTTTTGGTCTCTCTCACATTACAGTTCTAGGCTATTACTTCTATGCATAACACACAGCACACATGGAACGTAGGCAACGTAAAATACTGTTATTACCCCGAGACATTTATGCGATTTGACTAAAATTGTTTATGTACCTTCGATAGCTACATATTTATATATACATAAAAGGTCCTTCGAACGTATATAATTTTGGTATTCATATGTACCCTAATTAATAAAGATAAAATAACATTTAAACATTAAACTGTTATTTTGTATATTGTATATTCGATTAAGTTAAAATGGTGGATGGGAGGCAACGCAAACACAAACACAAAACAATATGATTATCATGAAAAGTACCAATAATACAAAAGCAATTGAACATACAATTGGTAATATTATATAGAGAATACTTTATTTGTTAAAATTAAAACAAATCGTTTATTTGTATCCTTTTATCTAAACGATAATGATTACATGATTCAAATTATATACAGGGTGTTTAGCTAAGTTGGTAACATACGGAAAACTTTTTTATTATAAAGTTTACGAAAAAATTTAATCATTATAAAAAGTTCTGCTTTCAAAAATTAATTAACAATAGACTATTTACTGTTGACATAGAACATATAGAGTGTCCACAAATTGAGAAAGTTCGATATTAATGTTAATGGTCGTTTAAAAATGTAGACCATTTTGAACAGAAAATAATGGAAACGGTTCAAGAAATTACTCCCGAGATATGTAAGAGTGGATTTAAACAATTTTGTAAAAGAAAAATTACATGTATGGAAAGCGAAGTTGGATACTTTGAAGCAAAAACGATCCGAACGTAACTGTTTTAACTTACGAAATTTAAAATAAATGTTCTGTATTAATTATCTTAATATATATATTTCTTGTGTGCGTGTGTATGTAATTGAACTCCTCCTAGACGGCTGGACCGATTTTGATGAAATTTTTTGTGTGTGTTCGTGGAGATTCGAGAATGGTTTAGATATACAATTTGGTCCAGTACAACTGTTTTTGAGGGCTCCGTACCAAAAAAATGAAATTTCATTAAATGGTGGGAGCGCATATAAATCATATCACATTATGTATACTATGTGTACTATGTATTTTTAATAGTATTCAGGTATTGTCAATAGGCATTTATTAGAGCCATATGCGAGCGCAGCGAGCTCTACTATCAAAGGTCAGGCCAAAGGTCGAAGATCAGGCCACTCCAATAAATAGGAGTTAAATTGGGGTTTAGCGGGATGGGTTTAGCGGACAGGCTAAACGTAGTATAGGTATTCATGAATTGGAGTTACGTTTTTACGGGACAACGTCCGTCGGGGCCGCTAGTTTTGTTATAAATTTTTCAAATTCGCAAATAAACATTTATGATAGGACTGATTAATTTGGACAACAGATAATGTGTTTTATAAGTAGGATTTGCAAAATTTAATTTAAAATTGAAGTGGTCAAAACATTCCCATTGGTTTCAATTCATTCCTAAACAGTTATTTTCAGTTCGTTTTTCCCCAATTGCCCACCTTCGCATTCCATACATTTAATTGTACTGTTACAAAATTGTTTAGATACACTACACTCCTGCATATCTCGGAAGTGATTTCTTGAAAAAAAAAATTCCCATATGTTGCCAACTTAGACACCCTGTACATATATTTCGTAGACGAATTGCCGAATCAGTTGTTTTACAAAACCGTGAGTTGTTTTACCAAACAGTTCTGTTGTGCGCCCTAACTCAGAGGGTGATTTCTTTTCTATTGTTGGAATTGGAAGTAAGTCCGCAAGCCATGTTGTTTGGTATCATCGCGTATTGGTGGTAATTTGCTTCCCATAATACTTTTTTTATCACAAAAGACACATTTTTCATAAAAAATAATGGGATTTAGCCTCCGTTACTCAGACCACATTTATAACAGAAGCCACCCACATCATTATTTTTAATATTTATTTATTTGTTAAACTACATTCGAATATATAATCAATTTTATGGTTTTTGGTGGAGTCATTTACTTCGTTCTTATCCAAGCGACGACAGTATGATCAATGTACCGCCCCATTAACTACTTTTTTTCACACTGCCGCTGCCTGGATTCGAGCCCACAACCTCCCAGTCAGAAGTCAAACCAAGTAACACTCCTTAGCTCGCTGGGCTCATCTGCTCAGGTTCACTTCACAGTCGGTTCACTTCACAGTAGACCCTAGTAACTCAGTTGGTTAAGGCGTAACCAATTTCGTATGCGGCATGCTCTGGGTAGCGGGTTGGATTCCCGGCGTCACAACAACTTCTCTATTCAATTTGGCTAGTTTATAAACGTAGAAGGAAGTTGTATTGTATCAATTTAAGATTTTTGTTTTAAATGGTTGCACAAAATAGTATATTTTTCTTAATTTGCAACTCAAAGATTTCGATATTAAATACAATGATGAAGAGATATTGATAAGATGCAAATATTTCTAACATAGTTAATTGGAAATAATCAAAACAAGATGAATTAGACAACATCTGTTGATTGATTTATGTGGGAGTTGAGTATTTCAAAAATACACTTAAAATATTATTTATTCAATATTAAAAATAACTCGTCAAGGAATGCACACTAATTGACACAGGAAATACCAGATTTACAAAAGAGTCGAAAATTAAATTTCTATACATATTTTTTATGAATTTTAAGGAAAATATTCTTTAATTTATTAAAATATTCTCAAAAAAAAGACATTTATACTTGTTGAATCATCTACAAAGAAGAAATAAAGTGAAAACCATAATAATTATTATGAAAATATTTTTACAAAATGACAGGAATTTTCTTGGATTTATTAATAAAAGAAAATTATGTTTCTACTCTTGAAAAAATTATAAAAATAATCTTTCATTTTTATTTCAAAATGAAGAAAAATCTTATATTTTTGCTGTCAAAGTTGGTAATATTTATTTTATTAACCGATTTCAAACAAAAAAAGAGAAGGTTATCAATTCGATTGTAGTTTTTTTTTATGTGTGTTACCTCAGAACTTTCGACTGGGTGAACCGATTTTGATGATTCTTTTTCTGTTGGAAAGCTGGTGCTACCCGTGTGGTCCCTCCATTTTGGTCCAGTTCTGACAACGGCATCCATGAGAAAACCATAAAAGTCTTAAATTTGCATTGAGTATGCACGACAAGAGGGCGAATAACTCACGCCAACCGATTTCGATGATTCTTTTTTTAGTGACAAATTAGTTAGTTTACTTCAGATTCACTAGAAATTACAAAATAAAAAAACTAACTATAATTAAACTAACAATAATTTTAACTACATTATATTATTGTTATTTTTTTACTTTTTAGTGCATATTAATTTATTTTGGAAAAGTTTTTCTTTTGAAGTTGGTTTTCTTTTTGTTTTTTTATAAGATTTCTTGCCAAAAAATATCTAATAAGAAAATACATTGGGAAATTGTTTTTAATATATTTTTAGTTTTTTTGATGTGTGATGTTCTCTTATTTTAGGTTTTTTTAAATGGAACTTCATACTTTTTGTATCAGATTCTGGTTTTTATGGCGTAAAAAAGCAACTTTTGTCTGAAAATTTTGTTTCCTAGGCTTCAATTTTTGGCGCCTGGTTTCAGGTAAAAAAATTCTTACCAATCTTATTTTTTATCGAAAATTAAGTAATTTTTGTTCACAAATTTTTTTCTTTTTTATTCCTACAGTTTTAAGCTTTAAAAACCCGTAAAATCAGGTACGGAAAATATAGAGAATGGAAAAATAAGTACATTTTTCTGAGTTAAAGAATGAAAATCTGCTACAATAAATAATTGGTAGTTCCCTTCGAAAATAAGAAGACCCGCATCTATCTATTTTACCGTATTTTGATACTCTAATTCGTTTGAAACATTTTCGATAAAACAATTTCAATTTACTTGCATTTCGGAAATATTTTATCATGATTTTCGAATCCTTATTTCTAATTCCAAATGTTTTTAAATTATTTCTAAAAATTTTAATGTAACCTCTCTAATAAATAAATACTTTGAATGGTAATTTTTGTTGCCAAAAATTTAGTTTAAGATAAATAATACTAAATTTTACAACCTTTACTTGTTTCTAAATGTTTTTGGGATTTTCTTATATTCGTAAAAGGTGTGCAAATCACTTTATATATCAAGTAATAAAAGAAAAAATTGTTTTTATTTCGTAAAATATCATTTAGATTTTTATTAAGGTTACGAACGGACGTATTTCCTAAGTTACAGATGTTTTACTGCCAATGTTTTTTTATAATTTTAACCTAATTTCGAAAATGATATCTACTACCTAAGTAATCCTGTATAATTCCTATTGCTATTACCTATACAAAAAATATACAGAATGAAGCTGTAATAAAAAATTTGTTCTATTTTCTTGGAGAATAGTATTTGTGGTGAAATAAATTACTAGTTCTTATCATGGTAATAATAAAAATTTTTAAGAAAACTACACCTGCATTTTATTTACGTGTTTACAATGAATACTGCAGAAGAGTCAAGGACACAACTAGTTATGTGTAGGTTGAGGTCAATATTAATAGATACGTTACATTCAGTTCAGAACAAATTATATTCACAGGGTGGCAATCATTAAAGTTCATAGACTACAAGCCCATGCTAATTTTCGGGTGAAATAACCCACCAAGAATCATATTGAAAAAGATGCTCTTATATGTAAAAGTAAGATTAAGCACCATGGCATCAGCTTTGCGCGGTACAGGTGGGAATTGCGCAGTCATCAAGTTACGGTTGACGGAAAATGCCGTACAAAAAGCAGCGTTACTGGAAGTTAAAAACACTTTTTGATCTCCCGTTAATTTCCGAACCTCTGCGTGATTTCTTTCTGCACGGTATTTATGTAATTCGCTTCGAATACTTATGCAGAGTTAGTATCCAGCAACGCCGTACATATTTGCTGGTACAGGAGTGAGACACCAAGAGGTGTGACATTCAAATCTCATCAGTACCTACCGCACAAAACTGTCGCCATGGTGTTTAAACTTACTTTTACATCTACATATTTTACACATAAGAGGAAACAAACCAAAATGCAAAATTGGTTCATCAAGTTAAAAGCTACGATTCCACAGATAGACACACTCATTCTTAGCGGTCAAACTTATAACACCCGTCTTTTTGTATCGAAAGTTAAAAAATTAGAACCACTTTGTTTCGAAATATACGCCATCCGGTTGGTTTATAGTAAATGCCAAATAGATATTTGTAGTTAAGCCCAATATATTTAATCAATTTGATAGGATAACATAGTTATTAATTATATTATAGACACAAAACTTCTCAGAATTTCATCGAAGATAAACTCAATATAAGTATATTTTGTAATAATTTTACCGGAACTATTATAACTAAATAAATCTCTCTAGATTAATTAATTATAACATCCAATAAGAATGATTTTACAACGTGTGCAATAACTCCAGAATCAATTTAGTACCACTTCCTGTTGAACAATTTATAAGCAAAGTATCGACAATTTCTAATTTTCTAAGTTTGAAATCAATAAGTTTAAGGCTTATAAAATAACTTGGATAGCCATGTGGAACTTGAAGTAAACCAAACATTGGATTGGCTAACAATTTGGAAATAATTTAATTTTATTTTTAACCTTCGAACTAAAAACAGGGATATCTGACTGTCGTAACTCCTAAGCGGAGGAGCCGATTTTAATTTTTTGTTTTAAAAGTGATTTAATTGATTGTTTTTAGCTACGTTTCAAGTGCGAGGTGGGGGTTCCGTAACTGAAACAATACAAAAAAAAGACGCGTTGATCTTCAAAATCGGTTCATTTTCGAGAGGAAAAAACTGCATTATCAGGATTATTTAATTTTGTGAATTTCACTTGTTATCAAGTTGTACAAAGAAAAAAAATTAAAATAATGACAACCTCATCCCGAGGTTGGCCGTATAAATAAAGTAAAAGTACTTTCAAACAATTTCCTAATGATTGGAACAAGTATAGCTAAATATTTGTATTAACAATAGAATGGAATTGAATTTAAAATATGAATTCGTTGATACAAAACCACTGAAGTTAAATAAACAAAATCATTAATAAAAAAAATCTATAATTAAATCGAAATTTGTTTTTCTATCATAACATTGTGTCCTCTAGAGGACGCCATATTCAATTTAATGTGACGCCACAATCAGGATATAGTCAGCGGGCGATTAAGACGCTTCTAACGATACCCCATTTGTCAAATTATGATAAGTAGTTTAGAAGCTAGGTCCGAACAGATTGAACATACATAGGTATCGGTCAAACACATAACCCTCGCCATTGTATAGTCGGGGTAAAAAATACCTTGGTGCTCGTTCATCCTTACATAAAAATTTTATAATGAAATTTTAAAAGTAATGATTAATTAAATATAAATAATTTCCTTAAGGTAGTACTATCGGTAATAAACTTTGCACTCAGAATTTAATGAAACTTGGCATAGTTGCCCATTATTATATCATAATTAACCAGTTAAATTTTTAGGGGCCTTCAGAGAACTAGAAAAAAAGATATTTTAAAGATATTTTAACATTGATCCTTATGGAAAATCACAGATTTTATTTTATTTCACAAAACTGGGAGTTCAGATTTTCAGTTCTCTGAAGGCCCCTAAAAATTTAACTGGTTAGTTATGATATAATAATGGACCATTATGCCAAGTTTCATTAAATTCTGAATGCAAAGTCCATTACCGATAGTACTACCTTAACTGTAAAATAAATGTAGTGAAAAATGTTGTTAAATTTTTTTTTGTTTTGTTTTTGTTGGACATGTTCTTTTAATGTATAAAAGCTCAAATCATCAGGTTCAAATTGAGGCTTTTGAAGTATACACATTTTTCATATATTAATCGTTATTCTTTGTTATTTCTAATAAATAAGTAAGAACAGGGCCGGATTTAAATTTCTGCCGCCCTGGGGCACTGAAGAAAATGCCGCCCTATGACTGAAATTTTATTTTAATAGTTTTGATATCTTATTTAAAAAAAATTAGGATAACTAATTAATTGCAGAAAATTTATTATGTATTACATATTATTTATTACTGTTCTTTTAAATTTAAATTAATTAGTGTTATTGGATAATTCTCCAATTTTAGGAAAATTTCTGGAATTTATCAATTCCAGAAAATAAAAATATCAAATTTTATTTTTGCAAACCTTTATGGAAATAAATTAATTAAACTATTTTAATAGTTTTCACTTAAATTTCCTATATTATAATATACAAAATTTTGATTTGATACATAATGCATAAATTATATTTCTTGAAAAATAAAATGTTTATTTAAGAGAAGTTAATTATATATTGTATTGAAAATATTTTCTCACTTTCCAAATTTTGCCGCCCTAGAAAATTTGCCGCCCTGGGCACTAGCCCCGACTGCCCCTAGTGTAAATCCACCACTGAGTAAGAAATTTTAATGAATAGCCTCATTGGCACGTTCACCTCTTTTTAAACATAAATAGCGTAATTATACATATTCATAATTAATGCGTAGGCCTCTTCACAATAAATTTGTTCAAATTTAATATATTTCAAGTGTTTTCATTCATTCAAATAATTCATTTACAAGTTCAAACAATTTCGATATAAAAACATAGAACGAAATGTTATTTTAGCAACAGGTGAAGAGTGTCGCGTTGAAGATGAACAGAGACGATAATATAACACACATAAGGGGTGTTGCGTGGGTGTACAAATGTTTTGTGTGTATAAGAAAATAAATAGCGTGTATGATGTCTGCAATAAATCAATAATGTTTTTACAATTGCGATTGTATATATAGGTGTATCTGTAGTGTATAGAACTATCATAGAATCATCACAGACAACCGCTCTATACAGTTAACATTCAATAGACCAGACAATATAAACAAAAATTGTATGTACAACAAGTGTATTTTTAAAAAAGCAAAAGTAAATTTTTCGGGTACGAAACCCTAAACTTGCACTTGAAACGTATTTAAGAACACCCTCCATTAAAAAACCATTTTCCTTAGAATCTTCTCCAAACTAAACTGCTTCGATGACACAGAACGACACACACTCGAGTTAAAAAAAAGCAAGTGGTAGTTCAAAATTTGGCTTTTTAATAATCGCGCGAGTTGCATAGGGCGTAACAAGTAATAACATAAATCACCCGTAAGCTCAGCGTTTAACGTTCATGGTCCATCATTTTTAATGCTCGTATTCCAGCAAATTTTATTAATACAACAACTTAAAACCCTGCGTTATTTCTATCCTTCTTGAAGTAAACGCCCGCGCAACTATCATATTTGAATGAGCTTTTTAAAAGAAAGTTAGTCAACTTACAATAAATGCAATCAAAATGGTAAATACAAAATTCCTATATTTTTTACAGTGATTCGACGAATCGATTTATTTTAATCGATCTGGTAAGTACGAAATACAAGTTATTGATATTCGAGTTATCGTGCCCAATTAAACAAACAGCACAATAACAAATAATTATGAAGATACTTTCTATGAAATTCAGAGTGGCTACATATGAAAATTATCGGGCATTTCTCTATTTTTTTTGTATAGTTAATCATACTGCCATGAGTTTTCAAAATTGAAAGAAAATTTTTTTAGAGATTGTAAAAGAATGAAATTGGAATATAAAAGTGAAAAACTTCAACTGAAATCGCTAGTAACTATCAACTGACTGATATTCCTTGATAGTTCAATGTTTTCCTATTTCTTCATCTTGACATTCTGAATAAATAACAATCTAAACATGTAAAATATTCAAAAAAGCAGAGTATACAGCCATGATATAATTTCTGCCCATTATCGCCCAGTCTATAATATGTCGTTACTATATTGATACTTTTCTACAACGCATTTGAAACGAAAAACTTTATTTTTAGTTGTATCTTACTATTTCGTATTTACATTCAAAATTCATTCTAGTAAACTGCATGATACTACTAACTAAATATTCTGATGGATAGTTTGTTTTCACTTTGCTTGTTTGCAAAGTTTTTTTTTTAACATTCTAGTTTAAAAGCCTTTCCGTATAGTAGAAAATTAAAAATTCTGACAGACATGGGTGCATGTATTTTTAGTTAAATTTTAATTAAAATGAAAAAACTATAATTTAACAGATGGATTTTTGAAAAATAAGGATAGTAAGATAAGTTTGCTAAAGTTTAATCACAACATGTTGTTTTGCAAGCAAATGGTATTTTCATTATATCACATAAAGAGGGGATGCGAGTCCGAAAAATTGTCTCACATTTAACATCAGATCAGAGAGTGGTTCTAGTCGACTTGACGTGGTCGAAATATGTAAAATGCTATTTAAATCGCCAATTTTTGTTTTAAATCTTGCAAAATTGCACATGCGCATTTTTTCCATTGAAAAAACATCATTATTGCATAGCAAACTACGCTCAAAGTTTCCAAAATACACCCAAAAGTATAGTATCAAAAAACGTACCACAGTCGCAATAAAGGGTACCAAACTTAAAAATAATAATAATGGGGTTTAACCTCCGTTTCTCAGACCATGTTTCTAACAGGGGCCCCCACATCATTATTTTTAATCTTTATTTATTTGTTAAACAGCATCCGAATATACAATT
Organism: Chrysoperla carnea; assembly: GCF_905475395.1. NCBI lineage: Eukaryota > Metazoa > Arthropoda > Insecta > Neuroptera > Chrysopidae > Chrysoperla > Chrysoperla carnea. The sequence continues at coordinate 45,428,610 of NC_058338.1, read as the reverse complement.
AATTTTATGATGTGGGCGAAAAAGCCAGTTAAGACGCCTTAACAAGCGTGGCTACTAGCCGGATATGGCTAGTCAATTGACAATAAATGAAAATATACAATTAACTGAGTAAATTGTTGAAATACCTTACATACACATTATTGAATACCAGAATTTTCTTTTTTCTTTTAAATTAATTAAGTTTCAAACAAAAAAAAAAACAAAAAATTTCCTGAAGGGTAAAAGTGGCGGCAATTTTTTAAAAGATGGGTCCCGCGGACCCATGCCTCAATCAGCTGTTTTGCTCGTAAACGAAATAAAACGTCCTGAACACGCTATAAAAATTTCATCCCGATATCTTTTTTAGTTTTTGAATTATCGTGTTCACGGACACACGGACAAACGAAAATAGACTAATTAAATGATTTTATGAAGACTTATATCAATATTTTGTTTGTAGATCAATATTTCTGAGCGCTACAAACTTGAGACTAAATTTAATATACTTTGATATATTTCATATATACCTAGGGTATAAAAAAATGATAAATAAAATTAAATTTAAGCAAATAATAATCATTTTACCACGCAGTTGCCCTAGGAACTGATTAAAATGAATATTTAATAATAAATAAAAAATATTTACCTACCTAATTTGTAAACAAAATGAAACATATTTATAGATAGCTCACCTGAAACAAATAAAAAAAAATTTTAATTAAAAATTTAATAATTTCCGTTGATAAATTTTAATTTTTTTTTTACAAATGAATTTACATGATTTACATTTCCTCGAATTTTTCTCGTGAATCGAGTTTTTCTCGTGAATCGAGAATTTTTTTTTTTCATTTACAAATTTTATCCAAAACCTAAATAATTAAAAAATGTCATTGACAGAAATTTAGATGGCAACCTTTTTGTTTTATGAATTTCAAAAAAATTCTGAAAGAAATGTTTTTGATTCTTTGATATACCAAAGATATTTTTTATTAAAAGAATGTGCAAGAGGTCTTATTGATGGCATATTTAATGACAAAAGTTATTATTGCGCGAAAACGCATAAATACGTCCGAAAAAAATGTGTATTTTTTAGCCTCTCCAAAAATTATAGAAGTTTTCAAGATTTTGAAAAATCGCTATTTTTGACCTTTTTTTGCGCAAATATTTACATTTTTCCATAATAAACGAACAATTCTGCCATTATGATTTGATGTTTATCTTGAACACATAGAAGCCCTTGCAGCTTATTAGAATAAGTTGCCAATGACATTTATGTAGTATTTGGTTTTTGGAAAATGATATATTCACAGTGGCAGAAAAAAGTCGGTACATGCTAAAAACAGAAAAAATTAACACGATTCACGAGAAAACGCTGAGGAAACGACTAAGGTTCTGTGAGTATAATTGTTCCCTACATCGTTTTGATATTTAGATAATCACTTGGGTACATTTTTTGATGGCATGGGACGAGTTAAAATAAATAATTACATCACAATCATGCGACAAAGTTAATGAAAATTAATTATATTTGACCTTGCACAAAAGTTTACAACAAACATTTAATAAAATAAATATGCATTGATTAGCGACAGTAAAAAATTTTGCTACTCATATAAATTTTTTAAAAACGATTAGAATTTTATGCTAGACAAATAAAAATATGTAATTTAAATAAATGTTTCTTTTTTAATAAGATTTATTTTTTAAAAAGTAGTTGTAGTTAGTTTAGTTGCATGATGGCGCCAATTATATAAGGAATACAGGTTTTTATTTTATATTTTATCCACATTTAAAATAAATATATTAACATAACTATTTGTGTCGCGTCTATAAATAAAATATAACATATTATACGATTTAACATACTGTGAAAGTATCCACAAGCAAACAGCATTTTACAATATAAAAACAAACGATCCAACCAACAACAGGTGAAGACATTGACATTAAAATGTCACCAATTTGTATAAATTTATGCGATTACAAAGCATAAAAGATTGTAAAATTATTTATATATGACTGTTATTAAAAATTTTAAAGCAGAAAATGGGATTGATGATTAATTTTTTTTATCAATTCACGCAATACTGTAAAGGATGTCATACGATGGGATATGGCGTATACCCTATGGTTTTTATGTTTTATCTAGCAATTAGAGTATCGATTAGAATATTTAGAAAAAAACTGAGACATAGATTTTTGGATAACTAACCTAACCTACATATATATTATATTTTTTATTATTGCATCTTGCTTTATAAAATTATGTATACAGAATGTTTGATTTACATCTAGGCATATAAATATCACGAGTATGATAGAGTACATGCGTTAAGCAATGCATCTAAGTAAGAGGTATTGTAGGTGTTATGAAATTGCAAAAGTGACTCGTATCGAGGCTTATCTGTTGTAGTTTATCTATTCAACTAAGAAACTCCCACTCTATAAGCGTCTTACAACTATCTCAACGCATATCGATGCTTCAACACATGTATATAATATCTCTCACTTAGATGCATTGCTTAACGCTTAACTTATTTTATCATACTCGTGATGTTTATATGCCTAGAGGAAATCGAACATTCTGTATACTTGGTTTTGCAGTATAGCACGCCCATGGGGCGTTTTTAAAAGGAGTAGCCACATTTACTTATACAATGTCAATGGAGCTGAAAAAATATTTTATGTAATAAGATAATCCTATACTAAAGTATAATACCTATTTATAAAACAACAAAATAATAAGTTACTTGCACAGACAAGTAATTTGTTTTTTGCACCTATTCTATATGTTTGTTATCAAAACTGTATAGTCCTTGGGCTAGCCATATAAAAGATGAAATTCCATCAAACAAGTGTTGTAAATGCTTTTTTTTCGATCATAAGAAAGTGGTATTTTCTTTAAATTGCATTTCATTCAGCATTAATTCAAGATAGAAAAAAAATTTACGGAAAAATATTTTCAGTAATTAAATGTGTTGGATTCTTCCAAGATATGAAAAATTATGACGTCAGACAATTTATTCCCGCACAGTTGAATTTTTTAGTATCGTTTAATAAAAATATTTAAAGTAAAATAGAAATTTGTTACAAAATTTGCTTATACCGAGAGTAAAACTTCGATGTAAAGGATTTTACTTGGGGCATGAAAAATTAAAAATTCAAAGTTATTACGAACAGTATTGTTACTAAAAACAGACCCCATTTTACAGATAAGAATAACAAAAGCATGAACGTAAAAACAACTTTCGGTGGGATAAATATGATTGATAAATATCACATTATTATTAGAATTTGTTTCAAGTACAAAAAGCATTAAATCAGTCTGTTATAAAGACAAATAATCGAAACATCAGTTAAAGTGTTAGCTATCGCAACACTAAATAAAACTAACGTCATCAACTTTGTGATATTTACTTTTTACTAATACGTGTTAAAATTATAAAATATTTTATTGCATGGTTAACAATAAAAATATACCTAGTAACTATTCTTCACATGGTCATTGTCTTCTAGTCACAAGAATATAGTGCAGTACAGCCGTCCGCCGTGACGTCGCCGCCCAAGAGAAGCTTACATAGGATGAAAGATATGCGACAACTGAGGTGATAGAATAACGCGATCGATGTTCTAAGCAGATTAGTTAGACATTGTCTACCAAAAATTCTATATAGACCAAAAATGCATAATCAACTAACTGTCTTGTTTATAATTCTAGGTAGGATAATGTATGTTCTGAATCACATACAAAAGCTTTTAACAAAATCGATAAAGCACATTTACTGTGAAAAATGCTTTGTTTAGCATATTACTAACAATGCAAGTTTTATTAATATAATTACACTTGACAGGATAACATCTAACATTCTAACCTAAATAAAATATTATAAATGATAGTATTTCGTAAATTTTTTTAAAAAAGTGTCTACTTTATCCATAAATTTGGAGATCCTACAATATATTACTTTTGGAGGTTTTTAATATAATTTGTCTACATCATAAAAAAAATTTATTGATTGAAAAAACCGAGAATTTAAAAACCGTGCACTTTTTCAATACTAGGAAAATTTTTACTTGCGACCAGGGAAAAATAGTCTTCAAGAAGTTGAATGTAAATTATTCGGTTATTAAAGCTGTAGCTTTAAAAGCCGTTATTCAGCTGCGATATTCAGCTACTACTCAAATCAAAGAATACACTGAAGTATAAATTTTTCAAATTTGTTTTGCAAAAATTGTTAGCAAGGCAAAAACAGGGAAACATATAACAAGGCAATATCCATTTATATCGGGTCCTTATAACAAGGCAAAATCTCTTTATTGAAGGATGGACGTTGAAGGTGTTAGTCAAATGCCACAACGACCACTATGTTGATACGCTTTCTTTTGTTTGACGAAATTACATATTAGTAAGCCTTGGGTGACTTCTAAAATTTTCAAATCGAAAAGATCAAAACGAACGAACGCGTTATTTTAAACTTTATTATGAGAATTGAGTTTCTCTTATCGGATACAAATCCAAAACATGTGATTGCAGAGCAGAACGTTGTAACGTTCCAACAAAATTGAGATTGAAAGCGATTGGAGGTACAGTTTTTGATATAATGTTCAGAATAATTATTCAAAATCTACTTTTAGTTCGGTTTTATTCAGTAGTCAAGAGACTAATCATTTTTAGTACTATTAGGTGGCGACTATTTAACTGACACTCTATTCCACAATTACCCGCAATATATGCACTTTTAATTTAAGCAAAAAGAGTTCTTCGTTTTAAATTAAACATATGGAAATTTTGAAGAATTAGAAGATCAAAATAATGAATAAAAATTCCATATGAGTTTTTATGAAATATAAGACACAATATTTAATTTACTTTTAGGAATTAAAATATTTATTTATTATATAGATTCAATTTTAATTGTTTTATGATTTAACGCCCATGAACAATCATAAATTAAATAAAATATCGTTGTTCTTAATTTTTTTCACATCACAATCAATTATACAAGCTAATTAAATCTATTTATATTCTCAGAGGTTTTCTACAAAACAATGATATCAACTCATTCAAGGAAAAAATACCTTTTTATGGAACAAATATAAGTTTGAGTAATTCAATGAAGCTTTTGTACTCTTATCAAATTTCAATTATAAAAATCATTGATATTTTTAAGCATACTTAAAACTGATTAATTTCTAGAGCACAATCCATTTGATTTATGACGGTCTAACAAAATCCATTTTACTTACTGTTGTTAAAAAAATTACCTTCCTTTAAAAACAATAACTTAATAATCGTTCTCTTAATATCATTTTCAATTTTTTTTACAAAATCATAAATTATTACAAAGAAATCAATATATTTTGAATAATTTAACTATAATTTAGCATCTAATTACACTTCATTTGTTTACATGAATTTTAAGTAATATCATGTGAAAACCAGTAATTATAATATTGAATCAATTAATCTAAAAAAGTGGAGAAATAATTATTATTGAAATTTATATTAATTTGACCGCTTAAAATTTTTCCATTTCCTTAAAACAAGAACTTACTTATTATACCTAACAAAGTTTGATAATATTGTAAGACTTGATTGAATGTAGAAATCGAATAGAATCGTTTCAGAATGAAAACAATTAAGCATTAGATTTACCAGAAGTTATTGTCTTGCCCCCAAAAACAGGTCATACCACACGGCTTGTTTTAATTGGTTTCCATGCTAATAAGTCTATTTTAATTGCCATTAATGTAGTACGAGCGCCAAGGCAAGTTTACACTTGTGGTTAAAATCATTTGAACCTTATTTTCGACTTTGATGATGAATTTTGTGAATGTAACTTCATGAATGTAAACGAAAAGTAAGAATAAAATTATTCGATATCTACCTTGGTTTTCGAAATATCAAAAGCTAAATAATTTAACAACATTTTCAATTATCGATATTCTGAAAATTACTTCAGATCTCGAAAAATTTTATTCTTACCTTTCGTCTTATTATATTTTAGTAAGGCTTTAAGGCTTTTCGATAAATCTATGAAAACATACCATCCATCAACCGTTTTCCCATAAGACCGATGTTAAATATGCCTAATTTTACAATCATTTATTTATTTAAATAAGCGGGCAACCCCACCCTTCTCGCGGGCATCCCCACTCCCTCTTAAAATTTCAGAATTGATTTAAATTTAGTCCAACTTATAAAAAAAATCAAGCCTTTTATCCAAAATTGAACTGGCGCTCGTACATCCTTAAACTTCACTCAAGTAAATTACATTTTATGTATTTGTTAATCCTATTAAGACAACAACAAAATAATTTTATTTAAATTTTTTACAATATCCTGTGTAATTATATGGGACGCCTACTCAATACGCGTAACAAATTTACTCAATTTTTTAAAGTGTAGTTAATGTATTTGTATAAATGTATTTTGTATTTATACTAAACCATTCGTGGGTAGACAAAACCGTAGGTAGCCAACAGTTATTATGGCATAAAATATTTTATACTATTTCATAACAGTTGTAATAAAATTTTTTATATAGGGTGTTTGGTAATTATAGATACAGCTCAGTTATATGCAATTCAAGAAGGAACATATACCGGAATTTGCAAAATCATTTGCGAAATCGAAAATTCACAGCTCTCGAAACGAAGAGCGTTTTTTAAGTTTACTCATATGCTTCCCAATTTATTGCAAAAAACATTTAGCTGCACCAAAAACATTTACATTTGATTTGGTCCATATAACTGAGCTGAATCTAACATCTAAAGAGTAATTGGCTCCTTTAAAATACAATACACGTCACAAATCATCATTAAATGATCAATACACACTTGAAACTTCGTGAATGGCTTCCTTTTAGTGAGTCTACCAAACGTGTCCTTTTAGTGAGTCTCTTCAAGACTTTTTTCGAAACTGCTGCGTTTTCAAATGAGCATGATAACTTTATATTTAAGCTATCGGTCTGAAAAAACGCAGCAAGGAATTTTTCGGACACTATGACCACTTAATAACATTAATAATTATGACGTAACGATAACAATAAATACCCGCTGTTAAGATTTCAACGGATATATCCATTTTGAGCATCCTCGAATCCATATTGGCTAGTTTCGGGGTGAGAATTGTATGTATTCAAACTAAGTGTGTCGCATGGCTCAAAAATAATTAGCCGGAAAATGTTTAAGTTTTGAATTTAGATTTGTTGTAACGTTAAGTTGTACATTGCCCCTCTTGTACTTCCATATAAGTAGTGATATCGAAAAATCTCCTTATTCATTTTGACTAGATTGTTCAAATTGTATTCCGATTCAAATACAATTTAAGTATCTAAAAATAATTTCCAGAAAAAAATAAATTTACTTAAAAAATCAAAGAATCCAATCGTTATTTTTTTGACGTCTCTTTACACTTCAAAAATCATCACCTAAATTCGTTGTCTACATAGCAAAAGTAGAATTTTATTTCTTAAAAAAAGTCTTTGTTTCTTATCAAGTTTTGTTTTCTTATAAAAAACGAATGTACTTAGTAATCAAGAATTAAAACTATTTCCATTTAACGCATACATAATTCTAAAAAGAAATCACTTTTCTTTTACTAAAGTGAAATGTGTTGGATATAATGTTTCTTAAAACATCTTTCTAGTCCCCGCATCGTGTTTCCTCGTGAACTATTTTTTCTTTCACAATCATAGAAGTGTAAGTGAACTTTTGTTTGTGAACTAGCAAGGCAACTCCATACAGACAATCGCATAGCTTAAAATGGTAATATAATGACACAGGTGTTATTTACACTTATTAGGATCTATTATCAAGACTATATCACGAGTTTGTCTGTTATACAAATAAATTCTCTATAACTCTTTAAGACTTGGTAGAGATATCAACAAATATGATATTTAACGTACACTAGAATTCAAGAAAATTACCTCATCATAAATCTATTAGAAATATATAACCTTCATTCAAAATGATAAATTAAATTATAATAAATCTTATTTTAGCTCCTTGAGTAAAATGGAGTTTATTTTATTAATTAAATGAGCTAAAAAATAAACACAAACTTATATTCTAATTTGAAATCCTTTGGTTAAAAATACTTCCAGCTTCGAGCAAAGGTCATTATTATTTTTTTTACTTCTACCCTCTCTAGAAGCTGTGTAGAAAACTACATTTCATGGTAATGAAAGTAAATCACTGCTAATAAGATTATACACCGTTTCCCGGTGTTCGTAACATTTCCTACAGCAATGCAATTGCTTTCGTTTCTGGCCGGCTAATTAATTAATTTATTTAATCATTGGACTACTTAGACTGGAAGGTTGTGGGTTCGAAAAAAGGCAGCGACAGTCTGATCAATTATAATATAAGTATTCGGATGTAGTTTAAATAAACAAAGATAAAAAAATAATGATGAGGGTGGCTTCTGTTATAGACGTTTGTCTAAAGAACAGAAGTTAAAACCCTATCAATATTATATGCTGTCTTTTTTCTGGATTAAGTTGACAATGAACAACATTAGCCAACAAAACCAATTCATCTTCAGGTAAAAGCATTATTTTATCCTCAAGTAAACAAAGTTTAAATTTTAGGAACTTAGTACTGATTCCATTTTATTAAACGATGTTGTATGTCATAAGTAGAGTGTTATATCGACCATTATTTTCGATAGAGTTAACCATAATAAGATACGTGATATATATGAATCATTTGGTGATATTGCTACCACATACTTGACTTGAAATAACCTTAACTTTTTCGTAATTTATTATTGCAGTATTCTTTTTTTTTCGCTATATTCTGTTTTTGAGAGGATAAACAGAAATTTATTTAAGAATGTAAGAAGTTAACAATAGCGGTAACTTATTTACACAAGTATGGGATAAGTAATTCTATTGAAATTTTTATATTTATTTGTTATCAAGAAAAAAATTCAGGTTAACACACGTTTTGATGAAATATCTCCAAATAGTTCTTAAAATTACTGATTTTTGTACTTTTATGGAGTGTAAATTATCATTTGTAATAGGGGTAATTAGCCTAACAGGGTTACATTCATAATATGTTTATGTATACGTGAACGAAGTTGGCAAGTATTAGATCTGAATCTGAATATGGTTGATCATTCTTTACATTTTCGTTGCTTTGATTTTATCTTCATATCCCAACATTACCTATTACGCCATCCTTATTTCGTATATGTAGCATCTTGAGACGCCATATCTAATTCACCGTTGCTCTACAAATCTAAATCGATTATTTTAAAATTGCTCAAAACTAGCATTGACTAATTTTTCTAGATAATAGTAAAAGTCGACTACTGGTAACGTAGTTTAAATAAAAATACAATAGAAACTTTCATTATTTAATATAAAATGAAATTAAATATAAAAAATAATAATTAATAAAATTGACCTTTACCATTACAAGTGTAATACACAAAGTCTTACTGCATAACATACCTAAATTAATGAATCTACGAGGGCAAAAGACAAACACTCAACGTTGACAGGCAAATACAATTACTTCAATAACATGTACATTTTGTATACAATACAAATATATACATTCATTAATGAACACACTGTTTTGGCTTAATGAATTAAATTAAAAATATCAATTTAGTTACTCGTATAAATTTAATTCGCTTATACAAGGTATGTCAGAATAAACGTTTGTTTGAACAAATAAGTTTCAGTTCTTTCTTTGCTTACGATGCTCACTTTTACAGTTTCATTGCTGAGTTCATGACTAAAAAAATCACCTCAGTCAAAAATATCGTGGTTCCTTGCTTAAAATAATACTTATCACGACGTTTGTCCAAGCGATATATGTTTATGCTGGGAATATGCAAACTTTTTCCCAAACTGTGCTTAGAGAACAAGTATTTAAGCATAAGAGGCAAATTTTTTAATTTGTAATGCAATTTTAATAGGTATGAAATTACTAGGCACTTTGAACTAGCTTCATTGGAAAATTATAACTTCCAAGAAAAAAGACTACCAATTTAATTTATTCATTCTGTCTTTAAACAATACAAACATTGTACAGATCATAAAAAGGAATAGGGAAAAAAGAGAAAGGAAGAGGAAGTTTGTAGCTATGACTGGCTTAGTTAGGACCACCACGCTATAGCCTTCACCTCTCTTGTCCCCTTACTTACCCTTCTCCCCCGAACAACACTGGCAAATCGATTGTACAACTTTAAAAACAATCGACATATACTACTTGCTCTCGCTTCGGCCGCCCGGGCGCGAGAGGGCGCGCCCTCTAAACACCAGCTTTACTCCCATCTTTTGTTTGTTTGAACATCCAAAGGACCTGTTACAGGTTCACGCAAACAAAGTATTTTCCCGAGAATTTTATAATATGAATACCTAAGTAAAATATAATGTTGATATGCTTTTGGTGCTCAGATGACATGACAAATTTTGCAGAGAGAAGATCGGGAAATCTCAGATGGCACTCTAATTATTGTTTCTTTGGATGACAACTATAGGACCATAGTTAGAAAGTATATTCGTCTAATATTGTCTGGATTTACGGATTCTTTATATTGAAAAATCTACTTGAGGTATAGCAAGAAAGTCAGAGCCAGCTTTCTTAGCATTCCAGAGCAAATCCTTCCCTTTCTAAAGGCTTTGAGCGATCTAGATCGCAGCATGTTATGCCTTACATTTATTGACTATAAAGAAAAGAACAATTTTTTAACACGCTGTGTATGGTAATTTTGAGCCAGTTTTATTTTGCAATTATAGTGAAATACTTGAAATGAGTGGGTGAAATATATGATAGGTACGTTTATCCTTTTGGCAAAGGAGTTTATGACATAAATGCACATAGTGAGTTCTGTACACAGTGGTTTTCGAATAATTTACAACATTATATACAGACATGTTTATACACACAAAGTACATCTAGTAGTAATGTTTGAACTAAATTATTTTAACATCGATTCAAGGTAATTGAAATAGAAAATTATTCATTGAATTTTCGGGAGTTACACGATTTAATTTTCTGTTTACGTTTAAATTAATCCTTTGTAAAGATATTTAATTTCCGTAATAATCAAATGAAATTATGTAAAAATTACTTTATTTCTTAACATACAGCGTAATGATCATTAGAGAAAGATAAAATAAGAAAAATAGACACGTAACATACTTTCTTGGGATTTTATTTTAACAGTTTCTTTAAAATTTAAACACATACTTTGGGTCTTTGTAACACTAACAATGTTGTCTTCACCAATGTTGTATTGATTCAAACATGAGGGGATGGTTGAGCTTTGCTTCAAGCTTGAAAATCAAGATCCTAGTAGTAGCATAAAATGTAAACCACTTTGCTCCCTCCAATATTCTTCTTGACCTACCATAACAAAAAACATTAATATTCATTAGCCATGGCGATGGCTTGGGTAAGTTTTAGGAAACAAAATCGGAATTAATTACAGTCTTGGCCAAGGTTTGGGTAAAAACTGGCAAGCCAATGCTTCTTAAATCTCGACTCCATTGTTAAATTCGGCATTTCCTACTTTCGAATTTTGTGGAAGTGTAGCCAAAATTTATTTAATTATAATTAAGTTTCTCCTTACACCAAAGCAAGACAAAAAGTTCATTCCCAAAAGTACCTTCATTGAATATTGATTGCTAAAAGTAATAAAAACTATTGCTAAGCGCAAAAAAATTGGAGTCATCTCGGTCTAACATTTTTGATAACTCATATCAGAAGACTAATAGCTGCCTAAATAATTATCGCGCTGGGTTTTTTCTTCGGATTGTATTTTTATCAAGTCGTTTTCACAGATATTTTTTGTGACCTTTCTATGAAATAACTGTAATCCCTAAAAAGTTTTAATATAAATCAGGATTCAGAGCCATATAAAAATAAATATCTAGACGAAACTTTTAAATATATTCTACCATTTTTGCGTACCTGCTACTCAGAAGGTAATAATCCAAATTTGGTGGAGTTTGACGTGCGGAGTTTTCTTCGAAAAATTTCGAAAAAAAATATAAATCACTTTCATTTTAAGATTGTGCAGTCCCGATAAAGTCCACTTACATATCGCATATGACGGCTGATTTATATTATTTTTTAAGTGTAGTGTCATGCTGCGTTACTGTTTATTATAAACAAAGAAATGAGAAAAAATAAGAAAATTAATGTAATTCAGTTGTATCTCTCATTAGTGAAATAAATAAGACCAAATATGAATAATACAAAACTTATTTTTTAATAGTAAACACAGTTATACTCAACCTATAATAAATAATTGAAGAGTAATTGAAATGCATTGAAGTATAAAGAAAAAAATAAAACGAAAAAACTATTTGTGAACTCCACATAACCTCTATGCATAGTCTTAAATCTCCTTACATCCGATTTATATGTATTAAATTTATTTCTGAGATAACGCTTAATTCTTACATCGCATTCTAGCAATGCAACAGTTCAATGAATTCATAGAATTTAAATTGTTCATTGTTTTTATACTTGTTTAATTAAATACCTAATCATAATAATAGTTTTATTGACAAAACATCAATACAGATGCTTGTTTCGTCATCCACAGAAAACAATACATAAAATTATAAGGCGGGTTGGATATGGTCTCTAGAAACCAGATCAATAACGTAGATAAACACAATCATTGGCGAAACATTGTTAAGCGTACCCTATTAATTAATTCCTACAACGTTGAAACAATTATAAATTTCTATTCTAAGATAGAATTCTTTTTTAAAAGCTTATGAACAATTTTGTGAAAAACTTATGATCGGACTTAGAAATAGTGATGAGCAAAATTAATCTCTACCTAGCAGCTCTACAATACCTAGACTTATTTGGGCAAGACCAAGATTCATAGCAAGACCGGAGAAATAAAGAAAAGCAATAACTTATCTACTAACTTTCGATATAACACAGTTTGAGTGATACACTTTGATTATCTGTTATCATCATTTTATATAAATAATATATATGTAGAAAATTCATAAATTTTGTAACGATTAATTCCAAAAATTCTGATGCAAAAGACTTAATCGAAACTTAAAACTTCAAAACATGGCTGATGCAAGATCAAAAACAAGACTGAGATAATTTTTTCAAGACTCATCTCTGCATCTCTGCAACAAGACTCGATTGACCAAGATTGAGATAATTTTTTCAAGACTAAGACCAAGACTCATCTCTGCAAGGTCAAGACTCGATTCTGCAAGACCAAAGCATATTTTTGCAAGATCAACACTAAATCTTATAATGCAATACCAATACCAAGATACTATGATCAAGATCAAGACCAAGACCAAGATAATTATGATCTTGGTCTTATTCTTTGCCTCGTTCATCACTGCTTAGAAACTGGTATATATTTTTCACGCTACGGTGGTGGGAACCAGAGATATGGTAACTAGTCTTAAGGAAGTTCGAAAATTCGACCATTTAAAGAAATAAATAAAGTAAAATTAGACTTTAGATGAATGTCTCTAGCGATCTAGAAACACATTCATATCTATCTCGGGAGACCTATAGAAATCTAGTATATAGAAGTAAAAAATTAAAGAAAACAAAAGCAAGAGATGATAAAACAGCGTAACTAAAGATAAAAAAAATCTCTAAACAAATGATCATTATTATTTAAGATTTTAGATTTACAAAAAATAAAAATCATGAATTAAACATCACATGTTCTATAGTTGTGTTTGTATTAACAACAAAAAATAGAGTACTATCAATATCAGTTCAGAACTAAAGGAAATAGTCATCATCTGTATAAAAGCACATGGGTCGTAGCCATATGTGAAGATTGTGTACATCTAACTTACTATTTATAATACATACATAAACAACTGGTGGAGGTTTTTTATTGCTGTCAATTTGAAGTGTATACAACTAAGAAGCAGCTGTTCGTTCTTCATTCTTTATCTACCTCTTGTGAAAAAAAAAAATCAGCAGAAGCTAGAGTCAGCAACCAGCCGGTTGATGTACGTTGTACACAACGAAAGATTTCATGTTTCATCACCTGCTTTTATAATCTATAGATATGGCTGAATATATGAATATAAGGTGCTTGGTTATTTCGTTTCGTTATTTTTAAAAAAATGGCTCATCATGTCTGTAATAAAAATATAATTTTCATATTAACTTTGGGATGGGTTCAAATATTGATTAATTTGAATGACAAGATCCCCATTTCTTTGGAGCAATTGAAAAAAGTCAGGATTTAAGAGATCATAATGACAAACACAGTAGCTACATTGGATCAGAGAAAATAAAAACCAAGTTGGGTTGAATAGTGGGTGCATAATACGTTTTGCATTGATCAGGTTAACTTGATCGTATTTTAATTTTATATAATCTGTCTTTAATATAAATAGTATTTCAAGTATAAAAAGAACTGCAAAGCAAGCTAATTTAATCCAAACAATGCTACTCAAGAGAACTTGGTTTGATTACAGAATTTGGATTTTCATAAAATAAACCACATTTTGGAGATAATCATTAAAACTTGTAATTATACGTATCCGTAGAAATTTTCAGTTTTCCATTATCATGTTTGTAAAAAAAGTTTGTAAAGTGCTACTGTAACCGCGAACTTTTTTTTTTAATAAATAATACAATAAGCCGAAACACTCGAAACAAGACACAATTGAAGACCAAGACTGGGAGAATTTTTTCAAGACCAAGACTAAGACTAAAACTAATAATACAAGACCAATACCAATGCAATGGTCAAGATCAAGACCAAGACAATTATGGTCTTGGTCTCGCTCATTACTCAGAAAATGGTACATATTTATCACGCTAGAATAACGGGAACCGCAGATATGGTAACTAAACCCCGATTCCTCACAATTAAAACTGATATTGTACAATCGAGATAAAATGTCAATAGTATATAGCAAGCGAAGCGAGCTTCGAAACCAGTAGAAATTGATTTTCTTCATGTACCTACAAACAGTTAAGGAGAAAAATAAGTTTTCTTTATATGGGCTACCCATTACAAACTTCTTTATAGTTTCAGATATAAAAACTAGACCAAAAAACCAAGTTTTTATAATCCTCCCTACCTTTGTTAAAATTTTTTTAAAGAGCATTTTTTAAATTTGTAATGTCGTCACGAGAGTGCTTGCAAAGTTTTATCTCGATTGGATAACGGGAAAAGGGTTAAAAAGGATCCAATTTTCAAATTCAATCCAAAGAATTCAAAGAAAGGGGGTAAAAATAAACATTCTTCATTTGAAAGTCTAATATTTTTAAATTAAAAAAAAAAAAAAAAAAAAAAAAAAAAACGAATATACAATAACAGTAACCGGATATCCTTCATATTATATTCTAACAAAAAATGCATTAAAAAATGCATTTTAGTTACACCCTGAATAGGATACATTCTCAGAATTTCGTTTTCGTTCTGAGAAGTTTTCTAAAAAAGCTAAAATTACATCCATCAACCAAATTCGAAGAAATCATTAAATTCAACCCGAAGTCCAAGTCTTTGACAGTCTAAATATTAACAAGCAAAAATTTTATTTGAAGAGATTGAAAAAAAAGTAATATAAAGCAGGATATTAAACTCTAACGTACAAAATGTAATACGTCAAATACCAGTGAGAATGTTAAAAAGTAAATTAACCGACAAAAAACATGACTTAATTCAAAACAATAACTTTTATAATATAACTATTAGTTAAGTAATAAATAAAATAACAACAGATGGTATTTCATTGCAAAATAACAACTACGTGACTTTTCAACAAAAATCTTTTATTTCTTATAATAAAAAAAAAAATTGAAATAATTCTAAAATTCATATTTAAGGAATGTATGTATGCATGTAAGCAATTCATTTTTATTTTTTATTGCATTTACCTGTTATAGAACAAAAAACATTTTAAAAATAATCCTCGCACTCTTGGCACAGAAGAAAAAACTTTACTTGAAAAATGTATTTCAAAATCACACTTATAAATAAGTTTATTTTCGTTTATATATATTTATTAAAATAAAAACTATTTTACATAAACAGAGAAAATTCAAAAACACAAAAAACAAAACTTCACTCTATCTCACAAACATATATACACACTCATAATATACACAATCATGAAGAAACAAACGGTCGGCGCCGGGCGGCAATGTTCATGTATTCAAGACAATGAAATTATTACATAAACAATAGTATATATGATATAATATTATAACAGTATGGAGCCTGTATTAAACCATACTCTAGTTATGAGATGAGTCTTCACAATATTCACTATACCACATAACCTAACCTCACACTACTCTCAGCGAAATAAATACGTACACTCACAAAAAAAAACTATTAACTTGTTCATGTAGAGAGTAGAGTAGAGTGAACGCGAACGAAAAGGAATGAATGGTTATGTTGTGTGATCCGTTGATTTTGTACGTTTCAATTGGAATGAGTGTAGTTGTAATATAAGTAGTGGTTTGATAACACAAGTCTAGCCTATAGCAAGCACGTCGGCATACTGTTTTTAAAACTCTGAATAACACAAACAATACACAATATATAAGGTATATATTATTTCTATTGCTGATGCTTGTGCCTGCCGTCCATTTCATATGAATATATACGTTTGTATGAACCATACAGAGACATTTATTGGGTGATTCAGTTAAAGAGTAAAGTTAATCTTCAATAACGTGCCACCGATGGACAGAATCGACAAATCGACAAAGGAAATCATTGTGATTAATATGCATTGTGATGTAAAGTGTTAAAGTTGCGGCTAAGGAAGAATATTAATAAGTTTTTGATAACTAACTGTGCTGGAAACACGCCAACAATAGTCAATCTGAGAAAGACATTGAAACTTTACTAAGTGAGTTATACATATCATCAAAAAGCAAGATGAAGCAGAGAACATTCATCAGGAGAAAACCATTGAGACACGGCACGAAACTTTTTCTGAATTAGACACTACGGTGTCCATTATTTTGGAACATGTTGTTTCACTCGATAAATGCTTGCTTCTGTAATTAGGTACGCGAAGCACCTTCACTTATACTAGTGCCAACATTTATGCTTGGTAGCCCGTCATTTATTTTAATTTAAATTTCGGGCCAATACTGGGTGGTACGACAGTTATGAACGCATATATTTAATTGACAATTCATGCCAATGTGTAACGTAATTAATATTAACCAATTTACTGATGCAAAGCCAAATATTATCCAGAATTTCAAGTGAAATGAATATCGGACTAGAACGCAATAAATATGCTTTACGTACTGAACCTTTCATTAACTAGTAATTACTTATCGAGTGGGAACAACATGTTCCAAAACTATGGACAGCTTAATATATAAGCCCTATTCACTATACTTTTCTCTAATCCTTAACTATTATTTATTTCGTTCATTATTTTTTGATAGTTTAATTAATTTTTCTCAATTTCGTTATTTCTTCTTCAGTTTCATTTTATTCTATTTAATTTGAATCCGTATCTCTACTTGGATTTTATATTACATATTTATTAAATTTGCTTTTTCTTATTTTTTTAATTAAAAAACTGGCTTTAGCAATTGTTATACAGCCAAACCACTTTACTTACCTGAATCATCTTATACAATATTGTGTAGATATCATGTTTTCTGGTAATATAGGTAGAGGTAGATACCTACCTACCTTGCGACTGGTGATTGTGAGGTAAAGTGCACTATATGTATTATTGTTATGGAACAACTTACTATAGGATAGGTATGGTTTAGAACAGAACTGAGGTGCACTTGCCTATACACTAGTATACAGTATGCTTGTCGTGTAGAGTAGAGAGTAGATGTATATTAATAGATAATAAACTAAACTAAAAGAATATGTTAAGCCAGGCCTAGGTAGATATATTAAATATAATAAAAAAAACCACCACCATAGTGTAAATATAAACGTTCTACAATAATAACTACTTGTTTAGTTTATAGTAGTTACCGATAGGTGGTAATACTTGTGGCAATCATAAAGGATAAGTATCGAGCATATAACTTACCTTCTCTAGGCACTTTATTAATAAGTGTACTTTATGGTTTCACTATTTATGTTAGAGTTCGTTCAAACCAAAGTGGCACCGAGCAAGAGAGAGTGTGTGATGTATATCTATGTGCACTCATAACTACACTCTCTCTTGTTCGGCGCCACTTTTGCTTGAACGAGCTCTATTAACGATATTATCAGAGTAGCAGAGTACAAAGAAACTCGTCTTTTTTCATCATTCGAAAAAGTTATGATTATTTCTACTCTGCCTTGGTTACCGAATGAATCCCGTGAAAGAACTTAGCACTAGAAAACGAGAGCCTATAGGTGATGCACGTGCCAAAAAATTTGTAATAAAGAATCGATTAATCAAATAAAGAAATTTTCCGAGTTTTAAAAGTTTATGCCAATTGAAAGTATGAAAACGATAATCGTGACGCCCTTCTAATGGGCAAGTAAGATTCAGAGCCCGGTAGTAATTGGACACCCACTACCTTACGGTCTAAGAGAAGAGATTTTCTTCTATAAAATAAAATATGTACAACCTAGTTTCTGATAGACTAATCGTAGTTTTTGAGAAATTACAGATAACAGTTATTTATAAAAGAGAATAGATAGGTATGTTTTAGATTAAATTCAGGTTATTTAACAAGCTTTTGGACTAAACTTTTGTTAGGACGCTTTGGGAAATATAAGTACAATATTTTTAATAATTTTATACTTTTTTTATACTTTATTCACCATACTTTAAAGAAATATACGATACTAGAGTGATACCCACCCGCTTCACTGGGTTTAAAAGTAAAGATTGATAAAGGTTGCTCTCGCTTATCCCCTTTCTATAACACTCGAACTAATGGTAAGGTTTTCTATTTTTTAAATGTCTAGTAGTCGTAATTATTCATTGTGTATATCAGAAAAGATGGCTGTGAAATATTTTATATTGACTATTTTTACAGAAATCTGCAATTTATGGTAATATCAAATGATTAATTTTACAGAAATCTGTAATTTATGGTAATGTCAAATTAAATTAATTTTTAAATTATTTTTTATTAATATATCCTTATAACTTATATCTCATGTGTTATTCTGAAGTATAAGTTATATTTCTGTACAGTTTCATTAAAAACCATTCGCTAGTTTTAGCGTGAAAGCGTAACAAACAAACAAAAAAACGAACATGCTTACTTTCGCATTTATAATATATAGAGGATTGAAAAAAATATATGAAAACGAACATAACAAACACTTCATCTCCAAAGCATCTAGGCCTCAAAACTTACAGACAAATTAAAATAAATATTCTATGCTTAAATGATAAAAGAAAATGGAAAATATCTTTGAATATAAAAGGCGAAATGTATAAAATTATTTATTTTTTTAGTATCCAAGTAATATATTATCTGTTCCTAAAAGAACTGTTAATAAGTTTGATGTATAAGTTCCTTGAACAGTAACTATACCTAATCTAAATTAAAATATTTAAACTATAGTTGAATTTATAGTCAACTATTTGTTTTTTTGTGTAAATCTATACCTTAAATCTAGTACATTCTGTCTGTTGAGTCTGTTTACTCTTTGATTATCGACAAATGCTATGTAACCTGGTAGTCAAAGTTGGAACTATTGAAAAGGAGTCCACTTCCTGTTTTAATTAGTACGAATTATTTTCGAATTATCTGATTTAAACACATATTGACACCAGGTAGTCTAAATTGGAACTACTGAATACAAATCCACTTGCTGTTTTAATTAGCACGAATTATTACCACCAGTTGCCATTTGCAACTCTCAGTTATCAATTGTTTAAGAGATTGATTATGTCAGCTTTCGGGTGCTGTTTAAACCGACACTTAGAGACAAAGGTGAAAGTCGTCATTTCGCACATACCACAGAGATTCACTAACTTTCATAACACTTTCGATTGAAACCGTCAAAGAATTTCGATATGACTGTTGCTAGCAGTTCCCCATAGTTGTTTCCCATAAGTCAACGTGGCTGTCCCTACCTGCTCTCCCTTTGGCGACGCCCTTGACTTGAACGGATTTTTGTTAATTTACTTGAATACCCCATTTTTGTAACCAGTTTTATACCTGATATGTTCCTGATTCTATATAAAAATAATATTCAAAATTTTAAATTACCATTAAAAAAAGTCAGTCATGGAGCTGTCGACGGAAGCAAAAACTTAAAACTTTGGGTTAATTGTGTTTGGAAGAACCAAGTGTGCTCAATGTTGCTTAACTTCAGTGATTGGTTGAGAACCGTTGTTTTCAATGAGTTATATTGGGGTGTGAAAATAACGCGATTTCCATTATTTTTGTTCATCCAAAAAGTGCCCAATTTGCGTAAAGAAGTTTTCACTTCAAAAACCCTCAACAAAAGTGAAACTGGTCTCGAGAAGACAGGAAAAACCCAAAAATAATCGTTTTATTACTCTAACAATACTTTTTGACATCAGTAAATTATGTATACAATATGCTATTATATGCATTCATGGTCTTAAGTTCCGAAGGTAGCATTCATTTACACGTCATTGATGAAAACCTTAGTATCTGGATTGCGTACATATCCACAGGGAATGTAAACATATGAGGTCAATATTATATTGGTAAACCGGCACTGCTACAATGTAATGAGAAAAATCTCTTCACAAATATGCCATTTAAACCAGTACCAGTGTGGAGTTCGACATTTCGGAACTTATCTTTGGTTTGTAAGCTTAGGTTATATATGACTGTCCATATATAGCCTACCTATATATATAGCTTGATTAATAATAAGAGATTTATAATTGAAAGCAAATGGATTATACATTACCGAGAATTAGATTAAGTTTTATTCTTTTCTTTATTCTCCTCTGGTCAAGGCTGGTCATTCCTGACCTGAACCAGCCTCAATTTCAGCGTCAGCATTGACATATTTTATATGGATATATCCCTTCAAATAAAAAAAATAAAAAAAGGATTGAAAAATTACCATTCATGAATAAAGTCTAATCATTGCATGTTGCAAGCACATGAGATGTTGCATAAAGGTTTAACATTTACGCCAACATGCCGCGGAGCTCCCTACATTTTTATAGCTTAGCTCAGCCCCTCCTAATAGAGCTGAAGGGTCAAATTTAATTCTCTGTGTAGTTTAAGTTTTTGAATATTCATAAGATTTTTCTTGTATTAATATTAATTCCATTATATATCGTTGTCAGTTTTTCGCTAGCTATTACTAATGGGCTTAATTCCGAGACCAGAACTCCAAATTCTTGAAACCTATTAAAGCTATGTTAATTTTGATTACAAATTTGAAAATTATGTCCCAAATTTAGTAGGATTACATACTTGGTTTATCAAAATTGGAAAAAATTTCGATGGGATAGAGCAAAATTAATTTTTTTGGATTCTGATGACGTCAGAAAGTTTAAAAATTTGATTTTTTTGATAACACAGGCAAATTTGTTCCGATCTTATTCGAATTTTTTTTGAAACCCACTAATTTTAGGTCATTATTTTCAGCTTTGATGTCAGTTTTTGGATACATATTACTAATGTGCTTAATTCGGAGACCAGGACTCAAAATTCTTGAAACCTATTAAGGCTAGGTCAATTTTGATTACAAATTTGAAAATTATGTCCCAAATTTAGTAGGATTACATACTTGGTTTATCAAAATTGGATAAAATTTGGATGTGATAGAGCAAAATTAATTTTTTTGGATTCTGATGACGTCAGAAAGTTTAAAAATTTGATTTTTTTTGATAACACAGGCAAATTTGATCCAATCTTATTCGAATTTTTTTTGAAACCCACTAATTTTAGGTCATTCTTTTCAGCTTTGATGTCAGTTTTTGGATACCTATTACTAATGTGCTTAATTCGGAGACCAGGACTCAAAATTCTTGAAACCTATTAAGGGTAGGTCAATTTTGATTACAAATTTGAAAATTATGTCCCAAATTTAGTAGGATTACATACTTGGTTTATCAATATTGGATAAAATATGGATGTGATAGTGCAAAATAAATTTTTTTTGGATTTTGATGACGTCAGAAAGTTTAAAAATTTGATTTTTTTGATAACACAGGCAAATTTGATCCGATCTTATTAGAATTTTAAACCCACTTATTTAATAATAATGGGGGTTTAACCTCCGTTTTTGTGACGCATGTCTAATCACAGAAGCCACCCACATCATTATTTGTTAATCTTTATTTATTCCATTACAAACATATTTACAATTACATTATTGATGTGGGTGGAGTCGGTTGCTTCGTTCTTATCCAAGCGACGACAATGTGATCAATTCTGCACTCCCATTAATTATAAATTGTTCACACTGCCGCTGCCTGTATTCGAACCCGCAACCTAAGTCTAAATAATCTAACGTTCTAAAACTAGCGCCTTAGACCGCTCGGCCATTTAGGCTCTTATTTAAGGTCATTCTTTTCAGCTTTGATGTCAGTTTTTGGCTACCTATTACTAATGTACTTAATTCCGAGACCAGGGCTCAAAAGTCTTGAAACCTATTAAAGCTAGGTTAATTTTGATTACAAATTTGAAAAGGACGACCCAAACTTAGTAGGATTACATACTTGGTTAATCAAAATTGGATAAAATTTGGATGTGATAGTGCAAAATTAATTTTTTTTGGATTTTGATGACGTCAGAAAGTTTAAAAATTTGATTTTTTTGATAACACAGGTAAATTGGATCCGATCTTAAAAGTCCGTAAAATATATAGATTGTTTTGACAGGACCAATCACGAATGTGAATATATCTATCTCTAAAACACAAATGCAATAGATGTTATACATATGAATGGTCATTCACAAATCTAATATTTTAAGGTTTGTTCTTTATAATTTATATATATAGTAGTACTGAATTTATTTTGCATGGAACTTTGCTTTGAACACATTTTTCTGATATTAATGTTCCCTAAAATAAAATTTTAAATTTCTCTTTGACTTGATGTTCATCTTTATAAAAATTTCAATGCAATATAGTAAAAATACATAATAGTAATTAAATATTAATTATTGTCTGCTTCAGCTTAGAAAACACACAAACACTACGCAGATTTCATGCTCCAAATTCTTTTCGTCTAATTTCATATTGAACAAAAAACCAGAATAAGTATTAAACTAAAATGGTTATTTAAAAAAATATTTTTATAAACCTAAAATGAATAAATTATATGTTTCAAGTCAAGTGAACATATTTTCTATACCCTTTTTTGGATTATAATATACTACGAGGCATTAAAAGTATAAACATAAACATGAGTAGGTTATGTCATCATATTTTATTATAAACTTTTATTATATAGTATGTTTTAAAAATATTATAAGTGGAAGCATAAATCGATTTTATAAAATGTATTTATTTTGAAAATTATAGTTTCTTCAAAGGTGTACATGCAGTTACAAGCAACAGAAAAATGTATACAAAAACATTCATAACATGTATGGTGAATGTATGGTTAAAAATTAGTTTTTGTTTATAAAACTGAGAAAATACTTTTACAGTCTGCCATTCATTTAAATAAAAGGGAAGACTGATCAATACAATAAAATTGATTGGCAGACGGTTTTTCCGTGTAAAAACTTTACCATATTCAATATTAGTTAGTAAAAAAAGTATTGTTATGTTAAAGTTTGTACGCGAGAAAACCGTCTGTCAATCAATTTTTAGTGCAATGAACAGTCTTGATTTTATTTAAACGAATGGCAGACAGTAAAAAGTTTTTCTCTGTGTTTTAAAAAGAAAAGTTAATTTTTAACAACGCATTATTAATTCGTTATGAACACTATTTTATACATTTTTCTGTTGCTTGTGGCTGTATATATGTCCTCTAACATTAGCAGACTGTAAAAAACCATGGATTTTTAAAACTTGCCTGGAGAAGTTGGACAGAAATTTGTAGGACTTGATTTTAATGCAATATTCTCTATTCTTGTAGGAACTTTATTCTATATCTGAGGGAGAATAGTGGTCACAAAATGCTTCCAATTTTTCAATAAAAAGTGTTGTTAAAAATTAGTGAAAATTTTCAGGTAGGACACTGTATAATTATATTGACTCACGGTTGTAATTTATAAGTAAAATCGATTATTTTTGAAACAATGCTCGTCAAAAAGAGTTCAATTTAATTGAAAATTAAAGTTAAATATGTACAGTTAGCGGATTTTATTAGTGAGCTTTTTGGCATGGACAATTATACACTATAGAATATGGGGGAGGGGTTGTGCTCAAGAAAAGACTTTGCCCCCTTTTTTTTTAAAAAAAAAGATGTATACAAATTTATTCCTTCGTAATTTTATGAAGATTATGTTTGTACTTAACCGGAAATTAGAAATAGACTGGGTTCTGTTGAAATTGCCTTGGGAATAATTTCTTTTAAATAATCGGTTATTATTGAAGTATTAACTCACGTATACGTAGCGATATATTTTATTCAAGATATTTCCGTTAGACAGAAATTTAAGTTACTTCCAAGATGGCTGCGTCGAGATTTTAATATCAATCAAAAACATCGTCGTATCTACCATGCTGTAGCAAGGCTCGATTTTGTAGCCTTAATCAGAGTGGAGATATACACTCCCAAAATTTCTCCGGGAGACCAGATAACATAAATTCACATAGCTCGTTAAAATTACTTCCTTTTCAATATTTCATAAACTCTTTGTGTATTCCTTATTAAGGAAATAATATACAATAATGACTTTAACGATATGTTCATATAATTCCAAGAGCCGACAACACATTTTAGAGTACGGATTTGATGCATAAAGTTATATAGCTTAAAAGTATCGTCTACGATAGATGTATAGGGAATGATAAGTCTCGGTGACATTCATAGGTGGGACAGGTACTGCGTAAAGTAAAGTATAAAGTGTTAAAAGATATTATTGATGCAGCATAAAATAAATAAATTATAGTTGTGTCAATAATAAGCGTAATATATGTACCTCAAATCGTTTTAGTCGTGGGACAAAATATGGGCCCCATATATGGGCCCCATATATGGGCCAAAAGATATCATGAGGTTAACCTGCTTGTACTGGTAATACGTACAACCATGTGAATGTTGTGTTTTAAGACATATTTGATATTATTGCGTTAGCGTGCACATGAGTTTCAATTTAAAGTAATTGTTAGTTTTGTTTAACAAAAATTTACTTTAAACAGTATCAATGGGGTGGTCCTGTTCGATGTCCATCGACTCAAGTGATTTGCGGTTCATATATTACGCTTATTTTTGATACTAAACTATAATTTTTATTATTTCATGTTGCTTCAGTAATATTTTTTAACACATATTGTTTACCTTACTTTTACCTTGCATAGTACCGTATCTACCCTACCTGTGAATGCCACCGAGACTAATTATTCCCTATAAAACTATCAAAGACAATGCTTTTAAGCTATATATATCTTGATGCATCAAATCCGTGCTCTCAAATCTGTTATGGGCTCTTGGACTATATGGAATTAAATAATACTTACGAAGAGATATTAATTATAGATAATTAATAGCATATCTTAAAATAATATCTTTCACAGTTAAATTGAGATTCCAACGTAACGATACCAAAAATTATTATTGGTTACCTTGGTGAATAAATATATAAGACTGTTAGTTATTACTTGATGTTGGTTAATTACAAACAGTACAATATAACACTTAATTGTAATTTGATTTGTAAGACGATAAATTCATCTGACCTCAATATTATTATAACTTGTCATAACATAATTAGTTAAGTGATGATGATCATGTTTTATGGTCATTGGTCAAGCTATATTGGTTCAATATTAAAAACGATTATAAGTATAAGGCTAGCGTGTATTTTTAATTTTACCGCATAGGGTAGTTCTTGTAAACAGTACAAAAAATAAATCGAAATTTTCAATACGTCTTTACGATCGTGGTTAGAATAATATCATAAAACTATTTTTAGTGTTTGTGTGCGTTCTTGTGTGTGTGTTTGCGGTAATTTTTTCGTTCACGATTTTTCGGTGTTAGTGATCTTACGACGCGACGTATAGAAATTGCGGCGCTGGGGGGTGGAGAGGAAGCTTTCTATTAATATAAACTTAAAGTCCAAACTTTGATAATTCGTAAAGTTATATAAAATTACAATAGTTTCGGCCACACGGGCCTGATCAGAGAACGTATTGAGAATGTCTCCACATAAATTTGAACATACAGTATAGTCCTGTAAATGCAGCTTTTTATAGGAAAAGCATTTCTACATGTTATTTGAGAACCGGAGAATTATAAATAAGACAAAAATGGAGAATTCTTATTTTCTTTGTTTTCTAAGTAATAATTTTTCAATATAAATTAAACACATACAAGTGAAATTTACAAAATTTAAAAAACCTCCGACAAATTTTTCGGGTACGAAACCCTAAATTCGCACTTGAAACATAGCTAAGAACACTCTCTTTTAAATGACCTTTCAAACAAAACCAAAATCATAGCCGGTTCATCCGTTTAGGCGCTACGATGCCACAGAGGGACAGACAGACAGACACACACACACACATAGCGGTCAAACTTATAACCCCCCCTTTTTAGTTGGGGGGTTAAAAATAATATTTATTTACATGATATTGGCATTACTAGAAAACTAATCTTATATATTTTGGCCCTTTGATGAAATACATGACTGCACTGTTTTTAGTGGAAGACAATTTGACTATTTCACCATTAATAGACCTATCTCAGAATGCTATTTAAAATTTAAGATTTAATTGCAAAAATTTTCACCATTTGTACGATCACACACCTAAATTGGATTTATTTCTGTAGGGATATGTGAAGTCACTACATTGTGCCGACAAATCATAGACAAAGTACCCCATGGAAACCAAAATTTGAAATTGCTTCAACTTGGAGCATTTTTAACCCCCGAACTAAAAAAAGGGTGTTCTATGTTTGACCGCTATGTGTGTGTGTCTGTCTATGTCATTATAGCGCCTAAACGGATGAACCGATTTTAATTTTTTTGGTTATAATAACTATGTTTCAAGTGTGAATCTAGGGGTCCGTACTCGAAAAAAAAAATTGGTGATGATCTTCCAAATCGACTCAATTTGGAAAAGGCTTTAAGGGAAAAGGAAATTTAACGAAGAGTGTTCCTAGATATGTTTCAAATGCGAGTTTAGGGTTCTGTAGCCGAAAAATTTGTCGGGGGGTTTTTTAAATTTTGTAAATTTCACTTGTTTATTCAGACAATCATTTTTTCCTTGAATAACACTTTGAACTCTACAATTTGATATGGGTTTGATTACTGTAACATATTGACCAAGTAAATGTGTGAATTTTGCAACAAAAAATTTCTTCCCCTACTTTTGGGGTTATACGGAATCCAGGTAACCATGGCGCTTATTCTTTACAAACGTGCATACTATCATTCCTGATGGTCTTTATCAATATAACAGATACTCTGGAAATTTTGCAACCGCTTCTTAGACCATTGTAATTACGTTTCTGGAAAGTGTTTTTTTTAATCGGAAAACCTAAATTTAAAAAAAAAATTGTATTAAAAAGATCATGTTTAAAGGTTAGCTAGTTTCAAAATAGTTCTTTTTGTTACATAATTTGCATGGAGAAAGATGATATTTTCATTGCGGTGAAAATACTCATGATGTTAATATGGTATTATGCATGTAGCCATTTGAGTAGCCAAACAAAACACCACACCAGTAAAATATTATATTAAATAACACTGCAGTTAGCTTATAGTGAAATTTTTTTTGTTTGGGGATTGTCTACTGTAGGTTTGTTTTTCTTTCCCTGTATATAAAATGTTTGCACACTTCGTCGCGTCGGTTAGTACTGACCCGTTTGTTTGGAAAAAGTATTAAAAGATTAGAAAAATTAATGAATACGATGTATAAAAAAGTTTTAATTACCACATCTAAATGAACCACAGAAAAAAAAACTAGAAAAAGCCATAGAACACTCAATGAATATAAATTTTCTGAATAGTAGTGCTCGAGTTGTGAAAATTTTTATATTCTATGAATTTTTAAAGAATGTATGAGCATGATAACAATGTTTGATTTAAAGGCTAAAAATTTAGACTTAGACTTTTACTTAAAGAAAATGTGGTTAAAATTTCAGCTTAGGTTTCCAATAAAACAAAGTTTTAAGAAAAAAATCATTGAAAATCGTTAGAAATTACATTGCTTTTATGGAAAAATCTCAAAAAACGACACATTTTCAAAGTTTTTGATAATTTTCACTTCGAACGAATGAAAACCAATCAAAAGAAACTTTTTAATAAAAAGTAAACATATAAGCAATGCCATAGAAAAGAAAAAAAACCAAGTGTCTCCATCCATATAAGGGATGTACGAGCAGTGTAGATTTAGGGTTAAAATTATTTTTATCTTATTTTCAACTTTGATGATAATTTTATGATATCTTCATGAATGCAGACGAAAAATAACAATAAAATTTTTGTTTCCACTCTGTGGTTTCGGAACCGAAACGGTGAATCGATAAACGGAAATGAATATTAAGTTTTTAGTTTTTTATAAGTGATAAACATTATTTAGCAGAAAGAAAATTCTACTATATTATAGTACCTAAAATTATAGTACCTGCCAATGTTATGAAATCAACAATTTTTTTTAAAGCCTAGATCGAAAATGGGAAACCAGGCATGAGTCAATATCTGACATCCAGGTATCAAATGATGATATCATTTAATGCTTGTACAACACTAGCTCTGTCTTAGTTTCCAAGTTTGATTGGATTCTACATAAAATTCAAAATTCTTGTTTATTAAAAATTGCCTTCTTGTTTCTTTGTAGGCCGGTATACCAATGAAAGTCAGTCATGGGGACTGTCGACGGAAGTGAAAACTTTGAAACAACTGTGTTTGTTTTTAAATTTTTTAATTAAGTATAAAAAATTAAAATTTCATAATTTGTAAATTTAAATTATTAAGGTGTGCATAAAAAACTATTATAAGTAATAAATAAAAGCAACAACACACAGTTTTTCCAAGCGGTTACCCATCCTAGAACTAAGTGATGCACAATATCGCTTAACTTCAGTGATCGGTTGATAATCGATGTTTTCAATGTGGTTTGTATGAGGATTGACGATGACACGTGTTCCGCGATTTTTGTTCATTCAAGAAGTACTCAACGTTCCTAAAGAAATTTTCACTTCAAAAATTTGTAATTTATCCCAGAAGGTAAAACAGACCTATACCTACATAATATTTAAATAAAATAGGTATATAACGTCTGTTTGTATAGAGTATTTGAGTTGAGAAAACTATTCCCGAACGGAAAAAACTATATAAGCATACTGACGACGTAGTTTACCACATACTGCAAAAATTTATTATTAGTTTGTCATCAGCATCGTAAATGTAGTTGTAATTTTACGATACAGCAACTTTACGATACATAGGTAGATATGTAGGAAAATTATTATGGAAAAAATAGTAAGTGTGTTTAAAACTACATTACATAAGATTCGAAGTACAAAAGAATTGTGTTGTTGAACAACATTTTTTTTTTTTCTTTTTTGTGTATAAAAAATGGAAAGATTATACATAGTTTTAGATTATAAAACAAATCTATTTTTATATATTTTTATAATACTTTGAGATAAAATTTTAAAATGCTTTTCAAAAGTGGAACGGAAACGACCCAAGAAAAATTTTGTAAAACGTCGTATTAGGCACTTAGGTAATAACATTTTTTGGAAATGTAATTATAAAAAAAGTTTTTAAAAATTAAGCGAAAGCCATTTTTATTTTAAAGTTTTTTTTTTGCATTTAGATTAAATTAACCTTTTAATCAATTATTTAACATATCTCGTCACAATAGTAAAAAAATTAGTTTTATATCAGAAAAATTTGGATTTTTGAACAAGAAATAATAAAAATTTTTTTATTGTATGGTATTGTACTAAGATTAGGTTAGGTTAGGTTATATTGACTGCCTGCGAAGGACATACTTAGGCTATAGAGCCCATGATATTGTACTTAATACAATATAATACTGAAAAGGATTTCGTCGAGAACAAGTGTTTATATTAGCCTAGAAATGAAATAGATGGACTTACAGTAACTCGGTCACTAGAAGAACATCAATTAACATCCATGCAAAAATTGATATTTTTACCCTCTTTTTGTTTTAATATTTGTCACTACGGCTCGAACATAGCACACTTTCACAAAAAACTCTTTGAAATTTGTGAATATATTTTTAAATTTTATGCGTTTTAATTAACTTGATTAATTGAACGTAGATTTAAAAAAAATTTTCTTCAAGAATTAAGATATTATTTTTAATAAAGATTTGAAATAAAAATTTGTGAATATTTTTTATTCAAAAACCCGATTCAAATACCTTAAGCAGAACATATTTTTTGGTTATTTTACATATCATCTAGCAAGTATTTTCTTTTGCTAGATTTTTGCCATTTTATGGGAACATTAGAATACGAACCAGGTCCGTATATTGATAGTTTTTTTTTAAATCTTAAATAATTTGGGCTCAATTTTCTGTGTAGATTGATGAAGAATTAATTCATGAGTGTCAATAGCAGGTAGTAAAAAAGCTTCACTACACTATTTTCGGTGTGTCGCTCACCATTTTTAATCCCCGCCCTAAAAAAAGGGGTGTTATAAGTTTGACCGCTATGTATGTGTATGTGTCTGTCTGTTTGTCCGTGACATCGTAGCGACTAAGCAGATGAACCGTTTTTGATTTTTTTGGTTTCGTTTGAAAGGTAATTTAATGGAGAGTGTTCCTAGCCAGATTCAAGTTCGAGTTTAGGGTTCTGTACCCGAAAAATTTGTCGGGGGTTTTTAAATTTTGTAAATTTCACTTGTAATGTAATAATTAACTATGGCCGAACAGGAAATTTGCAGAACAAAGACGTATTATGCGCGGGTTCAAAACTGTATATTAAGAGCCCTGAGTTTAGTTGTATAATGATGAAGGTTTTATGGTAGCTAAAAGAAACTAACAATCGAAGTAAATAGGGAGTAAGAAAATCGTAGTAAATAATCGAAGTAAATAGGGAGAAAAGACTTATCGGCGGCCGTTCGAATGCTTTCTAAATAATTCCTCCTAATGAGAATGATAATTTCTAACGACGTTTGCTAAGAAGTGAAATTAGGAATGAGCATTCGAATGCATTTGTTTCTTTAGTCATTTGCTTGTACATATCAGTGAGGTAAATCGACAATATTATAATTTTTATCTCGAGGCATGTTCCATAAAATTAAGTAAACGACTTACAAGTTTCAACATAAAATAATTTATCGATATGACCATGATTTTTTTTTTATTGTTTTAGAGAAAGGTAAGAAGAAAAGTTATACTGTTTAAATAAAATGTATAAAAAACTTGAATAAGTATGTACTTTAAGCTACAAACTTAACATAAAAATTTAACCTTATTATTCATATACAACCTTTGGGCGTATAAAACTAGTCTAATTATCCAATTTACTCACTTAATACAAGAAAATCTTGTAATCACTTAGGTAAAATTTTTCTCGATATAATAGTTTTATTAAAAATTTATACACTGATCCACCAAAATAGTGAGTTAACATTAATTAGGTCTCAATTAAAAGACGATAGATAAATTAAGAATAAATGGATAGTCGCAGGTTTTTCGACTGTTTTTACTTTGTTTTTCGTTATCGAGCCAAAATATCGTGTGAAATCAATTTTTGGCAATAACTATGAAAATATGAAGGATTTAAATGTACAAATAGAAAAGATAGAAAGGGGAACTGGAGACTAAGAGACTTAACATATCAAAATCTGCTTTGCAAGAATAAGATTATTTTATTGCTTGTATCTTTTATGTTTATCAATCTATTTTAATTTTGATTTCAGATTTGGTCATCTATTTTTGCCCATTTCCAAATTTTAACGAAAGATACATTGAAATCGATATCAAGGCAAAGGCCTATTGTTTAAATATATTTTTGCTTTAGATTGTTGATGATTATAATTATTTTCATATCGAATCTTGCGCATGTTCTAATCTAATTTGATAAATTTTTGTTTTTCTGTCTTTGCGTGTGACATTTTTATATAATTATATTTTTTTGCAATTTTTACTCTTTTCTTCGATGGAAATTGAAGGTCTCAATTTCAAAATCCCCTGATTTTAACGGTCAATTAAAGTGTTTTTTTTTTTTTTTTTTTTTTAAATCTTATATTTTCATATTTAGTAATCTATCCGGCCATAATTGACTCCCCATTTTTATAAATCTTTAATTGTCAATTGCCACGTTGGATTTGCTGTTTTATGGTTATCATTTTACAAAAAAATGGCGAACAATTTAATAGTTACGTTAGATTTGGCATATACATACAAGCGTGAAAAGCAATAATATGTTAAAAGTGTGTGTTATGTGATTGAACATTGAATCCGGAACAATACTGTATGAAATATAATTAATTCATTTCCATTTTGCAACTTCACTTTTATTTCAAAGTAGTGTATATACAATCACATTCATCGTTCTTCATCTTGTAAGTTACAAAGAGTGGCATAGTTTTTTCATTTGTTAAAGTTTAAATTACTTTACATACAGCAATTTATCAAATAAAAATTTAGAAAACTTAGAAAACTTTATTAATAAAATATTAATCTCTTTAGTTATATCACTAAATA
This sequence comes from Chrysoperla carnea, assembly GCF_905475395.1. Taxonomy (NCBI): domain Eukaryota; kingdom Metazoa; phylum Arthropoda; class Insecta; order Neuroptera; family Chrysopidae; genus Chrysoperla; species Chrysoperla carnea. Next base: position 45,395,942 of record NC_058338.1, on the reverse strand, counting down.
AACAAGACTATATAGATGCGTCCTTGGGGGTAAAAATTTATATATTTCAGATTCTGCTTCGGAAAATTATTGTATTTATTGATCAAGTATTATAACAATTGATCAGAAAGTTTTCAGTTTTTAAAATTTTGATTTAATTATCGTTATTTGATAGTAGAAAAGATAAGTAAGAAAATGATTGTTCGATTTTTTAGATTTAAGTCATCTAAATTATACCACAAGATAAGATTTCATATATTGGTTAGTGGCTATAATTTCAGTTGAATGTCATCATTAACAATACTTTCGGTAGTGAAAAATAAATAATGATATTTGTTAAAAATTAATATTTATGTAGAAATATACTTAAATATTCTGATTTTGAGTTATAAAAGCACATTATTGTTTTTATTATATTAAAATTAAAAATTGTAATTTTTAATCTGGTTGGCCTAAAACGTGGCCTAAAACACGAGCCGCCATGATATGACATCATATAGGCAAAAATAATATGCAATAATTAAATAATAAGTAAACTGATCAAACGAAATAAATGATAGGTTAGGTTAGGTTATACTGGCCACGAAGGACACACTTAGGCTATAGAACCCATTGTGATACCCTATATGTGTTTTACCACCTTTCCGCTAAATTTCATTTATCAGCCCCTCAATTTCAGAGGCTGAGTGCACGTCCATCATGCATATACCATGCACTACACTAGCCCATCACAACTATTAATTAAATTTATTTTGTTGCGACGGCGTGAATCGAACCCGCTACCCTAAAAATTGTTTAATAGATAAAAAATGTAAATGATAAAATTATTAAGCGCCCTTAATAATTTCAATCGTAATTTTGATGCGAGTCACTAGCCTCTGAAAATAGATCAAATTCCCAAGCAAAGCCAAGGTACAGTAATGTGAAAAATAATATAAAAATATATTAAAAACAACAATAGGAGCAGACATCTTATGGTAGAGCTTCGAAGATTGTGTCATAGTCTGAACACTGTAGCCCGAAATAGATAAAGAAAGTAAAATATAGTTTTAAACTGTTCAAAAACACAATCAAAATCTTGCTTACTTAACCGCTGAGCAATCAACGAAAATTGTGTGCCCGGAAAGAGCCTACACAAATGCAAGCGACAACAATTGTTGGGAATGCGCCAAGAAGTAAAATTGGTAGCCAATCTTGCTATGCTACTTCCCAACGTAGAGGAACAGATATTCAACTAAACAATTTACCCACAGTTTCCCGTAAAACAAAGCAAACTTTAGCTTTCGTGAATCAAGGCATGGTCTTAACCAAATTTTACACACAATTTATAAAATAATGAATAAATTTTTGATGTACAAATTAGGTTTTTTTTTGCCAAAGTTATAAAGTAAAAGTATAAGGGAAAAGTATCAGAAAACTTTCTTAATAAAATATTAATGTCTCTGGTTGTATCATGAAATAAATAAATTTTGTATTCAAAATATTGTTCTGTTTTGTGTAAGGATAGTAGAAGCACTTACTCGAGTTACGAGCCGGGGGATGAAACAAGTATGGAGATGAGTGTTTTTTTAAACCTTACATAGTATTAAATTCGCTTTTTTAAAATAATAATCTGCTACCTACTCACTAAATTTAATCAAAAACTTTTTAGTGCCCATTATGTAAATTATAATAAAACAATTTTAGTATTTTAGATCAGAAAATATTAATAAAAATATTTACATTTTTTTGTATGATCATTTAAAAATGGTTCTATAATTTTTTAAACAGTTTATTTAAAATCATCATTCATATTTATTTTTTATCTAAATCGTAAAAATCCTGGAGGAATCTTTGCTCAGCTTTTCAACATTTCAAGATTTTAATTTTCCATCGGAAAACTGGGAAGACAGAGACGAAAGACGACAAACAACAGACAGAACCGGAAATGGACTAATTAGTTGATTCTATGAACACCTATACCAAAATTTTTTGTTTATCATCAATATTTTTAAGCGTCATAAACTTGGGGCTAAACTTAGTATACCTTGCATATTACATATCTGCATGGTATAAAAAAAACTCGCATTATTCATAATTTTCAGAAAATATTAAAAGTGATTTTTTTTTATTATCCAGATACTTTTTCAAAGCTTTAGCTTAGGAATAAGCATTTAAACCGTACATTTCTCCGAAACCGCAAACTATGCATATACATTTTAAAAATGAAGTCACATTGTGAAAAAATAAAAAGTATCATGAAAATTGTATTTATGTGGAATGAGAAAGGTTTTAGGCATATATAGACAACAGAGAATTGTGGATGATTGTTTCATTTTCTCATCGTTAAAGCCTGTTCTTGTTTTGTTTCTCCATCTACAAAATTTTACAATTAAAATTATTTAAAATTTAAAAATATATCAGATATTATAACATACAATATAGACTTGGAGCCACAGATACAAAATTTCAAATTATTTGTAATAGTATGGCGATTTATTAATATCTCGAATTACGTAATAATTGGGAGGAAAACAATGGCCATAGTGCTGATCTTGATCGTGATAATCGGAATAAGTTTTGCTAAATTTACATAAGTTATGCAAGAATGCATATTTGAAAATTGCAAAAAGATAAATTACCTAAGCATAAGTATCTGTTATTCATGGCGATCTGTATCTTATATATTTAAACGAGCAACTCTTGTCTCTCGTTTAAATATATAAGATATAGATCGCCATGAAATTGTGGGTGCCATGGCTAACTGGGATAAAGCGTAATCTGATCTAAATCTGGGATAAAGTAGTAAAGTAAATCAATTTTCATACGGAAGCATTAAGAGAGAACATCACAGGAGCATATATCGGTAATAAAAATAGTAGTTGTAGGCTTTCAACTGATTTAATGTCCATAGGGCACCTAGGTAGGGTAACGGCGTTACATGTCCGCAGGAAGAAAATAAATAAAATCCGCAGGCAGCTATGAGATCACAAATTGTGAAAATATTCACAATTTGGATTGATTGTTGTTCCCAATTGGCGTAGACTTCCAATAGGAACAATGTTGCATGCATTGTTTTCATTCACACTTTACGTTTTAGTCGAGTCAAATACGTTTGAATTCTAGATCCCACTAAATTTACACAATTACTATAAAATCCGGCCCTGATTTACAGTTCCATTTACAGAACCAACGGATATTATTGTACTTGTATGAATGTAGGATATGTATATATTTCGTTGTTGTCTATTTACTTAAGTTATGAATAATATAACAAATTGAAAACGACATGAATTTAAGAGGGTTTATTCATTATTATTATTATTGTAATATGAGAAAGTATATGTGATATCTATGTATATGTATTATTAGTCGCATCAATGAATGTTTGTATTCGGGAGTCTTCAAAAACAGCTCCGATTTTGATGATTTTTTTTAAATGTGTCCTTTTGAATATCATTTCAAATCAGAAACCTCACAGAGGGGGAAAATAATTTGAAGGGAAAGTACGTCTGTTCTAACATGTTCTGAAATTACGCATGTTCTGACTGATAGATCGACGTGCAGCCTAAATCGCTTCTGATAGAAGCTTGAAATTTCGTGAGAATATTGATTTTACTTTGAAGTGTCATTTAAGAAAGGATATTTCCAAATGCATCCCCTTAAGTGATGAAAGTTTGTATGAAAATATATATAAACAGTCATTTTTGAGTTCACTATACGTAACTGATTTTAAAAGTTTCTTTCATCTATAGAATGCTACATTTCCAGCAAATGACACACCAGTATTTTATTTTCAAAAAAATTAGGGGTTCGCACTAAAAGTTAAAATCCAATAATTAGTGAACAAAAGTGAAGGTAAGGAAATTGAAGACTATAACGAAGATAACTGCTAGTTATTTATATTGTTGAAACAATATGTGTGGAATTTATAAACAAAAAAAGTAATGAACTCAAAAATGAATGTTTCACTTTTTAATGGATGTTAACTTTTGGTGCGGAACCCTATTTAAAAAAAAATAAAATACAGCCCATGTTACTTTCTGATAATGTAGCCATTGTATTGGTGAAGCAATTTTTAAAATCAATTATGTGGGAAACTAAAAAATGAAGGCTTGTATAGATTTTCATAAAAACTTTCATCCCTTATTTCATTATTTTAGGTGATAAATTTTGAAAAATCCTTTCTTAAATGATACCTACAGTATAAAATCAATATCCTTTCGAAATTCCAAACTTCTACCATTAGCGATTTAGGCTGGCGACGATGTATCAATCGAGACATTGCGTTTCCTCCTTCAGATTATTTTCCTCCTTTGAACGGTTTCTCATTTTTAAAAATCATCAAAATCGGAGCTGTTATTAAGGATTCCCTTTAAGAATGGCTATTTTATGTATTCCTTTATGCGACTATATATACATAATACATATGTATTTTACTATTATAAATACATTTTACGACAGAATCAATATTTACCATAACAGCCATGCGCTTAAACTGAGAATGGAGTGTGTAATATGTTTTCTTCCTTTCATATACCTATATATTATATTTATAAAAATGACGGATGTGTCTGTGATGCTGGGGATACAGAATCCTACCACACTGGTTGTTGTAATTCCTTATTATATTATTTTGATATCAAAACATTAACCATTAACTAATTATATAGTACATATGCATACTTGAAGGCATCAAAAAACTTTGGTTATTAGTCACTTGGCTAGTTACGATAGAGTATTACGGAATGATTAGCTATACTACATTTTATAACTGGGATTTAGTAGAACATCTTCTGCGATTAATACCACTCATCACTTTCAACTAGTTGCACGAAATTGTGTAAAATTATTTCAATATACACCACTTATACATTGTGTTCTATTATTGATAACAGAAAATTATTTCAATAAATTAAGCTTATCAACACAATTGGAAAAGCTATTTACCAAATTTCGATCTGAGGCCTAAGTCGGAAGATGTGACTATGGGAAAAATAGAAAGACTTGTGCATTCACAGATCAATGAAACTCATAAAACGTAGGAGGGGGGAATCATAAAACAGTAATTGATTGTAAATTGGGGAGGGAGTATTAAAAAAAATATGTTGCTGTCTTTATTTATAAAGAAATCATTAAAATAATACATATTTATCAAATTATTTCACCAATACAGAGACACTTGTGATGTGGGAGGTATCACATATATATTACTGTATACATACATAATGGTTGAGTCCATTGAATGCAAAAATCATAGGGATAATTAACTGGTACAATCACACTATAGTTAATAGTTTCTTGTAATCAAATAATTTCATTTCCTCTGCTTACATCATAAATAAAGAGGTTTTTTTTTGGCAAATGGCTACAAACTGAATTCTTGTATGCTTACACGTCTATTTATATGAATAAGTAGTTACTACAGAATGTTAATCTGAAATAATTGACCTTCTGTTCTGCAGTTTGTGCTGAACAAAATTTTACAATATTTGAAAAAGATGAGAATAAAATTTTCTGAAATTATTGAAATTTTGACCAAGAAATAAAATAGTTTTTGAGTTATGTTTGTCGAAATATCTATAGAAAATTGACTTGAGTAGAATAACTATAAATAACTTACATCTACATTATGTTTGTGGTATGTTAAAGGGCGTATTTGGTGTTGCTAAGTCTGCTCCTAATAATACAGTTTTGTTTGAGGTGACGAAGTTTCCATTGTTGATTACATAACTCAACAACATGTAATGTAATTACAGGATTATGACTTCATGAGAAAAAGGCCTACAATGAGAGATAATTTGGTGGATAAATATGATATGGATCGAGGGATCTTGTGTTCAGAGCATTTGGGGTATTTGAAGAAAGAAGCAAGTGCCTAACTACTGCCTTCCGTGGGGGATATGTTTCATGGCATTGTTGGTATGACTTCTCTTGATACTTTTCACATTATCAGTCACTATGCACACGAAGCACCTTACCTGTCAGTTGCAAATAAGGAAATGCGAAGGGTTTTCGTGAACTTTCTATTAGATATGTCTGGGAGAATAAGTGTAAGGTAAATTGTGAACGACTAACTGTGTGTTCTATGTAATAGTGTTCAGTCAAGTTATCACCTGTAGTTTTAATATGGACGTATAAATAAAGTAACGCGCGAATATCTGTTTTGAAAATGAATTATTAACACTAGATCTAGTGCTGAATATAAGACATGAACGCTGAGTTAAAACAGTAGGACGTTTTTTAAAAGATTTAATGGATAGAAGAGCAAATAGATTATGAATGGTGTATTCCTCTCATTATGCGTACTTGATATATGTATTAATTTTTAGATATGTAACTTGATTCGCTCATTTGAACAAATCAATAAAGAATGATTATTATTATTATTATTATCCATTCAATGCCCCTGGCGCAGAGTCAGAGTTTTCCTATTAAAGAATAGCATTGAATGGCAAGCCACCTTCCATAAAAATGCAAATAATATTTTATATTATACGAGAGAAAGTCCATAATGAACATTGTAGCCCGGTATAATAATTCTGGTGGGCATACATAAAACGCCTCTTAAATATTTTTTTATCTCACTGTAGTAGGCTCGCTGTATTTGTTTGTCAGTAGGATGGCTGTTCATTTATTTAACAACAAAGGCTCTCTTCAAAAACATGCGATTAAAATTGTAATGGAATTCATATCTTTTTATGAGCCTGGAGTATATAAGTGGTCAAACGCCTTTACGTGAAGACGAACTCCAAGACTGTTAGAAATGTTTTTTTTTAAACATAATTAATTTGGGTATATAATAATAATTTCACTAATTAATTAAAATTTAGGGCCTACATTCAAAATAATTAATACCTTTCCACTTACATTTTCGAAATAGTATCTTTGAGATATTTAATTGGGTATTCATTGAGAGAATTATTTTTATTTTCAATAGGAAATCAAATCAAAATATTTCATATACTACATCCATTCATCGTACGATCTTTCAATATGTTATGACGTAGCAAGTGAACTAGCAACATATACAGGAAGATACAGAAACATTTGTCGTGTTGTGCACAGCTAAATATTCTTTTATATACCTTAATTTTACCAAAATTTTACATTAAAGTTGAAGGTCTATTCACAATATCAATTCTAGAGAGTATATTATGCACACAAAAGTTCTTACAAAAAGCTCAAGTCATTCAAGTTTTGAATGAATTGAACATATTATAGGTATGCAAATGAATGATCAGATTTTGGTGCCAAAATGGAGCTAAACCTATAAATTTGAGGAATTTTTTTCAAAATTTCTCGCCAAGAACGAAGCAAAATATCTTTTATGATAAAAAGAAAGATCGTTCGAATCGAGTTTTTATTTATGTTTTAGCCCTCATTTGACCATTAAAGGGTGCGAAAATCGCCGACTCATTTTTTTCGCGTCCAAGTATGAAAATATGAAAATATATTTTTGGTTTGATTTTTAACACCTTGTACATAATTTGACTTGATATAATTATAGAATAACATTAACATGTTAGTTACAACTTTGAGAAGTAAAATGTTAATTGATTTTAATAATTAATATAATATCAATTTAAAAATTCATAATAATTATGTTTGTTTATTAATTATTTATAAATATGGTACTACATATGAAATAGAAAACTTAAAAGTGTATCTTACATACTTTAAATATATTCACAAGTTTTTGGGGAAATTATGACTCCCATATGGGTGTTTGTTTGTTTTGAGTACTTGATAATAATAAAAGGTGTTTATTATAATGCCATGTATACATGTATACATAGTATATTAAGTTTAGTCCCAAATTTGTAACGCTTAAAAATATTTTGATGCTATGAACAAAATTTTGGTATAGGTGGTCATAAAATCACCTAATTAGTCCATTTCCGGTTGTCTGTCTGTATGTTATCTGTCATCTGTCTGTCCGTCTGTCATCACTATTACTCAAAAACGAAAAAAGATATCAAGCTGAAATTTTACAGCGCACTCAAGACGTAACAAGTGAGGTCGAGTTCGTAAATGAGCAATATAGGTCAATTGAGTCCTGGGACCGTAGGATCCATCTTGTAAACCGTTAGAGATAGAACAAAAGTTTAAATGTAAAAAATGTTCCTTATCAAAAAATAAACAGTTATTGTTTGAAACATTTTTTTGTAAACATCACTGTTTACTCAAGAGTAATTTATGTAAATATCGCATGATGAATATTTCAATTTCTGATTAAATAATATTGCAATGAGTTTCATTTAGTTACTTGTGATAGATTACTTATCTCTATAAGGCAAATATATGTAATTTTTTTTTTTAATGTAAATTTTATTGGGAAATATATAAAAATAAAAATTATTATTATTATCATACAAGTGCATATAAATAATATTAGTTTATTACTAAGGAAGTACATATTATATTACTTTTACCAAACTTATATTTCTGTAACTGTCATCAACAGATAACAGTTTTCACATTGAATTGATTAAATGATTAATGTTATCTTTTATAATGTATATGATTAGATTATCTACTTATTAATATAAAATATTCATATTTATTAAATATGTATTTCAAATTAATTTAAGGTAGTTTATTAATTTATGTTCTAGCAAAGTTGATTTGCTTTTATTCGTTTAACTAAATAATAAAATTAAATTCGAACTATAAATAGACAAAAAGAAACAAAAAATGTGGCGTGCAATATTATATTTTATTAAACTATATGCTCCAGTCGTATTAGTGTCAGGTCTTGGATTGCTGGGCACTGCTAAAGCAATACAGTATATAGTTGAAAAAAATAATAATAAAAAAAAATGAATTTTATGTTGTTAGAAAAGGTACGTAGTTCTAATTTACTAACAAAATTTTTACCAATCTTTTTTGCCTATACTGTCTTTTTGTCGACCACCTGTTATTGAAATATGTCACCACTGACTTTGTACTATGCATTGTTTTTGCTTTTAACGGAATTAAATTAAATAGTTTTTGTTTGTAAAAGGTAACGTAACAGATTTCACAATTAATAATGCTGCTTAAAATATGTACTGTACCTATATAGGATATTTTAAAAAAGGATTTTTTGTTAATGCCTCTTTTAAAGACGCAATTAATTAAATATAAAAGCAAAAAAAAAAAAAATAAACTCGACACTATTTATTTCATGAATGAAAAAAATTAAATTAAAAGATAAAAAAATCCGACTACGTTAACTATAGACTGAAAAGAAGCAAACAAGCCCAGCAGTACATAGCGACTTTAACATAGGGATCCATTAAAATCTATACGGACTCAAACCTTCCCAATAATGGACCCGAAGTTTTCTTTTTAGTTTATATTGAACGCATTCGGGTATTCTGATATTTTAAATCAATTATTTTTTCACACTTTTTAGTTAGGATTTTCAAATACCTATCCAATGATATCCATAATTCGCCAACTTTCATTTTCTGCCTATTTATGTATGTTTGGTCCTTTGAGCCGCTTGGTCCTCTTGAGACCAAACACGTGTGCCGATTTTAATCATTCTTACGTCAATGGATTTGACTACTTAATAGTTATTCATAGATACCCCACTTGATATGTGTTGATTACACAATCGTTTATTGTTTTACGTCATGTAAGTAAAGAAAGATATCCACTCCTCTTACACATAAAATACGTGTTAAAATACATATTAATATACAATACGAGTATAACTGTATACATACCATTGACGTTAGAGCTACATAGACTGAGTGTCAAACGATTGTAAGCGTGTCAACATCTGAGGTAATTGCTTAGGTAAAATCCATTGAATCGTAAGAAAAAATGTAAAGTGATAAGTGATAACAATTTTTTTAAGTCAAAAAGTGAAAAAGTTCAGTGAAATCACGATGTATTATGTAAAACATTTTGTGATATGAAAATTTAACATTCAATGTATGTTTTCTTTGATAAATGTCCCTATATTTAATGTATATTTTTTGGATAAATCTCCCTATATTCTTTTTTAGTATCCCTAGCTGACCTAAGCAATTACCTCAGTTGTTGACACGCTTCTCACTAAACGGAAAGATAGGCGATGCTTAGTCAATGTATAACTATAAAGTCAATGATACATACCATATGTTCCTAACTTCATTTCGAGATTTTTTCACGAGATTTTTTAGCCGTAAATTTGTGAATACTGAAATGGTTTCCAAATAGTTTTGATAACAACAAAATATAGTTTTAAAAAATTTCACAAAAGCGCCCTATTTTTTTTTTACATAAAATTGTTACATAAGTAGATTAAAAGTTATATAAAATGTAAGAAATTTAACCTTCTGGCAATACTGGTGGAAATAGCGCCGAACTTTCAAGCATTGGTGATGAACTCCGTATACACAGGATATATTTATATTTTATTGCCAAGGATTCAATCCTAATGGACAAATTAGTATATATATATTTTAGATTGAATTAAATTCTTGACATTGCTGAATGATAGCTTCGTAGATTTTGTGATGAGGGTAACATTTCGATTATACGGACTAAATAAATTATTATGTTAACGTTATGTTACGGTGTCCGTAAAAGGTGAAAATGTTAATAAGTTTCTCATTTTCAACATGTTCAAAAAATTATAAAATACTGCATCTATTTAAAATATACATATCTTGACATGTATGTAATGGTGGATAATTTTTATGGTTTCCATTTAAAAACAAAGTCGTTCAATATTTTTTTTTTTTTTAAATTCTATATTTATATAAAGTGAATGTTTTCTACCCCAAAGTCCAATTGTGCCTTTTCAACGAATGGTTACGTTTAAAGGCCCCCTGATTTAAAAAATACTTTTTTAGCCCTTGGTTTGTGCATGATGGGTTAAAATCGAAGGTGGAGCTAAAATTGCATATTTTTTTATTATTTCTTTTTTTCCAAAGAATTTTGTTAATTTTACAAATATTTCTTACAAATTCACACACTTTCAAATTTATAAACCCATATTTCTTCTTAAAACAAAAAAAAAAAGTTTTTGATTTTGCACCAGGGATTCCGGACTCCAATGCTAGGTGAAAACTCAGTTTTTCTTCATTAATTTTTAAAACTTAATTTTTGTTTTATTTCACCGCCCTAATCGATCAGATTTTGATAATTTTTATATATAAAAAATAAACATAGCTCAGCAATATTAATGATAATATTGTTTATATTATTTTAGATACCCTTCTGAAAAATTTCTTAAACAACAAGTAACTAATGGAATGAAGAATTTTAACAATGTCAAATTTGAAAATTATATAGAAAATGTTTGTTAAATAAATAAAAAGTTTGTATTAATTTTCCTTTGAGTGCATTTGATTTACCTCCTATTCCAATTTGAAATATTATATGTAATAGACAATTAGAAAAAAAAGGTTTCATTTACGAATCTTGCTGTTACATCTGTTTCATCGTAACTAAATGTATCAGTAGGTAATAAGGCTTTGCTTAGGCCATGGACATTATATTAAATTAACTCCACTTCTCTTGTTCGCTCCAGCAAACGCACACGGTCAAACATAGACATTGTACCAACGCCAACTAACACCATTTTGCAATTCTTTCGTGCATTTTAAAGCATTTTGACCATAGGTATTATAGTACATAAACTACTACTGGAACATGGACTATGATACAATGACTACTAATACCAACACATGTTCTGAAACCAGCTGAAATGAAAAAGGCATCTTTGAGTGGAGTCAGTAACGCTAGTTTTAACGTTTGTACAATCTCCCGTGTCACTCTACACTGCTTTCAAGCGTGTGGCCACGAGGAAACAACATCTTCGCGTTAGACGCATGTAGATGACGTACAAACAATCATTGTATAACATTAGACTTGTTCCACAGAAATCGGGAATTTTTAATGAGTACGCTTTTATGCTTAACTTGCAATAAAAAAATGCAATTAATTTCATGGAGTCTTGGTTGATTAGCAATTTTTTTTCTGAGGGGGTGATATAATAATGAGTATGCTCGATTTGTGTTCCCTTTAGAATAAACCGAAAATGAAATTACATCGTATGTGGTGAAAAAAAATTGTTTACTTTAAAAACGTTAGTGCAAAGTTTTGAGCACAACCTCTTTAAATGAAGTGAAATTATGTTTCTAATTAATACCCTAAAAGAAGTTTTTCATATTATCTAAATTCAAAAAACGGTTTCTTTATTCGAAGTTTCTGTATAGCGTTTATGCGCTCTGTATTTTGTGTGTAAAAGACCCAATCATTGTCTACGCACTGCATTAACAAAGATGAAATTTCATTTATTAGAAAATTATTATTTTTTAACTTTAACCATGCAAACATTTTTCGTAATAATTCCCTTCTCGTGTTGATCATATACCTCTAGTGCGTGATTGTTTCAATTTATAAGCATCTAGGGATTGCAAAATTTATATATTTTATTGGGTAACATAAATATTATTTTTATTAAAGAGTTGTGTGTGTCTTCTATTTCCCTTATTAGAATACAACCTCAATTGTCCCTTAGTGATATTACGATCTTCAAGGTGAAAATATAAAATTCACTTTTAATTAACGAAAAAAAAATAAATTTCAATGTTTTTTTACCGAATTTGTTACACACGGTATAATAGTCGATATTATACAATCAAAAATACCTAACTACATCCCTAAAATAACGTAATGCTATTTTAAAACACGTGTTACCTATAAACGGAATATAAAGCAATTAATAAAATGAAATCATTAGGCTTTTTAATTAAACCGAATATAAAAACAACAAGCGATGAATTTGATTTCTTGAAGCCAGACCAAACATATTATAAGTATGGTATAAAATTTGATGCCGTGACAGCTAGAACTATAGAACCATAGAAAACATAATAAAAATTAGTAAATATAAAAAATATTACTAGAAGATAATATAAAACAAATTTCAAATAATAATTTTCATTAGAACGGAAATTGTATCACTCTGATGATACCCGGTTCGAAAAACTGGTCCCTAATTTTCTCCTCTAGAAGTACAAATGCAGGAAATGAACTAGAATAGGTTAAAAATATTGAAAATTTGATCGATTCAGCTAATCTCTAACATACAGATGGCAAATTAAAAAAAATGTTCACCATGTTAAATAGTGATTCTAGACATGTTTTGGAATTTTCTAGAGAAATAAAAGCAACCTTCACAGTTTTTGCTATCAAGCAGCAACTTTGAACATAACTTAGGTAAAGCAATTTTGTTTACGGTCGGTCAACCAGGCTATTATAATTTACCCAAACTGCGAACTAAACATGTAATATGTAACACGAACTTGCGCATTGTACAGTACCACCGTTTTGACATTGACGCTTTTTATGCATGACTTCATTACTTAACACCGACATTCACTCTCATATCGATTTACGATCCCTAGCAGTAGGTATACCTACCTTGAAACTTGAAACGAAAATACATGATAAAATTTACGATTTTTTTTTTCGGGATAATATAACAACTTTCTTTCAGCGAGTCAATAAAAACATATTGCAACGTTTAACAAATATTTTCCTCGAATTGCCGGCCACGCCAATAAAAATCAAATAAATGTTAAAATACAGCTTAGATATTATTTTTCTGTGTTCCTTCGGTACATATATATTCATCAAACAAGAAACCAATTAAAAATTGTATTTACGAAAAAGTTTTTTTCTTTCTTTATATTACTTGAGAAGTTGAGATGAATATTTTTCATGTCAACCAATTAAATAAAATTATTAATAAATGGTGTTTGTGCTATGTATAAAGTAATTAAGTGTGAAAATATTAATGATATTCAAATTGCTTTTGATTATTGATTGACAGTTAAAGTGAACAACATTTTTTACCAGTTTTTCTAACACAGTTATTTCATTTTATTGAATTTTATTTCGTTTATAAATGCAATAATTAAAAAATTTAAATACTAATACGTCCTAAGCGATTAAATGCAAAACAACGTATCAGAAACCCACACGTCGAAGTATAATTCTGCATTCTATTGTGTTTCTACCTTATCTTGCAGCAAACTATAAGTATGCAGTGTTAGGTAACCATCATTAGGGTTTTTCTGTTTATGACTTATAATTAACCTGATATGACTGATTTCATAATATAGCCCTGGAAAATAAGGGTTTTTATGAAGTTATTTCACCGGAATTATCGTAATTCGGATGCAAAAATTGACCTATAAATGTCGCGAAAATATATTTTTTTATTTTTTCGGATTTTTTAAGCAGATCGCCTGCTTTAATAATAATAAGGTTGTAGTGAAAACATTTATTATTTTGAACAAAGCGAATTTAAAAAAAAAATAAATGTCAAGCAATAAATAATAAACAAATTCTTTTGTTCATGTCGCCTCCAAAAATTATTTAAAAATAGGCTATAAGCATCATGTTGAATATTTGTAACTTTCTGTCTAAGTAAAATAAGTCTGAACTTAAGTGATATTTCGTAAGCGATTATCTTTACCAAAGGAAGCAACATTATTGCATTGAAAGCCAAATAACGATTCACACAAAAAATAAATTTGGGGTTTTAATTGTATTTAGAATTGGAAAAAAAGTGATTCCCGTTTTTTATAAAAAAATACAATGTTGCCTTTATTCCTTCTCCTTGAAGTAATTTTGTTTGTAGAGTTACTAAAGTTTGTAAAAAATAAAAAGTAAAGACTTTAAATTATTTTAGTTGTTTTCAGTTAATTCGAGCAATGATTATAGTAATAACTACGCGGCATTTATTTTATTAGTTTAAGATATTGACAAAAATCCAAAAAACATTTCTTTGAATTTTGTCATTTTCGGATGCGCAAGCAAAAATTTAGGGTACGCAAATTCCCTTTTTTCTTCTATGGTTGGGGTTATATTTATGTGAAAAGAACCCACGTTTTGACTTAATTTTGCAAATTTTACTCATTTTGAAACAAAAATCGAAATTATATGACCTACCTAGTAATTAAAAATATAAATTTTGTTAATAAAAAGTTGAAAATAATCTTACCTTTGCTTTGATTGATTGTTGGACATAAATGATTTTGGCAATGATAAAGATCTTTGTTGCGATTCTGTCAAACTAACGGGTGTACGACGCGCTAGTTCATCTTTTCCATCAGCCGGTGCACTACCCGGTCGCGTTAATATCATTTCACGTAACTGATCACTTTGTTGCGATGACGTATTTTCATCTAGCGGTGTAGAACCACCTGAACTTTTAACATTTCGCGGACTTTTTGTTCCTGTACGATCTGACGTCGTTACCCAAATATCACTACTCGAAGATGAAGATACATTACCCATCACGGATGGCGAACGACTATTAGCACTACCACTTTTTGGTGATGTTTTAATGTCACGGTTGTCATTGCTATTATCGCGTTTGTTTGGATTTAAACGACGGTGTTCTCGTCGTGCACTGCGATCATTGATAATAATTACTTCACTTGGAATAAGCTCGTTATGCGAATGTTGAGAAGAAACTTTACTAGTTCGTCGTATATTGGCATTAGTTCGTGGCATTGGGACTGGATTTTTACTTCGTTTTTTGGTTTCATGTCTATCCAGTTGTTCATCTTGTTGAATACGATCCAAAACGGCAGGTGTTGATCGACTATCAGATCGAGGAGTTTCACCAGGTGATCGTTGATGTGAAGGATAACTTTGAGATACTCGCATATTTCCCGAGTAAGTATTTGTAGATGTGCTAACACTTTCGCGATGAGCACAATGTGGCCAAAAATCACAAGTATTTGAGTTACATGCACTTGTTACCTCAATCGTTGGACTAGGTGAAAATGTGCGATTCGATGGATTTGCATTCGGTGTGGTGGAACCTCTTTGTAAGACTTTTTGTCGCTGTTTACTTTTAGTATTTGGCACAATGTAAACATTAAATCCATTATCATAAGGTAGCCGGGTAGCTTCCGGCGGTACATCTTCATCTTTTTCTTGGTAACGTAAAGCTAATAACGCTTGAGCAGCAGCTCGACTTCGAGTACCATATAAGAAATCAGTAACAATTTCTGCTTCCCGCAAAATTTCTTCATTTAAATCACCATCAATAGTGTTATGCTGGAGGATACGCCTACCTCGTGAATCAGAAGTATTTATAGATTTTAAAACTCGGTGTGAATCTGTACCACCAGGCGGAAGAAGGCATGGATTTCCACTTGGTGATCGTTTCTCTGGTAATTGTAAACTTCTTGATCTACGCACTCGTTGCGATTCATATTCTTGTCGAGGAGATTGATGTGGTGGTCGATTATTACTATTAGCTGGGCGTCTAGGTTTTGCCATACTGATAGGTGATCGACGTTGAGGACTACACGAAGCCGATGAAGAACTTGAGGAGCATAGTGCTTTGTTAGCATCAGATGAAGCTGGCGACCGGCGTGCTTGCCCACGTGCATATGCTCGTGCTTGTCGACTTGACGGTGACAATTTTCCTTTTTTATCACTCAATGAATCTGGTGATGAATTTAACAATGACGGATTACTTATGACAGGCTCTTCTTCATCGCCATCTTCGTAACCCTCAATTGATGAGTCTTTAATTTCATTTAAACGTGGCATTACGGGACGATTAACACAACTATCTAAGCTTCTAAAACCTAAAGAACTAGATGAGGAAGACGATGATTCTATATATTTTTGAACAAATTGTGAACGGCGATTTGCTTTTGTATTATCTTCCAGTGATTTAGCTTGTGGAATGCGGTAGCTTGGTGCTAGTGTATTACGTCCAGTTGATGAAACGGGCGAGGGAGTTAATCGTTGTTTTGAAGATTTTGTCTGATTGGGTGATATACGTGTGGTTGTCATTGTACCGGATTCCCAAACAATCGGCGGAGGCACTGGAGAAGTTGTTGGTGGACTTAATATCCCACTATCAATTGCGTTTGAGCGTGGTAAAAATGGTTTGCTTCCGTAATAATAGCGACTTTTTGCAGATGATTTGCTTTGATTATCTTGAAACGCAGGTGGTGGGGATATTATGGGAGTTATTGATGGAGGTGAGTACGATTCGGGCATAATTTGATGCGGTGATGGAGTATTTGATCTGGCAATGTCTACACATTCACTGCGACCTCGTAAAGGTAAATACACGGGTCGTTCACGAGGTTCACGGATTTCAGTTGCATAATGTGCCGGTTCACTATTCGAATGATAGTCAACTAATTTTATGGCCGCACGTCTATGATGTTGTGGCTGAGCTTGTTGTGACATTTGTCGAGGTGGTGGACCCATTGTTGCCACATCATATCCACATCGCACACGATCGTCTAATGACCGTTGTTGTACCTGAACCCAGCCAGACCGATTTAAGTATACACCGTCAACTTCACGATCACACCATCGTACTGGTGATAATTCACGACTACATTGTCCACTGCCCATGTATAAATCACTTGAACTCATTTGTGTACCAGTAGAGTGAAATGTAGAACTTTTTTCTTTTTTATGACGAGATGAATAACCATTATTGTGGCCTAGTGACTGTTGTTTACCGTGTATTGAAATACCAGCAACATTTTTGGATCTTTGATTGAATGATGTACGAGAGTAAGATGATGCGGGGCAGGTATTCCATTGTTCGGATGCACTTCGTAAGTGCATTAAATTTAAATTAACACCTCTGAAAAATAAAAAAAACATATTATAATAAATTTACAAATACACTTAAAACATAATTATTTTATAAAATCAATGTGTTGTTATTCTGTAAAAATTTGCACAAAAACATGTCAAAACTTTTTTAACTACAAAGACCTATAGTAACAGTACAGTATATTTTTTACTATAACTCTTACGTAGTAATGCCGTTAGACACTATGAGATTGAGTGGTTTGGATTGGCGAATTGACAATTTTGGCAAGCACCATTGCGTATTACTTTAGGTATATTTTATGAGGAAACAAAATCTTGAAAGCTTCAAGTATCATGTGTCTCTTATAACTTGCCTCTGGCGTGGGTTCCATCGATATATAATTACATCATATTATATATTATCCCTTTGTATGCTACGAAATGAGCAAGCAGGCAATCTTTCAGCAAATAAAAAAATTCTTTCCAATCGGCAAAAACATTTGATGTACAACCAGGCTAATTATGATAACAGATAACGTGTTTTTTAAGTATTGACATTTATTTAAGTGGGTAATGACAGAAGTCAATAGCTGAATGTAAATATTCTCGAAATCAGAGTTTTTATAAATAATAACTTTTTTACGTAAATGGTTAACCTTATAGTATAAAAGATTTAAAATGGAGCCAACTTAAGTAGACACACTATATAACTAATTTAAAATAGATAAACTTTTCTCAAAAACAAAAATAAATGTTTTTTCATTTGATAAAATGCAAAATGTAACTATTTAGCAAGTGAGAAGTTTGTGAGAGGAGTATAGGTATATTAAATTATATTTTAATTCAAATAAAACTTTTATAAAATTAGTTTCTCTTATTACAATTTTAATTACTGGAAACAATATAAGAATTATTTATTATTTATGAATGAATAAAACAATAAATTGAATGAGTTTTAAATCTTTATTTCTTGTCTTGTTCTTTTTCTTCAATGAAATTTTAAGCTATTTAAAAAACTTGTGAAGAACTGTTTCATGCACAGCGGGCTTGAAAATTCTGATTCCAATAATAAGCTGAAATTGAAGTTTTTTGGGTCACAGGGCCACCAAAATATTAAATTAGCTATTTTCAAACTCAATTAAAAAAAAAACCCAAATTATTGGTAAAAAGACCCAGTAGATGAGTCTAAAATAGAAAATTATCGATTTCTTAAGTTCAACGTTTTGAAGCTCATATTTTTTACTGCCAGAGCCCTTGCACGCTAGACTTTATGAAACCTTTTTCTTCGTATTATTCAAAAAATATCATTTTTGGCTATTGATCTGTTTGTGTGGGTGGATGAATTGGTTAATGGATGTAAATTCCCAGATTTTCCCCAGGTTAAAAAACAAACACAGCTCTATTTTTTGAGATAAGCTAGGCATGCTACATGTATAATCATAAGAATTTAATTGTGGATTTCCACTTTTGTTTTTCAAAACATACGTCACCAAGGTGCTCGATATGGACGACCTTTTTTAAAAATTTTACTCGGATTTTTCTTGTTTCTCACCCGGAATATAATTTGTAAATACGTTATAAGTGTACATTCACATACTGTTCGTTAAGAATTTAAGTTTTTAAAAATTAAGTGACGTTTACACCTGATTAGCAATGACCTCAGTTGTTAAGCAGGATGTATCATAAATCAAGACGAATCTCTGGAGAATAAATTTGTCAAGTCAAAATAAGTAGTGCTTAGAAATATTTCGATCTCATGTATCCTTAACAAAATAGGGTTTCCCCAATAATATTTGCAAAAATGGAATTTTTTACTATGGGTAAGGTATAATAAAACCTGTCTGTATACTACGTTCTATGTGAGAGTAAACACACATTACATATACATACACTAGCAGATACCCGCCCGCTTTGCTGGGCAATTTCTCCTTTAAGCTATCACGTTATAGCTTTTACTTATTCCTTTGTTTATACTTTTATGGATTTTAATTTTTTGGTGGGGAACTCTAACTTTTTTGAAAACGAAGTTTTGCCCATGATACTCGCTGATATTGTAACTTTCTCTTGGTCCAATCATTAAATTAACCTGATTTTTATACTTTTTGGATCAATCAAATTCCAAAACAAAAATTTTCTCGATTTTATCAAAAGCTCTTTAAAATAATTGCAAAAAAATCGATAAATTTTTCTATCTCCAAATTCGATAAAACTCAGTATATAAGGATATTTTGACCCAAAAACGCAAAAATTGCGTTTGATGACTGGTCGAATAGTTTTTGAGATACGGACTAAAATCAATCCGTAATACTGATAAAATCTTCTTTAATAACCTTTAATAACTAATCAATAGCCTATATATAATCTGTATAAATACATAATAAATGATATAGACGTAAAGTCTTCCTGGAAGTTCAATAAAAGCTTCTCTATATTTTCCAGGAAAGTATCTTTATGTTAAAAAGGGCATATATATATATATATATATATATATATATATATATATATATATATATATATATATATATATATATATATATATATATATATATATCTTAATATATATATTTCTTGTGTGTGTGTGTATGTGACTGAACTCCTCCTAGACGGTTGGACCGATTTCGATGAAATTTTTGGTGTGAGTTCAAGGGGATTGGAGAATGGTTTAGATTTACCATTCGGTCCACTACAACTGTTTTTGAGGGCTCCGTACCAAAAAAATTAAATTTCATTAAATGGTGGGAGCGCATATAAATCATATCACATTATGTATACTATGTGTACTATGTATTTTTAATAGTATTCAGGTATTGTCAATAGGCATTTATTAGAGCCATATGCGAGCGCAGCGAGCTCTACTATCAAAGGTCAGGCCAAAGGTCGAAGGTCAGGCCACTCCAATAAATAGGAGTTAAATTGGGGTTTAGCGGGATGGGTTTAGCGGACAGGCTAAACGTAGTATAGGTATTCATGAATTGGAGTTACGTTTTTACGGGACAACGTCCGTCGGGGCCGCTAGTATATATATATATTGTTGATTTCCATACTTTAAAAAATAATCAACTATACTTTAATAAATAAGATACACTCACTTTTAAGTTTATTAAATTTATTGTTAGCTAAGCATAAAATACTGTAAATGAAAGAAGCTTCTTTATGTTTTCCAGGAAAGTATGTTTATGTTAAAAAGAACATATATCATGGATTTCCAAGAAACTTTACAAAGAATACACACCCTGCAGGAAAGGAGGTCGAAGAGGGCACCTGCCAATCAGTTTTTCACAAGTGACTTGAACGCCATGCTTGTGTTGTTGTTTCTTTCGTTTTTAACCGGTTTCATCTTCATAAATAAAAAGTAACTAATCACAATATAATTAGAAAAAATATAAGAAAAACTTTTTTTGTTTACTTCGTTCCAATTTGTTTTTTGAAGCTGAATATATTTTTGAATGAGTAACTTTTTACATTTAAAATTTGATGTTTTATTATAAAATTGAATATTAATAATGCCCAATTATCTTTATTAAAGCAGTGTTTTATTTATAACAAGTATCAGATGTTTTTAGTTAATAAATTGAAAAACAAGTCAATATTTTTTAAATTTAATTAATTTAATACCATAATTGCTTGTTACTGTTCTCTACTGGAAAAAAATTCCTTATTAATTTGATCATATTTTATTAGAGGTATAGTTACTGAACAAATTAAACATTAAAAAACAAAATGAACAGAGATAATTGTTCGTTTATTTTGTAAATATCGAGTCGTTTTGAAGCAAATGTTCTAATTGAATTGATCAGTTTAAGAGGATGGATATTGCGGCCAAACTTATGACCCAAGTTAATTTGTGAATCGTTTTAGGTACATAATCATATAAAGCACAATGGAGTATTTATATCAAATTTTTTGTCAAAAGTCTGATTTGTCAGTCGCAATCTATACCTCGTCTTACGAATGCATGTAAGTATTATGCTTACTGTATTAGTGCAGTTATCGTAAAGATTTATAATGAATATTGAAGAAGAAGGTTTGTGGGTTTATTTATTATACCATGTATATATGAAATATACATAGTATATTAAGTTTCGTACCAAGTTTGTAACGCTTAAAAATATTGATACTACGAAAAAAATTTTGGTATAGATGTTCATAGAATCACCTTATTAATACATTTCCGTCTGTCCGTCTGTGGACACGATAACTCAAAAACGAACCAAGATATCGAACTGAAATTTTTACAGCGTTCTCAGGACGTAAAAAGTGAGGTCAAGTTCGTAAATGAGCATCATAGGTCAATTGGGTCTTGGGTCCGTAGGACCCATCTTGTAAACCGTTAGAGATAGAACAAAAGTTTAAATGTAAAAAATGTTCCTTATAAAAAAATAAAAAACTTTTGTTTGAACATTTTTTTGTAAACATTACAGTTTACCCACGAGGGCGTTAATTAGGTGCAAATTTTATAGTATGTATTAGTATAGGAATATCAGTTGTGTGTGTGTCTGAATATCTGAAGTGAATATCTTTTGTTATTTACGTGACGTCAAAAAAACAAACGATTGCGCATCAACACTGTCTATACATGGTATTTCAACAATTAACTCAGTCAATTGTTTGTTTTCACTTGTTAGTAATTATTTTATGTTTCTATTAATATAATGAAATATTTATGATTCATATTTGCTGAAATTTATCATACTCAAAGGTTTTTGTTTATGTGTCAGGCATTGTCGGGCAAATTTTTTTTGTAATAAGGCAAAGTTTAAGTATTCTATAACATGTTTATAAAAAAAATATTGCACGAAGTTGCGCCTTTTCTTTTAAAACTAAGAGATAAAGAGAGCATAATTTACTTTTGCCTTTTGCCATAAGGCAGAAGTAAAGAAAGAGGCAAGCAGTTTTCCAGTGCAACTTTGCAACTTATAATTCCAGAATCACGTTACGTGCAAACGAAAGCAAGCATAGATAAGATGAAAAGTGGCTCAGAAGCAAAAGAAATTAAAAAAATTGAAGATGAAAATTAAATAATTGAGTTTGCAGACAAATATGATGAAGAACAATCGGACAAAATTTTTTTTTTTAATTATAGGTAGTTATAATATAAGGTTTTTTTGCATCTAAATAGTCTTTAGAATCAATTTTGTACCATAAAGATTTCTTCATTATATTTTGGTCAGAAATTTGATAAAAATACTACACTGTTTTTGGAAAAGGGCATTCACCGAGACTCTATAGCCATTCGAATTTAACTCAGCAGCAATTTGATTATATTTTTCGAGTTTTTGCTGCAAAGTAACCCCTAGATTATCTAGAGTGTCCTTGAATTGAATGCAATGGTCAACAATCCCGAACCATCAGTTCAGTCTATTGATGTTCAAGGAAGCAGACACGAAAGATCAGTATGACGACTATTTGGAACTGACAAAAGAGTATAGAATTACAATTTTCGTAAATGACTGTCCAAAATACGATAACCAGCTCTGACAGACCACCAGCTCTGTGATCATTATTTTCTTTTCTATATTTACGTAATTCGACATTTTAACGATGGCCATTCTTAAAATATTGTAACAAATGGCTAAAAATTTTATCAGTGTCTCCCAATCTATAAATAAATATTTAGAATTTGTTAAGTTTTCATTGCCACCATTTTTATCATTGAAATAACCATAGGCAATCTAGAAGTAAACATAATGTATATTAAAAAAAATCGAAAACAAAACAGATTATTTTATGCACAGTATTCAGTATTATTATTATTATTATTATTAATACTTATTATAAGGTCAGTGTTCTGTGATTTCTATTAAACATCGTATCGCGTTGTCGCCTACTTTAGGTATCTTGTTTGTATGTTAAGCCTACACATATATATATATATATATATATATATATATATATATATATATATATATATATATACATACTAGAGTGATACCCACCCGCTTCGCTGGGTTTAAACGTTAACATTGATAAAGATTGCTCCCGCTTATCCCTTTTCTATAACACTGGAAATAATGGTGGGGATTGTTTTACACAAGTAAAATATATTATTTTTTTCAATGCATAATAGTAATTATTCATGGGGTATATCAGAGAAGATGGCCTTGAAATATTTTATATTGACTATTTTTACAGAAATCTGTAATTTATGGTAATTTTAAATGTCAAATTAAATTAAATATTTTTATTTTTTTTAAATATATCTTTATAAATTATAGTTCATGTGTTATTCTTATATATCAGCTATATTGCTGTACAGTTTCATTTAAAACCATTCGCTAGTTTAAGTGTGAAAACGTAACAAACAAACAAACATGCTTACTTTCGTATTTATAATATATAGAGATATATGTATATTACTTATAAGATTATTAACTAAAACATTATTCTATGTATTAAATTACTACACAAGTTTACTTATACAATATTAACAACACTGTGTTCTCTACGTGTGTTTGTACAAGAACCTTAAGAATTATTATTTCAACTAACTGGATTTTAAGAGCTTAGAAGATGATCCAAAAGTTGAGTTGTACCTTATCAGAAAAATTATATGTCAGCAATACTCATCCGCAACATATCTCTATATATAAATATTATCGAAGATAATAAATGAGAACTCTAGGATATGTCGAAATAAATTTCGATTTTTGCCCCAATTCCTAGATCAGTTTTTTGTATTTTTAAAATACGTATTTTCGACTACCAAGTAGTCATCATCAGTAAGAATTAGCTAGTGAATGTTGCTCTTTGCTAATTTGGTGGCGGACTGCACCAAATTAGCAAAGAGCAACATTCACTAGCTAATTCTTACTGATGATGACTACTTGGTAGTCGAAAATACGTATTTTAAAAATACAAAAAACTGATCTAGGAATTGGGGCAAAAATCGAAATTTATATCTCTATATACCTATACGGATATATCTTTTAGTAAATTTATATGTAACTCATCGAAAAGAAATATAAGCACTTTATAAATAACCTATCCAGTTTAAAGATGCAAATTCTTTCTACTCTCTTTTCGACCATATTGTTTGTCTGCATAAGTTTTCCCAAAGTAACGTTAATAATTTCAATTAACAAATTTTAAAATTTTAATAATTCATACTATAATTAATTTAAAAAAAAAAGTGAAAACAAACAACTGACTTAGTTAATTGTTGAAATACCATGTAAAGACAGTGTTGATTACTCTATCACATTACACATATACCTATACATGTCACACATACATAACTGATAATCCCATATTAATACATACTATAAAATTTAGTTGTGTCTTGCGACCCAAGATCCAACTGACCCATGTTGCTCATTTACGAACTCGACCTCACTTTTTAATATTTCTACGCTTTATAAATTTCAGCTTGATATTTCTTTTCGTTTTTGAGTTATCGTGTTGACAAACAGACAGACGGACAGATAACCGCAAATGGACTAATTAGGTGAATTTATGAACACCTATACCAAAATTTTATCAATCGCAGCATCAATATTTTTAAGCGTTACAAACTTGGGACTTAACTTAATATACTGTGTAGTTATTTAAAATTAATATATACTGTTTTCCTATGAACGCACATAACAAAATATGTGGCGATTAAACATTCTTAAGGGTTAAATTATTTTGCTGAAACTTTGACAACGACTGGTTTTGCTTCTTGAATCCAAGTTTGATTGTAACAATCAGCTGACTTTTTTGGCCGTAAAATTGAACAAAACGTCGAATAATTAAAATTATTGTTTATATTTCTTGCAATAACATAAAAAATATCAAATAAAATTAGAACATTATAAGCAATAAAAGAAATCTCATATAAAAAAAGTTAAATAAATACAAAACAAACTTAGCAATTCTAAGTATGTAATTCGCTGTATAAAAGGGTAATAAATTTAATGATACAAATTTTGATATTTTTGATTATGTTCATTTATTTTAAAAAATAATCCTGTCACATACTTTTTAACAAAAGTTATTCAAGAAGAATGACTGTTAAGAAAACTATTTCGAATATTATTGGATTATAGAAATCAACATTTTTTTCATCAGTTCTTGGTTGCTTTTTATTATGTCTATTATCGAAAATAGTCCCAATTTGTTAAAAGGAAACGCAATAGTGAGTGATTCTTTTTGAATTGATAAGCGTAATGCTTATACATAATATCCCCTTCAGATGAATCGAATTTTGTACGAAATATTTGTCCAAAATGTAAAGTTGGGATAAAGTTTGGGTATTGGATGGCAATACAGGGTTCAATTTTTTTATTGTTCTTTGCAAACAAAAAGCATTTTTTTAAGATGTTTTTCTTAGGTCTCAACTTTTTGTACTGATTTAAGATTTTCTTTGGTTAAAAAGAAAATTTCGCGACAAACTTAAAGTAATAGTTTTTTACAGATTCTAATTTTTTGTCAAAAAACAAATCTTGCCCATAAATTTTTTCTCTAAGACCAAGAAGTTGACTCCTCTTTGACGATGAAGATGTCGTCGAATAATTAGACTAGGTAAATGCTGTATTTTTATTCCCAATACTGTATTTGATTATCCATTACGTTCCAACTTTTTTTTAAATCATCGTGTAGGTATAATTCTTAGTATTATATAAATTAATATGATTGATTCTAAGAAAAAAATTCGATAGATTTTTGGAGGTTACATATTTTTCGAAAAGTATTTATCATAATTATGAAAGTGTTGTATTTTAATGTTAGTAGTGCGCCAAATATTCGTAATGCAAGGTTGATAAAAGTACATTTCTTTTAAACAGTAATAAAAGTTTATATATTATTAGTTTAAAGAATTCTCGGTAAAAATTGTTTATTTAATAGGACCTCACCACGAATATCTTTAAGAAAATTGAACTCTTTTTACCCCACTGTCAATAAGAGGTCATTATGTTTTTCGCACGTATCTTGTATCTTGTATTACCTCGTATCTTCCAAACGGCTCAATGGATTTCAACATTTAAGGTATTATTATAATTATCTCAATAACTCAAGTGTTTTTACATAGGTGTTTGAAAAAACAAAAGGAAATGGAAGTTTTTTGAATAGTAATACGTTAGTAAAAAAAATTAACCAAATCTATCGAGTAGGGAATCAAAATAAAGGAAATTAAAAGAGAATTACAAAATTGATTATACACGTTTAAATTTAACTAGGAATAATAAGTTGGTTTAAAAGTTTTAATGTAGTATAATAAGAGGGTTTTTTAGGGCTGGGACATTAAACAGTCTTAAATAAAATAAATCATTAATAAAAAAAAAAAAAACCGACTGCGTTAAATATATTCCGAAAAGAAAGCAACAAGAGTCCAGTAGTTTACATGGCAGCTGGGGCCCATCAAAATCTCGATCGGCTTAAAATTCACCAATAAATGGTTTTAAATTTAAAAAAATTTGCGTTTTAACGGCCCATGTGTATAACCCGATTTTGCTCATTTACAAACTCGGCCTTTCGAATACCAAAAGCATATCACATCCCAAATTTCATTATAATCCGACTGAAATTTTGACGGCTAAGTAACAGAAACCAAATTAGCAATAGAAGGACATGCAAAGTTTGTAAAATCTTGTTACGTCACATGCAATGGTTTTTGTCGGCCATCATTCATTATTTTTGATAAATTACTCAATAATAAAATTTTTGAGCGTAGATTCCTCACTTCTCTAATACACAAACTACACACTAGAAGAAAGGAAAATACATACAACATTTTAGTAAGAAGAAATGCTATTAACTAAATTAGATTAAAGAGAATCTTGGGAAAACAAATAACAGGTAAGATAGTAAAAAAGTAAAGTTGGAAAACTACTCTCAAACCGAATACAGATAAAGATGAAAAAAGTATATTTTATTCTTTCTTGAATGTAGTAAGTGTGCTGGTTGCATCTTCATTCTATGGTTTAGTCTGTTTAAAGCACATGGGAATATGTGCGGATGTAATAAATGAAAATTTATGAGTACAATTTGGAATAACATAGAAAAAAAACTAGAGCAAAATTTAATTTTTTCTGTGTTTTGCCTGTTTATATAGGGTGTTAGTTTGATATTAAAAGTGATTTATTCAACAAAAATTTATTTGATGGTACAGACAAATAATGGATTACAACGTTATAACTTGTCATCTTCAATCAAATGAAGAGTTCAAGGGGAAAACTATAGAAATCTTTTTTTTTTTTTACACAAGCTGCTTTAACATTTGCAGACCAGTTTTAGTTCATTGACGATTCATCCTGGTAAATTTTAGGTAAATTTAATCTCGGTCATGTTGTAATCGACGCGACATTTCAACATGTGATCATTTTGTGCTCGGAAAGTCATTCTCTGATCTTTTCATTCTCAGAAATGTATCCTTAAATCATTTTTTATTAGGAAGTCTACCGTCTTGTCCAGAAAAATTATGTAAGACTCCACCGTAGAATATATGAGTATTTCATTAACTAACTCAACCGCATGAAGGGCATCGATAACCTCTAGAACGCCTGGGAATTTTAATTTCAGAGTTAACGCAAAAGTAAAAAAAAAAAAAATCCGCACATCCATGCAACTTCGGTAGTGGCATCCCCAATCCGTAGAACGCATGGGTAATTCAACTACACGAAAAGTTACAGACGCGTGTTTAATCAGTGTATTCCAACCATAATATTTTGATATATTTGTGTATTTTTTGCACATATAATAGTTAAGCAGAAATATCCAGGGACGAAATAACCCAAGGTAAAATGGCAAACGAAGAATTTCTCAGAAATCGATTTGAAGGGAATCAATAATCATAATTTGAAATGCATCGATTCAAATCGTGGAAACAAATGACCGTGAACGAAATGTGCAAGTAACTTCTTTATGAAAAAAATAACCCACTTTAATTTTGTACATAAAACATTTTTTGATATGTGATATATTTAAGTTACGTTCAAATATATTACTTGTATTTTAAGATTGTGTTAATGACTGTTTTGGGATTGATAATTCATAATAATTTTTCCGTAGACTTAAACCTTAGACCTAAAATCATAAAAATATAAGGCAGATAGATTACACTCTAGAGCTCAACAATTAAAATGTTATATAAAATATTCTATAATCGTGTGGACCAATAAACTGCTTTTTTTTCAATTTAACAAACGACTGATAATTTTTAATGATATTTTCTTCACCTAAAATGACCGTAATCAAAATGTTTTTCTGGATGTTAAATGTTAAATTAAATACTATTATAAATTTTTGAATTAAATGTTAAATTGACAGAAATATTTTTTTTTACTTTCATATTGAAATGAAATGTGATCTAGCTATATGTAAATATGTAAACACAATAGTTAAGTTCTATTATGTAAATTGCTGTAAAGAAAACATTCCTTCCGTCATAGTGCGTGAAATAGAGATTATTTAATTTTATGGTTTCACATAAGGCCATTGTTTAGTATAATTAAATCAATTTTACACAGAATATACACTTTTTATCGAGACATTGTTGCTATTGTCAATTAGAACCAAAACTAAGGTATAAAGGAGTGTCGAACTAATCAAAGAAACATGATTACTGCATATTCTAATATTGTAGCTTACTTCTCTGAGACTCCCAACCAAAGAGTTCAATTTTTTACTTTTATTTTGCTGGACACATTTTTAATTTGGCAATTAAATTTCCTAGGTACCTACTTGGCTGAGAGAAGAATTCAACGAAAATATAAAATAAAAAAATGGACGACATTCGAATCCAGCCTAACGACTACATAAAAAGCATTTGATGAATAAAGGCTTTTGAGCGTTTGCAAATAGGCAGCTATGTGCTGCTCAGGATAAGAAGACACTATCATAGGGGATGGATTGATCTTCTAGTAGATGAAATCAATAAAATTTTGTCAATAGCAATACGAAGATTAGATGTTTCTTTGTTAATCAAGAACAAAGGACTTCAGAAGAACCTTTGAAGGAAAACAGAAACAATAGATCAAACTGGTCGCAGTAGAAAAGCTAGTTTAAGAATACTATATGGAATATGTACTGCAATATTTTTTTAAACAAGGACATTCAAAATTTAAAAGCTTTAACTAGACAATTGTGTTTCATTTGAAATGTAAACAAACAGAAATTACTCCATATTCCTCAATAAAACGTATACAGAGTGCCCAAGATTAATTCAGCCAGAAGAAATCCCATAATACTACATCGAATTTCCAT
The DNA here is from genome assembly GCF_905475395.1 of Chrysoperla carnea. Lineage (NCBI taxonomy): Eukaryota > Metazoa > Arthropoda > Insecta > Neuroptera > Chrysopidae > Chrysoperla > Chrysoperla carnea. The sequence goes on along the minus strand of NC_058338.1, from coordinate 45,366,221 downwards.
TAAAAGAGTTTGTAAGATATTGCTCTTACAAATGAAAATACGGAATTAATCTTAAAAGTGGAATAAAAACCAAAAGACAAATCATTTTTTAAATTTGCAGTTTTTTAATCCGTTCTAATATTACGTTCTGATAGTTACTGTTTGAAATTTTGACAATTTCTCGATTAATTTTAGTTTTAAGGTTAGTTTTATAGTTAACCAAAGTTGTAGAACAAAACTTAAATAAAATAATATTTTATTTTTAAATAAAAATTTACGGAGATATTTACATTCAAAGTTCTAAAATATAGAGCTACTACAATTTAATGGTTGGAGAAATATAATAGAGCTAATAGTTTTACACAGAAAACACAATACAATTGATTTTCGTATAAAATTAATTATCTTAGAATGCTTTGACAGAAAACTAAAATAATAAATGTTCTATTTTTTATATAAACTTCTTAACTTTTCTTTTCATAAGAAAATATTTCTCTCTAATATTATCCTCTAATAGAGGCTAAAAAACCGAAAGGGTTTCTTAGCCTCTAATGTAATATGAATCCACATAGCCTATAACCAGCGGACGATCAAGACACTTTTAACGATACGTCATTTGTCCAAGTATGATCAGTAGTTTAGAAGCTAGGAGGGACCCGATGAACATACATACATATAGGTCAAACACATTACCCTCGCCATTGTATAGTCGGGGTAATAATGGGTTTAACTGTAACACTTTTACTACTTGTAGTGCTATAATTTACGATGTTTAATAAATACCTCAAGATAATAATAATGAAATGATTTAGTTTAGTTAACCTTGACAAGCCTTCCTTCTGTTATAAAATAATGGTGGAATGTTATTTATATTTTAACATGGTATGGTATAAGAATTATAATCAAATACCAATCTCTCTCTAAGAGAACATACTTTTTATTCTCCTTTTTAATAAGGAAATTACATTTTATGTTAATAAAAACATGTATATATGTATATCAAAGAAAAAAATTCTCTTTTCTTTACAAATACAACATTCTTAAGAAAATTTTTCAAAAAAAAAAAATGTTTGCAGTTTTTAACGTTATGGCGTCATTTAGGTATTATATATAAATAATATTCTATTGATGTAATCGTTTGATTTGTGGCACGTGTACTATTAATAACATGTAACTAAATAGGAAATCTCTCAATCATTTTTCTTTTTGATTCTTACAAAAACCTTGAAAATAAATTTTAAATTTGTTTATGACATTTTATAGACCAATGAATGCTTTCATGATAGTTTTTACGAAATCGATTTTAATAGAATGAAAACCCTGACGCAAACATAGTCAAATATAAAACAAAGTCGCTTAACGCTGCCTGTCCCTATGTCCCTATGTATGCTTAGATCTTTAAACCTACACAACAGATTTCGATGCGATTTTTTCTAATAGATAGAGTGATTAAAGAGGGAGGTTTTATGTATAAAATATGCATAATATAGTAGAGAAACACTGATAATTTTAGAGGTTACTTAAACGAAATTGTGAACAAAAGGGAGGTAAGTGACGGCATTTAAAGTGAAGGATATAACACAACAACTTTAATATTTAAAATTGAAGTTGCACTTGAGTTCACAGCTAATATCTATTAAATTCAAAGCACTTTATTTATTAAGAAAAGCGGTTTTTCAGGTAAGAATGGTTAAAGTTAGATTTGAATTTCAAGCAATGCGATTAAACTCTTTACCATATCGATTTGAAATTTGGATATGTTATGGGATTCATATTCTCTCTGCCCTGATTACTTTTATTTTTCAAAAATCCTGTTTATTTTCCCAATTTTCATTGTTCACATCCAGGTGTAGTGGAGTAAGAAAGAGTATCTGGATGTCAACAATGAAAATTGGGAAAATTAAGAGTATTTTCGAAAAATAAAAGTAGCCATGTCTGGTGGAATATAAATGCCTATAAGATATCCAAATTTCAAATTGACGGAATAATGGGTATAATCGCAGTGTTTAAAATTCAATTGTAATTTTTACCATTATTATCTGAAAAACCGCTTTTCTTTATAATTTTTTTTCCACCAGTAACTATTTTAGAGGAGTCTTAAAAATTATAAAGTTTCACGCAATCAAAGAGTGATTTTACGTCAATGAAAAATGAGTATAGAACAACCTTAAGGGAAATATATTCTATTGTTCTATCTAGATTCGATGTATTTTTAGAAATCCCCTGTGTGAATTTGGTAAGAACAAACTATTTATTCGTTTTATAAATAAATAAGATACACTGTTACCTCATAAGCCGATAACTGGTTTAATTTTAGTAAAACTCTTACATAATTCACAATAAAAACAAGTGAACGAAATTATGAAATTTAAATTTCTAATGTTCACAACCTGTGTGATATTTCTGAAAATATTGAAACAAAAACACCATCACCACATTGACACTTGAGAGTGTGAATAAAGACAAAACTAATATCCGTTAGGAAGATCATAGACAACAAGAGAGAAACAATAATATTTCAAATAATATAACGAAAACAACTTCATCATATTGGTCTGAAGCGTAGGAGTTTATACCCAAACACATTATTTTAACTTTTTGAATCAACAGTTGTTGATGTTGGTTGGCTTCGAGCTGGTATGCCTACCTAAATAATAATATAAGTTATAATACACAGCACAGGGATGTCTTACGTAGAAGAAGCTGTTTTCTCACTAAAATAAATCAATAATAGAATTTATCATCCATGATAATATTATGGTAAGAGATGGTATTTTAACTGATAGCAATTTATGGCTTTAACCAGAAAATCGATATCAAGAATTTTACTAAATTGTCTAAGTGTGATGGTATACTATAAATTTTCTTTTTTTTGTTATATGTTATACCATGTATATGAAATATACCAAGGTATATAAGTTTAGTCCCAAGTTTGTAACGCTTAAAAATATTGATGCTATGAACAAAATTTTGGATAGGCTCATAAAATTACCTAATTAGTCCATTTCCGGTTGTCTGTCTATCTGTCTGTCGTCTGTCGTCTGTCATCACGATAACTCAAAAACGAAAAGAGATATCAAGCTGAGATTTTTAAAGCGTACTGAGGACGTAAAAAGTGAGGTCGAATTCGAAAATGAGCAACATAGGTCAATTGGGTCTTGGGCCCGTAGGACCCAACTTGTGAACCGTTAGAGAACAAAAATTTAGCTGTAAAAAATGTTCCTTATATATAAACAACTTTTATTTGAAACATTTTTTCGTAAACATCACTGTTTACCCGTTAGAACGCAATTTGCAAATTGTATAGTATGTATTATATGACTCTATCAGTTAATATATGTGAGACATACATGTATGTGTAATGTGCTTTCAACAATTAACTCAGTCAATTGTTTGTTTTCAGTTGTTTTTTACTAATAAATACGGTGAAATTACTGTTTTACATAATCTTCAGTGATTTGATACTGACAATATGCTCATAGAATCCAAATGCCAGCGAGTACATGTTCATAAAGAATACATGGCGTTCACAGCGATAACTGAAAAAAAAGTTTAGAAATGTAGGGCAACAAAATCCACAACCAAACCCTTTTGTAATGGCCAATTACCAAAAATACTTGGTTCCAACCAAAAACACTCGGTTTATATCCCACCCTGTGTAATATTGACAGTTTTAATGTTCTTATATATAAAATTTGGAATACTTCAGTTGCTACTATAGGCAGTAGTAAAATTTATCTTAGATAAAAAAAACACTGTTAGAATTGATTAAAGAGTATAATAATTTGCTTCAACAGAAAGCTATTGGTCTCGTCCCTACAGGTTGATCTCACATTTAGTTACTGCTTGTAATACCTAGAAAAGTTAATATTGTGTTCGTTGGTCGTCTTTTTCCTTCAAAATAATGTTTTTTATGGTTCTTTTTATCACTAATTCGAATGAATTACTTGACGAGCTTACGAGCTAAAATAAGTGATATCTTTATTAGTTGGTAAAATATATATAAAAAGTAATCGTTCTGTATAAATCTCGAAAAATACGAGAAGAAAGATAATAAAATAATGTTTCGAAACTAAAATTTCTTGGTAGTTTATATTATAATATGGGTGAATAGCTTCTAAGAAATGTATTACATACTTTTTAGCGGTTAGTTTTTGCAAGCAGGAAAAAAAGCGTGAAAAAAGGCAGTAAGTGATGGCAAAAATTTCTTTCAAAAGTATTGAGTATTGTACCAAATGTTAATTAAATATCTGAGTAAATTGTTGGCCAATTATAGCATGCTACAAGATTTTAAAGTTAATATTTACGATTGCGATGGTAAAAATATTTCCAAATCTGAAGTCGTCAAGATAGTATAACAATGAATTGTAAAAAATTTAAATATTTTGGGCAGTTTAAATTGTTTTTGCTGCAAATAGCGTCCGTCATGTGTTCGAGAGAAGTAAAACCACTTTAGTTCTTCGAGTTTTCCATCATTCAACTATTTAGCATGTATTATAGCCATGTTATTATTCTGAACATTAATTGCAGTATCGCAGCATAGCCATACTTAAGTATTTTTACTTTCATTCATGATACTGAATAATTGGGATGGAAATTTATCGAGAACTTGGACACTGAGTAAAAACAAATGTTAAATTGTCAAAAGTTGCAACATTTCGTTGTTATTTACAACTTCATCAAGCACTGTGTACAAAAAACAGTTAAAGTAACTGAAAAAGGGAAGTGTATCAGTCATGCGTTTAGTAACACTCTTGAATAACAAATACTTCTTCTGACTTCTCTAAATTATCAGAAGGAAGTCTTTGATTCTATGACGACTAGATAACATTCCATTTTTGCAAATCTGATATAAAAAATAAAAATTACGTTAAAATTTTTTTTCGAAAAGGGTATTGACAAAGGTCACTGCTGCAAATATGATATGTTCAATAATAAAAAAAGTAACATTCTAAAAACAATAGATTTGGGTGATTGTTTCAAATATGGGGACAGCAAATGTACTACCACCATAAAATATAAAAACCAGTTGTTAAATATTTTATGATATTGGACTATGAGAGGAAATATTCGCTATATTTTTGTTCATTTTCGTAAATAATTACTCTGAAATATTTTTTTTAAACGCACGTAAAATCTGTCCAAAACATTTAATTTATATACATTCATATAGGCTTTACAAAATATATAAAACTGAAAATGTTAACTGAGGATTGTTCTAATAAAAACAATGTTGCGAGTATTTCCCAAAAGTTTTCAATATACAAAATGTACGGGCTTTTTTACCCAAATTTTTCTATTATTGTTAACCTGCTGAACACGAATTTAGAATGAACAGTAGGCTTTTATTTAAAATGTTACTACTACCACTATTTTCACGCTCTTATCAGTATCAGGGACTCTTGTGCTTTTTTCGTTTTTTTTTTTAACTCGATCCTTTCAGATTCCAGATAATAAAAGAAAAATTTTTTTAGACTATTATTTATTTATCAAGAATGCAGTATAAATATGGTGGGAGCGCAAGTAAATGTGTATATTTTCAGATATGAGAATCGTTAATTCTGAAAATCCTGATTAGGATAATCAAATAAACTTATTAAATTATTTTATTGTCATGAGTCGTTGATAAGTACTCGTGTCAAATTATGATTTAATCCCACGTTTTGAAGAGGGTCAAAGTCATGTTCAAAATTTCCGTTACAAACTAACATACTTAGAAACATACAAACATATACTCAATGTCACAAAAAATGCTCGTTTTAAAACATTCTAAGTGTTACTATTATAACATAACATATGATGCGTACGCTTAGAATGTTTTAACTGTGGCACTTTTTCTGACAGTGAGTGTACGTACGAAGCTTATAAAGCTTATAACGACTTTGGAATTGAATCTGGTAAACAGGCATGGAAAATATATAGTACATTTTTAGAAAAACAAGTGGAAATTCACCCTACACCAATTTATGTTACTAAATCAAGTCGGAAACTGAAATTTTTTACTAATATTCGGCTATATTACGAGCTTACGTCAAGGTTATAGTTTTCGCACAGAAAATTTAATTATTATAAGGGAAAAAAGAGACTTCTGAGAGAAATTCTGTAGAAATTTTGAATTCCAAATAAGATAATTGAATATGAAAGGCTTTACGTTTAAACTTTATAAAAATTTTCCAAAAATAAGATTTGTTATTTTTTTAAATAATTTTTTAACCAAACCTAATTCTATTTTTTCCGTATTCTAATTTTTCGTCCACATTCATAAAGTTATAACGAAATTCATCATGAAACAAATAATTTCAACCACAAGTCTAAACTTGCCTTCGAGCTCGTACTACCTTAAAAATGTTACCTATTCCTCAAAAGAAAAAAGGACTAATATCGGTTGAAAAATGAATCTTTATTTCTTATATATTTTCCTTGGCCATTTAAAACATTATACACCTAAAATGGAAGGCTATAGCACACTAATTAAAATTTACACCAGAAATAATTATATGGCTAAAGTTAAAACGCAATTCAAGAAAATGTTGTATATTTTAATATGGACCTTATACGAAAGAGAACTAACAACCTCTTTGATATGGACACATATTTAAGAGCAGTATACTGTTGTCTCCTCCTTATTTAAAAAAATGTCCGAGGTCAACAGTTTTGACTCCTACATGCATAACTTGGAATATTATGTTAATTATGACAAATAATGTTATTAACTATTTCGTTGCTATAAATATATATGAATGATTGAATATACCGTGTATTTGAAAATAAATACATCTCTTCATTTACATTTTATAATTTTATAAACAGAAAATGAGAGTTTTTCCTCCGTTTTTTATATTCTTTATTATTACAATCTAGTATTCTTATGTGAATGGATAAAACAGCTGGGGTTGGAAATATAATTATGTGTCTACAGTCGAGAGTGATCATTCCAATACCGGCATTTCTCTGAAATTCGTGACCGAAATACTACCGAAACCGGAAATATCTAGACACCTAACCTCAAATCATCCATTAGATTTACAACTGCTTTTTTAATCTTAAAATAAAGCTAAAAATAATAAAAAAGGAGTAGAATTTTTAAAACTTAGGTAACATTTGTATAGCAAAAAAATTTTCGTAAATGAGCAACATAGATCAATATAAAAAATGTTCCTTATGAAAAAATAAACAACTTTTGTTTGAAACATTTTTTCGTAAACATCACTGTTTACCCGTGAGGGCGCAAATAAGGCGTAAATTGTATAGTATCTATTAAATGGGTATGTGTAATGTGGTATTATATGTAATGTGATAGAGTAATCAACACTGTCTATGCATGGTATTTCAATAATTAACCCAGCCAATTGTTTGTTTTAACTTGTTTCCATTAATTTCTTAAATAACTTTTTTATATAAATTTTATGTTAATTTATTTTTTTAAGACTTTTCTCAATTAGTAAGCACCTAAGCAGAAAATTTAATATAATAATAAAAAATGGGAAATAAAGTGAAATAACTGTGTTTTATGCCTACTCAAGATTGTCTAACAATAAGTAATGAGAGTTTTATGAAACGTGAATATCCATTAAATATACCATTTAATATACATGTTAGTAATGTTTAATGTTTACGTGCAAATGATATGACAGGACGTAGGAATTTCGTTTAGATTTTTCTGTAAACTATAGGAGGTGCAGTGGTCCGTTTAAGTAAATTTGCTTTAGTATAGTATTTTGAATTACGAATTTGAAGAAAAACGAAGAACAAAAATTTCCGTATTCGCAATAACGAGCCCTTTTATTTAATAAACCTGATGCATTTAACAAAATGTTTTCTAATAATTTACTCCCAAAATTATTTATTTATTTAATTTAATTTTTTTTTTATGCCACCGTCATAGCGCGTGTATTCATTTGATATGACACATGATATTAACAACGTCGAAAAGGAAATTTTTTTATTTCATCTTCCTCAATCGCTAAGAACTTTTGGGGAAAACAAACTGTTAAAGGCGGTCAAACAGGCAAACACGTGAGTGATTCTATAATAGTTCCGTTTATTCATTATGCAAATGATCCTTGATATATAGCAATAATGTATCCTGTAGATTTCGAAATACGAAGATTCCTGAAAACTATTTTTTTTCGTCAATCTTAACTTTAAAATTGAAATAAATAAACCTTAAACAAAAAACAAAGTTCGATTTCAATTCGACTATGTTTCAACACTCAACGAAGTGCGTGTCTGTATTTCGACACAAAAATTTTAAATTTCTAGAGCTACGAATAAGCCCCTTTCTTGAGGGTGTGCAAAAGTCGATAGGTTCGAAAAATCGATAATTTTCTTATAAGGATAAGAAAAAGTCAAAAATTCTAATTTGGCAGGACAATTAACTATTGTATTAAAAATTTTAATTAATAAACATATTATTTCTATAAATTTAATGTTTACCATCAATTTCTGTAGCTGTCAGCCACATTGAATGTAGGTATATTGACGTCATTGCGTTTTATCCATGTAATTGGTTTCTAAATTTCAATAATTTTTTCATATTATCATATAGAGTGTTATTCAACAAAATCTTTCGGTTTTCTTCGAATGCTTGAAATGGTTTTATGTTATTTTCATTTTTTCTACGACTTTATTTCTACCATGATACCATTCTACTTCCTACTATAATAAACAGCTATTAATATCTAAAAAAACTCGACCGACTCGACTGAATGTTATGAAATTATTTTCGGATAATAGAAGTTTATACGCTTCGATCGACGTCTCAACGAAGTTGAAATCGACATCTCAACGATTTTTGGTTCTGATGATATCGATGACCATAAATTTTCTCCATATTGGTCTTAATTCCTTCTCCTAACCATGGAACGTAAAAGTATGTAGAAAAATTTGATTTTGAAAATCGGATCCATTTCAATAACTTCTCATACTGGGAAGTTTAAAACGAACGAATCTTAGGACTTAGATGTATTAAAAATATACTCTGAAATACGATGACATAAGACGAATATTCAAAAGATACTTTATACCTACATGAAATTTATCAATCTATGTTTTATTGGGGTGACCCAGGTAATTAATATTCTTTGGTCATGATCGGTTTTATTGGAAATAACAATAATAAAAAACACAAACAAATCCAAATTTGAATTAAAAAAAAAACTACAGTAAGTACTTAATGAGAGTTACATTAGGTCACAATCGTGCAATGTATTTAACATTTTTATTTGTTTTGTTCAAATTTAATTTTACATGTTTCCAATTTTAAATGAGTTATTTACGGTACTCTGATAATCACAGGTATATGATTTGAATTGAAACTAGTAAAAACTTTATTAAACCACACGTTAGCATTGTTAAAATGTTTTATCTACGCCCGTGAGATAAGAACTAGTTTCCCACTCATTTTGCGTGGAATAAATAGTTCATTACTTCACGAAGTATCTTTACCACACTCATTTTTTCATTGACACACTCATTTTCAATCAATTAAATTAGCTTAGAAAAAGAGTTACTAATTAAATTCGCCAAATTACTCTCGAAATCTAAATTAACAGGAAGTTACTATAAAAATAGTAATTTTTTTAATGTTTTTCTAGGTTTTTCAACAACTCTTGACAAATTTAAAAATTAGAATTACCCGCTGAACATGAAAATGGTACCCTTAGTTTTTTATTACGTCACTCTTCGAGCTATGATGTAAGAAATATTTCATGGTAGCCACGTATAATGAAGCATAACTATTTATTTTGTTATAGAAGTAATAACTCGTGGTTCTCGATAATTACGAAATTTAAACTTTTACTCTTTGAGAAATTTAAACTTCCCAGCTACTTATCCTCGTTTTGACCTGTTGTTCAATTTGAAAGAAATTAGCAATTTATATCGCGGATAAAACAATAAAATTAAGTTGGGCAAGGTTAGTATTATAATACTATAACGACCGCAGATACAACTGCATCTATACATTAACGTTAATTAATATTTTTGTGCTAACGTATGAATAGACAAAATATAATGTTATTTACTGGATTAATTCGCATACATTTAGAATTAATTTATCGATACTATTTGTTATTATAAATTATTGCACAAAATCCCCATTTCTGCATTTTGCACAAAAATCCCCTTTTCTGCAGTACTTAATCAAAGTAAAAATATATACAGTGCGTTCATTTCAAATGTATCTAGAGAATTTTAGGTGTGACTAGACCCTTCGCGCCTAGCCACCCCAACTTTGAAATTTTAAATGGCACCCCTACTTTGTTTTACCTTATTTGAAAGTCTTACATTTTTGACATATACGTTTATTTGTTAGTTTTTAGTCTCCCAAATCGGTGTTTCGTCAATAGATCGCAGAAATCCTTTATTAGTCTATTCGAAAACTTTTTTAATGAGATACTAAATATAAGAATACTTTGATTTTGCAAATTTGAGTTGCACTAATGCTTGAACTGGAATTTAGAAGGCGGACAGATTCAGCAAAGCAGCCACAGTGCTCTTAGTATCCTTATTTTTAGTACTCATATTTAGTACTCTAGTACCCTTATTTATTCGGATATAGTTATAGTATACTGGCATCAATTTGATCGTATTATTTCTCCTTTCATTTAAAAATTGTAGGAAGCCAACAATCATGTTCGCCTTATCATAATCTCTGATCATCCTTTCAATACAAGACTGAAATTGTTATTTTGAAGACATACCAACAATTAAGTGAGTTGCGCCAGAATCCCAACAAACTTTTGGGCTTTAGCGCGGTATATCATTATTTAAATATCATTCAATTTGTGAATTAATTTCGGTTTAATACAAATATTATTTTCAAAGAATTAAACTTCCATTCTGAAGCTCATGATGGTTAAAATTTGTACCTCTTTTACCCAACGTTGTGTCTTATATATCGTACTAAACTCGATCAAAGAAATTCGACATCAACTATTTAGAGCAAGAAGTTTTCAAGGAAATTTTGCTTAATTACTTTTAAAATATTTTTTAATTGAGCAAAACAATGCAGAAACACAACAAAGTTGATCAAGGCTTATAAATAATTCAAGGTAATTAACAATAACAAACAAATATCGCGTTTATACTGAAGAAATCACTAAAATTACTTTCACTTTACAGAATAACAAACACAAAGATAAACAATGTTAGGGCAAACACTAACCTGGTCGAAGAACCAGTAGTGGACATCGTTGTTGGACCTGAAGAAATACCACTACCACCAGTTGCTGCGGATGACTGTTCACTTAACTGTTGTAAAGTTTGTTGTCCACCACAATCACTACTCTCAGCGTTAATAACAACACCAGCACTGACTGGACTTACACGTCGTGATGTTGGTGAACTGCTATTACCACCTACGTTACCTTGGTGGAGGCCACCACTACCACTATTGTTAATCGCATTATTACCTCCAGAGGATGCGGTCGATGTGGATAATTGTTGTTGCTTCTGGTAGTTCTGCGGATGGTGTACACTAATCACAGACATTGTTGCAGTTGTATTATTGCCACCAGTTGTGTTGGTAGCTGATGATGGTACAATAATTGTGCTTGATTGTTGATCAACTGAATTTGCTTTACTTATTTGTGAAGTCCAACGACGTACTCCGCTCTTAACTCCGATTTTATTGAGTGGATTATTTGATGTAATACTAATGTTGCTGCTATCGATACTTCTCTGAAACAAATTGAATTAAAAATTACATGTATTTTTATTATTATCCTTCTTTTCTATCGTCAAAACCAGTATACGCAGAAGTATTTTTAAGGTTCTTTTTGGTTCAGTTTAGTACAGTATCTAAATAGAAAATAGAGTAGACACAAATGTAAATGGGTATTTCCATCAGATATTGGAGTAGAGCTGGAATTTGCTATTAGAATTTCTCGTTATTTGGACGCTATTTTTTTTTAATACTACAGGGGCCTTGGACGGTTCGCTTTGTATTTTTGGGACATTGCTCGCACAACTGGTTTTTTTGTTTTTTTGACCCGCTTCAAAATATGTATATATGAGCAGAACTTACAGAAATTTATTTTATTTACACAAACAGGGTGTCTCCGATAACTATAGTATACGAACAAAATAATATCAGCAATTTAATATAGAATTTCTAGATAGAATAATTAAGAAAAATATCAAGTTAAGAAATATTTATGCTAAATGTTTGCAACCAAAAATTGGTATGTGAAGCAAAATCTACGAGTCTACTATGTACTCTTAGCTATATACTTTATGAATCAATCAAAAATTTGCAACTTTTATCTAAGGATTTGTGTTTCCATTCACATTTGCTTTGCTATCTGCAAACCTTTAACAAAAAATTTACCTGTATTTGAAAAATGAACTGGAATTTCTATTGCATGATTGAATTCGTTTTAGATTAGAAGGTCAGATCGTCTTTGGTATTGCTGTTTTATTCAACATTTCTGTAAACTATCTCCTCCGTAAAAATAGAGATCCGAAGTGAATTAGAATTACAGCATTTAATTTTATAAATGAATAATTAATTTTTTAACGAGAATAAACTATATATTACGAGAAAAAATATTAAATAAAATATTTAAAAAATTTGAATTTTCTGGAAATTTGAAGTGTTGGAAGTTGCTCTGTTCAGAACAAACATAAAAAGTTTTTATAAAAAAATTATGTCTGAATTTCAAAAAATATTGTTGTTTGTGCAAACGTTAAATACCGATTTCTTTTTAGAGTTTTTTTTCCCATTTTAATAACATTTATTTTTTTAATATCGATTCTGAAACTGGTGCTGTAAAGGGTTACTTCTATTCTATAGACGAGAACCTGTGTGTATATATTCGTTCAGTTTACTATTTTACCTATATTAAAAAATAAAATAAAATAAACAAACTGTTGTAATATGGTTGCCTATAAAATTTTGCGTATGACGGTATTTTTGGAAACTAAAGTTCGCCCAGTTGAAACTACAGCCCTAATTTCATACCTCACCTGTCTAATTATATTAATAATTCCTACTAGAAGGGGATCGTAGGTAATCAATTCTTTAATATTATTTGATAGGATCGCCCAATAATCCTTATTTCTGATACTGTGTAAATTCTGATCTAAATATCAAAGAGGCTGAAAGCCTTAAGGTCCATGTATTAACATTTGTCTGTTTAAAACTGGTATATAATGGGTTTGATTTCTTACAGTGGTAGTTTGTTCGTTTTTAGTTAAAGCCCTGCCGGTAAGTTGTGATAACAGTGGTTGTTTGGAAAAGAACACGAACGATACAATCGGCTTTACTAGCGAATATTTTTCACAAAAGACAAACGTTCAGATGCTGAATTGGTTGTGTAAACAAAACTTGAATACCAACAAATACTTTTAAGTACTCATATAGTTGAATATTATAATAAATTTTAGTGGAATCATTTGAAACATTTTTATAACATTTTCTAGGTGGTTGGTATTTATAACAAATTCGATTTGTATACAGAGAATCAATCCAATAGTGAATATTCGTAACACTGCGAAGAAGAAGGTCCAGTTTCTAGGTCTGGATTGACCTTTACTTGTGTTTTAGGACCAGCACATGTTCTAAACAGACGTAATTAACATTATAGTTTTGTAAATGAAGCACTGAAGTTCGAAAATTTAAACAATAACGATTTGAATGTGATTTTCTGCATTCGATTCGTAAAAGCGACAGGAAATTTTGTGCCTAAACTTGATTTATAAGAAATTAAAAATATTCAATTTGCATAAATATGAATTTTATAATTGTATGTAAAATTGACCGTTAATACTAAATTCGCAATTCGGTTAATTGTAATGAAATTGATTCCAAACTTGTTACACGAATATCATGACAGAAGTGGTCTCCGAGGTATCTGGTGACAAGAGTGAACGGTATCCTCGTTGTTTCAGTGCATTAATGTTATTATTGGATTATTTTTTATTATATTTTTCACGTTACAATAACATTAATTCAAGGGGACAACGAGGATATCATTCACTATGGGCACCAAGTACCCCGGGAATCCTTTCGGTCAAAACCCTTAAGTAACAAGTTTGGGCCGATTAAATAACGAATTTTCAAAAAACTTCAGGAGACGTGTTCAGGTACATTCTGTCCCGATATTCGTATTCAGCAACTTCAAAAACCCCCCGAGTAACAAGTTTGGAATCATTTTCATTACTATTTCCTGAATTGTGCATTTATTATTTACGGCCAATTTAAAATGCATATTATTTATGCAAATTGCATATTTTTAATTTCTTATAAATCAATTTAGGTCAGAAAATTTATGACGCTCTAACGAATCGAATTCAAATCCGTCTTACTGTTCAAATATTTCGAACTTTGCCTGTTTTTAGTATTTCGTTTCCGCTACTAATAAAATTACTTTCACATTTAGGTAAGATGCGTGAATCAACTATTCCTGTTGTTCCAGGTTATAGATATGCTATGTGGAAATGTGTATAGATTTTCAATATTAGATGTGTTTCGGTGCTCATAAAATCACTAAATTATTTTTAGCAGAGTTAGAAAAGTTGGTTTTCCTATCTCTGATATTAGCCCTGTTCTGCACTCAACGGAATAATCTTAAAAATTTGGTACTTCTATTATTGGCACTTGGTATTAGTTATTGACACCGACTCGTGTGCTATAGGGTTATATAGAGATATAACCCCTGGCATTACCATGATAAGAGATGGACCGACGGATGAACAAACCAATGAAGTCAAAGGTATGTTGAATATGATGTACATGGGGAAAAAACTTGTTACAATTTAATTGGATACTAGACTACAGTGCCTTGTTACATTATATATAACATAACTGATATTTTTTATTGTTTGTATTATATAATACATCTATATAAAGTCTCATGAGACATCGCATTTGTATAGTATTGTATAGATTGGTTAGTGTAAGTAATAAGCTTTTAAATATAGGCAACCATACAATAAATATTATTCGAAATGAAAAGCAATTTTTATACCATGTATATAAGAAATATACATGCTATATGAAGTTTAGTCCCAAGTTTGTAACGCTTAAAAATATTGATGCTACAAAAACATTTTGGTATGGGTGTTCATCACCTATTTAGTCCATTTCCGATTGTCTGTCCGTCTGTCCGCCTGTCTTTCAACACGATAACTCAAAAACGAAAAGAGATATCTAGATGAAATTTATATATACATAGCGTACTCAGGACGTAAAAAGTAAGGTCCAATTCGTAAATGAGCAATATAGGTCAATTGGTTCTTGAGCCCGTTGGACCCATCTTGTAAGCCGTTAGAGATAGAACAAAAATTTAAATGTAAAAAATGTCCCTAATAAAAAAATAAATAACTTTTGTTTGAAATATTTTTTCATAAACATCACTGTTTACCCGTGAGAGAGCAAATTAGGCATTATGGGAATATCAGAGTATGTATGTGTGACATGTATGTATGTGTTAAAATGTGTCTATAAATGGTATTTCAACAATTAACTCAGTCAATTGTTTGTTTTCACTTGTTTTTAAATAAATATTTTGTTGTTAATCTTGTAGGCTTAAACCAGTTAAATAAGGTATTGCTATTTCAAATTTATTAAATCAATTTAAGTCGTCAATTTGACAGCATACCTCATCATACAGAGTTTTTCAATGAGATGCTATTACGTAAATGAGAGACTCTATGCCCAAAAAGATTTTACCACTTAAGTGGGGGAAACACATTGTCCTAAAAGATTGAATCACCGACATGGGTGAAATGTGTACTTTCAGAATATTATATGAGATTATATATTATTTAAAATAAAAACGGTAAAAACGATAAAATACTGGCAATTTCTCTGTAGGTACATCTATTAGCTGGGAAATCTGCGTTTTTCTTGATACAGGATGGAAATATAGAAATATGCGTGTGTCATTGCCCCATTTCGAGAAGAAAATCTGTAGCACCACTGACTTAATTATTGCAAATAAATTAACGTTATTAAAAGCCAATTTCCAATTTTTTAAGAATTCGGCATTGACAATATTCCCAATAATAACCTTTTTTTCTAAAGCTGCTACAATTTGTATCTAGAACTCGTAGTAGGTATTTAATACCTTATTTAATTACGCCAACTCGTGTTAGGAAGCACGGTTTGACATATATCATATAATATTTTATTATATTTATATTTTTATGTTTCCCACTGGCTAGTATGATACAGTATAAATTTAAAAACATCTTCAAGTTCCAAGTCTCCGTACTGCATAGTGATGTGAGCTTTCCAGTTAAACTAAAATAGCTATAGTGTTTTTGGCATTGAAAGATCATGAATTTGCAGAGCTTTTTACTTGATACTAAGAACCAATACATATCAGCTGTCAGCAATTTTACAATTTTTGTTTTGTCCTATTACTATAGTCCTATTACTATAGTATAGTTTTATAGTCCTATTACTATAAAAAATAATTATTCGACAGCAATGAAATTTGAAATGTTCAGACTTTACTCAGAAATAAAGGCCGTTTAATGTCAAAAATGTCATGTTATAAATATCATTTTGTGCCATATCCTCATTAGATAAAGAGACCTGTCGTTTGGAGGTGGCTTTAATTATTTAGTAAACATTTTTTAAATATAGAAAATATTTCGTTTTATAGGTATGTCATTTAATGATCAGAAATTTTCATTTTGGCATACTTTTATATTTTAAAGAAAAATGAGCTTTTCATTATAGAAGTACTCTATATATTATTTCAGACTTTTAGGAGTTTTAAGTTGATTGGTTTATATAATCAATTAATTTATAATTGTTTGTAATTAATCATTTATTTTTTATTATAATTATCCAATAAATTTAATACGATGATTAAGCATTTATTAAAGTATGATAGATACTTGATCGACTTTAATAAGCATATAGGTATACCAATTTAACTGATTTAATTTAATTAAAAAATTTAAAAAGAAATATTTTGTTTTGCCATTACCCTTCGTTCAAACTGGAAATTTACGATGATTATAATTATTTCGATTATATTTTTTGCAACTCGTTTGATATTTTTTTATGAAACAACGTATGATTCATCAGCAATAAAAGTTTGAAAATGTCCCAAATTTTAATTATACAATTGCTGCCAGGCAAGTTAATAAGAAAATTTGATTTTTTGATATTTTGTAGATATTTCATACTTCGACTTGAGGGGATAGGACCGTTTCTATTATTAATACAAATTCGAAAAAAAAAACTCCTAAATAGCACATAAGTGCTACTATTTCATACTATTGTTATTCTAACACCCCCCTCTCCCCACCTTTTCCGAGAAAATAATTTGTCAATTTTAAAACTTCAATTGCTTATAACTAGAGAACGGATGAAAAATACAGGGCGATCTTCAACTTTTTCATTTAATATTATTAGTGAAAATCAATAGTTTTCCCGTAAAATCCAAAAAATCACCTTTTTCAAATTTTTCAACAAAACCCGCCAAAAAAGATCTTTTCGGAATAAATTTTTGTACAACTTTTTTGGCTCTTGATTACATTCAAACCAATCCCCCGCGGTCACGAAGTGTGTTCCTCAAAAATTTTTTCCTAATTGGGGCTCGAACTTTTATGATTTTTTCAATATTCTTCAGGTACATCGCGTTGTCCGATAAAACTGCGATTTCCATTGGGCTGATATCATATATCACATAGCATGATATGAAATAGGTACTCTGTCAGGCAAACAGAAATTATGATCTTAAAAGCGATATCTCATACACAACATGTTTAATTTGATGGAAAAGTCTGAAAGATAGCTTTTGAACTGTAGAGGAAGTAAGATAATAATAAATAAGGGAGACTTGATTCCTACCACCAAGACATTTATTTTTATTTGTGAAAGCTTTGTTTTACCAAAATAAGCAAATAATTTCTGTAGTTTACACTCTGTATACTTATTTGAGTATAATATGATTAAGCCTTACAAATGAAGACGGAAAAGGTCAGAAAAGAATGAATGGGACAAAACGAAAAGAAAATTAAACTTACATTTAATGATTTCATTTTCTGTTGTTGTTTCTGTTGATGTTTTAATTCTCTATCAGCTGAACGTTGTTGTAAATGGCGACTCAATGCAAACATTTCTGCCAGACGTGTACGTTTTGTGGTAACTGTGACACCACCACCACTCCCACCACTCCCACTATTTGCAGAAGTTGTTGTTGTGGTAGTTGTTGTTTTATTGTTACCAGCTGTAGTTGATTCATTATTTTCAATAGATTCTTTATTTGCATCGGAGTTACGATGTGGGAATACTAAATGTTCGATATTTGGTGTATAACCTGGATCACGACGAACAAAATCTTGTATTGATAATTTACCATGTGCTTTTGTTGTACTATTGCCACGTATTGGGGATTTGGCACGACGTTTTGTATTGTGTGGGGGTTTTAGGATATTTGTGGATTCGGTAAAGGCCATTAAACGATTCTTTTGTGGCCGTATATCCATATCAGGTCAACCACGACAATAATAACTCTAATACTATTTTTGTATAATAATACATTTAATTTTCTTTATATTTTGGCAGTTGGTGAAAATCTGGTTTGTGGTTACTTCTGATTGATACTTCTTTTTACATTTTAAAATGATTATTTTTTATGTATTGAATACAACGTGCCTGTAACAAACAAAAAATAAATTTTAATAACTACTGTTTACATAATTTCTCGTCTCGGAGGAAAAGTTTTTTCAACAAATTTTTGTCTTTTGTTATTTTTTATATCTATAGAGTTTTTATATTCAGGGGTATCAAAATAAGAAGTAAAATGAATTATGGTCGAGTGACAACCATTTTGAGAAAATCTGAAGGATTCAGGAAAGTTTCAACGTCTAGTATTTGCAATATCTCCTCTTATAGTTCCACAGCAAAATTGAAAATTTTAATTGATAATATATACCGTTTGATTATATTTGAATATATTTTACAAGCTTTTATTTAACTTGCAGTGCAATAGTATTATGTTTGTCCAGGTGGAATCTTGCAACTCAATTTTCAAGCAGTTATCGTTATCCGATTGAGCTGAAATTTTGCGTACACGCTTAGTTAGGATGACAATGCATGGTAAGGTAAGTGGTATCCTGGTTTTCTCGTTTCTTCCACATATTTGATATACATGCGGTTTTTAGTCTTAAATTAAAAATACTCTTTAGAGAACAAGGTTTTATTGTACTAAAAAGTAGAATATTTTTCTAGGAGACTGATTTGATACAGTTGGATAGTAAAAATAATATGGGTTCTTTTAATTATTATTTTGGGTTTTATTCAGTTTTATTTTATTTTTTCAGGTTCTAGAAAGCACAAACATAACATATTCTCAACTGTACGTTTAGTGGAAAACCGCCTTTACTAGGTACTTTTTTGGTCCTGATGAGCACGCTATTCCATCTGAATATCTCTTTTCGTTTTTGAGTTATCCAGTAATTTGGCAATTTTATGAAGATCTATACCAAAATTTGTCTAAACATAATATACTCTGATATATTTCATATACAAGGTATAAAAACCTAGACCCATATTGCAATTGAAAAAAGAAAGAAAATAACATATTTAGAAGTATGTAAATCGGTGAAGGAAAAAGTAAGGAAGACAGAAATTTTTTTGCTTCTTTACACTTTGAATATAAAGAAAAAGCCCTTAGAGGAGGTATTCTAGATTTATATAACCATTCTGGTACCCACTATTAAATCGATCAATGTAATTTTTGATTTTCATTAATCTCATTTCACACAATATCAATATCATAAATAATATGCTGTCCTTCACCACAAGCTTTCGTGAAAACATTTCTGTATTGCGCACACATTACAATAAAAAGTCGAATCAAAATCGTTGTGCTTTTGAAAAGGCGAATGGCAATAATAAAGTGTATAAAAAATGAAAAAGAATAAAAACACACCATTGTAGGTATAAAACTAATGTAAACAAAACAAAATGGATCCTATATTAGCTTCAGTGTATGTCGCATAGAAAATTAGTAATCATTTATACAAACTCTTTAAGTAGGCAGAGAGTTTCTATACGGTGTTTTTATTGTAAGAAAAGCCTGGTTCACATAAATACGTAAGCTCAAGTTAGTATTCGCATTAAAACGTATTTTGGTCGATTTTTGGGACGTATTGGAACTGAGTCGGCAATATTTATATATTTTTTGAAAGTTTATGAGTTCAGAATAAATCAGTATTTTGAGCTATTTTAAATTAAATGAAAAAAAAAAAAAAAAATACTACACTTAACTAATTATTATATGACATATTTGATCATCTTTTATTTCACTTGTCCGAAATGATATGATGTTAACCCAAAATTTGGAAGCCATGCTCCCCTTGGAATAAGGGAAACAACTTCCTATCATCTTCCTTTTTTTTAAAAATCAATGATGATCGAAATTATAAACACCTGTATTCAAGAGAAAAATAGCCGAATCACAGTAATAAATAGACTAAGCTGACACGTTCTAATTCTGAATCAGAAGCTGGAAAACTACCTATCGATATGTGTCAGCGGTGAAAAACCACTTATCGATTTGAGCAGGATGAGAAAAGTTATAATTTCTATGAACTTAGAAAGCATGCACGATGCGCACGTCATTTAAAGGGAAAAATACATTTTTATTAACATTTTTAAACGCCAAAAAATTTTTTATTACGCGTTTAAGCGCATTCTACAGAGAAATTATTCCTCTGATCTCGTTTACTCTCTCAAAGTTCATAGAACATCATGGAATAACTTTTCACATCCTTCCGTAGAAGGTGGAAGATAATGTCATAAAATATGCAACGCTGTCATAAAATTTGCAATAAATCAGTCCTTTTATTTAAAATATGACTCATTATTAATTGTTTACATGTAAATGGTATAGTAAATGTCAAAATTATTGAAAAATAACAATTAATTAATCTTGTTGTATTTTAAATTGTGAAAATAAGAGACCAAATTGAATTTATAATAATTTTTAAATGTAAATTAACAATAATTACTTATTAAAATTAGTTAGAAAATAGTATTTAATTTTCAATGTCAACCATATATACAAACCATTGACTTATATGTCTATTATTCATAAAATTATATTCATAAAGAATTGTATCGTTACCATACAAACACCTGAAATAAAACTCATGCACGGTCGAATATATCTATTATATATATTTCGAGGGTGTTGATGTTACTGACTGTACTCCTCCTAAACGGACGGACCGATTTTGGTGAAATTTTTTGCGTGTGTTCAATTGGATTCGGTCATGGTTTAGATATACTATTGGGTTCACAACAACTGTTTTTGAGGATTACGCAGCAAAAAATTATATTTCATTAAATGGTGGGAGCGCATATAAATCATATTTTACATTATATTACAACATACCTACGTATTTTTAAGTATTGAGATTTTATTATTATGAAAATTACATTATTATTACTATGAATTTTTAATAGTATTATAGGGTATTATTTATTATTATTAAAGTATTGTGAATGGGTATTTATTAAAGCTATATGCGAGCATAGCGAGCTCCACTGCCGAGGGATCCAGCCAGGACGAAGGTCAGGCCGTGGCCTGTCCAACACACAGGAGTAAAAATTTTGTTTAGGTGGATGGGGTGGGGTTAAGTAGGAGGGATTTATTGGGATGGGACAAAATCTGTCGGGTCCGTTAGTTTTAATATATTTGCTAAGAAATTCTTATTCCTAGTGGACCCGATCACATGTAATAACACTTAATGTTTTAATTGGTGC
Organism: Chrysoperla carnea; assembly: GCF_905475395.1. Taxonomy (NCBI): domain Eukaryota; kingdom Metazoa; phylum Arthropoda; class Insecta; order Neuroptera; family Chrysopidae; genus Chrysoperla; species Chrysoperla carnea. The sequence continues at coordinate 45,344,503 of NC_058338.1, read as the reverse complement.
GTTTTTTATTTAACAGAGTATATCAGCTTTCGAATGAACTGTAGATGATTCGTGTTTGACTACTTCTCTTTGAAATTACCATAAAATTTAAAATTTTGAGTTTTTGAAAAGGGACGATTTATTTATCGCAAGTGTATTTACAAATCACTAACATTTGTGACTGATTTTCTGCTAACCCAATTAAATTGACAGTATCTATTAGTACCTACCCACATAATAGTCAGTATCATGAAAAACGTAAGGTGGTTAAAAGCTGTGAAAGATTTCATCAAACGAAAAACATATTTTCTTTCTTTCTTTCTTTCAAAAATGCAAAGCGTGCACATTAATTAATTATTTATATATGAATATAAAGCTGCCATTAGGTTTGAAAAATATATTTTCTACACCGACATGATGTTAATAATTATTAGAGCATTGATAATTTAAGTCTATTTTTATATAGAATTGTAAAGCCTACTCATTTGTGAAATAGAAAATATAATATACACAACTCAATAAATTACAGGTTTTTTTGTTCTAAGTAAAATATACATATACAGAGATTATCTAAAATATTCATTTAAATCATGTCATAAAATCAAAAGCTTTTTATAGATTATATTATGATGATAATAAAATACAATTATTGAGGAAAAAAATAGCGGTGATTGTAAAGAAATGAGTAATCGGTCATTGATACTAATATGAATAGCAATGTTACAATTGAAATCAATAATATTAGAAACACAGATTTTAACCTCATAAATCAACTCGCAGAAAGTTGGCTTATAGATATTTGGATGTACGTAAAATAATATGCCAAAGTTGCTGTTATGCGGAGTCTCTTGAAAATTGGGAATTGGAAAATTTAAAAATAGTTTTCTTCCAACAACTATACATGAAAGAGAAAAAAAAATGTATCTTATTCTGCTTACTTTCATTTTTATCATTAAAATTGACTGAAATATGCTACTTTTTACGTATGGTCTGCGTCGCAAAATGTGCACAGGTTTTACCATTCTAAGCGATATATCTGTAACATATCATACAGTAATATCACTTAGAATGGTAAAACCTGTGCACATTTTGTGAGGCACGGATACTTTTTCCATGTTATTATTTAAGCTGATAACGACCTATCGCTGTTGAAGTTCTCCACGCCACTCTTATTCTGGAGAGGCGTTCAAAAATTAAACAACTGTAGGCTACCGAAAGTTTATTTAGCCGGTTTACTAGCAAACAAATATAATTGGGTATTGCCATAAAAAAACATTATGTACGTCAATGATATAGAACTAGCTTGGTTGGAGGCTGACTTTTCTTTGCGAAATACAAATAACGTGATTGATGATTCGATTATATTTCTAAGGTATAGACAGAAATAAAACCTTCAGCTATAGCCTCATTTACCATAATTTTGAATTTGATTGAGAAACTCATGCATACTTAACAGCAAACCTTCCAATTTCTGTTTTGAGAAACTTTTGTCAATTGCGTACATTGCGTATATATATATATTTAAACGATTTTTAATTTCCTCAAAACTGTACTATTTCAAGGGTGTTCGTTCTTATTGAGTGATACTCTATTTTTACTGCTTTGTCTTTGAAATTGCTAATTTTTACTTTAATGATTTTCTGATATTTTTGATATAAATTAGTTTTTTTTTTTTTTTTTGATATAAGAATTATTTAGTATCTGTATTGCTTTTGCGAATACATGTGCAGAACGATTCAGCAAATCTCTCATCATGCGACTAAAGATTACCGGACGGTTGACGTGAAAGCTGACGGGCTAATAAGCCTATTGGACTGATTATACCATACAAAAAAATCTTTGGCGTTAACTATCTATCTATCGAATTAACCAAAAATATTATATTTATCAAAAAATATTATAACGTCTATTCGAAATTGTTGCGAGTGATTGTTCGGATCAAATTTTGCCATTGAATTTTAAAGAAGTTCTCCCCAGCCTACTGAGCTGAAACTATGTTTATACGTGTTAGTTGAGCTACGTTGACAATGCATTTTCGTTAGAAGCAGCTTTAGATTTAGAATGCTGATGTCTGAATAAACATCAATGGAAACCGCAGGGTAACATTCTGATATATGTAAGACGTATTCAAAACGAGAAGGATAAAATATATAATTAATAAAATATACTCTTACAGAATGGTTGTAAAATTTTGAATGTGAAATACCTATAAGTGAAAGCAATGTATACTCAATGTCACAAAAAATGCTCGTTTTAAAACATTCTAAGTGTTACTATTATAACATAACATATGATGCGTACGCTTAGAATGTTTTAACTGTGGCACTTTTTCTGACAGTGAGTGTACGTATCGCTCGACATCGGTTGTAGTGCTGTTTAAAAATTCCATTTCTGTTGTAGTGCTATTTAATAATATAAAACAAAATAAAAGATTACTTCATATTTTTCCAATTAAAATCGAAAGGATTGCTGGCTTAGTTCCAACACTCACAATTTGACGATACCGAAATCGTTGCATTGCAAAGATTGAACTTTGACGGATTCCTTTTATGCGTGTACATGCTCTTTGAGTTTTTTTTTTTTTTTTTTTTTTTATGGATTCGATTTAGAAGAAGTTTTAATCTTGTATTGTAAGTATATGTTAACATTAAATATTTTGTCGTTTGACAATTTTCTGTTTCATATTCTGATATTTCGCATTTTGTATAAGATATTGTGTCGTTTGATATAAATAGTATAATAAATAATTAAAATAATAAAAAGTAATTTTTTTATTAGTGTATGACTACACTAATAATATTATATTTTTGTAATATTTATTAGAAACAAATTTTGTATAAATTAGATTGAATCTCTTGAGAATGAACGCAAGTTCGAAAAATTTTGAGATCAAATAAAAAAACTTGTAGTCATACACTAATAATAAAATAATTTTTTATTATTTTAATTATTTATTATAATATAGTATGTACTACCAAAAACCCAATATAAATTCAGTCAACAAATACTATATATTTTAATAAGCAAATTTTCAGCACACGCTAGAGCGAAGAAATATTCCTGCAAGTTCCCCACAAAATGTTATACATTCTTTTATGTAAGAAAAAGTTATGTTCAAAAAAGTTTTATATGAAATATTTTATAATATTTAAATTTGGATATTAATAATTTAATAAATTTACGCTATTTTATTCAATTTTTTTTAAACTGATAATATTTATTATATAAAATTAAAAAATTATGCATGAAATAAATAATTTGTGTTTTTGAAATTTTTTTTTACACTAAGAAACGTTCAAAAATTTTAATGAAATGAAAAGCCGTTTAGTACTCAAAAATAACAAGTTGCAAATTTTGGTGAATGAATACCAAATTTTCCGTATTTATTGATAGGAGATGACTCGGCTTGGTTTGGTATACCAGACCAGCTTCTGAAAATAGCCCTTTCGCTGTAAATCTTACTGCCAGGTGTAGAAAGATAAATTCTAATAAATCTTGACAACTGATTCAAATTAACTCATCATTAAATGTATGGTTCTTGATTGCAATCGATTCGAGATGTCTTTAAAAAAAAGTTAATCTCGTTAGCA